>NC_064824.1:54438107-55059697 GCF_024166365.1 Elephas maximus indicus
AGATAGATTTTCACGGTAAGAAGGACGGTTTCATTCTGACCTGTCTAGTAGCCAGTATGAAATAGGCATTATCTTTCTGAGAAGTTGCCATCTAACACGGATGTTCATCTAAGAGGCACAGGCAGGCCAAGGCTGAGCCATGACCTAAGGAAAGTTCCCCAAGAAGAGGACAATGTGCTGTCGCAAAGTCCTTATCTTCTTACCTTCCAGATTTTTATTTTTTGGTTTTCTAATGTTCATTGTCACACTCTGTCTTTTACTTGTCAAACAGATCAAAAACAGATTTGGGGTACCTAAACCTGACAAGGGCTCCTGGGCGGTGCAAATGGCTAAGTGCTCACCTACTAAACTGAAAGGTTGGTGCTTCAAATTCACCCAAAGGCACCTCAGAAGAAAGGCCTGGTGATTTAATTTCTAAAGATCAAAGCCACTGAAAGCCCTATGCAATGAAGTTTTACTCCACACACACAAGGTTGCCATGACTCAGAGTCGACAGCAACAGTTTTTTATTATTATTACTGTGATTGCTCAGACAGATGCACACCTTGTGAATGATTTCAGTTTGCACCAGGTTTCAGAAGGAAAAAGACTACACAATATTCATTCATGAAACCTTAGTTCTGGTGTTGGTGCTGCCATTGACTACTTATGTGACTTACAGTTCTCCTTTCTGGAACTCTCTTCTTTCATGTGCAAATTAAAGAAGTTTGACCAGATGCTCTGTATGTTTTGAGCTCTATATTATCTTATTTTGTGGGAGTTTCCCTAATTAGTGCCTCATTAAATCTCTTCATTATGGATGGTGGTGTTTACATCCTTATAATGACATAATCTGGATACCCTTTAACTAGCCTATTCTGTCAAAAGAGACCACCAATATGTCTTTTTCTCTTGCCATATCTTCAGCTCATTACCCTATTCACTTCTTCCTTCTGTAAATGAAGTGAAGCAGTTAAAACTATTAGGCAGTCATCAACGTGCCCAGTGGACAGGTAAGGAATTATTTTCAAGAGAAAGATGTTTTCAAATCACCCTTCCTTTCTTATACAATTGTCCATGCCCTGAAGGAAAATCCTCGTTCCCAAATTATAGTATTTTCTTGTAACACCTTGCTGTATGAGACTGTTTTGCCATTATGAAGGGATTACTCTACATCTAAGTGGCAGCTAATGACTATTTAGCACAGATAGGAAAACTGTCACTTGCCTGGTTCCTGAGGGAAAGGTAGAAATATGTCCAGGGCTTCCTTTCATCAGACCCCACTATAGAAGTATAAATTTCCAACATAAGTTGTCTAGTGTAAGGGAAGATAAATGTCCCTGCTGAAGAAGAGTGGGAACAGAGAATGGAATGAATTTAGTAGAGACCTCTAATTCTTCCCACCATCAGAGCTTGACTAAAGTTTTCTGAGTCCCCGGACCAGTGCAGATTATAGACTTTTCTCCAGCTGGCAAGTTGCAGGTATCAAGGCAGACTCGTAAAAGGCCAAAGTTTCTCACAGTGGCCTACATGAAAATATTTGTAATTTTCAATTTGTTGCCTATTAGTCAACTTTCTTCATTAGAATCTCATTCACTGTCACAAGTCATAAAGTTTTTATTTTCCTTATAGGCTAAATCTAAGGATGAAGTTGTGTCTCAGATGAGACTAATAGGTTCTTTTCAAAGAACACATAAGGTAATTTACATAAATAACCATAATTGATGTCAACCCTTATCTCTCATGTATATAATAAAGATCTGATCTTGCGCCTAACCTTGTTCACTGGGCAAAACTGGTAAATGAGGGAGGAAGACTGATTGTAGTTGATCTTCCTGTGATTGAAGAATGAGGGGATGTTTTGCTACATTTAGTCTATAAATAGAGATGATAACTAGAACAACCAGAATGGTGACTGCTCTGCCCTCAAACCACTGACTGGGCCCTGAGCTAGTCTTATAAGCAAAGAGACAAAGAAGTTCTTTTCCTAAAGGATCTGGGGCAGTTGGGGTAACTGCAGTATTGCTGTTGGGACCATGACAAAGTTTGTCATTAAGTAGGAGAGCTGCACATTCTTCTCACTGCAGCGAACTCCAAGATTTGAACTCTGTACAATAAGAACTCTAGTATTACAATATCAATATCAAGCAGAGCAGTGAAAGAGAACTCAGTATCTCATAAATGTGTTAGTACCCCGAGGATATCTCCAGGAAATGGCAGATCCCCAGAAACCATGGATAAAAAAGTATGCAGTATATGCCTGGCAGGAATTGATGGGTGTCTGGCATAGATAGCATTACAGCTGTTAAACCCAGTGCTAATATGTGTGTGAATTATCTAGTTTCCAAGAAATTCTTGGGGGTGGGGATTGCATAGTACAGTATGCTTAGGTACTATATTAAGTGGGAGCAAGAGTTGGGGTTATTCGGCCTAAACAAAGATTTGTTGTTAAAAAAGTGGTGGGTGTAAAAGTCTCTAACACCACCACACTTTGCTCTCCATTCATTTATTTAACAATTATTTCATAAGCGAAACCGAAACCAAAACCAAACCCACTGCTGTCGAGTCGATTCCGACTCATAGCTACCCTATAGGACAGAGTAGAACCGCCCCATAGAGTTTCCAAGGAGCGTCTGGTGGATTCAAACTGCCGACCTCTTGGTTAGCAGCTGTAGCACTTAACGACTACGCCACCAGGGTTTTGGAATTATTTCGTAAGTACCCACTATCTCAGATACTCTGCTTGGTCTAGGGTATACTTATGGTCTAATCAAAGTCATAGATAAACAAGTAAATGAATTAATACATAATTAATATTATGATAAAGGCTATGAAGGAAAATAGTTAGGAAAGAGAGTAATGGGGTTGTGAGATATACTTGCATTTGGTTAGTTAAGGAAGGCCTTTGTGAGGAGGTAACATTTCAAGGGAGACTTGAGAAAGCCATAGTCGAAGACCCAAAGGTAGCAAAATGGTCGGTGCATTTGAGAACTGAAGTCAGGACAGCATAGCTGGAGGTTAGTGTCAGATTTCACCCAACTGATTGTTAACTTGAGTGGAAGTAACTTTGACCTTTTGCCACTCTTTATTTCCTCCAGTGTCACAAGGTGTGAAGAGGCTTATCAGAAAAATAAAAAGATTAATGACATGCCAGAAGCATTTGATAGACCTTTTTCCAACTTCTAATTAAAAATATACTAGAAGTAAAAAAAGGTAAGAGAAAAGTTCATGTCAAAAACCAGGAATTGGTATGGTAGTGAGGGAAGTAAAAATATGATATGCTGAGTTGTGACCAAAGTTATTTTTTTAATATCATAATTAAAGAAATATTGGTTATCTTAAGTTATAAGAAAAACTTCAATATGTAATTGGTAGAATTTAAAACAGAAGCTCTCTCTTTTTAATCCCTTCAAAAGACAAAAGCAAACAAAATATGGTGCAAATATCAAGAGAGGAAACACAGAAAATGGCAAGGAAGCACAGAAAATAGAATCCATAAAACAAGATGACAGAAGTAAGACCAAACATATCAGTTATGACAATGTATGCAAATGTGTTGGACTCCCCAATTAAAAGGCAAAGACTCTCAGATTGGAGCAGAAAACAACACCCAACAATATGCTGTTTACCAGAGATAAAGTTAAAACAAGATGACTTAGAAAGGTTATAAATAAAGGATAGGCAAAGACGTATCAGTTAAATGCAAACAAAAAGACAACAGAAGTGAAAATATTCCTATCAGCCCAAGTAGATTTGAAGTTACGAAGTCTTAACAATGCAAGGAGGATTATATTTTCTTTATAAAAGAAGCAAACTAAATGAAGGCATGTTCATATCCGATGTATGTGCCAAATAACAAAGAATCATAATGTAAAGAATATAAGCCCATGCAAATATAATAAATTTTTAGAAAATCATAATAGTAGACCTTGATGAACCACATTAATCCATGCCAAAACAGTTCAAGAAATATGAACAAGGACCTAGAAAATTTGATACATATTAAAATTCACACCTTTCAGACATAAAATACATAAGGACCCATTTAAAAAGTGGTAATATCCTAAGATACACACAACAAAATGGAAATAAATTCTTTAAAGAAGAAATTGTTCAGGATACACTTCCACAACACAATGAAAAATTATAAAATATTAACTAAGTTTAAACAAAGTACTCCAAAAATACAAAGATTTTAAACCTCACTCCTATGTAAGTACTGAGTCAAAGAAGGAACACAATATTATAGGCTAAAAAAAATACCAAAACTTATAAAACCAATAAGGGCTAAAGTTTATTGAGCACTTAAATGTGAAAGAAGCTCTGTTAGGTGCATTTCATGAATTAGCTCATTTGAGTCTCACCACAAATCTACCAGGTAAGTAATACTTTATTCCCATTTAAGTTTGCAGAAAGTGAGAGTTGGAATTGTTAAATCACGTACCCAGTATAAATATGTCACAAAGTGGCAAAGTGGGAATTTCCCTGTACTACAGTTAGGCTGTGAACCAAAGTTCTAGTCAAAGGCAATACAGTAAATGAATTATTTTATTTAAAAAATAAAGAGTAATTAAATTAAACAAATAAACAATCAACTCAAGAAGTTAGAAATATAGGGATAAAATAGAATCCCCTATAAATAAGGAGGAAAAAGATAAAGGTAAGAGCAATGACTCAAAAAACTGAAGGTATAATAACACAAAATACAAGATTCGAGTCTTTGGAAAAGATAAACATAAAATAGGTAAACAAGAGAAAAACATAAAATAAAATTTTTTTTCTGACAAATATAATCAAGAAAATAAGATCAAGAACAATAACAAATTTGGAAATGAAAAAGGAGGTATAGAATCAAGATATGGGGGATATTTAAAAAAATAGAAGTATATTATATTTGTCTATGATAATTAGCTTGAAAATATGGTCAAATTGAATAAATTTCTAGAAATACTGACTCTCAACAATTACGGTATGAAAATAACTAAAAAATCAAACCTGTTGCCATCAGGTCTATTCTGACTCATAGTAACACTACCAAACAGAGTAGAACTGCCCCGTAATGTTTCCAAGAAGCAGCTGGTGAATTTGAACTGCCGACCTCTTGGTTAGCAGTTAATCTCTTAACAACTGTGCCACCAGGGCTCCATGGTATAATATACAGTATTATAAATTTTTGCACAAATTATTTTGAGTATTTTCAAAAAGAAGAAATTATTTCTGGCTTGTTTAGGGGAGACATCAAAGCTCAACAAAACTCATTTTCTTTTCTTTCTAGGCATACAATAAGGCTACCTTACTTAGCATCTCGTTTAGTTAAGTTCTTGCCAATGAACTGTGGCTGTTAGTGTTAAGCCGTTAAAATTTGAAGGCTTATTTGCTACAGTAGCTAGCATTTCTTGCCCAATTCATACAGAAGCTTAATGGAAGTCTTCTCTTCTGAATTTGAAGTTGAATAGGATGTGGACATATGGAAATGGAAAGAAAAAACAATTCAAACAGAGGAAACAGATTGAGCAAAGGAGCATTGGGTAGGAAATGAAAAATATGAATGGGAAGGGCAGGCAAGTAGTTCAAGCTCCTCCAGAACTGTAGACGAATGTGGACAGACAAGGATGAAGCTTATATTCGGGGTTAGACAATGGGGTTTGGATCTTAACCTTAGAAAGTGGAGAGTCATTGCAGGTTTGTGAGATGAAAAATGACAGCACTGTAATTATGTTTGAGGGAAATTATCCTGGCAACAATGTGTTGAAAAGAAACATGAAAAAAAATTAATACAATCCATTAGAAACGTAAAGGTCCATATGGGGCAACGGGGATGTGCTAAACCAGTTGCCTTTGAGTTGACTCTCTCTCATGGTGACCACGTGCGAATCAGAGTAGAACTGCGCTCCACAGGGTTTTCAATGGCTGAGTTTTCAGAAGTAGATCACCAAGGCTTCCTTCTGAGGTGCTTCTGGGTAGACTTGAACCACAAACCTTCCACCAACCTTTCAGTAAGCAGCTGAGCATATTAACCACTTGCACCACCCTGAAAGTAGATAAAAAGAAGAAGGGATAGATGCAGGAAATACTGATACAAGAGAATTGATAGGACTTGAAATCACACATAAGAACAGAATGTCAGAGCTGGAAAGAATTTTGGAAATTATTTATTCCAATCAGCTCATTTGTTAAAAAAAAAAAAAATTAAAGCTTAGGGCAATTAAACAAATTGTTCAATGGTCTTAAAGCAAAAACAGGAAAAAAAAAAAAAAGTTACCATGGAATCTATTCCCACTCATAGTAACCCCATGTATTGCAGAATAGAGCTGCGCTCCACAGAGTTTTTGAGGCTGTGGACTTTCAGAAGCAGGTCCACAGACCTTTCTTCCAAGACACCCCTGAATGGGTTCAAACTGCCAACCTTTCAGTTAACAATTGAGTTCTTAACTATTTGTACCACTCAGGACTTCTCCAATGATCCTAGAAGCTGTTAATTAATGAGGCTGAAGCCAAGTCCAAACTCTCTGAAGTTTCAGTTTATCCTTTCCTCTAATAATTTGGCATAGGGGGTAAGGGAAAAGAACTGTTTGGAAATAAGCCAAAGTAGGGTGGTGCCATCAACCAAAATAGGTTACAGAGGAGCTAAGTTGTGGTCTGTTGCAGTTCCACTGGGACATCTAGCTGAAAGGTCTACCAGATAGCTAGAAATTTATGCCTGGAATCAAGACTAAAGATTATGTATTAGAAGTCATACTTATAGTTATTATATGAAGACAGGGTAAAGAAGAGAGGAGACATGGGTTGGAAAGGGAAGACAAGTGAGAAAATAGGTAACTTTGGGTGCATGTTATTTAGGCTGGAAGAGAACAGGAACTAAAGAAGGGCACTAAAGGAATGTTCAGAAAGGTGGATAAGGATGAGGTCTAACTCCATATATGGATATATTTCTAGATTTTAGAGTAGTACAACAATCAAAGGACGTTCCTCCAATAGTATAGAGTTCCTGTAACTGGAAATGTAAAACAGATGCTAGATGATAATCTCTCAAGGGGATGATACAGAAAAATTTTGTGCATTGGAGAAATACCAAAGGATAATTTTAGCACATCGTGAGGTTAATTTGCCTGAATTATATATTATTGTATGTTTGTACTATTGACTAATGAACTCAGAAATGTAATTTTTATGAATAATAATAGACACTAAGTATTACAACTAACTAGGACTACAAGTTCCTTCAGCATTGTTTTATCTCATAGGAGTAAGGCTCAAGTACACAACAAAACACACACACACACCAGCCACGTGCTCCCTTTGATTATTGTGTATATAGGTTGCTGCATTGCAGTGATCTGCATGCATATTTGCATAATTTTCATAGGTGATTTGTGTCATTTTCTTCTTGTGTGCTCCAACCGTTTAGAAAGTATGTTCTCTGAAGAATGAATACGTGATTTTTCAATGTGCATACCATCTCTTCACTGCTTATTAAAGGACCAGGTATACAGAGTATTCACAATAAATGTGGATGATTGAAAGAAGCCACTTAGGATAATCCTTGTTTGTAAAAAATGAGACATTGAAGGACAATTCAATATCATTTCCTTATACAGCACCCAAAATAGAGGAACACACACTTACGAGATGAAGCACTAAAATAAAAACGGTTTTAAAAAGGAAATTAAATTTTGTCACTACCCATTGCCTTAGACATTTTTTCCAATGTTTCCCCAAATCATTTCTCTATTTCTTTACTGTGACTTTCAGTGTGCTTAGGCCAGAGCTCTTCCCTCTGCTGGTCTCCCACTTGACACTTCTGTTAGAGGATTTTTTTACATTATATAATATACAGTTTGTGCAACCTGAAGGTCTTCCAATTCTTATCAATTTGTGGGTATATTTAAGGACACATTAAAAAAAAGTATATTTGTTTGAAAGTTCTTTCCTACCTTCCAATGCAGGATCTCTTCCCTCCTCCCTCTACTATCTCCTTGGGAATCCTCATGGAAGGGAGTGGTCCAACAGGTGCTCCTACGACAGGACAACAACTGTGGCTCAGCTGTACATCTGTTACAGACAGTCTCCCACTCTACTCCTTTCTGGCATAGTCTCCCATGTCATTCCGCTCCAAGCCATCCTTCATGTGCTCTGCTTGGACACTGCTGTCACTGTCTCAAGCATTTCAACATGCCACCAAACTTTTCTACCACTATACCCTGAACTATGAATGCTTCTTTAGCTGCTGCCTCTGCATCAGCACTGCTCCGCGCTGCTGCTCAGAGTTTCCTTGGGCTACTTCCAGCACCATCTTTGCCATTGCATTCTATGCTGGGCCTTGCTCTCCCTTCTGCCTCTCATCATCAAGCTACTAAATGAAGGCTAAGTTGCCCACTGGGTCTCCAGAACTTCTATCTCATCTGCAAATTTCTTTGTGTTCTGCTCTTTTTAGAGAAGTCACACAGTCCTTCATCCCAAGGATATTAAAACTAGCTAACAATTATTGAAGCAGTCCTAGTGGCTCAAAGAATAAGCACTCAGCTGCTAACCAAAAGGTCAACGATCTGAACCACCAGACGCTCCATGGGAGAAAGATGTGGCAGTCTGCTTCTGTAAAGATTACAGCCTTGGAAACCCAGGGAGCAGTTCTACTCTGAGGGTCACAATGAGTCAGAATTGACTGAAAGGCAATGGGTTCATTTTGTTTTTATTTTTGTTTTAACTTTTATTGACTGCTAAGTACACGTCTGAAACTTTTCAAGGTACTTTAGATGTATTTAGAACCGATTCGACAGCAACGGGTTTGGTTTGAGTTTTTTTTTTTTAGATGTATTGATTCATTTAGTCTTCCCAAGAACTCTTTAATATAGGTACTATTACTGTCTCCATTTTATAATTGAGAGAACTAATGCACACAGAAGTAATTTATCCAAGGATACTCACCACCACTCAGCTATTAAGTGGCAGTTAGGATTTGAACCCATGTAGCCTGGCTCCAGAGCTGGTACTCTTAGAAAAAAAAAAAAAATTTTTTTTTTTTTTAGTCACTATTTTATCCAGGAGAAGTTTGGGTCATCATGAGTTTCCTAAGAACTATGTCTTCTTCTAAGAACTCTAAACTTTAGGCGCTCTTGCTGACACTGGAATTTTTTATTAGTCTTTGTCATGGATTGAATTGTGTCCTCCGAAAATATCTGTCATCTTAGCTGGGCCACGAGTCCCAGTATTGTGCTATTGTCCACCATTTTATGTGATCTCCCTATATGTTATAAATCCTATCACTATGATGAAATGAGATGGATTACTGGCAGTTATATTGATGAGATATACAAGATTAGATAGTATCTCAAGCCAATCTCTTTGAGATGTAAGAGACAGAAGCAAGCAGAGAGACAGGGGGACCTCATACCACCAAGAAAGCAGTGCGGGGAGCAAAGCGTGTGCTTTGGACCTGAGATTCCTGTGCTGAGATGCTCCCAGACCAAGGGAAGACTGATGACAAGGACCTTCCTGCAAACCTGACAGAGAGAGAAAGCCTTCCCCCAGAGTTGGCACCCCAAATTTGGACTTCTAGCCTACTGGACTGTGAGAGAATAAACTTCTCTTTGTTAAAGCCGTCCACTTGTGGTATTTCTGTTACAGCAGCACTAGATGACTAAAACAATCTTCATTCCCCTATAGTTTGGTTCCTCATCCCAATCCAGCCAAGTTGATGAGGAATTTTAGTGTGCCAACCTGTTGTGTGATCAGAAATCAAGATCTTTTCCGAGAAGCTTCTAAATCCAAAAAATCCATTGCTGTCGAGTCGATTCCAACTCATAGCGACCCTGTGGAACAGAGTAGAACTGCTCCATAGGGTTTCCAAGGATTGCCTGGTGGATTCGAACTGCCACCCTTTTGGTTAGCAGCTGTAGCTCTTAACTACTACGCCACCAGGGTTTCCAAGAAGCTTCTAGCTCCAAACTGGTTCTCTTGCTCTACTCTTCCAAAAGAGATATTCCAGGGAGAACTATGTCTTCTACATTCTTGTAGCATGGCATCTAGCAAGTCCTCAAAAAAAGTTCAATGAATGAATGTAAATTAATTGATTGGATCTTTTGGTTATAATGAAAGGCAAAGGTTCAATAAATCTAGAGTCAGTTCGAGGCCTCTAAAAAAGAGTTAAATATTTTCTAATAGATGTAAATATTTATTCTTAATGCATAGAGTTTGCACAACTGGCTTTGAGACTCTTCTGAGCAGATGTAAAAGAAAACATCACAGCTATAAAACAGTGACCCAATAATGAAATAAGAATTTTAAAACCTAGCGTACAAGGAAAAAAATTAAAGAATTTATTACTTATTAATTTTGATTCTTAATTATATTATTATAGGAATTCTGGTAACAAGTTTATTTCTTTAATATTTAAAACATTTATAAATCAACTTTAATTGCTACTTTGTTACAAACAGGAAAATGCCAATTTACAAAAGAATGCCTTAGGCTGTGCATGAAAGGAGTTGCTATCCATAGCCCTCCATAGAAAACATTTGCCCAGGAAGTCCTGCTGCCTAAACTTGAAAACCATCCGTAGTGTGCATAGGTAGAGCATGTGACATAGGCCTTCTCCAAAAAAACCCAAAACCAAACCAAACCCACTGCTGTGGAGTCAATTCTGACTCATAGTGATCCCAAAGGGTTTCTAAGGCTATAAATCTCCGTGGAAGCAGACTGCCACACCTTTCTCCTGTGGAGCTGCGGGTGATTTGGGACCTCTGACCATTCCGTTAGCAGTCAATCGCTTCAACCACTGTGCCATCAGGGCTCCTTCTCCAAGAAAATGGGGGGAATAAAAGCTGCCTCTGTTTCTAGGTTTTCAGGAAGAAGCTACCTGGCTGTATGCATCCCTGCTGTACTTTATTCCCATCATTTCTTTCCAGTATGATTCCCTGATGTTATCTGATGGATTAGCTTTCTATTGCCATAACAAATTACCACAAACAGTGGCTTAAAACAACACAAATTTATTATCTTACAGTTCTGCAGGTCAGAAGTCTGGCTTGGGTTCTACCAGGTATCAAGGCTACATTCCTTTCTGGGGGCTCTAGAGGAAAAGCCTTTCTGCACTCTTTTGGGCTGCTGGCAGAATTTAGCTCCTTGCAGTTGTAGGATCAGGGTCAGCATTTCATGCTGACTGTAAACTGAGGGTCTTTCCCACCTTCTACAGGCTGCCACATTTCGTGGCTCTTGGCCACATTCCTCCATCTTCAAAGCCGGCAATAGGGAGTCAAGTCCTTAAATCACGTCTCCCTGACCCACTCTTCTGCCTCGCCTTCCTCTTCTACTTTTAAGGAATCATGTGATTAGATTGGGCCCATCTAAATAATCCAGTATAATCTCCCCATCTCAAGGTCTACAGCCTTAATTCTATCTGCGAAGTCCCTTTTGCCATGTAAAGTAACATACAAATTTGGGGGGGATTAGGGCATAGACATCCCTGTGCTCAGGGATCCTGCCAACCACACCTGGGCCTCAGAGATGCTTCATGTTAAGGCCTGTTTTCTAGATCTGCAGTATGAGGCTGCTCCACCTTTGCATCTCCCTGTGTCTATTGTATTAGAGAGACACACATGTGTTCACATATATTTTTATTAAAAGACCAGAATTGTGTGATGACCTTCCCTGGCATGCTATACAGTTCAGCATTGCAGATTTACTATGGCTCCTCTAGGCACAGAGAAGGCGTTTTTATTCATCAAGGTGTTCGGGATTGTGATCTTTAAGTGGAACTGTGCAAACAACCACAAAGTCCTAATATCACCCTGGAAATGCAAAAAGTTGATCTTTATTTTCAGACTTCAAATTGCCTGCCAGACCCTATAAAAGACAAAGTAAAGACCATAAAAACAAACATATGGCATTGTTATCTACGGATGGAAAGCTAGGAGAAAAGAAAATCACAACACAATTTTGTCAGCAAACATTACTCTGAAATTCATTTATGGACTCATTTTTGAGTGCTTAGTTTCTCCTTTCTCTGCAATATCCTATTTTCCTACACAAACCATTAATTTAGAAATATAAATAAGGGTTTGGAAGACATTCTTATTTATATTTGGAAGACATCAGAGAAAAACAGGAAATAATAAAGAAAAACAAAACTACATCAGTTTAGATAATTACAATAGGCAAGTCATGAATTAAGAACAGTGCTACTGCAAACAAAAACATGGCTCCCAATATACAGCATCATTCCAGAATATTTATTCTAGGTTGTATTTTTGTTATCAACCTGTATAATTCTATATCTTATCAGGTTGTTGGGATCAGGAAATGCTCTATAAAGTGAATATTTGTCTATGCCAGTATTATGGTAACCTTTCACAAACTGATTCTTCTATAAAACACTATTATTCCATGCCATGTAAATAGGGATTCCTGTTAGAAGTATGGCAAGGAAGGAAGCTCATTGTTTCCCAAACTTACTGAACAACAATCCTTTTTATTTTAATAAATAAAATTTATAGGCAAAGAGCTATCAGATATTGCATAAGATAACAAGTTACTGTTTGAACGAGGGCGTAATATGATGGAAGCGTAGTTTATGGTAGACGGATCTAGCAAATGCGTGGAATAGATAGGAAGCAAGAGACTAGATTGAAGGAGGCCACATAGGAGAATGCAGCAGTTAATATATTAGGGCTTGATTTAGTAGAGAAAGAGAAAAAATTAAGCATGTAGTCATGAATAGAAAAAAATCCACATCCAAAGTGGGCTGTTCCTATAGCTAACTCAGAATTCACTTGTTTTATTTTACTAGATACGTCAGTATTTACAAGACTCCATATTATCATTTAGAAAACTACTTCTCTATTTAAAAAAAAAATTTTTTTTTTTAAACCCTTCAGGCAGACTTTGATCTGACTCATGTAAAATCCGTTCAGTAGAAGTGTTCACTGTGTTGAGAAGAATTCTGAGACTTGGAAAGGACTCAGCATGGAATGAGTACTGTGATCAACTAGCAAGTCTGACATGATATACAGGGTTACGTGGAGAATGGTTGCAGTCATATCGTGTGTCTGATATCCTTTTTATGAACTGGTTTCTCTTGACTAGATCATAGCATCATGGCAAATCTTTACTTCTGGATCTCAGCAATGACGTTTTAGCTACTTTTTTTTCTTTTGCTTTTTACAAAGAGCTTTGAAAATCCCTTAAAGGCGGTTTAGATTTGCTACTGATGGAAATGAGAATTCATGAAGACTATGAGAAAGGGATGTTCTCTTCTCTCTTCACATTCTTTACCCTCGTGGTTTCTAACAAAACACCAAGACAAAATGTTTTTTATTATTTCCTTTTTCTTTTCTTTATAGTCTTCTGTTCAACTATGGTATCTTTTGCTATCAGCAAGCATTTATAACATCTATGGCAAAGGAACTCTAGTTATTTCTCAACTTGAGAAGAGTAAGATTTGCTATAAAATTAAAATTTTGCTGCAGATTTGGCTATTGTTGAGGCAAGAGTTGAAAACAATGGGCGTCAATGACGACTACAGATATAAACAGTGCAGAGGAAGCAATTGAGTGAGAAATCTGGAAGCACAGAAAGTTGTAATGAGAGAGTCAGATATTTGAATTTCAAATAATTAGAAGTGAAACAGTCCTGATCAACAATAGCATTTGGGGGCCCCGGTGGCACATTGGTTAAGCACTTAGCTGCTAACCAAAATGTTGGCAGTTCAAACCCATCAGTAGCTCGGTAGGAGAAAGATGTGGCAATCTGCTTCCATAAAGATTTACAATCTTGGAAACTCTATGGGACGGTCCTGCTCTGCCCTATAGGCTTGCTATGAGCTGGAATCAACCTGACGGCAATGGGAGTCCTCAGATGGAGTAGAGACAGTGAGCAGTGAAGTAGTTGAAAACTAAGAAATTGCTTACTTTTTTTTTTTTTTTCTGAATGAAATTATCCAGGGTAAGAGCAATAATAAGGCCAGAGGAAGACACTGAGCCATGTTCCACATTTTCCAGTGAGAGGGAGTACTTAAAAGATAGGTAGATGATAGCAATGAGGAATGAACCAGATATGATATATCCAATTAGCCTGAGCCCAAAGGATCGTGAATTTTGGAAGTGGCACTGGGGAGCAAGTGGACCCTAGTCACAACTCCTGACTCTAAGGATTTAAAAAAATGTGCAAAAGTGCTGGACACAGTAGCAGAAGAAGTGGCGTTTATGAAAAAATAAATTTCAGCTAAGGTGAAAAATTAGAATTCTGGATACATTATTAATGATAACAAGAGCAAACATTTATTGAGTGCCCACATGGGTACTTTATACAAAAATTATATTTTATCCTACCAAAAAACCCTCTTCAGTAGCTGCCATTATTATACCCATTTAATAAAATAGTAAAACCCAGAGCGATTGCATAAATTGTTCAAGACTACAAAGCTAATAAACAGCAGAACTGATCATTGAAACCAACCGTTTAAATTCTTCTGCACACTAGGTCTTTTATTCTACGCTGCTTCTTAGGTTAAGAATGGAAAGGATTTTATTCGCCTTGAAATGAGGGTTCTAAGTGCAAAGAAGAACAATTTGGTAAATACATCGATTTGTATATGCTGAGATAACACATAAATCTCAATAAAACCACAAAGGTTTATTTCTTCCTACAATTATACATTGTCCGTTGCCTAGTGGCTCACCTCGTCATAGGTGAGTTCAAGAAGCGGACATTATTTAGAATATTGCTCACCGATATTGCAGAGGAAAAGACACCTCTGGATCAACTTGTACCTGCAATTGAATGTTCTGGCTCATAAGTGGCATAGGCCACTTCTCTTCACATCTCATTGGTCATAAATAGTCACATGCCCAACAACCCAGCCACAAGGGACTCAGGAAATGCAAACATGCTATGTGCAAACATGCTAAGACAAATTGCTAGAAATATTTGGGACCATAAAAATACTTACCACAGGAAGAAAGAAAGCGGGACCTACTTCTCTTCATAATGAACTGAATGGAACAGAAGTCAGGAGGAAGTTATGCCAGAATAAACCTATGAGGATATATCACTGAAATAATTTATTCATTCAGCAACTACCAAAGAGAACAGAGACTTAGTTAGCTGGAAGAAATCAGCCTTTGGTGACAATTAAGTACATTCAGAAACATAAAGCCAACTCACAATGTAGTCAAGGGCTAAATAAATATTGCCATTTATTTACAAATTGCTAAATGATAAGAAAGTTACTATGTTTTAAAATAAATGTACGCACGTTCAAGGGTTTCTTAAAGAGTGAGATTGTTCATAACTTCTTTTCTGAACAGGATCTTACAGTAGCTCATTATTAAATCCAGTTTATTATTACATATTAATCAATAACTACTAGGCCTGTTTTTTTTTTTTTTTTTTTAACTTTCATCACTGTCTTAATTATCTAGTGCAGCTATAAGAGAAATACCACAAGTGGATGGCTTTCACAAACAGAAACATTGTCTCTTACAGTCTAAGAGGCTAGAAGTCCAAATTCAGGGTACCTGTTCCATATTTCCCAGGGAAGTCTTTCTCTCTGTGTTGGTTCTGGGGGGAAAGTCCTTGTCATCAATTTTCCCATGGTCTAGGAGCTTCTCAGCACAGGGATCCTGGGTCCAAAGGACGTTTTCCCAGTGCTTTATTCTTGGTGGTATGAGGTCCCCATCTCTCTGCTCACTTCTCTCTCCTTTTACATAAAAGATAGGATAAAAGGTGATGCAGGCCATACTCCAAGGGAAACTCGCCTTACATTGAATCAGGGCTGTGACCTGAGTAAGGGTGTTGCATCCCACCCTAACCGTCTTTAACATAACCTAATCTTGTCTCATTAACCATAGGCAGAGGTTAGGATTTACAAAACATAGGAAAATTATATCAGATCACAAAATGGAGGCAAACCACACAATACTGGGAATCATGGCCTAGTCAAGTTGACACATGTTTTGGGGAGGACACAATTCTGTCCATAACAATCACAGTCAAGATCTTACAAGAGTTGTCTACTTTCACTTTCCCACTGCTTCCCCTCCTTTTCCTTATTCGACAGCCTGTTATCTGCCTTCTCTCCATTACTTCTCTGATAATACCATCAGTGATCTCATTGCCAAAACCAAAACCAATACCAATTGACGCTTTTAGCCCTTACCCTATTTTATCTCCATCTTGAAAAAACCAAATTCTTTATACTATGATATCACATTCTCTTAGTTTTTCTTCTGCTTCTCTGACTCCTGTTTCTTAGCTTCCTCTGTAGACTCTTCTTCATTCACCCATTCTTACATTGGTATTCCTCAGATTGCATCCTTAGCTCTCTATTTCTCTCACTCTATCCAGTTCCTTGATCTTATAGACTCTTATGCCTTCAATTGCAATTTATATAACAATAATCCCCAAAGATATAGATCCAGCCTACATTTTATTTATCTATAAAAATATGCATCAGGTATCTTCCTTCGGATACTCCAGAGGCTCATCAAATTTAGGATATCTGAAACTAAACTCGCCATTTTCCTCTGTAATCCTACTCCTCTCATTCTGTGTATTTGGCCTGTGGGATGTGCAGGGTGTCAACAGTTCATCTAAAAAAATGATTTATAAGAATGGTATCTTATTCAACAGGGAAACTGTACTACAAGGGTAATGGAAACCATTGAACAGTTTTTGGATGCAAGTGATATTATCTGATTTACATTTTAGAGAGAACCTTCAGTGTGAAGGACAGTTTGGAAAGGAGCAAGGCTAATGGAAGGAAGACCAGTTAAGAGGTTGTGGAAATAATCCAAACAAGAGTGTGGTTATGGGGTTAGAGTGAAGTGAAAAATTTGAAAGATATTGAAATTTGAAAGAGGGAGAATTGACAGGGCTTGGCAATTAGTTGTTCAAGCTGAGGGAAGGAGAAAAAATAGACAAGAATAATGAAAGATTAATAGGTTCAGCAACTGGTTGGATATTGTTACCATTCACTGAGGTGGGGAAGATTTGAAGAGAAACAGATTTGGCATGGAAGATCATAAATTTTATTATTAGGCACGATGAATTTGAAGCGGAGAATTTTATTAATTAG
Source organism: Elephas maximus indicus (assembly GCF_024166365.1). NCBI lineage: Eukaryota > Metazoa > Chordata > Mammalia > Proboscidea > Elephantidae > Elephas > Elephas maximus. The sequence goes on from NC_064824.1 coordinate 54,455,158, forward strand.
TTGTAATTATGGTCCTAAATTTTGATAGAGCTTGAGATCCACATGACCATTATTATTAAGCTGTTCACAAATGGAGAAGCTGAAATTAAAAAGAACAAATCCTGGCTATTTTTTTTCTTTTTCTTTTCCTTCTTTTTTTTAAAAAATCAAATCTATATGCCTGAGGCTCTCCTGACAACTGGTTTCTGGTAGGTTCAACTCATGGAAGACACCGGAGACTGATTGGAGGACAGGAGGAGAAGTCGGGATATTTCCTCTCTCTCTCTCTACCTCTCTACCTCTCTCTCTACCTCTCTACCTCTCTCTCTCTCTCTCGCTCTCTCTATCTATCTATCTATCATGCATCTATCATCTATCTATCATCTATCTGTCTATCATCCATCTATCATCTATCTACATCTCTCTTCCTCTGTCTGTCTGCTATAAATGGCATCACTAGCAATGCATAATTTTCCTCCATTCCTTCAGGTCCTGCTGGACAACCTCTTCCATAGTGATCTTACTTTTGACCATGCAGACTTGTTGTGGTTTAGCTTCCACTAAGTAGACTCAGATCCTGGGCTTTGTTACACCAACTACCCCTGGGGATGCAGAAACTTCCCCTGTGACCAGTCTCTAGGTTGCCTCTCTATTACCTCAGCTTGTCTGTTACTTTCAGAACTAATTCCCTGTATTCAATTTTCTGACTAAAATATCTAGGATACTTTCTGCTTTCTGATTAGAATCTGATAAGAAAGCTAAATCAATTTGAGTACTGATGGATTAGTAGAAGTAGAAAGACCAGATTAAGAGAAATAGTGCTCTACACTGATCACACCACACCTGGACCCTTTGACTTAGTTCACTTTAAGAAGAATATTTTAAAACAGACTTTGAGAGTATAATTGATCCCGTTTATGCAGGGTATAGAAACCTCACCATGGGCAAAACAAAAGGACCTGAGAATATAGATATAAAAATCACCTGGACTTTCCGAGGTGAGGTCACATTGAAGAAGAAACAAGGATTTTATGTTATTCTAGAGTGAGAGGTGAGGAGGGTTAGATTATTAATGAACACAAAAGAAGAATCTTTGTCAATCACTAGAAATGGTCAAGTAAAGCCTGCAGGCCATTTTCAAGACATTCCTGTACTTGTGCGGCTGGACAAGAAGATATATAAAATCTCTTCCAAATTGAAAAGTACATGGCTTTACCCAGGTCTCTGCAACCAGACCAGATGCAGAAGCAGAATGAGAACACTTATCCCTGAATCAGGAAGGTCTAAAATTACCTCAGTTTAAAGATTCTTATTTAAATCAATAATGCCCAAGGCTATCCACACATTTCCAAAGTGCCTTAAGATATGGCTCATATTACATCATGTTCCTTTCAAAAAAGATTATCTATTCATAGTGTGTTATTGGAATGGAAATTATCACGAAGGCTGCTATTTCAGTGGGACTGATACTTGCCCATCTGTATAAATCCATATCACAGCAGTTCTCTGATAGACATATTTTGATATAAAACCTAAATCTTGTTTTACCTCTACAGATTTTTTTCACCTCATTTTCTCCTTGATTTTATCCCAAGTATTTTGAAAATGCTCTAATTTTGACATCAATCCAATTGCTGAGAATTCTAGCATCAAATGAAGAAAGACACATGAAAAGAACAGCATTAGCCGTATAAGCACATTCATGCTACACTTACAAGGGAAGCAAAGAAAGCATTGTTATGTACCCAAGATATGCAATCTTACGCGTCTAACAACCTATCAGACGAAGGAATAGCCTTCCTTTTATTCATGCTGATCAACTGGTTATGTATTTTCTGTTAACGATAAACTAAAATTCAGATGCCATTTAATTACTATATTTTGTATGAGTAATTTTTTTTAATTCTATGTGTATCACTTGTAATAAACTTATTTGCACCTTTTTTCTTGATATCCTTATTGCAAATGTCTTTCTTCTTCAGGTGCAATAAATAAATAAAAATAAGAGATACGTCTATCCATCGGCACAGTAATGTTGCACAGCCTGTTGTTCTTGTTAGCTGCCGTGGAGTCGGCCCCCAACTCGTGGCAACCCCATGCAGAACAGAAGTAAATGCCACCTGGTCCTGCACCATCCGCATGATGAGTCGTGGACTGGACCATTGTGATCCATCGGGGTTTCGGCTGATTTTTGGAAGTAGAACACCAAGCCTTTCTTCCTAGCCCATCTTTCCCTGGAAGCTCCTCTGAAACCTGTCCAGCATCATAGCAACAAGCAAGCCTCCACTGATAGATGAGTGGTGGCTGCACACGAAGTACGTTTGGCCAGAAACGGATCCAGATCTCCTACATAGAAGGTAGGAGTTCAACCACTGAACCACAGCTGTTCCCGTGCTGCACGGCATAACCACTCCAAAACAAAATGACTTAAAACAATCAGCATTTACTCAGTTTACAAGCCTTTATATTGACATATCGGGCTAGACTGAGCTAGGCTGGTCTTGGTCAGGCAATCATATACCTGATGGTTAACTGGCTATAGTCACGACAGAGGCTGGGCCATGTGTCTCTCATCATTCAACAGGCTAGCCTGAGAATGTTCTCATGCAGAAGGCTAAGGAGAAAGAGAAAAAGGAGAAATCTGCAATGTTTTGCCAAGACTCTGCTTGTGTAATTTTTTTACCAACCTATTTGTCAAAATAAGTCACATGGCCGATCAGAGAAAGTGTGAAAGGTACAGCCAGAGGGTGTGGCTATAAGGAGCCATTGATGTCACATGAAACAAAGAAAACATCCTGAAGTGCATAGTTTATGTAGTTATACATGTGTAAAAACCTATGTAATAAAGGGAGGAATCCTTTCATTTGAGCTGGTCAACAGGCTAAATGTTCCTTTTAGCATAAATTAAAAACTCAGATGCCATCTAATTGCCACAGTTTCCTTGATTGAAACTTTAAAATATTCCACATATTGAAACTTCAAAATATTCCATATTTGTCATTTGCTGATGAACTTATTTACATTTGATCTACTTGATTTCTTCATTGGAAGAGTCTTTTCACTTTAAACCCAAAAAACGAAAAACCCATTGCCCTCCAGTCGATTTCAACTCACAGTGACCCGATAGCCCAACGACTAATAAAAACAGAAAACCTGTTTCCGGCGTCCTGTTGGTTTTGCTAGAGAGTTTCTGTTCTTAACTGAGACGCTGATGGTTTATTTCTATGAGTCAAAAAGCAAAATCTAAACATACGAAGTTGCCCACTGTCCATGGCTGGCTCTTTGGCAGACATAATGCAGTAATTTAAATATGGCTACAGAAGTGATAACAACTGGTTGACCACAGAGCATTACTCTTGATCACCTCACGCTTTCAGTTCTTTTATCACCTCCTCCTCAGGAGTCAGAGTGCTCACAGCAGAAAAATAAATACTCAGAGAACCACCCTTTCACCAAATAAGTTTTAAAACAATAATTTAAAATTTTTTTTTTAATTTAAGAGTGACCAAAAACCTTTTTTTTCCCTATTAAACCATAATTTTATTAAGGTTTGCATCAGCTTGTGCCTCCTCAAACTTCTGAAACTATCGAATAGGTTATATTACCGAGATTAAACCCAGAAACCAAACCCACTGCCATTGAGTTGATTCCAACTCATAGGGACCCCATAGGACAGAGTAGAACTGCCCCATAGAGTTTCCAAGGAGCGCCTGGTGGATTCGAACTGCCGACCTTTTGGTTAGCAGCCGTAGCACTTAACTACCACTCCACCAGGGTTGCCTTACCGAGATTAGGTAATATTATTAAAGTTTTCTTTTTTTTTCCCCCTTCAAAGAAGCTCTTTAAAGAAGATTCTTTAGCAGTTTTCCTTCCCAGAGGTATAAACTAAAAGGACTATTTCATCTGAAATTTTTCTTTTGCTATATTTTCCTGGATTCAAAAGGGCACGTGTACATTGGCATGAATACCACTTGTCTCATTATGAATAAGTATCCAAACAAAATGATCACACTTTAAAACAACAAAAGAGTGTACCAAAGCTCAGTCTTCTGGTAAATGCTTTGAAGATATTGTGGATTTTTCCATTTACAGAAACCTTATTGTTATTGTCCTTTCCACATCTGCTAGTCATTTGAACTAGCTTCCCAACAATTCAGAGAGTAAAGGTGCTAAAATGTTGCTGCTAATAATTCTCAAATATCTTCTTTCCTTTGCTCCTAAATAAGAGATCTTTAAAGATAGAAAAGGTACTTAGTTTCGCGTGACCCTGTATTCAGATATCTTAGCTACCTGTCCTCAGTTTTGGTAAACCTAATTGTGAAAACGCAGTGCACTGGTAGTTTAGGGGATTGACGTGTAGGAGAAATACGGCACACAGTTTGACTTTACCATCAGTTAAACCCAGGAAAGTGTTAGGTTGTTGTTAGATGCCATTGAGTCAGTTCAGACTCATAGCGACCCTATTCACAACAGAACGAAACACTACCCAGTCCTGAGCCATCCTTACAATCATTGTTACGCTTGAGCTCATTGTTGCAGCCACTGTGTCAATCCACCTCTTTGAGGGTCTTCCTCTTTTCCACTGACCCTGTACTTTGCCAAGCATGATGTCCTTCTCCAGGGACTGATCCCTCCTGACAACACGTCCAAAGTATGTAAGACACAGTCTCGCCATCCTTGCCTCTGAGGAGCATTCTGGCTCTACTTCTTCTAAGACAGATTTGTTCGTTCTTTTGGCAGTCCGTGGTATATTCAATATTCTTTGCCAACACCACAATTCAAAAGTGTCAATTCTTCTTCATTCTTTCTTATTCATTGTCTAGCTTTCACATGCATATGATGCTATTGAAAATACCATGGCTTGGGTCAGGTGCACCTTAGTCTTCAGGTTGACATCTTTGCTTTTCAATACTTTAAAGAGGTCCTTTGCAGCAGATTTACCCAATGCAACACGTCTTTTGATTTCTTGGCTGCTGCTTCCATGGCTGTTGATTGTGGATCCAAGTAAAATGAAATCCTTCACAACTTCAATCTTTTCTCCGTTTATCATGATGTTGCTCATTTGTCCAGTTGTGAGGATTTTTGTTTTCTTTATGAATCCATACTGAAGGCTGTGGCCTTTGATCTTCATTAGTAAGTGCTTCAAGTCATCTTCACCTTCAGCAAGCAAGTTTGTGTCATCTTCATAACGCAGGTTGTTAATGAGTCTTCCTCCAATCCTGATGCCCCATTCTTCTTCATATAGTCTAGCTTCTCGGATTATTTGCTCAGCATACAGATTGAATAGGTATGGTGAAAGAATAAAACCCTGACGCACACCTTTCCTGACTTTAAAACAATCAGTATTCCCTTGTTCTGTCTGAACAACTGCCTCTTGATCTGTGTAAAGGTTCCTCATGACCACAATTAAGTGTTCTGGAATTCTTATTCTTCGCAATGTTGTCCATAGTTTGTTATGATCCACACAGTCGAATGCCTTTGCATAGTCAATAAAACACAGGTAAACATCCTTCTGGTATTCTCTGCTTTCAGCCAGGATCCATCTGACATCAGCAATGATATCCCTGGTTCCACATCCTCTTCTGAAACTGGCCTGAATTTCTGGCAGTTCCCTGTTGATATACTGCTGCAGCCGTTTTTGAATGATCTTCAGCAAAATTTTGCTTGCGTGTGATACTAATGATATTGTTCTATAATTTCCACATTCGGTTGGATCACCTTTCTTGGGAATAGGCATAAATATAGATCTCTTCCAGTCAGTTGGCCAGGAAGCCTTCTTCCATACTTCTTGGCATAGACGAGTGAGCACCTCCAGCGCTGCATCTGTTTGTTGAAACATCTCAATTCATATTCCATCAATTCCTGGAGCCTTGTTTTTCGCCAATGCCTTCAGAGCAGCTTGGACTTCTTCCTTCAGTACCATTTGTTCCTGACCATATGCCACCTCTTGAAATGGTTGAACATCGACAAATTCTTTTTGGTATAATTACTCTGCATATTCCTTCCATCTTCTTTTGATGCTTCCTGCGTCGCTTAATATTTTCCCCATAGAATCCTTCACTATTGCAACTCAAGGCTTGACTTTTTTCTTCAGTTCTTTCAGCTTAAGAAACGCCAAGCGTGTTCTTCCCTTTTGGTTTTCCATCTCTGGCTCTTTGCACATGTCATTATAATACTTTACTTTGTCTTCTCGAGACGCCCTTTGAAATGTTCTGTTCAGTTCTTTTACTTCATCAATTCTTCCTTTTGCTTTAGCTGCTCAATGATCGAGAGCAAGTTTCAGAGTCTCCTCTGACATCCATCTTGGTCTTTTCTTTCTTTCCTATCTTTTCAATGAGCTGTTCATGTACAATGGATGATGTCCTTCATGTCATTCCACAACTCGTCTGGTCTTCGGTCATTAGTGTTCAATGCGTGAAATCTATTCTTCAGATGGTCTTTAAATTCACATTAGATATACTCAAGGTCATATTTTGCCTCTCGTGGACTTGCTCTGATTTTCTTCAGTTTCAGCTTGAACTTGCATATGAGCAATTGATGGTCTGTTCCACAGTCAGCCCCTGGCCTTGTTCTGACTACTGATATTGAGCTTTTCCATCGTCTCTTTCCACAGATGTAGTCAATTTGATTTCTGTGTGTCCCATCTGGTGGGGTCCATGTGTATAGTCGCCATTTATGTTGGTGAAAGAAGGTATTTGCAACGAAGAAGTCGCTGGTCTTGCAAAATTCTATCATTTGATCTCTGGCATTTTTCCTATCACCAAGGCCATATTTTACAACTACTGATCCTTCTTCTTTTTTCCAACTTTCACATTCCAATCACCAGTAACTATCAATGCACCTTGATTGCATGTTTGATCAATTTCAGACTGCAGCAGCTGATAAAAATCTTCTATTTCTTTATCTTTTGCCCTAGTGGTTGGTACATAAATTTGAATAATAGCCATATTAAATGGTCTTCCTTGTAGGCGTATGGATATTATCCTATCACTGACAGCGTTTTACTTCAGGATAAATCTTGAAACGTTCTTTTTGACGATGAATGCAACATCATTCCTCTTCGAGTTGTCATTCCCAGCATAGTAGACTTTATGACTGTCGGATTCAAAATGGCCAATACCAGTCCATTTCAGATCACTAATGCCTAGGATATTGATGTTTATGCATTTCCATTTCATTTTTGACGATTTCCAATTTTCCTAGATTCATATTTTGTACGTTCCAGGTTCTGATTATTAATGGATGTTTGCAGCTGTTTATTCTCCTTTTGAGTCGTGGCACATCAGCAAATGAAGGTCCCAAAAGCTTTACTCAATCCACATCATTAAGGTCAATTCTACTTTGAGGAGGTAGCTCTTCCCTAGTCAACTTTTGAGTGCCTTCCAACCTGGGGGGTTCATCTTCCAGCACTATATCAGACAATGTTCCACAGCTATTCATAAGGTTTTCACTGGCTAATGCTTTTCAGAGGTAGACTGGCGGGTCCTTTCTCTTAGTCTGGGAGCTCAGCTGAAACCTGTCCTCCATGGGTGACCTTGCTGGTATCTGAATACTGGTGGCATAGCTTCCAGCATCACAGCAACATGCAAGCCTCCACAGTATGACAAACTGACAGACACATGGGGGGATCAACTAAACCTAGGTCTCACAGAGATTGCTATAAAAACTTAGCAAATTCTCTATGTCCTAATGTTTTCAACTGCTTAAAATTTCTTAAAACTACAATTATAAAATAAATGCCCTAGGGGAGTTCACTGTTGTAAAAAACAAACAAAATAAAGTTTGTAGAAAATCATTCTGTAAAGAATAGTATTCTGTGACATAAATCTCCAATCTCTTTCTGTTTGTAAATTTGGGTTTCTGCATTTTGAAATACCTTACAAGGAGGCACACTTACATTTCTGTAATAAACAACCATAGAACTTCCTTAAATTGGGGGCTGGAAAAGTGTTTTTGTCCCACTGGCACAGATTCTTCAAGCTTTAAAAGAATCTCCTCCTTCATAATCCCTCTCTCCATATTCTTGCCAAGCTCCCTGGAAATCTGAGTTTTGGATACTCTCCAATACCACATCTCATCCATATGCCTGCCACAGAGGACGATATTTTGCAGGCTCTTTCCTTTACTTTATGAATGATTCATGTGTTAAGATCTCGCTGAACGGAAGACCTAATAGCTTGAAAAGCTGATCTGACGTCAGAGAAATGTGCTGTTTTACAGACGTGCTTCTAAGGCTGGTTGTTTATACTTTAATCAATCCAGGATCAGAGCACACTTTACTTAGTCAAGCAGAGAGCTTCAGGTTATCCCCGTTTTGAGAATCTTTTCTAGGACTCACATTTCTGAAGAGCACTTCAGCTCTGATATCAAAATGGGAGAATGGATTTTTGCTGACAATGGTATATTTAGGTTTCTCACTCCAAGAAAATCAAGCCAAACTGAAAATCACTTTCACCACCTACAGCAAGACCACAAATTAAAATGCCTATAGGGATAGTCAGGTAATGAAAATAAGGGAAGTAGACAGGTGGGAACTCCCAACCTGGAGAGTGTATGCCCAGACTAAAAGGGGCAGCCATTACTGAGCTGCAACTAAATGGTTTTGAAGTGAGCACATTGAACCACGTTTGCCAGAGCTTCAACAGAAGTCAAAAATCTTTATTCTCATTTGGAATATCTCAATTTTAAGTGTTCATAATTAATTTTAAGAAAATCCAAACACTCCATAGGCCAAACATATCTGTATGCCAGATTTGCTCTGTGGACTGCCTAATTTGTAAACTTTGACCTACTGCTTTATTTCCTATTATAGGTAGTCCCACAGTTCTGTTCTGACTACTGCCCTGTTATAAGTCATTTCTGACATAAGTGGAATACCTTGTTTTATTTTAAGTTTTCATTATTATTGCTTTTTATTACCAGTGTCTTTATAAATCCAAACTTTGTCTTTGGGGCTTAGAAACATTACATATAAGCTTACAGATACATTTTAATACATACATGCATTAAAAAAATACACAAATCATAAGAATTTGCTCCTACAACGAAAAAGAGTTGGATGACAACCTTAGCATTTTGTCAACTGTGGTAATAACTCCACTGTGGAAGGTTCTGAATCTTGTGGATTATCCCTGGGAGTGGAGTGGCATTTCTAGTCAAAAATTTGTGAGAGTTGTCTTTATGGTCCTTTTCTTTTTTCTTCATATATTTTGTGGTAACATTTCACTGCTTCCTGAGTCTGCCTATCAACTTCAGCAAAGCGTATTGGTGTTTGGGTCCATGTTTTCAAGCAACTGAAGCCCCTGATTTTGTTTAGAAAAGAAGTTTAGCAAATGCATAGCTTCTCTCCTTCCTCTTTTCATTATTTCTTTCTTCTTCAGCATTTCTTTCCCCTTCAAAATCCTTCATGTCCTGATCTGTCAATTCTTTTTCTTCATGATCTATGAGCTGTTCCACATCGGAAATATCTCATTTAAATTCAGTGTTCTTGTCATATGGACAATTTTTCCACTGATCTCTTCCATCATATTATCCTGATCAAATGCTTAGAGCGTGTTCACATAACTCAGCAATATTTTCTATTGTATGTAGTACATGGAAACCCTGGTGGCATAGTGTTTAAGTGCTGTGGCTGCTAACCAAAGGGTTGGCAGTTTGAATCCATCAGGTGCTCCTTGGAAACTCTGTGGGGTAGTTCTACTCTGTCCTATAGGGCCGCTATGAGTCGGAATCAACTCGATGGCACTGGGTTTGGTTTTTGGTTTTTGATGTAGTACATATTACTAATAATAAGATGTACAAAAAAACACAGATGATTGTAAGTGCAGTTCCTAGTAACCCAAATACATTTTAAGTCAGGAACTACCTGTATTTCATCTAAAAGCATTTTAAGTGTTCTAGAAAAAAATAAATGGAAATTTAGATTGTTTTAAAAGATCTTCATAGCTGTCACCTTAGGCAGAGAGCAGCTAGGGTTACATAGCAAACTGTGTGTAAGTTTTTGTATGAGAGACTGACTTGAATTGTAAACTTTCACTTAAAACACAATAAAAAAAAAAGCCATTATAACTCTGCCACAGGACTTTAAAATGGCAAGAAAATAATTCTACTGTACAAAACAGGGAAAGAGTGTAGAATTTTAGAGATAGATGGTTACGAATTAACATGTTGGCTCAACCATCTACCACTTGTGGGAACGAGAGTATTTTACCTAAACCCTCTGAACTTGTTTCCTTGTTTGTGAGAAGGTGACGATAACATTCACTTCATGGGGTTGTTATAAGAAGAAGTTGATATGCAGTTTACATAATTTACATGGTTACAAACTTCCTGGCACATGTAAGAACTTAATAAGTGGTAGTTATTCATATTAGCACAATTTTCACGATCATTTTAATATATGAAGCTATGTACATTATAAAGAAAATTAATAATATGAGTATATATTTATTGAGCCCTTCTTATATAATGGGCACAGTCTAGGTACTTCATAATTAAAAGTTAACACTTAATCATTAAAGTCACCCTATGAAGTTTTTTTTATGAAGTAGGTTCTATTATTAACTCTATACATAAGGAAACTGAGGCCTAGTATGGCTAATTAAGATGCATAAGGTCACACAAATAGTAATGGGGTAAAGGGGAATTTTAACAACGGCTGTCTGCTTCCAGCATCTGAACTCTACCATGACGCTAAATCAAAAAGTAGGCTATTTTCTATTTGAATTTGTTCCAAGCTATAAAGGTCTTGGAATTGGGAAAGACATTTCAAGAGAGAGGAAGTGTTCTCCCCTCTGACTACAAAAGACCACTGCAAGCAATTCAGGGTAAATATCTCTTTTTCAAACTTTATGGAAAATGAACAGGAGCCTGCAAGAAGCATGTTCCATTATACGTTTATTGAAGGCAGATAAAAACGTCTCTTTCACTTAGAAATCCACTTTGTTTATCATTTTGAAAACTTTGGGCAGCCTTGTCAGCATTCATTACCTCTCTCTCTCTGTCAGAACCTCAGTTTGTTCAGCTTCCCTTCTTCCCTTCCTGTCATGACAAAAAAGATGAGCCCATTTCCAGTTCCTTGATTCATCAGCAGGTGGCACTCTGCTAGTGCCTCCTACTGGTTTAGGGAGAGACCCCTGACTTGAGTTGGCCCAATCAGGCTAAAGGGAAATATTTGCTTTCTGTGCTGAGTCTGTCTGGTTCCTGTTGGCTATGTACAAGAAAACCTGTAGCATCAATTGCCACAGGCAGCCAACTTCCCTTGGAACTGCAAGTGGAACCAGACTCCAGAGAAGGCTGACACTTTAAGACAGCAAAGCGGAAGGTCAGAAAGAACCCAGATATTTTCATGAAATTATTGAATCATGCAGAACCCATCAAACATCTTGATTTAAAATTTTATGAGATAATAAATCACTGTATTGTTAGTGAGATTTTTCTGTTACTTAGAGTCAAAGCCATCCTAGCAGATAAACTGTATTTTTCATGTACTGCCTGATTAATGAATAGTTGGAGAATTTAAAATTATTCATTGTATTTGTAGGTTCTATTAACTCTGCCTATCAGAAACCAAAGAAGTCACATCTCATGGCTATGGCCCACCATTTTCCTTATGGTCAGAAATGGGTGTGCCACCTAAAGGGCGCCTAAACAGACTTTCAAAGTTAGTCTAGTAATTTCAGCTATAGGAAGTCAAGTTTCCTACCATTCAAACCAACTTGTCAGGATTATAGCTGATCTATTCTTGCCCATGGAGACAAAAGTATTTATTTCAGCTGATTAGTAAGCTCCATGAGGTCAGAAATCTTGCTTGTAAATATTTGTCAAATGCAATTAGTGCTTTCTGTGTTCCATTTAACTGAGAAGAAAAACCAGACACTTTTTCTTAGTCAAGCACAAAATAAAGGAAAGACGCATCAAACCAGAAATAGTATTATGATTATTTTTTAATCAGTGGTTCTCAGCCCTAGTAGAACAATAGAATCATCCGTGGAGATTTTAAAGAATATTTATGGCTGGTCTTCAGCCCCAGAAATTCTCTTTTCACTGGTCTGGACTGAGACTTAGAAATAGGTAGTTGGTTAAAGCTCTGAGGTGATTTTAATTGCAGCCAGGGTTGTGAGGGAGTTGTTTAAATTGTCTAAGTAGAAGCCAAAAAGTTATATTGCTTTTTCTTCTTTAGACTAATCTTCAGCAATGTTTCCCTGTATTACACATTTGTACTCTCTGCATATTTTTCAAAAGCTTTGGATCATTTCTGGCATTACAGAATCACTTCCAGAGAATTAGTTATAGCATCAGAGTTACTGAATGATTAAACATAAAAAGTTTTTGTTTTTGCTTTCTTTTTTTACATTTGAAAGCATAGAAGAAATCCAGAGAAGATTTCATAATTTTTTTTTTTTTCCTTTTCAGTAACGACGTGAGTAATTAAAAGAAATGTGTTGCTCAGATTCCAGATAAGAATTCAGGAAAACATTTTCAATGTAAATAAATGACTCAAGGAAATTGAGGTACAGGTTGACCTTAGAGATCACCTCCTCCAGCATTTCTCAAAGTGTCATCTGCAGCCCACTCTATTTCAGACTCTCATTGGGTGCTTATTAAATGCAGATTCCTGGGTCCCATTCTTGATCTACTGAGTCAGAATGTCTGAGGATGGAGCTCAAGAACAACGTTTTAGACAAGACTCTATGTGTTTCTAATGTACACTAATGAATTTCAATCTTCGACAATCACAAATAGTGCAATCCAGTCAGATTCTCTATTCAATAAGTTGTTGAAATCTTTCCTGACTTTTTTTTTTTTAAATACCCTATTTGACCCATTGAGACTCTTATAGTTGATTAGTTTAAAAACTAAAACAAAAACTTAATCTTCCTTCTGCATCCCACTTTGGAGAGTGGCATCTGGGGTCTTAAATGCTAGCAAGCGGCCATCTAAGATGCATCAATTGTTCTCAACCCACCTGAAGCAAAGGAGAATGAAGAACACCAAAGAAACAAGGTAATTATGAGCCCAAGAGACAGAAAGGGCCACATAAACCAGAGACTACATCAGTTTGAGACCAGAAGAACTAGATGGTGCCCGGCTACAACTGATGACTGCCCTGACAGAGAACACCTGAGGGAGCAGCAGAGCAATGGGATGCAGACTTCAAATTCTCGTCAAAAGACCAGACTTAATGGTCCAACTGAGACTAGAAGTACCTCAGAGGTCATGGTCCCCAGACCTTCTATTAGTCCAAGACAGGAACCATTCCCAAAGCCAACTCTTCAGACAGGGTTTGGACTGGACTATGGGATAGAAAACAATACTGATGAAGAGTGAGATTCTTGGATCAAGGAGACACATGAGACTATGTGGGCAGGTCTTGTCTAGAGAAGAGACGAGAGTGCAGAAAGGGTCAGAAGCTGGCCGTATGAACATGAAAATAGAGAATGGAGGAAAGGAGCATACTGTCTCATTAGGGGGAGAGCAACTAGGAGTATACAGCAAGGTGTATATAAATTTTTGTATGAGAGACTGACTTGATTTTTAACTTTCACTTAAAGCACAATTAAAACAAAAACTTAACCTTCCCCCGATCTTCGATGCTAGATTGGCAGGGATTCGGATTACCTGCTTTTTGTGATAGCCTCTATATTTAACCATATTTTCTGTATTGTGAGTGTACTACACAAATATCTTTGGATCCATCAGGAAGACAACCATTTCATAAAAAGAAGGCATAATTATTCAAATCTCGTCAGTTTACACTTGTTTCTTCTAAACGTATAACGCACACGTGATCTTTCAACAAGTATCAAGAACTTATCAAGGCCCCTACCATGATGAAACATTTCCAAAATAGTCACTAATATTGACAATCTTCAACTTATCAAGTACTTTCTAAATCACTCCACAACACCCAAGAAGTTAATGTCAGCTTTAGATTGGTGACATGACTTGCCCCCCATCATGCACCCAGTGTGTAGTGTAACAAAGGTAGGAATCTGCATGTTCATATTCCCTAACCGCTGCTTTACTCAAAACTAGGTGCCTTCTCTCTCACCTTCTGTCTACCTGCTAAAGGATTACAGTTACGTCCCCATCTGAGATCTTGTCCCACCCTCAGTACCATGTAAATGAACTTCCCTCTTTATGGGTTTCTCAAAAGGAAGATTAATAATCGCAACTACCTGCCATTCAAACAAGAGAAGATTTATTACTTTTCATCAAAGGGCACTTGTTACAAGAGGGTTGCTTCCTGTATAGCCAAGATAAAAGCCCATCTCTGAACCCAGCAAATCATTGATGGCCCTCAAAGCACTTGCTCTTTTCTGTCACTATTGCCCCAGAAACCAACTTCTAACCCCTATTGTTAGGACTTCCCCCACACAAACCTGAGGTTGGACAGTTGCACTCCACACACAGACACCAGCCAAGAGGGCATCAGAGCAGTTGAAATCTAGCCCAGACTCCTTTCCAAGCTTTGAGTCAACCTGAGGCACAGACGCTTTTTGTAATTGGTTTGCCCAGAGGGGGTGCCTTTGTGGAACTTGTCTACTTGAGGAAAGTACCTTGCGCTAATTTGTGCTAAGGCCTTGACTGTGTGCATCTCAGGAAGGAAAACAGAAAGAGCCCAGTGCTTTGTAAGGTTGTTTTATTTAGTTTCCCTGATATAACCGTATAGTTTTTGCAGAATTGAGAGCCAGCAAAGTAAAATCCCCTTATGCATTGTCCAGTCCAAGCTTGCAATGGACCTACTCCTTCACTCACTAGAACTCAGGTACAGGATAAAGAAATCAGACTCTAACCAACATCAGGCAGCCACAAAACCCTGGGATTTGCTGCTACTACTGAAAAGGCAGTAAGTGTTATTAAGAGCCATGGGTGAAAACAAGGAATAAAGAATCCATGTAATATCCAAAAAACAGGAAGCTCCAGGGCTGTGTGTTTCTCAGACCTTAGTGTCACATAAGATTCTCGTGGGCAGCTTGTGGAAAATGCTGATTCCTGTTTCCACCCCAGATATAGTGACTTGGACCTGGGGTAGGGCCAGCTTCATCTCCAGAAATCCATGTAGGGTAGAGCTTAGGGGAGGCCATCTGGTTAGAGGGGAAGCTGGGAGGTTTGCCATGAGACTGTGTTTGCAAAGCAAACATACTCTTTTTAACTTAGCATGTATGTTACAGATCAAAATTGATATTAAAGTTTCCTAAAATACTTTTATTCACACTTTATATAAGTTAATTAAATTAGCCATATCCAAAATCTCTATTTTAATTTGGGAATGGAGGGAGCTGACGGTGATGGGGGTGGCTACTGCCCTTGGCACTACTGCTGAGTAGAACCCAGGCATCTGTCTTTTTAGTTATCACCATAGAAAAGCCTAGTTTATTTACTCGTTCATTCAACAAAATATTTATTGAGTTAACAGGGTGTGTTAGGCATTGTTCTAGGTAGGTGCTGGGGACACGGTAATAACAATAAAACTTTTTTAAGAACAGGGAAAACACTCTTCCTCCATGGATTATATTCTATTTGAGGAAAACAGACAGTAAACATATTTTAAAAATTGTATAATATGTGTCTTAGTCATCTAGTGCTACCATAACAAACGGATGGCTTTAACAAAGAGAAATTTATTTTCTCAAAGTCTAGTAGGTCACAAGTCCAAATTCAGGGTGTTGGCTCCAGGGGAAGGCTTTCTGTCTCTGTCAGCTCTTGAGGAAGGTCCATATCTTCAATCTTCCCCTAGTTGAGGAGATTCTCAGGCACAGGGACCCCGTGTCCGAAGGATGCACTCTGCTCCTGGTGCTGCTTTATTGGTGGTAGGAGGTTCCCAACTCTCTGCTTGCTTCCGTTTCCTTCTATCTCTTGAGAGATAAAAGGTGGTGCAGACCACACCCCAGGGAAACTCCCTTTACCTTGGATCAGGGAGGTGACCTGAGTGAGGGTGGTGTTACAATCCCTCCCTAATCCTCTTAACATAAAATTATGATCACAAAATGGAGGACAACTATACAATACTGAGAATCATGGCCTAACCAAGTTGACACACACTTTTTTGGGGGGACATAATTCAGTCCATGGCAATATGTTACAAGATGTTTCTCATCTTTGAAAAACATGACCTTAGGAAAGATCTTTACGTATTGAGACGCTTCCCCAAAATACATTTAGACTGTTACTAGGGCATTTCCTTGGAAGGCCAGCTTACTGGCACTAAAAACAAAGTAGATGTGCCTCCTTAGACTTCAAGCTGACCAATGCCAAGCTTTTGCGAGCTTGTATATATATGCACGTAGGTATTATCGTTAGGTGCTGACTCACAGTGACCGTATGTACAACAGAATGAAACAGTGCCCGGTCCTGCACCATCCTCACTAACATTGCTATGTTTGAGCCCATTGTTATAGCCACAGTACCAATCCTTCTCTTTGCTGACTTTCTGCTTTATCAAGTGTGACGTCTTTCTCCAGGGGCTGGTCCTTCCGGATAACATATCCAAAGTACATGAGATGAAGTCCCACTACTGTCACTTCTTTTTTTTTTTTTTTTTTAATTGTGCTTTAGGTGAAAGTTTACAGCTCAAGTTAATTTCTCGTGGAAACATTTATACACATATTGTTATGTGACACTAGTTGCAATCCTTATAATGTGACAGCACACTCCCCGTTTCCACCCCAGGTTTCCCATGTTCATCCAACCAGCCTTCTCATCCTGCCTCCAGACAGAAACTGCCCATTTGGTCTCATATATCTGCTTGAACTAATAAGTACATTCTTTAAGAGTATTATTTTATGTTTTATAGTCCAGCCTAATCTTGTTTGAAGAGTGGGCTTCGGGAAAGATTTTAGATCTGGGTTATCAGACCGTCCAGGGGCCATGGCTTCAGGAGTTCCTCCAGTCTCAGTCAGACCATTAAGTCTGGTCCTTTTGCGTAAATTGGAGTTCTGCTCCACTTTTCTCCTGCTTTGTCAGGGACTCTTTGTTGTGTTCCCTGCCAGGACAGTCATTGGTGGTAGCCAGGCACCACCTCTTTCTTCTGGTCTCAGGCTAATGGTATCTGGTTTATGTGGCCCTTTTATCTCTTGGTCTAGTATTTTTCTTGTGTCTTTGGTGTTCTTCACTCTCCTTTGCTCCAGGTGGGTTGGGACCTATTAATGCATATTAGATGGCCACTCTCAAGCTTTTAAGATCCCAGATGTCACTCACCAAAGTGGGATGCAGAACATTTTCTTAATAAACTTTGTTATGCCTATTGACCTAGATGTCCTCCAAAACCGTGGTCCTCAGACCCCAGCCCCAGATACTCAGCCCTTAAAAATGTTTAGTTGTGTTCAGGACACTTCTTAGTTTTTGGTTTAGTCCAGTTGTGCTGACTACCCCTGTACTGTGTATTGTTCTTTCATTTACCTAAGGTCATTCTTATCTACTATCTAGTCATGAATTCTTCCTCCTTCTCCACCCTTGTAACCATCAAATAATGTTTTCTGCTGTTTTTAAACCTTTCCTTGAGTTCTTATAATAGTGGTCTCATACAGTATTTGTTTCTTTGCAACTAATTTCAATCAGCATAATGCCCACCAGATTCATCCATGTGGTGAGATATTTTGCAGATTCATCATTGTTCTCTACTATTGCATAGTATTCCACATGTGTATGTACCATAACTTGTTTATCCATTTGTCTGTTGATGGGCACCTAGGTTGTTTCCATCTTTTTGCTATTATGAACAGTGCTACAATGAACGTGGGTGTGCATATATCTATTAGTGTGACGGCTCTTATTTCTCTCAGATATATTCCAAGGAGTGGGATTGCTGGATCCTATGGTACTTCTGTTTCTAGCTTTTTAAGGAAGCGCCAAATCGATTTCCAAAGTCATTGTACCATTTTACATTCCCACTAGTAGTGCATAAGTGTTCCTGTCTCTGTACAACTTCTCCAACACTTATTATTTTGTGTTTTTTGGATTACAGCCAGCCTTGTTGGAGAGAGATGGTACCTCATTGTAGTTTTGATTTGCATTTCTCTAATGGCTAATGATCGTGAGCATTTCCCCATGTATCTGTTAGCCGCCTGAATGCCTTCTTTGGTGAAGTGTCTGTTCATATCCTTGGCTCATTTTCTAACTGAGTTGTTGGTCTTTTTGTTGTTGAAGTGTTGCAGTATTTTGTAGATTTTAGAGATTAGATTCTTGTCTGATATGTCAGAGCCAAAATTTTTTTCCCAATCTGTAGATTGTCTTTTTAATCTTTTGGTGAAGTTTTTTGATGAGCATAAGTCTTTGGTTTTTAGGAGGTCCCAGTTATCTAGTTTCTCTTCTGGTGTTTGTGCATTGTTAGTTATGTTTTGTATTCTGTTTATGCCATGTATTAGGGCTCCTAGCATTGTCCCTATTTTTTCTTCCATTATCTGTATCGTTTTAGATTTTATCTTTAGGTCTGTGATCCACTTTGAGTTGGTTTTTGTACATGGTATGAGGTATGGGTCTTGTTTCATTTTTTTTGCAGATGGGTTTGGTTATCCAGTTATGCCAACACCTTTATTAAAGAGACTATCTTTTTCCCATCTAATGGATTTTGGAACTTTGTCAAATATCAGCTGCTCATAGGTAGATGAATTTACATCTGGATTCTCAATTCTGTTCCATTGGTCTATGCGTCTGTTATTGTTCCAGTTCCAGGCTGTTTTGACTTCCGTGATGATATAATAAGTTCTAAAATCAGGCAGTGTGAGGCCTCTCACTTTGTTGTTCTTCTTCTTCAGTAATGCTTACTTATCCAGGGCTTCTTCCTTTTCCTTATGAAGTTGGTGATTTGTTTCTCCATCTCATTAAAAGTTGTTGTGGGAATTTGAATGGGGATTGTATTGTATCTGCAGATTGCTTTGGGTAGAAATGACATTTTCAGAATGTTCAGTCTTCCTTGTGTGTTTATCCACTTATGTAGGTTTCTTTTGGTTTCTTGCAGTTTTCTTTGTATAGGTCTTTTATGTCTCTGGTAAGGTTTATTCCTAAGTATTTTTATCTTCTTGGGGACTATTGTAAATGGTATTGATTTGGTGATTTCCTTTTTGAAGTTCTTATTGTTGGTATAGAGGAATTCAGCTGATTTTTTGTATGTTTGTCTTGTATCCTGAAACTCTGCAGAACTCTTCTATTAGTTCCAGTAGTAGTTTTCATGTGGATTCTTTGGGGTTTTCTGTGTATAAGATCATGTCATCTGCAAATAGGGATACTTTTATTTCTTCCTTCCAATTTAGATGGACTATTTCTTTAAGGAGGTTTTTTGCAGCATATTTGCCCAATACAACATGTTGTTTGATTTCTTGACTGCTGCTTCCTTGGGCGTTGATCATGGATCCATTAGTAAAATGAAATCCTTGACAACTGCGATCTTTTCTCTATTTATCGTGAAGTTGCTTATTGGCCCAGTTGTGAGGATTTTTGTTTTCTTTAAGTTGACGTATAATCCATACTGAAAGTTGTAGTCTTTGATTTTCATCAGTAAGTGCTTCAAGCTCTCTTCACTTTCAGTAGCAAGTTGTGTCATGAGCATATCACAGGTTGTTAATGAGTCTTCCTTCAAATCCTAATGCCCCGTTCTTCTTCATATAGTCCAGCTTCTCAGATTATTTTCTCAGCATACAGATTGAATAAGTATAGTGAAATGATACAACCTTGATACACACCTTTCCTGATTTTAAACCACACCATATCCCCTTGTTCTGTTTGAATGATTGCTTCTTTTTATCTGTTCAGGTTCCTCATGAGCATAAGTGCTTGGGAATTCCCATTCTTCTCAGTGTTATCCATAGTTTGTTATGATCTACATAGTTGAATGCTTTTGCATAGTCAATAAACCACAGGTAAACATCCTTCTGGTATTCTCTGCTTTCAGCCAGGATCCATCTGACATCTGCGATGTTATCCCTCTATCCACATCCTCTTCTGAATTTGGCTGAAATTCCGGCAGTTCCCTGATGATGTACTGGTGCCACCATTTTTTAATTTGCATGTAGTTAAAAATCTTGTGGGCTATTAACAAACTATATATATATATATATATGATTTGTTGTTGTTAGTGTTAGCTGCCATTGAGTCAGCCCAGACTTAAGGCACCCCACACTCAATAGAACAAAATGATGCCTTGTCCTGCCCCATTCCTATGATCAGTTGTTGATCAGGCCATTGTGTTCCATTGGGTTTTCACTAGTTGATTTTTGGAAGTAGATCACCAAGCCTTTTTTCCTAGTCTATTTTGTCTGAAAGCTCTGCTTAAACCTCTCCAGCATTATAGCAACAAGCAAGCCTCCACTGACAGACTGGCGGTAGCTGTGCCTCATGTACATTGGCTGGAAATCTAACCTTGGCCCCCTACCAAGTTGAGCATTCTACCACTGAACCAACAATCCTTGTGTTAAGATCCTTGTGTGTATGTGTGTGTTTTGTCTCTAAGTCCTGAATTCTTTGCTCTATACAACACTGCCTTTCTCAGGATTTAAGCAAGCCTTCAGGAATCCATAAAGTGACAATATAAATTAAAGCAATTTCATCCTAAATGCTCATACAGTAAACAAATAACATATACGAATCAACATAAGTATAAAAACTAGCTCAATAATTCCTTTTTCCTTCATAGGCCAATGTACTATTCATTTAGAATGCTAAGGAGAAATAAAATGACTTTATATTAATTCCCTTAATTTAATCACACCAAATGTCAGGACAATGTCATTTAAAACCCTTTAATGATTTTACAATAAATGGTCCTTGTAGCAGAAAAATAGTTGAACTAACATTGCTAAAATTAATTTAATTTCTTTGGAATTGAAACATTAAATGAACCTATTCTATCCCATTTACTTTTCAAATAGTGTTAGGAAATACCTGAGGACCTCTCAGCAACAGTCTAATAGGATCCTTTAGCCTGTTCATCAGTTCAGAGGAACTATAATTGTATATGAATTTGGTCTTTAGTTAATTCTATTTGATACATAGGAAAGAGTCTATTATCACTATGTATGTTTCTCTACAACCTTCCTTTGTGAAGATTCCAGGCCCGATTTATCAACACCAGAAACTTACTTAGCATAGTTGCGTATTCTATATATATATTTTTCCAACGTTAATGTGAGTCATCATAGCATATCTCCTTAACCATATGTGCTAGAGCTAAGGACAGACAGTTATTTTAATATTCCTGGCCTAGAATCCTTCCTACAACAAACACATTTGATGCTCATACGTGGTCCCTTTCTTGCCGACACTCACGCCTGTCAAAATGGCATGGTGCCTACTCAACATATGGACTGCTAGCTTTTCTCACTGGGGCACAGTTGCCAAAGAAAGATGGGTTAAGCTGGGCACCCTGTGTAGTAAAGCAGGTGACAGCTCTCGCGTTCTCCATCATGTGGCTGCAATTCCTCTAGCCACATGCCACTCGCTACCCTCTCTTTCACAGGAAAAGGAAAAGGATCTTCAACACTATCCCTTCTACTCTCAGACAGTTCCTACTCAGTGCTTTTCTTCTCACTACCTTTTATTCATGGTGAGGAAATCCATTCTCTGCCAAAAACATAAAATAAAAAACACTAAAATTTAAAATTCGTTTGGAAGCACAAAGTTGTAAGATAAGTTGATAGCCAGCAAAGGCAGTAAGTATACGTGTGTACATGTGCAAAAATGTATGCAAGAGCATGCACACACACACACACACACACACACACACAAGGAAATCTCATTCTTCACCTAGAATAGACCGGAGCTGGGCAGCCACAGAAGCAGTTACCACTGAAGACAGACCTTAGTGATTGTTTAAGTAAAGTGGGCTCGTTACGTTAATGCAGTGAATCATTTCCTCCCTAACCAGCTACATCTTGTCTTGTTTGTAATTTTTTTTTTTTAATTTCCAAATCAATTTTTATTTGTCCAAATGAGTTTGTTTTGGCAATAACAGAAAAGTATCAAGTTTCCCCCAAACAAAGGCTTTTCCTACGTGTATCATCATTCAACAAGAAACCCAAATAAGGTATTTGGTCTGAGTCTGGTCTCTGAGCCCAGCCACCACAGAGATTCTCCTGCAATTTTACTAAACCCGTTCATCCAACTTAAAAGGTATCAGATTTAAATTGTGTTCTGGGGCTGGGGAGCCATGGATAAGCCAACTAATAATCATTGATGCCTGCTCTGCATCAAGAACTTTTACGGCAATTATTTCATTTGATCATTTAATCATGAGCACACCTCTGCAATGTAAGAGTCATCATATCCATTTTATAGATGGTATAGAAAACTGATTAATAATCTCTGCATAGAAGCCAGTTGTTCTCTACTAATATGAATACCTAACATTCATCAAACTCTGTGCACCAATCACTGATCTAAAATCCTTATGCATACAATCTCATTTGTGCAGTTATGAGGTACCCCTGTCAATATCATAATCTATAGATGAGGAAAAGAAAGCACCGAGAGGTTAACTGATTTATCCAGGGCCAGAACTAGCAAGTGGTGATGCCAGAATTCAAAGCCAGATAGTCTTACTCCAGAGGTGTTGTTCTTGACCAATGCTCTTACTACATCTCCAGTAATTCTTTATCCTTGTGCCTTCTAAATACTTTAAGAGCCAAGACGCATGTGCCCTTCCTTTAAAGCACTGCCTTCATCTTGCTGCTTTCTTAATCAGCATTTTCTAAAGGTCTCCATTTCTAAAAGATTAAAATCCAGATTGTCATCCTGGCATTCGATAGATTCCAAACATATTCAGGCCTTCATCAAACCCTCCAACTTAAATCTTCCAATTTAGCCAGGTATCATCTTTACACCCTCTTGATCATTTTTACACATTTGCTCATGTGTTTTCTTTTGCTTTTTTCCTAATCCAAGATGTCCTTCCATTTTCTCCCTATCAGTGCAAAACCTACCGTTCAAGCCTACCTGAGTACCTTCCTGTCCACTTCTGCCCAAAGCAATTTCTCCAGCCACTAAATGTCTGGAGCATTTGCCAGTGAAGTACTTGTTCTGAATGTTCAGCAACACAGTCACTGCAATGCTTGTTCAGGATGCTCAGCGTGTACAAATCACTATTTTCAGGTACATATACATCATGTCTCCTATTAGGATAAGAACTCTTGGAGGAGTGGATCGTGTCTTGTATTTTTGTGGTATTTCATAGCACTTGCCATATGTGTTGACTGATCCTCGTCTTGATAAATCTCCAATGATTCCTTCTTTTTTCCATCATTATATTCTGTACCCTTTGTGAGTGACTTCTCTTAACAGTGTTGGTTTTATAAAGCCCCAATTACAAAGTTGGGGGGCGATCACTTTATAAAAGATTTTTCTCCTAACCATTACTATTTGCATCATTCTGAAAGGTCAGTATCAATATGCAGAAAAAAAGAATTTGTTTTCAACAATAGAACTCTCAAAGGTGAACGCCTTCCAGAAGTCATGTTATCCACAAGAACAAGAGTTGTTTTAATTTCTCAAGAATTTTACTTTGGTTATTTATGCCAGGAAAGGGAGGGAGATTGTTAAACTTTTTTCATTTTTTAACATTATGTTACCTGTCATTTGCAGGAATAAATACGTTACCAAAAATGGAAATTTGTATTATCCTAAAGAGCCAAGATTGTACATTCAATGTTCAGTATTTAATAGTCAATTGTTACTCAGAATTAATCTAATAGTTCATTTAGCCATATGTGAGCAAATGTTAGTAGTATCCTGGAATGGCTTTTCTACAATCCTGCCCAGGGTGCAGAAAATTAACTAGTTGACTTCTAAAGTTTGCTTCAACTCTTTGATTCGAAGAACCTAGAATTCTTTGCCTGACTACCCCCCACTTTGGTCTCGTTCTCTCTCACACATTTTGGAAGGTCTCCAAGTGTAGAATGGTAGAACATATGTAGCCTGCAAGCAGGGCAGGCATAAGAAACACCATAAGGATGCACTAAAGCAAACTTCAAGCTGTGGAATGCTGGGAAACAATCACAGGCAACACACCAACTTGGCATAAAACAATCAGAGAATGAGGTGGCTCTTTTTGAGCAAAAGCATGATACTGGCTGAGAGGCAAAGAGGACTACAAGAATAGAAACATTGTACCCCAGGCTGCTAGCCAACGGTAATCTTCAGAGGTACTCAGTGGGAAAAATGCCGATGGTCACATTTGCTTTCCATTTGCAATCGCTTGTGTGAAAATTGTGCCCTAACGGTAGCCTCTTTAGCTATAGCTACATATCCATGCACATTAAAAGAAACATGTTCCCCTTTCCACCACTTCCTTCCCTAGTGAATCCCTACTTATCCTTTAGAATGCAGCTCAAATGTCAACCCCTCAGCAAAGCCTTCTCTGACTACACAGACGGAGCTAACAGCTCCCTCTTCTGTAATTTTTCTGTACTTTATAGCATTTATATCATTGTGTTATATTTATTTAGTTGTGTGCCTGTCTTCTTGGATATGCTGTGAGCTCCTTCAGAGCAGACCATGCCATTCTTATTCACTATCATATTCCAAGTGACCACTATGGTGACCAGCATGTAGAAGGTACTGCATAAATGTTTGTTGAATGAATAAATGAACTTACTGATTTCATTTTGTTCTACTTTTCATTTATTCATTAAATAAATATTCATCAAGTACCTACTATGTACCTTGTTCTAGACACTTGGGATACAGAAGTAAACAACAGACACACACTCTCTCCTTCATAGAAATCACATTATATTGGCAGGAAACAAAAATAAACATAAAAAATAAGAAAGATACAGTAGTATGTTGTATCATGATAATGAGAAAAATAAAGCAAGGCAAGGGGATAGCGGATCTTGTTGTTATTGCTGCTAGTTGCCATCGAGTCAGTTTCGACTCATAGCGACCCTATAGGACAGACTAGAACTGCCCCATAGGGTTTCCAAGAAGCCACTGGTAGATTTGAACTTCTGACCTTTTGGTTAATAGGCGAGCTGTTAACCACTATGCCACTAGGGCTCCAAGGGAATCTTAGAGTTGGGTTATAATTGTATATGCAGTGATCAGAGGGGGTCTCAGGGAAAATATGTCATTTAGGTAAAAACATAAAGAGTCATGATATATCAGAGCTTTCTAGGCAGAGAAAAGCACAAATGCAAAGGCCCTGGGGTAGAAAACTATTTAAAAGCATTTAATGTGAACAAATAGTCCCGAAGATATGACTAAAAAATATAAAATGATCTGATTTAGGAGGCTGAATAAAATCAGGAAGACATTGGAGTAATTTACAATAAAGACTCATGGAATTCTGAGATTGTCTCTGAGTATATAAGGAAATATAATTACCAAGCATTCTCTATTCATCAACTTGGTAAAACTCAAGTTCTTTATTGTCCTGGGAAAGACTACAACTCCTGTCAGGTCTGATATTTTTATTCTTTAAGTGGGGAGAATTCCTTTAGGCTCTGTCAGACCAAGTAGGAAGTCTTAGTTTTTCTTCTCAAACAGACCTACTTCTGGACCAGCCTTCAGCATAAGTAACACCTAGATCTAGGTTTCTGTGGCAAATACAACAAGTTTCTGTTCATGGACTCTTCCTAATTCTTGACAATAAAGTACTTCTTTCCCAATTTCACTGACTCTTTGACTCCCATTCCCACATTGCTCCTATTTCTAACCACAAGCCCCAAATCTTGTGGATCACCTACTTCTTTACCACTGTGGCAAATATGCTCAGGTAGATCTGGTGATAGAGCACTAGAGATGTCTGCACTTTAAAAGCCCAGATTTCATCTATCGGATTCTGAAATCAACCTCAGAGTTTTGGGAAATCTCTTGCCTCTGTCACTGACACAGCCACCCCCAGAGCCGGAAACAGTCAATCATTGGAGGGGAAGCTTGGCCCTTATTTACTTCTCTCCCTATTCTTCCCGTATCCTGTTCTTTCAAGCTGCTGTATCTGAGACATATCTACAATTTCATATAAAAATAGTAAAATTCACTTTGTAAACAACTTTAATTTTTCCATGAATTGTAGGATATGAAAGAAATTCTTTCATACTTTAAAGATCTTAACCTAGAGTCATTTCATAAATATGTGAATTTTCTCAAGAAGAGAGTCCATAGTTGCCATTAAGTTCTCTAGGATATCAATTATATTTTTTAAAATATTAAAAATTAACAGATGTTTCTAAAAGCATTAGTTTGCACAAGGTAAAAAGAAAAGATTTTTTTTTTAATGACATTTGGACATAGAAGACAATGCATACTGCCATACGATATAGCCAACCAACCAACCAGTTGCTACTGAGTTGACTCAAACCTCATGGTGGCTTATGTGTGTCAGAATAGAACTGCACTCCATAGGGTTTTCAGGGGCTGATTTTTCAGAGGTAGATTGCCAGGCATTTCTTTTGAGCTCCTCTGGATGGACCTGAACCTCCAACTTTTCTGTCAGCAGCTGAGTGCATTAACTGTTCGCAGCACCCATGCACTTCACATACTAATAAAAAGCCCGACCAAACCCGATGCCATTGAGTCAGTTTTGACTTGCAGCAACTCTGTAGGACAGAGCAGAACTCCCCCCTAGGGTTTCCAAGGAGCAGCCAGAGGATTTGAACTGCTGATCTTTTGGTTAGCAGCCAAGCTTTTAACCACTGCACCACCAGGTAATGTTAAGAAAGAGATTGTCAATTAATATTAACATAAGTGTTGGCCAATGTTCTATGCCAATTAAATATCCAAAAATGCCTACTGAGGGAACAAATGTATACTCACATTCTTGACTATGTATTTATTACTGAAAGTTTATCTAAAGAAGAGGAATTTGGGGCCCATCTCATTTAAATGGCAGGCTACAACTAATGGCTTTGATGTTGACTTTACCATATTATTTTAAAAGGACTGTGTTAGTGATTGAATTGTGTCCCCAAAAAATATGTGTTGTAAATCTTAATCTCTATGCTTGTGATTATAATCCCGTTTGGGAATGGGTTGTCTTCGTTATGTTAATGAGGGCTGATTAATGTGGGATGTGTCTTCAGTCAATATCTTTTGAGATATAAAAAAGATTAAAAAGCAATCGAGTAGGCAGAGATGGGAGAAGAGAGGTGCCAAGCCACATGAAGATCGCCCAAGAGCAGAAGCTCAAGGAGGCAAGGATCTTCACGAGAGATGACAGAGAACTTCTAGAGCCGGCAACCTGGATTCGAAATTCTAGCCTCCTAAACTGTGGGAAAATAAATTTTTGTTTGTCAAAGCCACCCATTTGTGGTATTGCTGTTACAGCTACACTAAGATAACTAAGTCAGACTGCATATATGCGTAGGGGTGTAAGCATATCCTTTGGTTTTAGGAGTTATAAATATCAAAACCATCCATCCAAAGTAGTTGTTGCAGAAAAGTGAGGTTTATATACCTGTTTTCTATTCCTGCTTTTGCTTTATGCTTACTCTGTGAATCTTAGGAAGACGCTTTAGTTCTTCTACCTCTATTTTTCCATAAAACCACAATTAACCACTTGTAAATTATTTTCTTTTAAGTCTGTCCTTAGCACAGTTTTAACCCCTGGCCAGTTCTCCATTACTACTTAAAATATTCTGTTCTCTGTTTCATAAGTCTCCATCAGCAGATGCAAATTATTCTCAATATTATCTAAAACCTGCTAAGCGTAGTCAAAGAATAAATCTTCAAATTGCATAGTATATGTTGTAAATAAAAATATAAAATAATTTTAAATGAACTTTTTTGTAGGCACAATTCCGTTAACGTTCTCTGCTAGGATGAGGCATCATTTGGTAAAGGTGATGCACAAACCGCACAGTGTTGCAGGAGACAGTCAGTCAGGTTTGGAGGGAAAACTATTCGCCTTGTATTTATACTAACATTTACTTTCCTGTATCATGCTGTTTCCTATATTTTATGTATATTTTACGGTAGAATATAAAACACACAAGTTTATAAGTTTATAATATACTAGGTACTAATTTGTACTAGTACATGCTAACTAGTTTTCAATATAGTTTTAATTAATATAGTTTTTACAATATAAAACAAACAAACCCGTTGCTGTAGATTGGCATTCACAGTAACCATATAGAACAGAGTAGAACTGCCCCATGGGGTTTCCAAGGAGCAGCTGATGGATTTGAACTGCAAATCTTTTGGTTACAGCCGATCTCTTTTTTTAAAATATGGTTTTAAGTAGTTTTTTAATAATATACTGTATTATTAGTATTATTTTAGTATGCAATTACCAAAATTTTAATATACTATATGCTAACTGGGTTTACTGGGTATGTTGATAATATAATATAAAATATACTCTTGTTGTCTGTTGCTGTAGAGACAGCTCTAACTCATGGTGACCTTATGTGTAACAGAATGAAATGTTGCCTGGTCCTGTACCATCTTCATGGTCATTGGTATATCTGAGCCCATTGTTGCCACTATGTACTAATATAATTATATATGAATATGATCTATTAAATGAATACATATGCATAAGTTTTGGGGGTAAATGCATGCTTAAAAGATCTATTACTAATGGGTTTATTAATAAAATTAGTTTGTAGACAACTAATGTTTTAGTAGGACCCCTGGTGGCACAATGGTTAAGCACTTGGTTGCTAACTGAAAGACTGGCAGTTTCAACCCACCCAGCCGTTCCACAGGAGAAAGACTTGGCGATCTGCTCCCATAAAGAAAACCCTGCGAGGCAGTTCTATTCTGTCACACGGGGTCACTATGAGTCAAAATCAACTCACTGGCACCTAACAATGGTGTTATATTGTGATATTTAAGGATTCATTCAACAATTGTTTGCTGCTTTCAAGTCAGTTCCTGACCCATGGCGATGCCATGCACAACTGAATGAAATGCTGCCCAGCCCTGTGTCACCCTCTGATTAGTTTCAGATTGGACCATTGTGATCCATAAGGTTTTCATTGGCTGATTTTCAGAAGCAGATCACCAGGGCTTTTTTCCTAGTTTGTCGTAGTCTGGCAACTCTCCTGAAATCTGTTCAGCATCATAGCAACGCACAGGCCTCCACTGACGCATAGGTGGTGGTTGTGCGTGAGGTGCGTTGGCCAGGAATCAAATCTAGGTCTCCTCCATGAAAGGCAAGAACCCTACCACTGAACCACCAATGTCTCATCATTCAACAATACACAAATAAAAATCTAAAAGTAGCTCAGTCCATTGGATGAGGATAATGGTTGTTGCTTTCACTGTTGATACCTGTGAAATGGCATATTAATGTGGCTTTTGGAAGGAGGGTTAATATAGAACAATTTGCTGGTTAGCACATAGATGGAGTATGTTTCTTTGCAAAAAGCATGGAACAATTGAAATGTTCTGGTTCAGAAAGGAGAAAGAGCAGTTATGTATGCACGTTTCCCCCCTACCTGTTGTCCTGCCTCTCTCAGGAAGCCTATATGATTAGGAGCAACAAGATGCCAGTGAACAAGGTAAACTAGATTATGATTCTGATTGGGAAAACAAGAATATAGAAATTATGCCTATTGAAAAGTATGTGTATATGACAGTTCTCATAGTTCCTAGGGATGGCGGGGCGACAAAAAAAAACTGTTAGCTTACTATGACTCTCCATTTGCGACACACTGACCATGAAAATCAAGACTTGAAAGACCTTGCACCTTGCCTCCACTTCAGATTTGTTCAGAAAATAAATTTGAACAAGAATTTGTTTTTTCAAAAATGTTGATTAAACTACAAATACGACCTTAAGCTATCCTTGAGTTGGAATAGAATAAAAGTCCCTGATTCTGCCTCAGAGGACTGGAAAGCGAGGTAAGGTCAGACAAATTTTAGTTGCAGAAGGTAATTATCCTTGTATGCATCTGATATATATGTATATATTTTTTATTGTGCTTTAGGTGAAACTTTACAGAGCAAATTAGTTTCTCATTCAACACTTTATACACAAATTGTTTTGTGATATTGGTTGCAATCCTCACAAAGTGTCAACACTCTCTCCTTCAGCACCCAAGTTTCCCATTTCCATCCATCCATTATTCCTGTCCCTTCCTGCCTTCTCGTCATTACTTTGGGCAGATATTGCCCTTTTGGTCTCATATACATGATTGAACTAAGACACACATTCTTCACATGTGTTCT
The DNA here is from genome assembly GCF_024166365.1 of Elephas maximus indicus. NCBI lineage: Eukaryota > Metazoa > Chordata > Mammalia > Proboscidea > Elephantidae > Elephas > Elephas maximus. The sequence goes on from NC_064824.1 coordinate 54,485,248, forward strand.
TATTTTTTTTTATGTTGTTGTTATTGTTAGGTGCCGTCGAGTTGGTTCTGACTCATAGCAACCCTGTGTACAGCAAAATGAAATATTGCCCAGTCCTGTACCGCCATCCTCACAATTGTTGTTATGCTTGAGCCCATTACTGCAGCCACTGTGTCAATCCATCGCTTTGAGTGTCTTCCTCTTTGTTGCTGACCATCTACTTTACCAAGAACGATGTCCTTCTCCAGGGACTGATTCTCCTAATAACATGTCCAAAGTATGTAAGACGTAGTGTCACCATCCTTGGTTCTAAGGAGCATTCTGGCTACACTTCTTCCAAGACAGATTTCTTCTTCTTTTTTTTGGCAGTCCATGGTATATTCAATATTCTTTGCCAACACCATAATTCAAAGACGTCAATTCTTATTTGGTCTTCCTTACTCGTTGTCCAGCTTTCACATGCGTATGAGGCTATTGAAAACACCATGGCTTGGGTCAGGTGCACCTTAGTCTTTAAAGTGACATCTTTGCTTTTTAACACTTTAAAGAGGTCGTTTGTAGCAGATTTTCCCAATGCAATGTGTCGCTTGATTTCTTGACTGCTGTTTCCATGAATGTTGATTGTGGATCCACATAAAATGAAATCCTTGACAACTTCAATCTTTTCTCTCTTTATAGACCTGTCTATTCTTTGGCTGACGGGTAGACTTTGGGGTGGCTTCAGTTTGGAGTTAAAAGGGTGTCTGGGGGCCATAGTCTTGGGAATTCTTCCAGTCTCTGTCAGACCAATAAGTCTGGTGGTTTTGTGTGTGTGTGTGTGTGTGTGTGTGTGTGTGTGTGCGCGCGCATGGATTTGAATTTTGTTCTATATTTTTCTCCTGCTGTATCTGGGACCCTCTATTGTGATCCCTGTCAGAGCAGTTGGTGGTGGTAGCTGGGCTCAGGCTTGTGGAGGCTGTGGTACTTTTGGTCCATTAGTCATTTGGACTAATATCTCCTTTGTGTCTTTGTCTTTTTTGTGTGGGTGTCTTTAGGATCAGTTGCATCTGAGATATTTAAGGAACAATCTAACAACTAAGTGTTTTTAGACTCACCTTAGACTCGGAAGAATAGATCAGCAGAGAAATAATGCATCTGCAAGGGACTCGGAGTTCCATGGAAGATGGGTACTGCTTGAATCCTAGTAGTAGATGATCCATGTTAATGTTATTGTGTGCTTGACCCAAGCCGTGATATTTTCAATCACGTCATATGCATTTGAAAGCTGGACAATGAATAAGGAAGACTGAATAAGAATTGACGTCTTTGAATTATGGTGTTGGCAAAGAATACTGAATATACCATGGACTGCCAAAAGAACAAACAAATCTGTCTTGGAAGAAACACAGCCAGAATGCTCTCTGGAAGTGAGGCTGGTAAGACTGTCTCTCATACTTGGACCTGTCATCAGGAGGGACCAGTCCCTGGAGAAGGACATCATGCTTGGTAAAGTAGAGGGTCTGCGAAAGAGAGGAGGATTCTCAACAAGATGGACTGACCCCATGGCTGCAACAAAGGGCTCAAATATAGAAACGGCTGTGAGGCTCGCACAAGACCAGGCAGTGTTTGTACACAGGGTCTGTTGTACACAGGGTCACTATGAGTCAGAACTGACTGACAGCACCTAACAACAATAACAGCAGTGTTATTGTAGTAACATTAAAAACCAGAACTGCATTCCAAAAGGAGATGGGGTAACAATGTCTAAGAACCACCTGAAATATAAATATGGCTCTCAATTTTTAGTAAACATCAGATGCAAGGTTTAAGAATTCTGTAGCACTCTTCAAGTTCCTGGAATTGTTTAAGCCCTAAAGTGTTATTTGATGAGCCAGACCGCACTCACCCACCCCTACGTTCCCACTGATGGTGGAGCTCTGATACACACTGATGCCCAGTAAGGTTTTGTCCTCGCCTTCATGTTTTTTCTCTCTCCTTCAGCTGTCATTCCTTCTCAGTTTATCATCATCATCGATGAAGCCTGGAGGTAGCTTGTCTGCCACAAATACTTATCTGATAAAGAAGAGAAAAAGCTTTTTGGAACATGACTAGGTGGCCTGTCTTGTCTTATATTTGCCTGGGGAAATGTGAGAATTTGTAATTCCTGTTGCTAGGGATTTCTGGTCATTCTGAAGCACCATGAAAATGATTCTCAAAGCTTTAAATTCAGCAATGAAACACATGATTCTTTTAATGACAAGGTCAACTTAATTGGATGTCTGTCCTAAATGAAATACTGCTCATAACTTGCAACCACCAATGCAGTTTAACATAAGATAATATGTCAAAATTTACAAAATAATAATAATAATAGGGAGCATATAGAAAATGAAGCTAAATAATGTACCTCTAGATCTGAGTTTTCCAGCAGGAATAACGAGAAAATAGAACTAATCAGCATTCTTTATCAATTAAATACATTTTAATTAGTCCTGTGCTAGTAGGCAAATATGATCCATATCATTCCCAGACCCATCTTTTAAGAAGCACATGTCTTAAATATGCTAACCTGATTTCTCATTTATTTTCATTATCAGTAAGGTGTTATGACCTTACATTTCCTTTACTTGTCCCTATGTACTGGCCTGGAAAGAATCACAGATAATTACTTCAGTCTTGTGATTATGTTTACTGATAAAAATGTTAATACGTTATCAAAATCTCATTCCAATGTACTTAACGCTAATTTATAGATTTGTGATATATTTGCACCTAGTCGTAATTATTTCCTTGTATTCACTGGGACAGGAATTTTTAAAGCTGGTTAATGTAAAGCCACATTTTCACTTACAATTTTTCTAGAAATTGTGAATACATTGCACAGCAGAAACCCTCCCTGCTTGACCTCAGGGAGACTGAATTAAATAACACTTGGCACGAAGCTTTCAACGTGTATAATCATTATGGTAGGCCCTGTGCCAATCCCAGTTATGCACAACTCTTAGTGTGCAGCATTAAGGAACAAGGATGGCAAGCATCCCATTGAAGAATTAATTAGCGGACCGCCTGGACTCATCAGAATGGTAAATAATTACCCTCTGACAAACTTAGTCAGATGTTAGAAGAAATTGCAGTTGGAATTGATGTCAATGGCCATAATTCATTATTTAAAAGCTACCAGTGGCAACATTTTTGTATAAGACCAGACGGATATCCCAGCCAGGTAGTAAGCCACCAATGTCATGCTTTCCTGCCCGTGGGCATACCCAGAATCCCACTTCCAGCCCCAGATTCCTGGCCCAGCTTTTCTTTATGTGCCCAAGTAATGGATTGATTCAAGATACTGAACTGCCTTGTTCAGCATCTTGTCTGTGGCTTCAAAACACAACACAGGCGGTGCCTTATCACCCATCTCCATCTTTGGCAAGACAAGAAATTTCTCAGGTGTTGGTTATTATCTTCCTTTGTTTCTTTTGACTGTGATCAAGTGAAAATACTTAAGAACTAGATGGCTCATTATCGGTTAATCCACCCAAATCAGAGATAGGTGAGAAGGACTTAACTGGAACCATTCCCTCAGTTCCTGCTTCAAATTAGACAAGAAGTACAATTCAATAGTTTTCCAGATTCTAAGCTTCCTTAAGTTATGAAAATCATGAACATAGTTGTTTTAAATAACTTGAGGGAGAAAAGAAAAAGGCAAGTATATTTATAACACAAATTTTGATTTTAGAACAAACATTAAAACCCCAACTTGGTCAGGTGCTTTCTTACCTGGATTCTCCCGGAATTCAGGTGTGTAGTAGTTGTATCTCTGGCTGCTCGGTGCCCCAAGCTATGTCACAGTACTCAGAACCACTCTCTCACCCTCATATCAAAACATGGCACACCACTTGTGAGGAGCAGACTGCAGTACCCTTTCTCATACTGTAAGATCCTTAAAAGTATATTTTAGATCTTAGCATTTACTGCCTTCTCAGTTTTGACAGGATAACGGGCATGGCAGACTTGGAAAAGTCGTTGGATTCCTTCTACCTCAGAAATGCAAGTCTAATAGTTTTTTTGTCTCCTGAGTCAACTAGGTGCCCTTCTCAGTCACAGGGTGTCCTAAGCAGTTCGTGTGTTTACAACATTACTAACTTGAAATGGATGCAGCTTACAAGTCAAAGTTTCCTTTAACAATACCTGCCTAAATCGTACTTGGCCCTGGGTAGTGGTGATGTTGTTGTTAGGTGCCGTTATGTCGGTTCCGACTCATAGCGGTCCTGTTCCATCATCACAATTGTTTCTATGTTTGGGCCAATCGTTGCAGCCACTGGGTCAATCCATCCCTTTGAGGGCCCTCCTCTTTTTCACTGGCCCTCTATTTTATCAGTCATGATGTCCTTCTCCAGGGACTGGTTCCTCCTGATAACAGGCCAAAAGAACATAAAAATGGTTAAAGTGTGCGCTGAACATTGAAAGGCTGGAGGTTCAAGTCCACCCAGAGGTGCCTTGAGAAAAAGGCCTGGTGATTTACTTCAGCCATTAAAAACCTTATTTGCACAGTTCTACTCTGACACACATGGGGTCACCAGGAGTCAGAATCAACTTGATAGCAGTTGGGTTTTTTTGTTTGTTTATTTGTTTTTGGTTTTTAAATCATCATTTGTCATGGATACCTCAGTACTAGTCCCACAGGTGTGAGATGGAGACAGGCGGGCTCTGACAATTGAACCTTCTCTTAGCTGAAGGAACTCGTGAGTCAGGAATTGTAGCTGTGTCTACTCCTCCTTCACTTAGATTACTACGATTTGATACAATTTTAATATACAGGATAGTAAAGCCTGTCTCAAACCTCCACCCTTGAGAACAGGAAAATCAGTTGCTTAGTAGAGATGGTCTTTAACAAAAGGTCAAGCAAAATTGTCCTGGAGACCTTGGGAGGCTTTAAGCAGCTGCTTATGACAGGGAGCTACTTATCAAAGGTGAGTCCTTTGTGAAGGTGTCACCTTGCTGCCTCCATGTAAATTAAGAAACCCCACATCCTATCCTTTTCCTTCCCTCTGCTTCTCTGCCCTTCAACCCATACACCCATTCACACGCCAAGGCTTAAAAGAAATTGAGTTATGCAAGAGGTTATTCATTTAGTGAAAATTTTGCCTTAAAAATATAAAATAATGACTCAGCCTGAATGGAAAAAAGACTATGCTTCAAATAGGCAGCACTCATTCTTAATGCTATATACTACCACTGGGACATCAGGCAAAAGGCTGGTCATGTGCCACAAGAGCCTTCTAAATGGTTGGAAGTTGCAATTTAAAGTTAGGTAGAAGCATAGTCCTTCTGGAAAAAAAAAAAAAAAGTATAATGGTAGCTAGTTTCTGAAAGCTTTATGAAGACAGTTGGGATGCAATATCTTCAAAAATCCTACCAGGCCAAAGAAGATGATTCATTTCTCAAACACAACTTGCTCTGGTGGCTTACAATTTGAATGAGAAAACATAGTAAAACTACAAGATATTTGACCCTCATGAGACTCTCTTAAGGCAATGAAGTCTGGGGAAAAAATAAAAATTAAAAGCTCTCCAATATTTTCAGTGGCAGAGCCTTTGACGAAAAGAAAAAAAAAAAAAAGCCAACACAGAAAGGTTCTTGTTGATGAAACAACTGTTGGATGATCAAAAGATGGTGTACAAAGAATGCCTTCTTTGCTTAAGAGGCTGAATGAAAGATATTTACAGACTCTTCCACTTTCAAATCTTAAGATGACATGACTGTCATATGGGAGGAATAATCTCAATACGATATCTAACAGTATAAACCATACAAGCCTTTTAGAATAAAAGAGAAGAATAAAACATTGTCAAACGTGCAAAAAGGAAATAAAGCATCTTGGATATGAAATACAACACTTCTATTTTTAGAGGATTCTCGCTCTAATTTTTACCTTCTCCGCACTTTTGGACCTAACCACATTAAAGAACCACTTACTGTGGCTAGCGTTTCACAAGCTCCATTTCAATGTCGTAATAAATGAGTCTATAATATATTGGGGGCTGTATAGCGACATATAGACATTGGTTACTTGGAGAGACTTCAGTATGGGCAGAAGTGACAAGCACTGTAAGAGCTACAACCCAGCTTAAAAGCAGATAAAATGAATTGTCTCCATGGATTAAAAAAATGCTTTTCATTTTCACCCTCATATTAACGTTTCCTACCCAGGGGTGTAGCGGAGAATGTTTCTTTGAAATGATAACAAGTGCTTTGAACTCTAATGATTCTTCTAAAATTAAAGTCTTTTGTCAACCATTTTAAAGATAGTTTTGCTTTCTCAATGGACATACGGAGTGCGAAAGCACCATCTTGTGGCGAAAAGGAAAAAGTACTTTAACACAAGCCATTTTGAATCAAAAATAACCTTTTTTTCCCACACATACTTTTTATGAAATATTTGTCAAGTTTAATTTTAAGCACTTGTTATCTTTCTCTAAAACAGATGGCCAACTGCCTTAATACAATTCAAAATAGACTGTATCTTTAATACATTCATATACAGATACAACTCAAAATTACAAATCCCAGTACACAATAACCATCTGAGATTGAAATTCTTTAATCAGTTTTGAAAGAAAAACAGAATTTTGTTTTCATAAACAGAAACTTAGTCTTTGTGGTTTATTAATGAAAATTTGCTTATTGATCATTTTAAATTAGAAGTGTAGCAAGTCATTTCTCAAGTGTTGTTGTTAGGTGTTGTCCAGTTGGTTCTGACTCGTAGCGACCCTGTGTGCAATGGAACAAAACGCTGGCCAGTCCTACACCATCCTCACAACCATTGTTATGTTTGAGCCCATTGTTGCAGCCACTGTGTCAATCCGCTTGTTGGTGGTCTTCTTTATTTTTGCTGACCCTCTGCTTGACCAAGCATGACGTCCTTCTCCAGGGACTGGTCCCTTCTGATAACATACCCAAAGTACATGAGATGAAGTCTCACCATTCTAGAGTCTAAGGAGCATTCTGACTGTACTTCTTCCAAGACAGGTTTATTCGTTCCTCTGGCAGTCCATGGCATAATCAATATTCTTTGCCAATGCCTTAATTCAAATACATCAATTCATCTTCAGTCTTCCTTACTCAATGTCCCCCTTTCTCACGCATATGAGGTGATTGAAAATACCGTGGCTTGGGTCAGACACACTTTAGTTCTCAAAGTGACATTTTTGCTTTTCAACACTTTAAAGAAGTCGTTTGCAGCAGATTTGCCCAATGCAATGCATTTTTTGATTTCTTGACTACTGCTTCCATGGGCGCTGATTGCGGATCCAAGTAAAATGAAATCCTTGACAACTTCAATCTTTTCTCCGTTTATCATGATGTTACTTATTGGTCCAGTTGTGAGGATTTTTGTTTTCTTTATGTTGAGGTGTGATCCATACTGAAAGCTATAGTATTTGATCTTCATCAGTGTTTCAAGTCCTCTTCTTTTTCAGCAAGCAAGGTTGTGTCGCCTGCATATTGCAGATTGTTAATGAGTCTTCCTCCAATCCTGAAGTCCCATTCTTCTTCATATAGGCCAGTTTCTCATATTATTTGCTCAGTATACAGATTAAATAAGCATGGTGAAAGGATACAACTCTGACGCACACATTTCCTGACTTTAAGTCACTCAGGATCCCCTTGTTTTGTTCAAACAACCGTCTCTTGGTCTATGTACAGGTTCTGCATGAGCACAACTAAGTGGACTGGAATTACCATTCTTTGCAACCCACCAACCCAGTGCCCTTGAGTCGACTTTGCAATGTTATCCATAATTTGTTATGATCCACACAGTCTAATGCCTTTGCATAGTCAATAAAACATAGGTAAACATGTTTCTGGTATTCTCTGCTTTTAGCCAAGATCCATCTGACATCAGCAAAAATATCCCTTGTTCCACATCCTGTTCTGAATCTGGCTTCTCAAGGAGGAAGTAGCAATTTTTCCTCATAGAATTAATATAAGTAAAATCAAGGTTTGAAAAAAAATTAGTATTTCTATATGTCAGTTTCACCTACAGGGAAGAAGGGAGACTGGGTAGGCTAAGAATTACTCAAGTGTCAATAGACCTGCTGACAGAACTTGCAAAAAAGAATATAGAGTATAATTATAGGGTTTTTTTTTTTTTCTCTTTTAGCAATATTGAGTGTCATCTCTTTTCTTATATATTACAAGTTAGTTACTATTATGTCATTGCTTCCACTTTAGAGGTGAGATAACTGAAGTTCAGAAAGGTTAAGTAACTCGCTCAAATAGGAAAAAGCAGAAGCAGAATTTGAATCAAGAGCTCAGGGCTCCTCTACTCTGCAGTGATTTCCAAACCCCATTCCACAGGTGTAGCTGGGCCAGCAGCACCGGGATTATCAGGGGTGCTTTTCCAATCTCTGGAGATTCTGTTTGTCACTAGAGCCCAAGAACCTGTGAGTTTTTAAAACTCTAATAATTCTAGTGAGGGAAACAAGCCTATTTAAGCTGAGGATAAGAGGAAAGATGATTAAGCAGAGAGAAATACAAAATTGAAAATCCATAAATTCCTTTGATTTTAGTTGTCAGTTTAGACTACCTCAATTCATAACCCTGCTTATTCAAAATCTACCACAAAACACACCTACTCAAAACTTTTCCTGAGTAATCCAACTCCACTTTGGAATTTCTCCTTCACTAGACAAAAATACTTTAAAAGTAATACCAACAACTGCCATCTATGTAGCAGGCATTACGTTGAATGTTCTAGGTATTTTCTCATGTTTAAATGCACTAATTCTCACAACAACCTATGGGAAGTATTTTTTTTATTCCTCATAGTGAGCAGGTAAGTTTTTAACAACTACCTCTCAAAAAACAGAATGCATGTCTGTACTTACATAAATTTCACTAATAGACAGCATGTGAAGTATATAATTTATAATAAGTAGCATAATATACAATATTTATTATAAATTCAGTATAGCCAACTGCCTACTGATTTTCACAGCATGCTTTCATTGCTTTTTCTTCATCTCGTGTATCTGCAGTCCACCTCTGTTTATTCTCATTTTATAGATTAGGAAGCTGGATAATCCAAGTCATTGATCTACCCTAAGTGTTACATAAAATAAAAGGTAGCTCAGGAACCCAGCCTAGCTCTCTTCATCTGTAGTTCGTGCTCTCGTCTTGTCTTGTCTTGGACTACCTACCTTCCCAGCTTTATAATATCAATTCATTACTACTTACGTCTTGTTTTAAAAATTTTTTTTACCATATTTATTTGTATTTATATGTGCTTTGGAAACCCTGGTGGCGTGGTGGTTAAGTGCTACAGCTGCTAACCAAAGGGTCAGCAGTTCAAATCCTCCAGGTGCTCCTTGGAAACTCTATGGGGCAGTTCTACTCTGTCCTATACGGTTGCTATGAGTTGGAATCGACTCGTCGGCACTGGGTTTGGTTTTGGGTTTTTATATATGTTTTATTCTCTTGTAACTTGAATTCTATGTACTTTTTTTTTATTCTTTCTAAAATCTACTATAACATCTGATGTATTTTTTCTTTTTTTTTATTGTACTTTAGGTGAAGGTTTACAGAACAAACTAGTTTCTCATCAAACAGTTAGTACATGCATTGTTCTATGACATTGGTTAACCACACCACGACATGTCAACACTCTCCTTCTCAACCCTGGGTTTCCTATTACCAGCTTTCCTGTTCCCTCCTGCCTTTCAGTCCCTGATATGTTTTTTAGCAGAAATAAATTGTCAAAATTTTGCTACCTGACAAGGAGAAATTAAATTAATTTAAAGCTAGCTTTAGGCATAATTTCAAGTTAGCCTTTGGAAGTTAAAGTTAGATTTAGGTCTAAAACAGAAATAGTGTTTTCTTTTGAGGCTCATTTTAATTCTAGAATTCTTTTTTGGAGGTTAACTATTTTCCTAAAAATGCAGGGAGTTCATGGGACCTAAAACAAAGAAAGGGTATTTATCAAAATAATTTGTTTTACTATCCCAGCAACAGAAGTAAAAGAAGAGTAGGGAAGAAAAATGAGAAAAGCAAGTGGTACAGACAAGGAGGAGTCAGTTTTGTCAGTCATCTAAATCCAACGAAAATTAAAGAAATTATAAAATTATCATGAAAGAGAACATTAATCTTGCATATGTAACTTTGCTTCTTCCTCTCTTACTCATAAGAAGTGGAAAATAAAACTTTCTGAATAGTAATGGTAAATGTAATACCTACACTTGTATCTGCATATGGAAAAGTTGTCCGGTTGACAATATTGTAAATTTAAATTAAAAATTAATGGGAGCTATTTTGGCAACTACGTTGAAGGAAACTAACCCAAAGTTATTCTCATCAGTGTTAGATGATAATAATAAGGAACTAAACAAAGGTTCGCTGCTATGATCACACGAATCATTTGAACCACAACTTAAATATTTTTGACCCTTTAAGTTAGGAATACTGAACAGTAGGTGGGATTAAAGTGACCCTAAATTTTAGATTAGCATTACATGTAATATTATGTGACGAGCCCTAAAAGTTTCATACTCACCATTTAAAAATAACCCTAGTCATCCCCAGTCTACAGGGTTGCCTACATTACCACACTACTCTTTCAGCTATTTCAGAAAGACAACACATTCAAACCAAGTTTTTAGTATCCATTGACACCTCAACAGAAATGACATTATCACATTAGGCAGTTACCTGCAAGAATCTCTATTTGAGAAAATCAAGTTGTAAAATAATTGAAGTTAAGAAAATAAAAGTCTATAAAGTTAGGCATATGAAAAATCGCCAACATCTATGAAAAGCCACAGTGAGGGGCTATGGGAGGCATGATAAATAGAAACAGAACAATATTGAAATTAGAGCCAATGTGCTAAGATATATAAGTTTTATTTAAAAAAAAAAAAAATTTCCCCTCTGGGGAAGAAAGAGGTAATAAATGAAAATAGCACTTAAAGTCTTTGTGTAATTTGCATTTTATTCAATCTAAGTAAAATGCCATTAATTCAGGATTCAGTTGCTTAAATTTTATCATTGTTCAATTAGAGATTATGTTTTATTTTCCGTAATTTTTATTTTGTTAAATAGTTCAGTGCAGTTGAGATTATACTGTGTTTAAAAGATTCTGTTTTGACTTAATGGCCTAACTGAGACTAGAAGAATCCTGGCGGTCATGGTCCCCAAACCTTTTGTTGGCCCAGGACAGGAACCATTCCCGAAGACTACTCATCAGACATGGAAGGGACTGGACAATGGGCTGGAGAGAGATGCTGATGAGGAGTGAGCTACTTGTATCAGGTGGACACTTGAGACTGTGTTGGCACCTCCTGTCTGGAGGGGGGATGGGAGGATAGAGAGGGTTAGAAACTGGCAAAACGGTCATGAAAGGAGAGACTGGAAGAAGGGAGCGGGCTGACTCATTATGGGGAGAGTAAATGGGAGTCTGTAGTAAGGTGTATATAAGCTTATATGTGACAGACTGACTTGATTTGTAAACTTTCACTTAAAGCACAATAAAAATTATTTTTAAAAAATATATTCTTTTTTTTTAAGTACAGAAATGGTAACTAATTTCAGTTTCAGCTTGACCATTAACTTCAGTGATCTCATAGATAAGGTCCTTAGCCTGAGTTTGCCCTTTCATTAATAAAAATGAAGAATTTGTACTAAATGAATTCTGATAACTTCTTATTCTAAAAACTTATAACAAAGTACCTTTATCATAAACATTGTTGGTGTTCCCAAAAGCATTGTGTGTGTATACACAATTTTCTAGTTTTACTTCCTTATTTGAAACTTGTTTCCAAAACAAGTTGCATACTGAGATGATCAAAAACATGACTAGATTTACACTGGTGAGAAAAAAAGGAATGTTTTATTCTATCTTCTATAGTGCAGTGCAATCTATAATACATTAAGAAACAGAAGAAAAATCTGACCCTGGTCATGAAAATGCAGAAAAACCAGATGGGTTTCTCTATACCAAAAACAGAAAACAAATACATTTTGGTAAGATACGAATAGTTTGCAAGAAATATTTACCCTGTAAAAGCAAGAGGTACTTATAAGGAGTGTGAGAACACAGAAATTTAAATCAGGAAGAAATTCCAGTGCAAATGAGAGGTGGAAATTATAGCATGCAATTCAATCTATATAAAATTGATCCATATAAAAGAGCTTGATGACTTATACATATGACAAGAAAGGATGTTAAACAGGGAGAACTTCAGGGCTTTTATCAAATCACATTTACCTTCCCTCTTTTCCTACCAGATTTTAAATCTACCCTTTCAAAGAAAAGCCCTATCCCTACCCCAGGAGATTAACTGTCATAGGGTGCTACTGTTGCTGTTGGGATGTGTCACATCTCTTTGGTGATCTAGTTTGCTCTTTTAGCCCTTTACTAATGCAAAATTGTAAATACACTCAATAGGGAGAGAATAGTTCAGTGAACTCTCACGTGTCATCCATTTCAAAATTATCAGCACAATTGTGTTTCAGATGCACCCTCTCCTTCCCTCCTACCCATTTGGATTATTATAAGCAGATCACAGGCATAATTTTATTTTATTCATAAATATTTCAGCATATACCTCTAAAAGACAGGGTTTTCTTCTTCTTTGTTTTTACATCTATTCATAGTGCTATTATCACACAATAGCTCTCAACATTGTCATATTTTCTGTTAATATCCACATTTCTCCTGTTGTCTCATAATTTTTTTTTATAGTTGACTTATTCAAATTGAGATCCAATCAAGGACCACAGAGTGTATGTTAACCTCTCTCAACCTCACTTTCTTCATCTGTAAAATAGACATAATACCTACTTTATTATAAATATTAGACATAATATATCTAAAATGGTTGGTGAGAAATAAATACTCTACATGTCACCAGCCATTCCCAAACATCCCAGAGTAGAGGGGAAGTGGGCAAAATCACACTCGGCTGAGAACCACCGATAATAGTGGTTCAAGACTGTAAAGGACTAAATCAACTCAACCTTCTTTTTCCAGAATAACCTCCCTCAATACCTTTAACTTTTCCTGATAGACTTTCTTTGACTGGAACTGTTTTTGTGGTCCTCCTCTCAGATTTCCTTTAATTTTCAATTTGTCGATTATCAATTTTCTGGAAGTGCAAGTGATAAAAAGCTAAGTGTTGAGTTTTTTTGAACCTTCATATTAACATTTAGTTCATCCTTGTTCCACTGTTGGCCATTTGTTATAGTGGTAATTATACTATGTAGAAAAAGTATGTCTTAATCTGATTCTCTCTGGAAACATTGAATAGAATCATTTAAAAAAGGACTATGATCAAAAGGGAGAAAATGCAGAACAGAATTTAAAATTCTCATGGACTCTGGACTTCCTGGAGTCATAAAGATTGGATGAATGAAACTATTGCCCTGAGGTAATCTCTAAACCTTAAACCAAAAATATCCCCTGAAGTCTTCTCAAAACCAAACGATTGTTTAACTTAACTAGTAAAAAAATAAGGTCTACTTTGATCATTACTCCATTTTAAGAACTATCTATATGGGATCGAATTGACAACAGCAACTGGAAGGATTACATAGAAACTATGGGGGCAGTGAATTTATGTTATGGAGGAAGAACAACTCAGAAAAGGAGTGTGAGAGTGGTTATACTCCTCTAAGAACTTAGTCAATGTCATTAAATGGTATGTGTAGAAACAAGAACTAGTGTATGTTTTGCCATGTACATTCTCAATAACAAGGACAAAATAAATTTAACAAATTTTAAAGGATTATGATACAAAAATCTTTCAAAACATCATTTTAAATAAACAACACATTATAAAATTTTCATGCTATATTTTGACAAGTTTTCAGGGGATAGTTTGAAGACTGAAAATCGACCAGTTCTCCCTAAGACACCAGCAATGTGCAGAGTCTTCAAACAAAGACCTTTTAGGGGACCTAAGAATAAATACCCCTTCCTTCAGTCAAGCTTTACATTCAACACCCCATGAAGGCCACTGTCTATCGTCACCTTGTGTACCAAGAGTGACAAGCTTGGTCTGAATAAAAACTTGTTTTGATTAAACTTGCAGCAAGCTGTTCAGCAGAATTTCTAACAAATAAGCCCTTCTGTTCACTTGTTAGAGTCGTGATCAACAAGGAGCCAAAATAAAAATGCTGTTAGTCCATTAGGCTCTTTTTTAATCAGTGAAGAGAACAAATATTGGGCCACTGATTGGCAACGTATTCACCAGTGACTTAAGATGGGAAATACAACAAAAAGTCAAAAATATCTGTACACTGAAAGCCAACTTCCAATGTCATGTCATTAGTATGTGATTATACACTTCAACGTCCATGTCAAAGATAAACCTATATGCTGTTGCTCAGGCCTTTGTCATACCAAGAAGAGAATGAATTCAATAGAAGGAAGAAAAAAACAGAAAGAAACCCACATATTTAAATTATTATTATCCATAATTTTATTTGTGAGACTTACTATTAGTGTTTACTCAATATAAATGAGTCTTCATTGTCCAATGACAAGAAGGCCCTGCGAAGGAATCTGAGCCTATCTAGTTGATAGATTTGAGAAAGTTAGGGAGATGGAAGAGAAAAGTTTGGAAGAAATGGATTAAAAATTCACTTCTATTCATTTTCTAGTCAATGTGCCCAAAGAAACAACAATAACTAAGAGGGAAGGACAAGTTTAGTGCTAAAGTCTAATATAAATTTTCTTGTGTGTGATCTTTGGAAACTGTTTAGATACTTCTAAGTACTTCCCATCAAAAAGATAAGGGATTTATAAGCAAGGAAATCTTTGGAAAAAATGACCTTCCTTTAGATATCACTGTCAATATTACTGCTAGTTTAATAATGATAATTGTTATATATAATTTAATATTTTAATATCATAATCATGGATCAGTCTTTATCTTTTGTTCTCAGGCCCGTTTCTACACTCCCTTGCTCTGTTCTGTACTGCAAGGAATTACATTTCTCAAGTTCCCTGACTACTTGGTGCTGCGTAGGTTTTATCAATGATAGTTTCTGGAGGAAGACTAGTGTGGGAAGAGGAAAACGCCAGGGTCTCTCTCTCTCTAAGTCTTGAAGAATATCTACCATATCCTCTCCTTGACTCTAGCTCCCACTAGAATGCCTTGTTCTTAGGTTGTGGGTTCTGGTAACCATAGCTCCTCCCACCATCTCTTTAGCCCAATTGGTGGTAGCAACTTTTTAATATTGCTAACATCTAGTTAGCCTCTGGCTTCTCAGCTCTTGTATCACCTGTATAACCAATTCCCTAAATTAAACTCTACGTGGTTTTTTTAATACGATTTTTTCAACTTTCTTACCGTAAAATAAAACAGATTTAGAAACCCAGACAAAACAAGTGAATTATTATAAGGCAAGTATCTTTGTAACCACCACTCAGGTCAAGAAATAGAACTTTTCCAGCCACGCTGAAAGCCTTTCCGTGTGTCCCATCCTAATCGTAGCTTCCTCTTTGCCTCTAAAGGTAACAACTATCTTGATTCCACAATGATCATTTTTTAGAGTTTTTGTCATGAAAGTGTGTGTCTTTATAGTTTAGCCTTGCCCATTAAAAATTAAAATATGTCTTTTTAGTTTTTTTTAATCTACAGTTTCTTCTACCCATTTCTTTTCCTTATAATGTATCTGTGGAGTAACTTGGCTATAGACCTGTAGACCTATAGGGGTTTAAGTTCCATTTTCCTAATGCAAGTAATGTTAAGCATCTTTTCACATGCTTATTTGCCAATTGTATATTTTCTCTGATGAAGTGACAAATCTTTTTGCCCATTTTTTATGGGTTGTTTGTCTTATTATTGAGTTATAGGATTTCATTGTATATTCTGGTTGCAAGTTCTTCAAAACATATGTGTTTTGCGAATATTTTTCCCAGTCCTTAACTGGTATTTTCACCTCTTAAGTTATATCTTTCAAGGAGAACTTTTAATTTTTAAAAAGTTCAGTATATGAATTTGCTTTCCTTTTGTTTCTTTTTTTTTTCTGCATCCTATGTAAAGAATCTTTGACAAACTTTAAAAAGTAACAAAAACTTTCTTTAACGTTTTCTTACGAAGTTTTTTATAGTTTTAAATCTTGTGTTTAGGTCCATAACCCATTTTGAGGTCATCTTTTTTGGGTGCTATCATTTTTTTTAATGAGATAGTTGAAAGTGTTGAAAAGCAAAGATAGTCACCTGGAAGTCTAAGGTACTCCTGACCCAAGCTATCACGTTTCAATCGCCTCCTTTGCATGTGAAAGCTGGACAATGGATAAGGAAGACCAGAGAAGAACTGACTCCCTTGAATTGTGATGTTGGAGAAGAATATTCAATACACCATGGACTGCCAAAAGAACGAACAAATCTGTATTGGAAGAAGTAGAACCAGACTGCTCTTTAGAAACAAGGATGGCCAGACTATGTCTCACATACTTTGGACATGTTATCAGGAGGGATCAGTCCCTGGAGAAGTACAACACACTTGGTAAAGTAGAGGGTCACCGAAAAAGAAGAAAACCCTCAAAAAAATGGATTTACACAGTGGCTGCAACAATGGACTTAAGCATAACAACCATTACAACGATAGTGCAGGACGGGATAGTGTTTCCTTCTGTTGTACTTAGGGTAGCTATGAGTCAGAAATGACTCAATGGCACCTAACAATAATGACCATGAGATAGGGGTGGAATTTCACAATTTTCCATCTAGATAACAATTGTTTCAATACTTTATATTGAAAAGATTATACATTCTCTATTGAATTACCTTGGCATCTTTGTCAAAAACCAGTTGACCCTATATGTGGGGGTCTAAGTCTGAAAGCTTAATTCTGTACTTTGGCTCAACACGTCTATACTTAAATCAATACTATACTGTCTCTTTTAGGGTAAGATATAACCAAAAAAAAAAAAAAAAAAGAAACTCATTGCCATCAAGTTGATTCCGACTCATAAGGACCCTATAGGACAGAGGAGAACTGCCCCACATAGGGTTTCCAAGGAACGCCTGGTGGATTGGAACTGCCTGCCTTTCGGTTAGCAGCCATAGCTCTTAACCACTAGACCACCAGGGTTTCCAGTGTAAGATACAGTAAGTCTTAAAATCAGGTGGTGTGAGTCTTCCATATGTTTTGGATATTTCAAAATTGTTTTGGTCAATAGGCCCTTTGATTCCCACATAAATTTTGGAATCCCCATGCCAATGTCTACCAAAAAAAAAAAAGTCTGATGAGATTTTGGTAGATTAATTAGAAGACGGTTGACATCTTGTCAATATTGAGTCTTTTTTTTAATCCATAAAGACAGTCTTTCTTTCCATTTCTTCATGTCTTCCTTAAGTTCTATCAGTAATATTTTATAGTTTTGAGTATAATGGTCTTGCATAAAGTTTTAAATATTTATTCCTAAATATTTGATTAAGTTTTATGCTATTATAAATGGCATTTTCCTTATTTCAATTTCCAGTTGTTTGTTGCTAGTATATGAAAATACATTTTGTTTTTGCATGTTGACTTTGTATCTTTTTACCATGTCAATTAATATAATGTGATTCTCATTTTCTTTTTTTTTTTTGTCTTTTAATACAGTGAAATATATCCAATCCTATTTTAATGTTCAACCAACCTCGCATTCCTGGGATAAAAACAGGTTGATAATTAGGTACTATCCTTTTTCAATATTGCTTGATTTGATTTACTGATATTTTGTTAAGCATTTCTCTGTTTACTTTCATGAGAGATATTGGTTTATAGTTTCCTTGTCTTGTTATGTCTTTGTATAGTTTGATCTCAGGTAATATTGACTTTATAAAATGAGTTTTTCTTGAAGAGTTTGTGTAAAAATAGTAGTATTTCTTCCTTAAATGTTTGATAAAACTTACCAGTGAAATTGTGTGGAACAGGATATTTCTTTGTTGGAAGATTTTAACTACAAATTCAATGTCATTAACAGACAATACTATCCAGGTTATCTATTTTTTCTTGAGTAAGATGTGGAAGTTTCTATCTTATAAGGATTTTTTTTTTCCTCTTCCAGGTTGTCAAATTTATGGCCATAAAGTTGTTCATAATATTTCCTTATTATCTTTTTAATGTCTGTAGTTTCTGTAGTAATACTACCTCTTTCATTCTTGATATTGGTAATTTGTATCCCCTCTCTTTTTTCCTTAGTCTGGCTAAAGTCGTATCGATGTTATTTTTTCATCGAACTAGCTTTTGGTTGTATTAATTTTCTGTACTGTTTTTCTTTTTTTCTACTTTATTTCTCATATATTTATTATTTCCTCCCTTCTGCTTATTTAGTTTTAATCTAATCTTTTTTTCTAATTTCTTAAGTGGAAGCTTAGCTTAATTGCATTTAGTTCTTTTTTTATTTTCTACTATAAGTATTTGATGCTATACATTTGCAAGTAAGTAATGCTTTGCATACTCCCAAATTTAATATGTTGTATTTTCATTCAAAATATTCAAAGTATTTTCTAATTTCTCTATGATTTCTTTTTTGGTCTGTCTAGAAGTACATTTTTAAATTCCCAAATATTTGTGGAATTTTCAGATATTTTTCTGATATTAAATTCTAGTTTGATTTCATTGTGGTCTGGAAACGTTTTGTTTGAATTCAGTAACTTAACACTTGTTGTCTTTCATTTGTTTGGGAAAGTTATTGGCTATTATTTTTTTGAACATTTGTTCTGTGCCATAGTCTCTGTCTTCTCATGAAATTTCAATTATACATACGTTAAATAATTTGGCATTATCCCATAGCTCTTGGGTGCTCTGTTCTGTTATGGTTGTTTTTGTTGTTCTTCACTTTTTTTGTTGTTCCAGTTTGGACAAAGTTTACCGATCAAATTTAAAGTTTACCAACTATTTCCTCTACTATACCCAGACTGCTGATAAGCCCATCAAATGAATTCTTCAAGCATGTTTTTTATTTCTAGCATTGTCATTTGATTCTTTTATCTCCATATGTCTGCTAAAATTTCTCATGTGTTCATGCATGTGTTCACCTTTTCTACTACATGCTTTAATATAGTTAATGTTATTTCAAAGTCCTTATCTATAGTTACACAGTATTTGGTTGAATGCCAAACAATGTGTATAAAAGAAGACTAAAGATTGAGGTAAATTTACAACAGGAAATGGGCACACTTCTGTCAGTTCATTAGTATGGAGATTTGGGCCAATCTAAGTAGTGTTGGTTTCGGTTTGAATTAGCAAACTGCTTTAATTACCTTGAGTTCACTACAGACTTCAAATTCCCCCAGCATTAGACTGCTGCTACCTTGTACTTAGTGTGAGGCCTGGGGTAATAGAGCGTTTTTATCCATGTTTCTGCTTTACCCTCAGCTTTCAGCAGACCCTAAATGCCTGTGTCATTGAGAGGTCTCTTCCATAGTCTTTCTCCACCCCCATAAACTCCCTGATTAGCTTGTTACTAATTGCAAGACTTGCATAGTTTCCAAGGAATTTTCAATCTCCCATTCTAACATCAGCATTTCTTTCTCTCCCATCACAGCAGCAAAAATTTGCCTTGTATTGGTGCAATATCTTAGGCAAAAGTGAGTTTTCTGATCTTAACCAAGTAGTAGGAGAACTCTGCATATTATCAGCCCAAGATCCTGAGCGCTAGTAAGTTTCCTGTTTCCTTCCTCATTGGCAGCCAGATTTGCCTGGTATCAAAGATGAGTGGCCTGGGAGGGTTGCCTACCCCTCTCCCAGCAGTAGGTACATTTGGTTCCATATAAAAAAAATCATTTAGAGCAGGGCTGGGCATTTCACCTGCCCTTCAGTTTTTTTTTTTTCAGCAGCAATCACCACCAACATGCCTGCATCACCGAAGAGCTTTTGCTTGGGTCTCCTGCCTTGCCTCTAATCCTTCTCATGAACACCTGATTAGGGCTCATGGACAACTACTGGTTAGTCCATGTCGACTCTACTGTGCATTGGGCTTCCAAGGTTTCTAAACTGTCAAGTTGGCCCGTATGTGGCCTTTAAGAATTTGTTGTTTTCTTCTTACCTGATTTTGTGGATACCACTTATTTCTCCTGTGTTCTGCCAAAAGCAAAAATTTTTTTTTGTTCTAGATGCTTTGCAACTTCAGCAGTCTGATGAGCTCAAATAAGTTATGATTTTGTAAACTAGCCCTTTTTCCTGTTGTTAAGATTGGAGCTTCCTACCTTCAAAAGAGAAACAGTTTTCCCTAATACTCTTTAACATTCAGGGTAAAAAGTTGTAAAAACAAGAAATGTCCATTGAGCACCTGTCAGTTTCTTTGGTTTTTCAATGACTGGAAAGATAAGTAACGATACCAGTGTCTCCAGTCTTAAGACATTTTAAATCTAGTGCATGGGATAGGATGGGGTACAAAAAAATTAACAGTTTACTGATAATAATTTAATTATAACAATTTTCTTTAAACTAAGAATCTAGGTTACCAAGTTGCATTATAATACTGACTTCAAGTTTTGCTTAGAATCAGTCCTAGTCCTATTTGGCTGAATATTGAAAACAGTAATTCCATTGGCTTGATAACTCAGCTTATGATACACCTTTACCTCTAAATTTTTCATATGCACAGCACTTGTAGTAGTATTCTTCATCTTATAACTATTGTCATTTGCAAAAAATAAAATTAAGCTTTTTTATTTTTTGAATTATTATTCTCAGCACTCCTGAATTTCACTCCTAAATTCTAACAAGGTAGCATCATGCTTACCCTCTTCATGTCTTTTATGAAGGGTATTATATTTGAGAGTTAAAATGTAATGGCCCCAAATAACTGGAAAGATGCACCTTGTTTTCTTTGCTAAATAAGAGGATGGAACTAGAAAGATAGTTTGACAGGGATTGATACGGTTTTATGTTAAAATTTCCTTTTACATTAATTCAGTCCTGTATTTCTATGGTGCACAAATAAACCAAAAAATAGTACATGAAGATCAGAGAGCTCTTTTAAACCAAATTAACACAAATGATAATATACTATTTGGACTGTGCCTTAAACTATATAGTTCTTGTTACATAACATATTTGTTTCCTCTTAGGGAGGAAAATTATACTTTGAAAACACAAAATGATTTTTCCTTCAGTGCTTAAGTTTGATAGCTGAGCTACATCTTAATCAAAGAAAGCATTATCAATAGTGCACTTTGAAAATAATCTCCTGAATGAATGTTGGTCCGTATCAATAAGCTTTAAATCTCTGCTTTGTTTTTACCTTTTCCATGCTTAAATGATTTCTTGTCTCAAGGATAAAGTCGAAATTCTGTGTTCTGGAATTGAAAAAAGTCACCATAATCAAGTCCAAATTTACCTGTCCACCCTAACTGCCCACTTCCAGAACATCTAACTCCAACCAAACTTATACTTGAAGCTCTTTTCTTAAAAATGCATTTTACGGTAGACAAAAAATTAAGGCTAGTATCACCGATTTACCCTATTGCAGTATCCAAATCTCAACTACTTTTTATTCTACCTCCTTCCAAAGTATTCCTTACTGCCATACTCTGATGTGCTCTCTGTCCTCTGAACAGCTATATTTATTAAGCAAATGTTTGTGACGTTCTTACTAGCATGATTCATATTTCTTGGAATTGGCGATCAAAAAATAAATAAGACAGTAGTGCTAAGGGATTGGCATTCAATTAGTAAGACAATCATGTAAATAAATAATTTTAGTTATTTAAGCAGAAACAGAAGTATATATAGGGTAAACAAGGGTACAGAGGATGGAAAAGTTTCACAGGGGAGATTCCATTCATGCCCTCCTTTTGGTGACATCTTTTCCACTGTTAACTTTCTTTAAACTCTATATTATTATTTCATTTTTTATTTTTTTTATTGTATTTCCCCCAAATTGTCTGTATTTTTCTTGAACAAAGGAACCTTATTTTGTAGTTCACTATTTACCTACTTGATTGGTATATAATACCAACTAACCAAAAAACCAGTTGCAATAAGACCGATTTCAACTCATAGTGACCCCATGTGTGTCAGCATAGAGCTGTGCCCCACAGGGTTTTCAATGGCTGTGATATTTCTGAAGTAGGTCACCAGGCCTTGCTTCCAAGGTACCTCTGGGCAGATTGGAACAGCCAACTTTTTGGTTAGTAGCTGAATACATAACACTTTGTGCCACTCAGGTACTCCTAAGCACATAATAGGTGCTCAAAAATATCTACTAGTTCTTACCTATATTCAAATATACCACCCACCACCCACTGCCATTGAGTCGATTCCTACTCATAGCGACCCTATAGTACAGACTAAAATCAATTGTTGAGGACCTACTTGTATTCTATACAGAAAGTACTAACCAAAAGTAAAACCAAATCTGCTGACACTGAGTCAATCGCAACTCACAGTGACCCTATAGGACAGAGTAAAACTACCCCATAGGGTTTCCAAGGCTGAAATCTTTTTGGAAGCAGACTGCCACATCTTCCCCCCGCAACCACCAACATTTTGGTTAGCAGCTGAGCACTTAGTCAGTCACTGCACTACGAGGACTCCTAAAAGTAATAAAGATTTGCAATATTTATTAAATTCCCTGATAGTATAATCTTAGTAGCGTAATAAAAAGTAGACATGATTCCTTCTATCAAAGAGATAATCTGTGCAAGAAGAAAATATGCATCTTATAGCAATTTCTGCACTCTCAAAGTCTGAGGATCCTTGCAGCTAATGTGAATTACTACTGAGGGCCATTTTTAGAGTTTTTTGTGGCCTCGGCTTTTGCATTCTCAATAAACTCACTCCACCTCATAGTAAACATATCAAAGTGGACCGGCTTCCCACAATAAATAGATTTTATATATTACTATGCAAGAGTTTATTAGAATAGCAATTGTTAATTTTTAAAATTACATGTAGATATGTAAAATTAGTTAATTTCAATTTTTAGTTTCATATTATAGAAATAATTTTTAAAAGGTCGGGACACAAACATTTTTGTGGAACCTGGGAACATTCAAAGACTCTTGGCCCAGCTTATATAATGTACAATGAATAAAATAGCCTGACTTCTACCTTCTTTCCCAAAGCCAAGTGTGAAGATAAAGATGTGGAAGATTACAAAGTCCAAGCCACCAGTAGCAGTAACTTGATAATTCCTAGTTCAAGCAATTTATAAACTAATACCAGCAAAAAGAATCTCACTACACTTTCTAATACTGGAAATGGTCCTTGCCTGATAACTATAGACCATACATATTTATCATTATCATTCAGATTCATATGGGCAAGCATATGATCACCCGATGCTCACTTCTAATACGTGCAAAAAAGTAGGTGAAGGCTGTATTGTTGGAACCTTTTATGCACTGTCTAGTTCTCCGCTGCTGCTACAAAGTTCAAAAATGTGTCCTCAGCCTTTACACAAACAAATGTATGCACACCCATGTTTACTGCAGCGCTGCTTACAATAGCAAAAAGATGGACTCAACCAAGGTGCCCATCAACGGAAGAAAGGATAAATAAATTATGGCATATTCACACAATGGAATACTATGCATCGATAAAGAACAATGATTAATCTGTGAAACATTTCATAACATGGAGGAATCTGGAAGGCATTATGCTGAGTGAAATTAGTCAGGTGCAAAAGGACAAATATTGTATAAGACCACTATTATAAGAACTCGAGAAATAGTTTAAACAGAGAAGAAAATATTCTTTGATGGTTACGAGAGGGGGGAGGGAGGGAGGGAGGAAGAGGGGTATTCACTAATTAGATAGTAGATAAGAACTACTTCAGGTGACGGGAAAGACAACACACAATACAGGCAAGGTCAGCACAACTGGACTAAACAAAAAAGCAAAGAAGTTTCCTGAATAAACTGAATACTTCGAAGGCCAGTGTAGCAGGAGTGGGGGTTTGGGGACCACGGTTTCAGGTGGACATCTAAGTTAATTGGCATAATAAAATCTATTAAGAAAACATTCTGCATCCCACTTTGGAGAGTGGTGTCTGGGGTCTTAAATGCTAGCAAGAGGCCAATTAGATGCATCAATTGTTCTCAACCCACCTAGAGCAAAGGAGAATGAATAACAACAAGGACACAAGGTAATTGCTAGCCCAAGAGACAGAAAGGGCCACATAAACCAGAGACTACATTAACGTGAGACGAGAAGAACTAGATGGTGCCCAGCTACAACCAATGATTGCCCTGACAGGGAAAACAACATAGAACCCCTGAGGGAACAGGAGAGCAGTGGGATGCAGACCCCAAATTCTTGTAAAAAGACCAGACTTAATGGTCTGACTGAGACTAGAAGGACCCCGGTGGTCATGGCCCTCAGACCTTCTGTTGGCCCAGGTCAGGAACCATTCCCAAAGTCAACTCTTCAGAGAGGGATTGGACTGGTCAATGGGATGGAGAGGGATGCTGGTGAGGAGTAAGCTTCTTGGATCAGGTGGACACTTGAAACTATGTTGGCATCTCCTGCCTGGAGGGGAGATGAGAGGGTAGAGGAGGTTAGAAGCTGGCAAAATGGACACAAAAAGAGAGAGTAGAGGGAGGGAGTGGGCTGTCTCATTAAGGGGAGAGCAATTGGCAGTATGTAGCAAGGTGTATATAAGTTATTGTGTGAGAGACTGACTAGATTTGTAAACTTTCACTTAAAGCACAATCAAAATTAAAAAAAAAAATGTGTCCTCAAAAGCAAATATAGTAAAAATGTTCCTAAGGGAAAGAATGATAAATTGTTCTAAATCTGTATAAAGTCAGCAAGGAAAAACTATTGAATAACCAAAGGTCAAAGAATTCCATTGAAGAATTCACAATATCATCAAATTTTCAATATTATATGAACGATATCTCTACCATAATCTTCACTGTCTTTGACTATTCGATGTTATGCTATGTGTACAACTCAAACCTAAAGGAACTAACCAAAAATAAATATCTCGGCGATTGAGTCACCCAGGTCTCCAGTAATATAGTGAGAAATGGTCTGTACATGAAAAGTATTACATTTTTGATACCTTAAAATTTGCCTGACTCTTACTGAAAGTGAAATTCCTTTATGAAATTATTATTTCCAAAATCTGCTTCACCTCCTCTGAGAATTATTCACTAAGAAGTAACAGCATCAAGGAAATTCTGTGGGCAATGGCCGATTTCCACTTGCTCTTCTCCCTCTGCTTTCTCTGTGGAAAGATGTCAGTGCAGTCAGCTGTTTCTAACAGTGAAATTCCTCCCTCATTCTGAACAGTTCAGCAGACTCTCAGTACAGAACAAACTAATGGTCATGGGTCACAGCCCACAGTTCTTCACCGTTTGTCTTGCTACTCTTTTAAATATGATATAAATGGTGATAGTCCTGAATTTCAATTCCGTGAATACAACTTGACAAGTTTATTTTAACTATTTTGATGTAAAAACCTAATTAAGTAAACTGGTTCAGCAACTGATCACGTTTCACTAATTTCAACCATCTGCCTCAACATTTGTTGCTATGTGTACCGGCTTTCGTAGCTTCTTTCCTCTAATAGCAATTAATGAAACTGTTAGTAAGCTACATACACCATACAATGGTGTAATGATTTACCAAAGGATAACATTATGAGACAAATTATATTTAACAATTGCAGAAAAATGACTTTGGCTATCAAACGTTGTACAACGTATGCTTCTCAATGATTCTCTAATTAACTTAGTGCTCATTTTATGTATAATTTGTAATGTTAAAAGTCATGGTCAGATTTTGCCATCTCTTTTTACATGCTAAGTGCTTTTACGAGACACGTATTAATGAAACACAACCTCTGTGCAAATTACTAAACCGTGATTTTATTTTTCTTCACCTTCTGAAGCTCACCGTGTTTTCTCATAAGAACTTTTTTTCTTTATTATGAGATGCATGAAGAGGCAAACTATACTACTAACAGTTCGTGTGCTACATTCAAAGAATGGTATGTGCACAAAAACACACATATATTGTGATTTTAATGAAAGAAATCTCGAATAAGACTACACTGAAGAAGGAAAAATAAATGGCTTTGAAAAGAATAAGTCTTATCTAATTTAAACTTCTACAATACTACAATGGATCTGGTAACTGCTATACCCAAAAACCAAACCCATTGCTATCGAGTTGGAATCATCGAGTCAATTCCAACTCATAACAGTCCTATAGAACAGAGTAGAACTGCCCCATAGGGTTCCCAAGGAGCTGCTAGTAGATTCAAACTGCCCACTTTTTGGTTAGCAGCCGAATGCTTAACCACTGTACAACTGGGGCTCCAGTAACTGCTGTATATACAAAAAATATAAAATATCATTTGACCTTGACAAGGATTTAGGGTTTATTTTTATGACAACTCAGGAAAAAATAATGAAAAATATATGAACAACTTTTAAAATTTTTTTTCAAATTTGGTTACATTGAAAATGCTAAATACATACTTTGTCAATACTAAGTAGCTCTCTGCTTAGCCACTACTACCCCTGTTTAAAGTCAGAAAAGGTGTGCATCAGGGTTGTATTCTTTCACCATACTTATTCAGCCTATATGCTGAGCCAATAATCTGAAAGATGGACTATATGAAGAAGGAAGCATCAGGATTGGAGAAAGACTCACTAACAACCTGCGATATGAAGATGACACAACCTTGCTTGCTGAAAGCAAAGAGGACTTGAAGTACTTACTGATGAAGATCAAAGACTTCAGCCTTCAATATGGATTACACCCCAACACAAAGAAAACAAAAATCCTTACAACTGGACCAATAAGCAACATCATGATAAATGGCAGAAATATTGAAGATGTCAAGGATTTCATTTTACTTGGATCCACAATCAATGCCCATGGAAGCTGTAGTCAAGAAGTCAGATAACTTACTGTGTTGGGCAAATCTGCTTCAAAAAAAACTTCTTTAAAATGTTAAAAAGCAAAGATGTCCCTTTGAGGACTGAGGTGCTTCTGACCCAAGCCATGGTACTTTCAATCACCTCATACGCATGCAAAATCTGGACAATGAATACGGAAAATTGAAAAAGAATTGACACTTTTGAATTACGGTGTTGGCAAAGAATATTGAATATACCACAGACTGTTGGAAGAATAAACAAATCTGTCTTGGAAGAAGTACAGCCAGAATGCTCCTTAGAAACAAGGAAGGCGAAGACTACGTTTTGTGTACTTTGGACATGTTGTCAGAAGGGATCAGTCACTGGAGAAGCACATCATGGTTGGTAAAGTGGAGAGCCAGAGAAAAAGAAGAAGACCCTCAACAATATAGATTGACACAGTGGCTACGACAATGGGCTTAAAGTATAGCAAAGATTGTGAGAATGGTGCAGGACCGGGCAGTGTTTCAATCTGTTGTACACAGGGTTGCTATGAGTCAGAACTGACTCAGCAGCACCTAACAATGACAATACCAACAACCCTCAGGCCAACTCTATGACAGCTAACAATAACCACAACTCTCCAAATGGAGTCCTTGAGGGGTACATAAGGTTATATCGCTTGGCTGTTGATATGTTGGAGGTTCAAATCCACACAGAGGCACCTTGTAAGAAAGGTCTGGTGATCTACTTTCAAAAATACAGCCACTGGAAAACCGTATGGAGCATAGTTCTACTCTCACACACGTGGGGTCACCATAAGTTGGAATAGACACAGTTGGGACTGATTTTTTATCCTCCATATATACACTCATACACAAATACACATACTCAAAATCACACTCTTCTTTACAATGGCTATCACTTTTCATTTTCCATACTCCCTATTAAAATCTTGTTAAAGGAGAAAAAAAAAATCCTGGATAACATGACGCATATAGGACATCTTTACAAAGTTGCAGAATATAGATGACCCCACTTATTCTCTCTCCAGTAAGCTGATTGGATAACATAACAAACTGGGGATTTTCCAAATGCTTTTTCTAATTTTAGTGAATAATATGTACAAGAAAATAGATGTCAAATCATAATAGTAAATATATGTATGTAAGTATATATATATATAAAGTTTTCAAAGGAATGAATGGACTAAGCAAGAAGACAATTCATAGCCTTAATCATAAAGCAGATAAAGATACAGTATTATTCCCATCCTCCACTAAGCTATGCTCACCTGATGACTTAGATATATCAAGACTGGACATGATTGAAGAACTGATTAAGCAGATTTACCAAAGTCTGTTCAAGAAAATAAAAGTCTTTTGAAAAGAAGCTTATTCTAAGGGAGGAGAGACAAAGAGCACCAATGTGGTTCAAGTACAGAAGCCCCACACTGGGGAATCTGCCACTCGGGTTACCTCTGGCTCTGTTCCATGAACTCATGTTGTATCTCATTTTAATTCCTGAGAATACTGAAGCTTAAAGCGATTTATGACAACATCGAAGTCCAAAGTACAGACTATTGAGGCATACAGCTGCTTGACTAGAAACGTAGCTTGTGTTGTCTGCACCCAGTTTACCAATCTTCATCTCTGCTTTCCTGCTCCTTACTCAACTTGCAGATTACATTTGTCCTTCCCTGACCCCAAAATTGAAAGCCAAACTATTGAGAACATACATCCTGTGGAAAGATTACTTCTTGAGTTTTGCTTGACATTATCATTTACAGACATAAATGAATAGATATTGCTATAGTTGAGTAAAGAGCAAAGGTTGAAGGAATGCAGTGTGATGCTGACCAGTCTTGATCTCCTTGTGTTTTACATATTATTATATAATTTAGCAATCCTTATTGAAACTATTGCTATTTTACTGTTTGTATAGAGACAGAATTGAGTTTTATTCAGATCTAGAGAAAAATAATAAAAATAATTCAAAAGACAAGAACTAGAATCTTGTAAGAATGATGAAAAGGAATTAGGAAACACTCTAGAAAAGCAGAGTACAAAAAACATATTACATAGTAGTAGTTATGGCCTCCTTTAAGCATGCCCCATTCTCATTGTGGAATATCTTTCATTTTACAGTGGATGTTCCATAGCTTTATTAAAATAACCATGGTGAAAATCTATGTCTATATCAAGGCAGTAGAACTGAGAAACACTGCTTTCTTCAAGCTGTAGGAAAATAATTCTACCCCAGTTAGAATTTACTGAAATTACTTCATCAGTAAAGGTTATAGCCATATTAATTTCAGTTCTTAAAAAAATTAAAACCTCCCTTTATATCATGCATGTCATCCTAAGTAACATTCTTTCTTTAAGTGTAGTACCTACAAAACCAAAGCAAGACACTAAGCACAATCCTGCAGTTGCTAAGAAACTCAAAGCCAGAATTAAAATTATATATCATACTCTTATATCATACAAATGAGAGAAACTGTACATGGGCCATAGGGAAAGACAAATTCTCTTTCTTGTGGCGAGAGAGCGAAAGAGCAAGAAAAACTCCATCATAATTATATATTATGCAATATTCAGACCCAGGGTCATAAAATCCAGATCATTTGTGCTTCATCGAGGACTAGGTCAGTGGCGCATGAGTTAGAGGACTAGTGTCCCCAGATCAGGACAATCTCACAGTAGACAAACCACAGTGCAGCTAATGGATTAAACACCATGACCCAGGACTACCTGTGTTTAAATGGACACAGTCCTAATGTCTTTTAGTACTTATTTAAAAATACACAAGAAATTCTAAGTTACATTTCTCATTTTATGACATTGTTTTTCACAATCACGATCCCTCTATCCAGTTGCTGTTGAGTTGATTCTGACTCATAATGTTACCCTACCCTTTCTTTTATTTCTTTATTTTTCCCTTTTCCTTTTGGCATTTTCCTGTCTTTTTTTTTTTTTTTCTTCCTTTCTCATCCAAGAAGTCTATGGACTGCACATTAATTTTCCATCAAATTTTATTATCAAAGACATACATTAGAAAACAAAAGTGGAATATCCACGGGGACAAAAATAAAGGGAGAAATAAGCAATTTGACACCACTTTACATAGTTACAACAAAAGGATGTGGCAGAAGTTGACAGCAACTGTCGCAGGAATAGACATATGCACACTCATGTTCATTGCAGCATTATTCACAATAACAAAAAGATGGAAACAACCTAAGTACCCGTCAACATATGAATGGATAAACCAACTATGGTACATACACACAATGGAATACTACACAACAATAAAGAAAAATCATGAATCTGCGAAACATCTTACAACATGGATGATTCTGGAGATGCATTATGCTGAGTGAAATTAATCAGTCACCAAAGGACAAATATTGTATGAGACCACTATCATAAGAACTCATGAAAAAGTTTACACACAGAAAGGAACAATCTTTGGTGGTTATTAGGCAGGGAAGATGTGGGGAGGGAAAAACACTTATCTAGATAATAAAGCGGTAACTCTGGTGAAGGGTAAGACAGTACACAATGCTGAGGAATTCAGCACAACTTGACCAAGGCAAGATCATGGAAGTTTCAGAGACACATTCAAACTCCCTGAGGGATTGAATTGCAGGGCTGAGGGCTGGGGATCATGGTCTCAGAGTACATCTAGCTCAATTGGTATAATATAGTTTATAAAGAAAATGTTCTACATCTTACTTTGGTGAGTAGAATCTGGGTGAGCTGCCATCTAAGATACTCCATGGGTTCCACCCCACCTGGAGCAAGGGAGAGTGAAGAAAACCAAAGACACAAGGGAAAGATTAGTCCAAAGGGCTAATGGACCACAACTACCACAGCCCCTACCAGACTGAGTCCAGCACAACTAGATGGTGCTTGGCTACCAACACCAACTGCTCTGACAAGGATCACAATAGAGGATCCCGGACAGAGCTGGAGAAAAAGTGTAGAACAAAATAATTCTAACTCACAAAAAAAGACCAGGCTTACTGGCCTGACAGAGACTGGAGAAACCCCGAAAATACGGCCCCCGCACACCCTTTTAACTCAGTACTGAAGTCACTTCTGAGGTTCACACTTCAGCCAAAAATTAGACAGGCCCACAAAACTAAATGAGACTAAATGGGTACACCAGCCCAGGGGCAAGGACGAGAAGGCAGGTGGGGACAGAAAAGCTGGTAATGGGGAACTCAAGGTCAAGAAGGGGAGAGTGTTTATATGTTGTGGGGTTGGCAACCAATGTTGCAAAACAATATGTTTATTAATTGTTTAATGAAAAACTAATTTGCTCTGTAAACCTTCACCGGAATTACAATACAAAAAAATTTTTTAAAAGTGACAGCAACATTTGAGCACTAAATTTGGCTATGAACTCCCTTGCAGCCAAGGCAAAAAGAATATGAAACTTAATAGTTTCCACTACTCTTGTTATTCAGAGCCCTGAGACTAGAGCCTCCTTTGAGAAGCAGAATATGAGCAGAAGCACCAAACATCACAGAGGTCCCCAAGATTAACTACTCCTCTGGGAGGAAATGACTCTTGTAATCTCATTCTGGCTCTGGAACCTTTCCTAAAATAACCTCCCAACTCTGTGCTCCATAACTTTGACAGTGGATAAAAATGGAGACATACCACCTATTTCACCAAGTACCATTCATTGACTGGTAATGGAAAATCAAGGGTTTCATAGATTAGGGATCCACTCTGCAGGCTTCCGGTGAAGAAAGGACTTCTCTAGCCACCCCAGACCCTGTCTCTTCACTTAACCACCACTGCAAATACAGCCCCTCAGCACTCATATTCCTTTGGGAGGGTGAGCAGAGGAGTTCTCAGTCACTGCCCTTACACTGTTAGTGGTACACAAGTCATTTTCCAACAAACTTTCAAAAATTGAAAAATACTACCTTGAATACAAATAGCAAAATCTAATATGCTGAGCATAATCAGGGAAAATCAACTATTTAGCAAGGATTTTTTTTTTTCCATGTGACTGAACAAGCCCTTTAACAAAGTCACTTTTCAAAAACTAGCTTTTGAAGAAAATTATTTAACCTTTCTGTAATGACAACTTCAGGGTTATCATTTGGATTATTTATTATTGAACTATGTATAATAAGATAATTTCCTAGGAACTCACAAGGGATGTAGGGCCCCTTACTGTGCATTAAATTGTCCTAATCTGCTTCTCTTTTGCATGAGTCCTCTGTCCTTCTGGAATCAGCTATTATTTCTCACTGCTCTCAGTGTGTTACTGCCTCTCATCTATTGCCTTGTTCAATTATACAAGTGTCTGCATAAGGTTTTAAAAGTGTACCAGCCTCTCCTCTGGAGTACTAGTCATAAGCCCTGGACTGTCATTTATCATTTAGGAGGCTTTTTCGTTGACTCCCTGGCTTATAATTTGGTTTAAGATTGTGACCTAAAATCTGCCTTCTGGACTCATTGGTGTTTGCCATATTGTGTGTGGTATTGTTGTTTTCCCAGAGTGCATCATATATTTAAACTAGATTGTCCTTGGTTACCACAAACAGGAAATAACACACTGAATTGTAATATATAGCCTAGTACCCTTGAAGAAATGCAAGCATCCTTGAAGTTTTCATCTCATAGGTATCCTGAATTTCCACCAAGAAATTACTTTTAAATAAGAAAATGTATCTATCTACACTGCAGTGGCTCTGGCTCTTTAAACCAGGCCAAGTCCAATATATCCATATACTATAAACCCTTAGATCAAGCCTTATATCTCCACCAGGGTTTATGGCATTTTTCATGAACCTCCACTTACTTATTCCTAATCTATTCTCATTTCTTCTCTACTGAGCCCCAGTCTTCTGGATCAGTGACTCTTGATTTTATGTCTGCTTTCTGGTATCTGAGCTTCAACTTTGTCAGTGAGCCTGGCATGGAAACTCTTCTAGGTTTTGACTCTATGGGTTATTTCTGGTAGAATGCTCTTGTTACAGCTCTAGGAAGAAAAAAAGAAAAAAAAAAAAAAAAGTAAAGTCACCCACAGAATGCCAGTCATTCTCTCATCGCCCTCCCATCCCACAATTACCTCAGGGTAATTGTGAAGTAGCACAAGTTAAATTCAAGCTGATTCTTGCATCAATAAGATGATTGTTTTCACCTATCTCCTCACAAAGTGAAAGATATGTGAAATGGAAAAAAATTTATTTTATTCCTTTTTTTTTCATATGGATTTAACTACTTCACAGGATTAAGCGTGCATACATTTAATCAGAAACGTGAATAGAAAGTTAGTGATTGCTTAATAAGAACTTTTAAATTTTTCAAAACCATGAAAGTTTCCAGTCCTCAGTTTTCAATTACCAGCTAACTATTCCATAAAGGAATGAAACAGGATGATGAAGGAGACTTTTCCCATTGTCTTGGAAATTCTATTGAAGCTCAAATAATGAAAGTAACAGGCAATAAGTATATCCACCTTCTGAAGAAAAATACTAGATGTATCTATGCTAAACTTACAAAAAGATAGAAGACCTGATTTAGTGGATTTACCAACCACAACGACTCACTTCATGCCAATATAAGAGTAAAAAATTAATTAGAAATGAGGTTGAAATGGATCGTCAAGATAGAGATGCTGTGCCATTTATTTTCTTTCCCCAACCTGTAAGAAAGGAAAGGAACTGCTCTCTGCCCACAAACCAAGAGAGATCAGAGTGCCTGCAAGAACGTTGGGCATTTAACTTTCTAGCTGAATGTTTGCTGAGCTGTGGAAATGTTTAGGTCCATCCTGGAGGAATCAGAGTGAGTGAGGTGATAATGTGTTTGGAGAGTTCGTAACTTGTCCCAAGGAGATTGGGAACACAGAAAAAGAAAGAGATTAACATTTACTTCCTGCTAGGAAAATTTTGGAAGCAGGAATCTGAGTGGAACATCAGAGATAGGCAGGGTGAGGACAGTTAAGCTGTGAGGTCAGCCTACCCTTCCAAAAGTTGGTGTGGTAAGAAAGCCTAAGTCTCCTTAGATCAAGTGGTCACCACTTAAAGTAGCTGGGCTCAGGGCAAATGGATGGAATTCTGTCCAAGATGGCATCTTTCTGGGTTGTGGGACTCCAATGTAAGTAGCTAAGTGGGGGGTTCCCCTGAGGTCAGGCAAGGAAGAGGGACAAAAGAGTGCATTGCTGTGCCAGGGAACGGTGACAACTTCTGAACAAACTGAGAGTTTGCCCCACAATGACCCTAATCTGACAAAATCGTCACGTATTCTGGGCAAGAGGCAGATGGCCATTTGCCAAAGAGTTTTAAAGGTTCTAAATATTTATTATGTATCCCAGATGGTGAATGATTCTAAAATTTAAATCTTAAAAAAAAAAAAAAATCAGTAACAAACTGTCCTTCAGAAATGCGTTTGTGGTTAAAATAGCACCAAAAATCTTATGTTGGAGAATTCTGTCACATTTTATGTTACCGATGTTCTACGCCTGATATGGTTCTGAAGGATAAGTGAAGAGAAACAGGGAAATTTTAGCAAGAAAACCTTGTCATTTTTAACTTAATGAAATACAAACTTGATTTAATGTTAACAGAGATATTTCAAGTAATTATTTGGCCTTCTGAAAATAGACATTGCAGAGGGCTCATTCGGAAGTTTCAACTGATTCTTCTCATTTTGAGTCACGCGATATCAGCAAATGAAGGTTCTGAAAGTTTTACTCCATCCACGTCATTAAGGTCAACTCAACTTTGAGAAGGCAGCTCTCCCTCAGTTGTATTTGGAATGCCTTCTAACCTGAGGGACTCATCTTCCAGCACTATAACAGGCAATGTTATGCTGCTATTCATAAGGTTTTCACTGGCCAATTTTTTTCAGAAGTAGACTGCCAGGTCCTTCTTCCTAGCCTGTCTTAGTCTGAAGGTTCCACTGAAACCTGTCCACCAAGGGTGATTCTGCTGGTATTTGAAATATCGGTGGTAAAGCTTCCAGTATCACAGCAACGCTCAAGTCACCACAGAACTACGAACTGACACACGTGTAAACATCCGTTAATAATCAGAACATGGAATGTTTGAAGTATGAACCTAGGAAAATTGGAAGTCGTCAAAAACGAAATGGAACGCATAAACATGGATATTGTAGGCATTAGTGAGTTGAAAGGAACTGATACTGGCCATTTTGAATCAGACAATCATATGATCTACTATGCCAAATGACAAATTGAAGACGAATGGTGTAGCATTCATTGTCAAAAAGAACATTTCAAGATCTATCCTAAAGCATGATGCTGTTAGTAATAGAATAATATCAATTAACCTACAAGAAAGACCAGTTAATGTGATTATTATTCAAATTTACACACCAACGACTAAGGCCAAAGATGAAGAAATTGAAGATTTTTACCAACTTCAGCAATCTGAAATTGATAAAACATGCAATCAAGATGCACTGATAAAAAGTTGGAAACAAAGAAGGATCTGTAGTTGGAAAATATGGCCTTGATGATAGAAATGACGCTGGAGATCAAATGATAGAATTTTGTAAGACCAATGACTTATTCATTGCAAATACCTTTTTTCAACAACATAAATGCAACTATACATGTGGACCTCGCCAGATGGAATACACAAGAATAAAATTGACTACATCTGTGGAAAGAGATGGTGGAGAAGCTTAATATCATCAGTCAGAACAAGGCCAGGGGCCAAATGTGGAACAGGCCATCTATTGCTTATATGCAAGTTCAAATTGAAGCTGAAGACAATTAGAGAAAGTCCATAAAAGCCAAAATACGACCTTGAGTATATTACACCTGAATTTAGAGAATATCTCAAGAATAGATTTGACCCATTGAACCCTAATGACAGAAGACCAGATGACTTTTGGAATGACATCAAGGACATCATATATGAAGAAAGCAAAAGGTCATTAAAAAGACAGGAAAAAAAGAAGAGACCAAAATGGATGTCGTAAGAGTCTCTGAAACTTGCTCTTGAATGTAGAGTAGCTAAAGCAAAAGGAAAAAAATAATGACATAGAAGAGGTGAACAGAAGATTTCAAAGGTTGGCTCAAGGAGACAAAGTAAAGCATCACAATAAAATGAGCAAAGACCTGGAGTTAGGAAACCAAAAGGGAAGAACATGTTCTGTATTTCTCAAGCTGAAGTAACTGAAGAAAGAAATCATGCCTTGAGTTGCAAAACTGAAAGACTCTACCGGGAAAACATAGAATGCGGCAGGAAGCATCAAAAGAAGATGGTGTTACCAGGTGGAAACGCCAGGTTCTTACTCAGTATGTCTCCTATTGGCCAATAAACAAGAGGTTGAGCTGGGAGAACAAAAAGGCACCTTTATGTCATCGTAGGGGGAAATGAAATCAATCGGCAGCATAAAAGACTGCTCGCCAAGGGCGGGCAGGGGTTTACTATTAGGGAGTTCACACAAGTTATGTCAGTAACATTCTTAATTATACTACGCAGGCGCAATGCGGTTTACATATAACCTCCAAGCAAAAGTAGGATTCCAACGCAAAGCTGATGTGGAGGAGCCCAGCAAAGGAAACGATTTTGCAATACAACACGGAAGGGGAGGAAGCAAAACACAGAATATAGCACTGTGGGGGTTCTGTCTCACTCCTCCCATTTCTTTTGGACAATGGTCATTCAACACCAGTGTCAGTTTTGAACTATAACTCAGCTCAGAACTGTTTGGTATATTTTCGGGGAGGGGCAAATATTGGACCTAGGCTTTTCATTGTTGCTACTGACTTCTTGTTGGTTTATAACTGAATATTAAAAGAAAAAGAGTGGCTTTTATGCCCCGTTTATGTGAATGTCTCTCTAAATTTTTTTTTTTTTTAGATTGTCTGAGCTATCGTCTTTATACCTTAGGGCCCAGTTGATGTGTCTTTATGAGTCTTTGTGAGTCCAGCTTCGGCTGGGTCACATTCTCTATGCTCAAGAACAGGGAATATTATTTTCTAAATCATTCCCTTCTGTTGATCAGAGATTGGATATAACACATTGATGATCAGTATCTGGACTTAGTCAAGCTCCTACATGGTGGCCATTGCAGGCTCTTTAAACTCAAGGTGCTGGTTTTCACCAGATACAATTTGGTTCTTCTCCAGGATATTAAATAAGAGGGTCATTCTCAATCACCTTCCGGAGTGAACACACTCAATGTACAACAACATTTTAGCCCGAGGCCTTCTTTTGCCCTTTTAGGTGTGTAAGACAATAGAAGGTAAGTTTTAATTATGCTTAATATATCAGGCTGCAGACTAAGAATATTACTATCCCTTGCAGTAGCGATCTAGCCCATGTACGTATTCCTGATGGTAACCAACCAAATAAATCTGGTGTTTGTAAGGGTGTTATCGTGTGTAACTAAGTAGCTTGCTGTCTAATTCTATGTGTATGTTGTTGTACTTCTCCTGTTATTTATGTAAATGCAACAAGAGGTATTTGCTACAGCACAGACTACACTTCCTTGGGCTAATAAAAAAAATCTTACAGCTGTTTTGTTATCTCATGCCACCTTGACTAATGAGGTCAGAGATTACTGTTGTGTCTTTCTCTCATTAGCAACTTTGTTATTTGTCTGATAATGACTAATAAATTTTTAAAGATTTCTCCAACTGTACCATAACTAGGAATTAAAGCTACAAATCACACCCTGAGTGTTGGACCAATGAGTTTCTTTTTGACTCCTGTTTTATAGTGCATAGCAATTGAACATTACCTTTTCAATATTTACTAGTATAATTACTATGAATATGTAAAGGTAATCTTAAAATTCTGAGTGCATTGCCCCTGCATTCACCAGGAATCTAAACAAGAGATTGCCCATGTAAACTCACTGTCCGTTGGAAAAGTATCATTTAAAACCAGTATAGTTGGATCCAACACACCCAAATTTGTCTAGAGGAAACAGGAGGTGTAGAAAAATTCACATGTAAGAACTAGATTTTCATTAGAGAATACGTGATTAACAAGATGACACAGGATGGACTTCTCCTGTTGGAAGTCTTCAGTTAATCTGTTTAAAACATACTACGTGTTCTCGAGGGCGAGCTGTCCCTCCTTGGTCTACTTACTAACAGTCATGGGTCACTTTCTAAAAAGCAGTAGTGTCACAAAATTGTTTTTATGAAAGAAGAACTTCTAATTCAAGAGTTACAATATCTAAACCCATTAGTTATAGTCCATCTTTTTGTTGAAATATTTTGGTCAAACATTCTCAGCAAATCAGCAAAGTAAAAACTTATCTGCAGATGAAAAAACTTAATATGCCCATGATTAACTTACAAAAATTATATTCTTCTAGTGAAAGATCTGATAGAAATTAATTACAAGCATAACGTAAAGGCCAAATAAGTTTTTTTTAAAAAAAAAGCTTTAGATAAAAATATCTCTAAATATAACTATTAACTGTCTTTTCAAAGAGCTTCAGATATAATACATAATAATCTTGAGACATAATACCAGGATATACCAAGTCAGGATATACCAAGAATATACCAAGATTATTAAATCTTTAAATACCTGAATAGAAATAAAAGAAAACTTCATAGATAAATGATGTGAATTCTCAATTCAACCATTGGCTTTGATAAAGTTTTGAATAAGTTAGCAATTAAATAACAATAAAATTATGACATATTACATGTTTGCTGTCTAACATTAGGCAAAAACACATGAGGAAATGCTGACATACAAATCTTAACGCAAAGAGAATCAGGTGTTTTTCTTGATTTCGACAACACCTTTCATGTTATTTATTAAATAAAACTTTTTAGCACTTTTCCTTTACAGAAAGTTTTTGTGGCTTTCCATGAAGTTTCGGACTTGTCAGAAGTTTATTATTATAGGTCACTGTGAAACAATACTTAAGTTATTTAACCAAAGATTTTGAAGGAAAAACCTTAGCTTTTACTGGTAGGCCCAAGCCCGAATTTTTGAGGTTTATAGTGGCTCAGAGCTCTTTGAAAACAGAATTACCTCTTCAATGTTTCAAACGCCTGAATCCACACCTAAACTGTAGTTCATCAAGAGTTACTACATACCACTCTTAAACTAACAATCAAGCAAAAATCTAAGAAAGGTTCTCCTTAGTCAAACAACTGGTTTTTCAAATAAATATGCCGAACAAAACGTAAGAAAACATGAGAAAAAGAACAAAAACAATAAGCAAAGGCTCATTTTCTGAGAGCACTCACCCAGTCAGTGTCAAAGGGATATGGTGTACAAATGCTTGAGTCCAGAAGATAGGACTTCTCTTTCTCCTGGCTTCTGCTCCACAGTCCAGGTCTCCTCAAGGTCCACTGGATTAGTAGTTTTAGAAGTCCTGCAACAACTAACTCTTTTAGGGTGAAAACACCACAAAGTTTAGTAAAGCAAAAAGAAAGGTTTTATGAGACATATATTTAAAGAGGCAAAAATAGAAAAGGGACAAGCATGCTGCCAGAGCCGTGTCTGTTCAAGTCTCAGTTCCCAGTTCTTAAGGGTGCATCTTAGCAGGTGGATTTCAGGATCCTGTTAACAGTCTCCATTCTCTAGATACACGCACTTACACACTTACACAGCCTAATTCGGTGCACCAACTTAACAGGTACCTGAACCTTTTATGCCCTCAGCCATCAAGTCCAAGAGTTCTTGGGACTCTTCTAAGGCCTTAGCTAGGAACTACCCTGTTGCTTCCCAATAACCTCAGATTCTTCATGTCCTCAACAGTCAATATCTCTGGCTTCTTGGGACTCTTCTAAGGTATTACCCAGGCACTTACCAAACAACCCAGGTGCATTTCATGTCTCTCACAGAGCTATCTTCTGGGTCCCAGGGCAGGGGATAAGCTTTCAGAGCTGCCCCAATGTCTCCAGGATAAATCTCCTGGTGGTGCCAGACATCAGGGCTGTTCTGTTTTCGGCCCCTTCAGGAACAGATCAGATGGCTCCTGCCTGGCTTGCCAGAAGTATTACCAGGTGGAAACTCCAGTTTCTTACTGGGCATGACTTGTATTGGTCAATAAATAAGAGACCGAGGTGGCAGAACAAAAAAGGCACCTTTATTTCATTGTACAAGGAAATGGAGTCAGTGGGAGCTTACTGCTGCCAAGACTGCTTGCCAAGGTCAGGCAGGTAAGTTACTTTTAAAGGGGTTTACAAGTACAGAGTTCATTCAATTTACATCAGCAACATTCTTAATCTATACTACTCAGGTGCATTGGGGTTTACATATAACCTCTAAGCAAAAGCAGGATTCAAATACAAAGCTAAGGGGTGTGGTGTGGACAGCCCAGCAAAGGAAATGATTTTGCAATACAGCACTGCAGGGGAGCAAGCAATGTGGAGGTTCTGTCTCAATAAAAGGAACACACAAAGTCACTGTCCAAAAAGGATTGATTGACATTCAACCATTTCATTAGGTAGCATATGATCAAGAACCAATGGTACTGAAAGAAGAAGTCCAAGCTGCACTGAAAAGGCATCAGCAAAAAACAAGGTTCCAGGTATTGACAGAGTACCAATTGAGATGTTTCACAAACAGATGCATAGTTGGAGATGCCAAGAAATTTAGAAGACAGTTACCTGGCCAACTAACTGGAAGAGATCCATATTTGTGCCCATTCCAAAGAAAGGTAATTCAACAGAATGCAGAAATTATCCAATTAATACCATTAATATCACACACAAGTAAAATTTTTCTGAAGATCATTCAAAAATGATTGCAGCAGTACATGGACAGGGAACTGCCAGAAATTCAAGCTGGATTCAGAAGAGGACATAGAACCAGGGATATCATTGCTGACTTCAGATGGATTCTGGAAGAAAGCACAGAATACCAGAAAGATGTTTACTTGTGTTTCACTAACTATGCAAAGGCATTTGACTGTGTGGATCATAACAAATTATCGATAAGATAATTGTGCTCAGGAAGAACCTGTATTTAGACCGAGAAGCAGTCATTCAAACAGAACAAGGGGATACAGTGTCATTTAAAGTCAGGAAAGATATGCGTCAAGGTTGAATACTTTCACCATACTTATTCAATCTGTACGCTGAGCAAATAAATTCAAGACGCTGGACTATATGAAGAACTGGGTCTCAGGACTGGAGGAAGACTCATTAACAACCTGCAATATGCAGACGACACAACCTTGCTTGCTGAAAGTGAAGAGGACTTTAAACACTTACTGATGAAGATCAAAGATTACAGCCTTCAGTATGGATTACACCTCAACGGAAAGAAAACAAAAATCCTCACAACTGAATCAATAAGCAACATCATGATAAACGGAGAAAAGATGGAAGTTGTCCAAGGCTTTCATTTTGTTTGGATCCATAATCAACACCCACGGAAGCAGCAGTCAAGAAATCAACAACACGTTGCATTGGGCAAATCTGCTGCAAACGACTTCTTTAAAGTGTTAAAAAGCAAAGATGAGTAAGCTGTGCCTGACCCAAGCCACAAGGATTTTCAATCTACTCCGGCGCATGTGAAAGCTGAATAATGAATAAGAAAGACTGAAGAAGAATTGATGCCTTTGAATTATGGTGTTGGCGAAGAATATTGAATATGCCGTGGACTGCCAGAGGAAGAAATAAATCTGTCTTGGAAGAAGTACAACCTAAATGATCCTTAGAAGCTAGAATGACAAGACTTTGTATCATATACTTCGGACATTTTATCAGGAAGGACCAATCCCTAGAGGAGGGCATCATACTCGTTATAGTAGAGGGTCATGAAAAAGAGGAAGACCCTCAACAAGATGCATTGACACAGTGGCTGCAACAATGGACTCAAACATAACAATGATTGTGAGGATGGTGCAGGACCGGGAAATGTTTCATTCTGTTGGACATCCATGAGTAGAAACCAACTCGATGGCACCTAATAACAACAACAATATTGGCTACATGTTCAGGTGTTTTTGTTGTCGTTGTTTTAACTAAACTTAGGAACTTTCCAAACCCCAAATATAGTTTCCTGCTCTTCTTCCTGGTAAGAGATTTTTTAAAACAAATTATTCATAATAATCATGTTCTTACTTGCTTTTCTCATATTCCTCATATGTCTACTGAACCCTTAGAGGGTTGCTAGGTAATTAAAACATGCTTGCATTTTTGGAGTCCTATAAATCTCTTTTGAAACATTTCAATTTTACCGGCAAATAATATCAACTACTTTTTTAATTAACGTAAGGGTGGAGGCGAATGCAATGTTTATCGTTCTAGATTCTATTCTGGCGTCTCTTGTCTTCCTGCTCTTTTATTTTAATTAGGTATGTATGAATCACATTACTGGATTTCATTGTGCATGGGGCCACCATGAAGGGGAATGGGACTAACTCGAAGACAACTAAAAACAGCAAGGTATGTATGGTAGATAAGTGTGGCCCAGCTGGAGAAACACATGCAGGCATGAGTAGGGTGAGCTGCAGAATGAAAGTCTTCTGTGGCCTCTTTTTCTTCCAAGATCTGGCAGGATACTCTGGGCAAGAGAGTGAATGTTAGGGGAAACAGCTGACTCTGTCTGAACCATTTGTAACTAAGGAATTATTGTTTTCCTACCATGATGTCCAAATGACAAAGGAAAAGCTAAAAAAAAAAAAAAAAAAAAGTGCATCTGTGAGGCACCACCTACATTTGCCTACGGATCTTCATGACACAGATTGAGAAGAAAATGCGTATGTCACTAGACAGAGGGGGTTGGAGCTCACTGCACAATCCCGTTGACAGGGGTGTATTTTACTGGGTTGAATTATGCCCATCTGATCAGCAACATTTGGGTTCACCACAGGGAGAGCTTAGAAAGAGAAACTGCTCATGAGGAGATGCTGACACGTGGGAAGACAGCAGAGAGGAAATGTAGCAGAACAAAATCTCATTTAACTACTGAAGTTGGCTTTTCTGGTGAGAATTTTATAGCAGTGCTGATCGTTACTTTCTTGGTAGGGGAAAAGGGAAAGAAAGGGAGGAAGAAGTGTCACAGTTACCGATGTGCCCAAACCAACAAATGGGCTCATTTCCTCCAATGACTATCACTTTTCCTGTCGAATTCTTCTGAGAAGAGACTAGGAAAAACAAACTTCAGGGAATTTTAAAGACATTGGGGATAAAATCATCCTGTAGATTCAGTTGAATAAAAACTGGTTCCACTTCTGAGTTTGTTTAAATTTTTGATTTGGCTAGGTGACAGAGTTAGCAAATACTTATCTTTGAAATTTATTTCAGGCCCTGTAGTATTTAGCAGAGTCCCTGAATGGTGCAAATGGGTTAACCCACTAGGCTGCTGACTGAAAAGTTGGTACTTAAAGCCTGTGCAGAATTGCCTTGAAAGAAAAGCCGGGCAATCTACTTCTGGAAAACTAGCCATTGAAAACCCTATCAATTACAGTTCTACTCTCACATACATGGCGGCTCCATGGATCATGTTGATGCCATGGCAACTTGTTAGTTATAATATGTAGCATATAAAATGCAATCTTTAAAATTGACCTCAGCAATCTTGCTAAATAAATTTGTAATTTCTAATAATTTATCTATTGTCATGCTGTTGTTAGGTGCTGTCAAGTCAATTCCAACTCATAGCGACCCTTTGTACAACAGAATAAAACACTGCCCGGTCCTTCACCATCCTCCCAGTCGTTGTTATGCTTAAGCCCATAGTTGCAGCCACTGTGTCAAGCCATCTCATTGAGGATCTTCCTCTTTTTTGCCAATCCTCCACTTTACAAAACATGATGTCCTTCTCCAGGGATTGAGCCCCTCTTGACAACACGCTCAAAGTATGTGAGATGTAGTCTTGCCATCCTAGCTGCCAAGGAGTATTCTGGTAGCACTTCTTCCAAGACAGATTTGTTTGTTCTTTTGGCAGTCCATGGTGTATTCACTATTCTTCTTCAACACCCCAATCCAAAGCCATGAATTCTTCTTCAGTCTTCCTTATTCTTCATCCAGGTTTCACATGCACATGAGGCGACTGAAAACACCATGGCTTGGGTCAGGTGCACCTTAGTCTTCAAGGTGATATCTTTGCTTTTCAACACTGAGTCTTTTGATTTCCTGAGTGCTGCTTCTGTAAGTGTTGATTGTGGATCCAAGCAAGGCGAAATCCTTGACAACTTCAATCTTTTCTCTGTTTATCATGAAGTTGCTTATTGATCTAGTTGTGAGGATTTTTGTTTTCTTTCATGTTGAGGTGTAATCCATACTGAAGGCTGTAATCTTTGATCTTCACCAATAAGTGCTTCAAGTCCTCTTCACTTTCAGCAAGCAAGGTTGTATCATGTGCATATTGCAGGTTGTTAATGAGTCTTTCCCCAATCCTGAGGCCCCGTTCTTCTGCATATAGTTCAGCTTCTCAGATTATTTGCTCAGCGTACAGATTGAATAAGTGTGATGAAAGGATATAGCTCTGATGCACACGTTTCCTGACTTTGAATGACACAGTATCCCCTTGTTCTGTTCAAATGATAGCATTTTGGTCTATGTATAGATTCTTCATGAGCACAATTAAGTGTTCTGAAATTCTCATTCTTCACAATGTTATCCATAATTTGTTATGATCCACACAGTCAAATGCCTTCACATAGTCAATAAAACACAGGTAAACATCTTTCTGGTATTCTCTGCTTTCAGCCAGGATTCATCTGACATCAGCAGTGATATCCCTGGTTCCCTGTCCTCTTCTGAATCCAGCTTGAATTTCCAGCAGTTCTCTGCTGATACACCGCTGCAGCCACTTTTGAATGGCCTTCAGCAAAATTTTACTTGTGAGTGATATTAATTATATTGTTCAATAACTTTCACATTCAGTGGGATCATCTTTCTTGGGGATAGGCATAAATATGTATAGATGTCTCCAAATTTATTATGTATGCAATAATATCATTGGAAATAAAATGAAAAATTGTATTTCTTCTTTCCCAACTCTTTTAATTCCTTACTTTTGGCTTACTGCATTGTTTGGGCTCTTGACAACAATGCTGAAGAGAAGTGGTAAATTTTTATCCACCTTGTTCCATTCCCAAAATCAAAAGGAAAGCTTTCAGCATACCCCATTAAGTATGATATTTCTGGACACTTTTCATAGATACCATTTATCAAATTAAAAGTTTCCTTCCATTCATATTTTGCTAAGACGTTTGATCATGAATGAAAATTGAATTCTATCAGAAGCTTGTTCTGTATCTGTTGAAATTACCACATGATTGTATTC
This sequence comes from Elephas maximus indicus, assembly GCF_024166365.1. NCBI lineage: Eukaryota > Metazoa > Chordata > Mammalia > Proboscidea > Elephantidae > Elephas > Elephas maximus. The sequence continues at coordinate 54,530,241 of NC_064824.1, forward strand.
CTTTGTTTTGTTAATTTGGTGAAATACATTGATTTTTTTAATTATAAAAATTTTGCATTCTTAGAATAAACACAACTTGATCATGATGTATCATCCTTTTTATATATTTCTGTAATATATTTGCTAATAATTTGTCGAGGGTTCTTATATCTATGTTGATGAGTGAGATTAGCCTGTAAATTTCTTAATTCACCATGTCTTTATGAAATTTTCTTATCAAGGTTATGCATGCCTAATAAAACAAGTTGAGGAATGTTCCCTTTTTGTCTAGACTCTCGTGGAGTTATCTAAATTGGTGTACTTCTTTTTTTAAATACTTGATAAAACTCACTAAAGAAGACAAGTGAGTTGGGAATATTCTTTGTGGAAAGACTGGGATTTGTTTCATTTGTTTCTTAGTTTTGGTTTTTTTTTTTTTTTAATTTTGGATTCGGTAACTTTAACAGTCATATCTTTAGTATGTCTTTCACTGCAGGTCTCCTGGTCATAATTCCCTTGAGTTTTGTTTCCTTGAAGATTTGTACACATCTTGAATGTGTTCTTCTTCAGGATATTTTCATTGACTATAGAATTCCATGGCAGCAATTATTTTTCTTGCAGTTCTTTAAAGAGATCATTCCATTGTTCTCTGGTTTCTTATTTCTATTGCAAACTCAGATCTAATTATTGCCCTCTTTGAAAATGAGTATTTTTTCCTCAGCTACATTTAATATTTTCTTCTTGTCTCTACCTTTCTATATACCTTTATCATAATTTTCTCAGGTGTCACTTTCTTCTCATTATAATTACTTGGAGTTTATAGGGTTTCTTAAATCTTTGTCTTAATGTCTTTATCAGTTCTGGATAATTAACCATTATCCCTTCAATTATTGCTTCTGGCCCATTCTTTTCTTCTTCTCTTAGACTTGAATTAAACATACGTTTACCCTTCTTACCTTCTGTCTTGTATATTCTATTCTTTCTTCTCTAAAGTAGATGTCTAAAGTGCTGCTCAGTCTCTTAGGCTCCCTGTGGTATCCCTCTGGAATTAGCAAATTTCCACAGGCAAAAATTTTCTCTAAACCCTCCCTCACTGACCTTTCTCTGCCACCATTTTTCACCCACGCTGCCTACTGATATTTCTCTCTCTCATTAGCATTCAAAAGAACTCAAGTAAATGTTTCTTTCTTTTTTTTTTCTAATTATTTAATCTTTGTTGTTGCTGCATGTACGATCTGGTGACATTAATTACATTCTTCAAGTTGTGCAACTATACCCACCCTTCTTTTCCTAGTTGTTTCTCCCCCATTAACATAAACTCACTGCCCCTTAAGTTGCCTGTCTAATCTTTCAAGTTCTGATCTTTCTAAAAGATCAATCTTTTAGATAGATCTTAAAAGAGCACAGTGCTCAAGGTAAACATTTTTTACTGGTTAAGTTAAACTATTGTTTGTTTTAAGAAGACGTTAGCGGATGCTTTTAGTATAAGGTTTAAAGATTATCTCAGGGCTATATTTTTGGGGGTTCATCCAGCCTCTGTGGGTTCATCCAGCTTCTGTGAGAATTTGAAATTCTGTTCTTCATTTTTTCCTTTTGGATAAGAATTCTTCTGTAGACTAATCAAAATGTTCAGTAATGATAACCAGGGACCATCCGGTTCTTCTAATCTCACAGCAAAGGAGGCAGTTGTTCATGGAGGCAATTAGCCACACATTCCAGTTCTTCCTCCTATTCTTGACGTTCCTTCTTCCTCTGTTGCTCCAGGTGAATAGAAACTAATTGTTGTACCTTGGATGGCAGCTTGAAAGCTTTTAAGATCCCAGGAACTATGCAACCAACAAGGAGGTAGAACAGAAGAACTAAACATGATATTAAGCCAATTTACTGGGATGTCCTATGAAACCATGACCCTAAACCTCCAAACCAAGAAGCCAAATCCCATGAAGTGTTTAGTTGTACATAGGCAGCTTCAGCAACTATCCTTTCTCTTTCTTTTTGGTTGTTGTAGATATACCTACATTATAACTTTTTACAGTTGTATGACTTATTGACAGCAGTTACACTAAGATGCTGTGAAACCTTACCCTTAATTAATGTGATTTTTCCATCACTGTAAATCGAAACTCAGTGCTCCATAAGCAATAGCCCCACTTTCTCCCTCCCTCCCACCCCTGGTAACCACCAATAAACTTTGGTCTCTATACATTTTCCTGTTCTTGTCTTTTTATATAAGTGAGGTCATAAAATACTTGTTCTTTTGTGATTGACTTAGTTAACTCAGCATAATGTCTTCTAGCTCTGTCCTTACCGCAGCATATATCAAGACTTCATTTAAATGCTTCTTTTTTATATTTTGCCCAAATTTTATAGTTTTACTCTGAAGAAGAATGGGTCTGATATATCTCTTCCACTATCACCTATAATCTGTAAAAGACAAATGTATGCCTTCTTAGGCAATACACTCCCAAAGGCTGAATCATCTTCCTAACCCTTTAAAAGACATCCACAATAGGGAATTAGAAAACCATCTACAGATTAGTTTGGGTTGATGCTCTTGGTTTCTTGAGTTAGATATAAAGCCTATAGTTTGAAGAAACAAAGATACACAGCTTTTCACAAAATTGTGGTATAGGTGAAGTTTGTCTTCAGTGCCCTTTGGAATTCTCTGCTCCAAGTTTCACAAGGCCTTGTCAGTTATGCCAGAGAAGGGTGAAAGTGGTGCCTTGGTGTCTTAGATCCCATAACAAAATACCAAAAGTGGGTGGTTTTAAAGAATAGAATTTTATTTTCTCACAGTACTAGAGGCTAGAAGTCCAAATTAAGGCATCGGCTCTATGAGAAGGTCCTTCTGTGTCTCTTTCAGGGTCTACATAGCTGTCAACAGTTGTTGGGATTAGTGGGCTCATAGACGCATCTGCCTTCATCATCACATAGCATCTGTGTTCCTTCTGTGTTTGTGTCTGTCTGTGTTTGTACCACCCTTTATAAGACACCACCAGAATTTATTATTAAGTTTGCTGCCCACTCTGCTCTTGTATGGCCTCTTCTAATCTAACTGATAACAAAAGAAAAACACTATTTCCCAAAACAAGGTCACATTCACGGGTAATAACCCAGAAAAAATAAAAAAAACCTGTTGACATCCAGTAGATTTTGACTCATAACAATCTGTAGGACAGAGAAAAACTGCCCCATAGGATTTTCAAGATTAAAATCTTTACAGATGCCAACTGTCACATCTTTCTCCTGCAGAGCAGCAGGTTTGAACCACTAACCTTTTGGTTAGCAACTAAGTATTTAATCACTGTGTCACCAGGGCACAATTCAATCCATAACGTATGGCTTTCAAACCAATCTTTTGTCCCCTGTGCTAATTAGGGATGTTAATAGTTTAGGTTACCAAATATGTGAAAAGCTTTCATTTAGAATTAATAATTTGTTGAAACACAATTATTGGAACTTGAAAATATTATTTATAGATTTGTGGGCGAATATCTTTGATATACTTCTTTCAAATTGTACCACCTAAGTGGCCCCCTAAGAACATCCCTGAGCAGGGGAAGGATTATGTTGTCAACAGAAAATAGTAGTTGAGCTTTTAATGTGCTGTATCCTTCACGTACATTATTTCTTCTTTGCAGAAACCCAATGACAACTTGCTCAAAGTCACTCAGTTGGGAAGTATTATAGCCAGGATTCAAATCCAGGTCGTTTATCGGGGTTGCTCTATGTATAAGACATGACTAGAAAAGTAAATATTTCTTAGGATTATACAGTTTTCCAAAGCCTTGCCTTTAATTCATAAATTCAGTCAAATTGGTATTTGATTAACTGAATCTGATTTAAGCGAGTGATATCTAGGCTATTGCCTTCCATTGGCTAATTTCAGTCAGGCTAAGCTTTGGACAGTAAATGAATGATAGAAGAAACATATTGGAAGCCAGCATTCATAAAGCCAGGATAGAATTCTTGGAAAATTCACAATAAAGGATAATAAAGGAACCCTTTTTTTGGTCAAGAGTCAGAATCGACTCAATGGCAATAGGTTTGGTTTTGGTTTTTGGTCAAAGAGTAGCCAAAAAATAAAGTCAAACAGACATAGTTCACTTCTCCTTCCTCAATGGCTCCACATTTCATTGTCAAGATTCCTTGGAATTTACTTAGGAATTAAATTTATATGTCCATTTTCCTCACTATTTAGAGAGCTTCTGGATAGCTGGGACCATTTCGATATCCCAAGCGTCTAACACAGCACCGAGCACATAGATACTGAGGATAAACTAACGGAAAAAGAGCAAAAGGAAAGAAAATTATCCAGATACTCAAGGGGCATGAAGGTGTCTCCCATAATAAAATTCTTCTTCTGAATGATGGAATACACACAGGGACTAAAGGCTTACAGCTAGCTAGAGAATAATGCCTGAAATACCCCGACATCAAATAAGGTAGTTATTTCTATATAAAAATTAAATAAGAAGCTCATTTTAAAAAGAAAAAAAATGCACATTCCTGCCAAATATAAAGGCCTCTAAATCAAATTTTCAATAGCAAGTAGTGATTATGTCTGCCCTATCATTTTAAAAGTTATTATTTTTAGTAGACAGTAAAAGTAGAGTAAATAGTTAGAAATAATTCAAACAGTTATTTGTCACAGCTCAGTTGGATAAATGATCATCCAAAACTTCTTTCCAAGAGTCCTAAGATAATCCTCTATACTTTTAAACTTTGTGCTCTTGATTTGAAGCCTGAAATTTATTTCTATTGGTCTGGCCAAACATTCTCACTGCAAGCACTACAGAACACACATTTCTATTTGCCTTGAGAAGACGGCTATCTTTGTATAGGCAAATTGATCAATTAAGTCTATGCCACTCTGGTTTTAAAATAGCAAGAACAGCTATATTTTCAACACTCAAAGATGAGGTGTTTCTGATTTAAATATTGAGAGACTGTCCAAAGTAGTGACAATAGCAGAACCGGACAAATTATTCCTTGTGTGACTAGGAAGCTCCTCTAGCTGAGGATTAAGAGGAAATCAAAATGATGAGCTGCCACAAAAGGGACAAGGAAAGAGGAAACAAGTCTAACAATTTGTAAATGGCTTATGATCCTCAGTGTTTATGCAGATGCCAGGGTATAAAATGCCTGACTGCAAGAAGAGTCATTGTATTCAAAAGATTTTAGAAGTGATATGAGTAACTTTAAATCTACATGTCAAATTTGTTTTTGCTACAATTGAGACCAAGTAATCAGGACAAAATTATCAAAGTATAAATAGCCACAGGACTCTACTCCATCCAACTCTACTCCCTAAGACTGAATGCTGAAACTGGCCTGAAGTCAATATCAAGAAGACCTCATATTACTCTAGTTGATATAGACAATGTTATTTTAATTTGTCAGATAGGACATTGAGTCCACCATGATGTATGAAGAAATGGTGAAAAGCACAGGTCGAGGAAGCATGGAGTAATAGTCAAGCCAAAGGCAGACAAATGTGCTTACGCACGTTTCAAACTGCAGCATTGCACAACTCCAAGAGCCCCATTCACAAAGAATAAAGTAGTGGTGCCTGCTGGCATTATGCAATGTATTTTCCCAAAGAACTTTTCTTGGTGAGGATACAGGAAATCATGGTCAAGACAGTAAATGTTACATCTGAAAGGAAAAAAATGGTTGAGTGGTGACAAATTCAAGAATTCAATAACCATAGTTGCTGTTGTAAACATATTAGAATATCGTTAGACTGCAGTAGGGATCCCTGATTTGTTTATTGTTACTGTGACTCTTTACACAGTTGAATGCCTTTGCAGAGTCAATAAAAAACAGGTAAAATATCTTTCTGGTATTCCCAACTATATAGATCATAACAAATTATGGATAACATTGAGAAGAGCAGGAATTCCAGAAGACTTAATTGTGCTCATGAGAAAACTGTTCATAGATCAAGAGGCAGCTGTTCGAACAGAACAAGGGGATACTGTGTGGTGTAAAGTCAAGAAAAGTGTGTGCCGAGGTTGTACATTTTCACTATATTTATTCAATCCGTATGCTGAGCAAATAATCCAAGAAGCTGAACTACGTGAAAAGAAAGCAGCATCAGGATTGGAGGGAGACTCATTAACAGCCTGTGATATGAAGATGACACCACCTTGCTTGCTGAAAGGAAAGAGGACTTAAACAACTTACTGATGAAGATCAAAGACTATAATCTTCAATATGTATTACACCTCCACATAAAGAAAGCAAAAATCCTCACAACTGGACCAATAAGCAATGTCATGATAAATGGAGAAAAGATTGAAGTTGTCAAGGATTTCATTTTACTTGGATCCACAATCAACACCCGTGGAAGGAGCAGTTAAGAAATCAAATGACACATTGCATTGGGAAAATCTGCTGCAAAAGACCTCTTTAAAGTGTTAAAAAGCAAAGACATCACTTTAAGGACTAAGGTGTGCCCCACTCAAGCCATGGTATTTTCCATTTCCTCAGCTGCATGAGAAAGCTGGACAATGAATAAGGAAGACCGAAGAAGAATTGATGCCTTTAAGTTATTGTGTTGGTGAAAAATATTGAATATACCATAGACTGCCAAAAGGAAAAAAAAAATCTGTCTTGGAAGAAGTACAGCCGGAATGCTCCTTAGAAGCAAGAATGGTGAGACTTCATCTCACATACTTTGGACATGTTGTCAGGAAGGACCAGCCCCTAGAGAAGGATATCATGCTTGGTAAAGTAAAGGGTCATCAAAAAAGAGGAAGACCCTCAATAAGATGGATTGACACAGTGACTGCAACAATGGACTCAAGCATAAAAACAATTATGAAGTTGGTGTATGACCAGGCAGCCTTTTGTTGTTGTACATAGGGTCGCTGTGAGTCGGAACCAACTGAACAGCACCTAACAACAACAATAACATTATGACTCTTATAATTCTTTTACGCAGATTACTAATATTTCTAGCAAGCTCTGAAAGTGAAAAGATTAAGAACCATTGGATTTCAGCAAGGAACTTCCTACATGTAGCAAAATCAGTGACATCCTTGAGCTGTGTGATTTCAGGAGAGGCCAAAGGCACATTTTCTCAGAATGTCTGCCGAGGAGCCTACTATGGTGCCACTCCAACCACGGAGGTATCTCTTCAGTTTTAACATTAAAGGATCGTTTGAGAAAAAAGGTACTGCTTTTCCCCTATTGTTTATTTCAATGGCTTTGTTTCAAAAAACCTTGAAAATAATTTACAATATACATTAAATATTTTAAAAGAACAGAAATTAGGTGTAGGCAAGAAAAGTGAAGCAATGAGAGTAAAAGGATGGAGATATTAAGTATGATGATAATCTTCTTAACAAAGGTCAAGCTTCTAAGCTATGATAAACCAGGAATACCTGAGAATAAATCAGTTGGCCAAATGATCTAACTAGTCACTTAAGGCATACAGAGCCATTTTTGCTGGGAGTTGCCATGGAGGGTAAGGGAAGATGGTGGAACCTCAGCATGTGGGATCCAATCAAGCAAGAACAACCTCAGATTAGAAATAATAGATGGAGTCTTAAGACACAGGAAGACATCATAAGGGCTGTTAATTCCTGAAATGAATGTGACTAAAGGGAGGAACCAGCTAGACACCAAAGCAGTTTGGTTGGTGAGTAGTCCCTAGGATGATTTTGCAGAAGAGGTTCTGGCTATTGTAAGTACACCAACAGATTTTGGACTACATTACAAAATTTTATTACAAGTCCCTTTGTCTCTGTCCCTAAAATTCCACTTCTTGCCCCACATAAAGCGCAAAAATGCTCTGTAGCATCAATGTGATCACAATGTACGGGGTTTCCTTGGAAAGAATATCCAAGGTAGGGAAAAAAGAACCTGCAAGAGAGAACACTGCACACACAGGTTTGCCTTAAAGGCTGTTTCCAGATCCCCAAGTACCCACCAGAGTACTAGGATGAGGGTTTCACCCATTGGTACCAGCCATTTCATAGGTATTATATCCATTTACCCTGATCAAGTTGTAGAGACTAGATAAGTACACAGTGTTGGCAATAGTGAAAGCCGTTTTAATTACTCACAGACAACAGACAGTGTAGACCAGGAAGAGTCCCATCACAAGAGGTCCTCCACCCTGGCTCAAAAACTGTTCTGGTGTAGGGGGGATGGGAAACTCCCACAGGTGCCCTCTCTCTTTGCACAGTTGAAAAGCACCTTGAAGATATTTCTCCATTTGGTTTTAAATTCCAATTTTGTAGTTCAATGTACAGAATGCAATGCAAATTTTCCTGCCTGGGGGTAGTCAGATATGGGTGTGCCAGCCCAGAATTTTATCTCTTTAGCCTTGTTGTTAATTTAGACAAATAATTAGGCTTCAGTGGAAACCCTGGTGGCGTAGTGGTTAAGTGCTATGGCTGCTAACCAAAAGATCAGCAGTTTGCTTCCACCAGGCACCCTTTGGAAACTGTATGAGGCAGTTCTACTTTGTCATACAGGGTCACTATGAGTTGGAATTGACTTGGCGACAACAGGTTTGGATTTTTTTTTTTAATTAGGCTTCAAAGGAGCCCTGGTGGTGCAATGGTTAAGTACTCAACTGCTAACCGACAGTTGACAGTTCAAACACATTCCATGGGAGAAAAGAGCAGGATATCTGCTTCTGTAAATATTTCAGCCTAGGAAACCCAATGGGGCATTTCTACTCTGTCCTATAGGGTGGATATGAGTCAAAATCAACTCAACAATAGTGGTAATGGAGTTTATTAGATTTCACACGGGGAGATGCAATGGTTTGTTCTGAAACCCAAAGATGCTAGCAGGGGAGAAGGAACAGGGAGTAATTATAGCCATTTGTGGCATCCGAAGGTCTTCCTTCTCTCAAAACCCAAGTGATTTGGGCCCTGAAAGACTTAGCTCACTAACATAAAGGGGAAACTAAGAAATTTCTCCCTGCTACCGCTGGTTGTTGGGTCTCTTCTGTTGCTCCTTAGTACTGTATATAAAGAACATCATGTTCTGGTCCCTGTTGTTCCCTCCAGTCTTATCTCCTGCTTTTCCCCTGACCTACACCCATGTGCCACGTTCTCGTAAGCCTCTGTACTTTTGCACATACTGTTTCTTTTGACTGGAATTACCCAATCCCCTTGTCTTTTTGGATAGCTGTTTTCAATCTTCCTTACTCATCCCTAGGTCATTTCCCATGACCTTTCCAGGTTAACCTCATGTCCTTCTGTGTATATTAATTATCTACTGCATAAAACTTTCTGTAGCATTTATCACTATTCTGTGTTCTAAATGCTGCTTTACTGGCATTAAAAAAACTTGATTTTAAAGACTATGTTTTATTCATTTCCATGCCTCCCAGAATTAGTGAGAGTGAAGATAAAAAAATCAGATAAAAGAATTTTTAAAAAATGAAGAAGCATGTGGGACTCTATCAAGAGAAATAACTTACGAGTGATTAGAGTACCAGAACAAGGAGAGAGAACAGAAAACACAGAGAGAATTGCTGAAGATTTTTTGGCAGAAAACTTCCCTGATATCATGATAGACGAGAAGATATCTATCCAAGATGCTCATCGAACTCCACATAAGGTAGAGCTCAAAAGAAAGTCACCAAGACATAATCAAACTTGCAAAAACCAAAGATAAAGAGAGACTTTTAAGAGCACCTAGGGATAAGTAGGAAATCCTGGTGGCATAGTGGTTAAGTGCTATGGCTACTAACCAGGGGTCAGTAGTTCAAATCCGCCTGGCGCTCCTTGGAAACTCTATGGAGCAGTTCTACTCTGTCCTGTAGGGTCACTATGAGTCGGTAATTGACTCAACGGCAGTGGGTTTGGTTTTTGGTTTTAGGGATAAACAAAAAGTCATCTGCAAAAGAGAGTCAGTAAGAATAAGCGCAGACTACTCTCCAGAAACCATTCAGGCAAGAAGGCAATGTGATGACTTATATAAAGCATTGAAGGAAAAAAATTGCCAGCCAAGAATCATATTTGCAGCAAAACTGCCTCTCAAATATGAAGGCAAAATTAGGATATTTCCAGATAAAAAGAAGTTTAGAGAATTTGTGAAAAAAACTAACCAAAGCCACAAGAAATACTAAAGGGTGTTCTCTGGTTAGAAAATCAATAATATCAGATATCAACCCAAGACTAGAACACAGGACAGAGGAACCAGATGTCAGCCCAGAAAGGGAATCACAAAAATAAATCAAGATAAAAAAAACATTCAAAACAGGGAAACAGTGATGTCATTCAGTAAAAGATGACAACGTTAAAGCAATAAAGAGCAATTAAAAAATGTAGTCATAGATCTTTCATATGGAGAGGGAGTCCAGGTGATATAAATAAATAAAAGTTAGGTTTAAACTTAGAAAAATAGGGGTAAATATTAAGGTAACTACAAAGGAGACTAACAATCCTACTCATCAAAATAAAATACCCAAACTAAAACTCAGCAAAAACAAAATCAACAACAAATAAGAGGAAAAGACAACATATAAAGATGAACTACTCAGCACAAAAAATTAAGTGGGAAAAAGAAACTGTCAACAACACACGAAAAAAGACATCAAAATGACAGCACTAAACTCATTTCCACGCCTCCACTCCCAGCATGTAACACAGACCCTGGCACATTGCATTTATGGAATGAATAGTCGCTAAATAAATTTAAAGTGCCTTGGTTAATTTCCTTTTATTACAACTGAGTCTGGATCCTTCTGATTATAAATTAATCCACATGTACATGTACATATACAATATAAAGCTCAGTGGGTAACTATATCCAAATCATAATTTGATATGCGTTACTTCCGGAAACTTTCAAGCATATGCTAATCTCATGCATGCTAAAGAATCTCATGTATATTTCATGTTGTGTATTTTGTCCCTAAAGTCTGTGCCCAATATTGATCTGGTGTCTGTAGACTTCTACTTACTATATAGCAAATCACTGGGGCTAGTTCTCAGTACTTTTTAGTCACTGCTGTGGGCACTACTCTATAGTGTCATAATTGAAAACAAATGACAAAAATACTTAATTTTTTTAAAGTTTATAAAAAAAACTTCAACATAAAGGTAGTAGCAGCAACTGCAATTAATTGTTACCTGCCATTTAATAAGCATCTACTATGTGCCAGATACAGAGCTACATCTTTTTACATCCCTTATCTCCAGTTCTCACAAAAAAAAAAAAAAAAATTTTTTTTAACATCATGATAAATGGAGACAATACTGAAGTTGTCAGAATTTTATTTTAATTGAAACTACTATCAACACCCATGGAAGCAGCAGTCAAGGTATCAAACAAGGTATTGTACCGAGCAAATGTGCAGCAAAAGACTTCTTTGAAGTGTTAAAAAGCAAAGATGTCACTTTGAGGACTAAGGGGCCCCTGACCTGAGCCGTGGTATTTTTGATCACCTCATATGCATGTGAAAGTTGAACAATGAGTAAGGAAGACCAAAGAAGAATTGATACCTTTGAACTGATGCCTTTGAGTTTGGGGAAGAATAATGACTATACCGTTGACTGCCAGGAGAACGAACAAGTCTGTCTTGGGAGAAGTATAGCCAGAAACCTCCTTGGAAGTGAAGATGGTGAGACTTGTCTCATGTAGTTTGGACGTGTTATCAGGAACCAGTCCCTGGAGAAGGACATCATGCTTGGTAGGATACAGGGTCACCAAAAAAGAGGATTACCCTCTACGAGATGAATTGACACAGTGGCTACAACAATGGGCTCAAATATAATAACATTGTGAGTATGGCACAGGACCCGGCAGTGTTTTGTTCTGTTGTACATGGGGTTCTCTGTGAGTCAGAACCGACTTGATGGCACCTAACAACAACAACAATATATGCCAGACACAAAACTAGGTAGCTTTATACCCCTCATCTCCAATTCTCACAATTTTAACAAAGAGCCATTATAACCCACAATTTGCACAGGAGAAAACTGAAGCTCAGAGAAGATACTGGGGTTGTCTAATTCATATCACAAGAAAGTGATGGAGTTGAAATTTAAGATTTGGTGACCTCATGCAGTGTCTACTCTTTATTATGCCAAGCGTCTCCCTATAGAGGTCTTTTTGTACATGTGGTTCTCTATTCAGTGTTTTTGTTTTTTTTGCAAAGAGTTGAAAAATGGGTATTTATATTTTAGTAAAATATAAGAGGTCCCTACCCAGCTCTTGGAATGTGTGGCATCCAGCATATGTGGATTACGTGTGCCCGAGTTTGGTCAACAAATATAGCCAGGAAAGGAAAGAAAACGATTAGCTCTCCTCAATATGTATTTGTAGAAAAATACAATAACCATATCATTGGGGATTATATGGTTCAGTTCACAAATTTTCATATGAACTTGTGTTTCCCTCCAAATGAACTGGTCAAAATGGGAATGCAAAATTATTTAAACAAATGGGACAAAATCAATTGGAAACATTGTTCATCATAGCAAAGCACACACTATTATGAAGAATCTTGACTCTGTTTTCACAAAATAGATTAAAATGAAAAATAAACAAGCTAATGTCAAGGTTTTTTTTCTAAAAGCATTTTCTATGGCATTGTAATGTTTTAACAGATTCTGCTTAATCAAATGTGTTTCTAGAACTGGCTATGACAGAATGATCATTAAAAGTCCATGATTATGACCCCTGTATGTGACAAAATCTTGAAACACCTTCTGAGTCTGTCTTGAGAATAAAAAAAAGAATATAAAATAATATTCAGTGTAGGCTTAAGAATAGTCTGTTGTATGAAACACAACATTTTCATGCATAAGAAATTGAGGAAAATCTTTTTCAGAATTTGATGTTGTTAGCTGCAGTCAAGTTGGCTCCAATTTATGGTGACCCCACGTACAACAGAAGGAAACGTTGCCTGGTCCTGCACCATCTTTGTGATTGTCAGTATGCTTGAGACTGTTGTTGTGGCCACTGTGTATCTTGAGTGACTTCCCACCTAGGGGGCTCATCATCCAGCACCATATCAGACAATATTCTGTTGTGATTCATAAAGTTTTCATTGGCTAATTTTCAGAAGTAGATCACCAGGCCCTTTATTCCTCACCTGTTTAATCTGGCAGCTTCACTGAAACCTGTCCAGCGTGGGTGATCCTGCTGATATTTGAAATACTGGTGGCATAGCTTCCAGCATCATAGCAACATGAAAGCCACTACAGTATAACAAACTGGCAGATGGGTGGTGGAGCAAAATTTGGGTGTCCCGCATATTGTCAACGTATTTGTAGTATCATTTATTACGAAAATAAATAGTAACAAAACTCTCAGGACTTTAAATGAATTTACGATTTATTAATTACAGCTGTGTGTATGTGTGTTGGGGAAATAGTTGCACACACAACCATATATGTGAAAGAGGGAGAAAGAAAGAGTAATTTCATCTTATCAATGCTTAGTGTACATATGTGTCCGTGGTGATGTCACAGCAGCTTCATAACTTCAAGGGGTCCATAGGCCACATTTTTGTAAACACTGATTCATTACGTTCCAGTTCCCTAAAAAAAAAAACTAATTAAAGCATATAGAAAACCTCATATATTCACTCCATAAAATAGATGAATCCAAATAGCCTATTCCCAGCCATTTCAGAAAATAAAAATCGCAGCTGATGCTTGCTGAAGTGTTTCATGTGTTTGTGCTTTTCAGAGCACTTGACTTGAAATAATTCATTTAATCCTCAAACAACTCTCTGAGGTAGGTGCTCTTATTAGCCTCCATTTTACAAATGAGAAAACAAAATCCCAGAAAGGCTAAGTTACTTGCCCAAGACCACAGAACTAATAATGGCAGAACCAGGATTCAAACCCAGATAGTCTGTCTCTAAAGTCTTTATGTGGTGTTCCTCAGTGGGGCTCTATTGTCATTTGGCTTGGATAATACTTGATTGGATGGAACTATTCTGCACACTGAAGTTCACTGAGCATGCTTCCCTTAGCCACTAAATGCCAGTAGCAGCCTCCAGGTTTTGTGACACCAAAAGTGATCCCAAACCCTGAGCATTTCCAGACATTCCCTTGAGAGCAGAGTTGTTTAAAATACTGCACCTTATTCCCCACGGAATGCCACAACTCACTGTGGGTACACACGGTACACACACATACACACACACACACTATCCAGTATGCATATTTACACACTCATACATATCCACACATCCGGGATTTGAAATGAAAATAAAATTAATTGAATTCATTTAATATTTTTCTTCCTCATTTTGTTTTATCGGTAATCTTTGCCTCCACTTCATTCCTTATCTCCAGAGAAGCTACTCGCCAGGCAGGATGAGGAAAAGAAAAGGGAAAAAGAACAGAAAATACAAAAAATTAAAGGTGAGAAAAAGAAGAGGAAGAACAGAAATTACATGGAAGACAGAACCGATAGTTACCTATAGGGCCTGTTGAAAAGGGTTAGCTGTTCATAAATTACTGAATAAAATAAAAATTAAAAAAAAAAAAAAAACAGTGCCTCGAGTCGATTCTGACTCATAGCGACCCTATAGGACAGAGTAGAACTGCCCCATAGAGTTACCAAGGAGTGCCTGGCGGATTCGAACTGCCAACCGATTGGTTAGCAGCCATAGCACTTAACTGCTACGCCACCAGGGTTTCAATAAAATAAAAGCAGTCAGAACACCAAAACTGTTACCTGACTTGCCACGCCTCAAAAGTTGTTTATGTATTTTAGATAATCACTGAATCTCAGAATGGAGGTGGCCAGCTGATGACTGTAGTCCAAATCCCCACCATATAGGAGAGTGCCTCCTACAACTTGTGTGACAGGTGATCATTCAGCCTCTGCCACATGTCACTCCCAAGAACAGGCAGATCATTAATTACTTTTACACGGAATTCATTTCTCTTTTGTATAGTATTAATTGTTCTATAAAAAGTCATTTGTTCCATGAAAATCATTCTCGTTTAGAACAGAAATCTGCTATGCCCTGATCTCAGTTCTACCCTCTGGAACCACATGGAACGAGTTTAATCCCTCTTCCACATGATACCCCTCAAAGATTTCGAAGGAGTTACTATGTTGCCCCTGAATCTCCCCTTTCCACGAAGAAACAAAAGCAAAACATATGATATGCCCTCAGAAACACAGTACACCTAGTCAGATGGCCATTACCTTCAAAAGCCTTATTTTATTTCTTTCTTGATGATAATTTTTTTTTTTTTAACAGAGTTCTAATGCAGCATGTCAGGTTTGTATTTATGTGAGCATGCTCTGCAGACTGTATATATGTATAAGTATGAACGTGTACACACAAACAAAAAACTTGTGGAGTTTGTGTGTTTATATGTAAATATATACATTGGCACAGTAGCTAAAACAATAGACTTTAATATGCGAACAATCATAAATGTGGCACAGGACTGGCCAGATTTTTTTCTGTTATACGTAGGGTCACCCTAGGTTGAAACTGATTCGATGGTATCTAACAACAATGAGATATAAATATATAGACACACTTTTGCACGAGTGTAAAATATGCACACTGCTCGTTTTGCCTTCACTTCTGAGTGCTCTTTCTTTGCCTGGCTCCAGTCCAGTCCCTATGCATGGGGCGAGTTCACCTATTTCCAGGCTCGATTCTTCCCTATGGAAATGAGGTGGGCACGTTGGAGCTGCATTTGTTTCTTAGCTTAGCTGTGAGCATACCCTTGCGCACTCCTCCCTCCTGTGTACCCAGTCTTTGACTTCCCAGGGTAATAAGAACGCTCAGACATTCCACATCAGAAGAACTGAATAACTCTAAAAACGTGATAATGTAAACACAATTCAGAGCCTGTGGTTACTGCAAGCCTGACATGAATCTGAACCCATTTTTCTTTCCCTATCTTAGTTTCATTTCAGCTAGGTATTGTTTCTACACGTCCTCAGTTAGTTTTTCACTTACCCATTTCCTTTCCTATTTTAAGAGAGGAAAGAAAAATCTGTCCTCCAAAGGGTTCTGAGTTCAAGTCTGTTTCATTTCTCTCATTGTAATCTGAGTTTCAGAGTTCAGACTTTAGCAAGCCACAAATGGAAGGGTTGTTTCCAGGTTATGATAAAGTAATTGGATCCAAGATCATTGTCATCATTTCATCCCACAGAAAGTTATTTTGATCTTTCTCAGGGAGGGGGAAAGGAGGGAGGGGGCAGGAATTGAGTTGGTGGTAGTGGGGAGAGAAATGCAGCAGCATCCCAGCTCTTTTTGAAAGGCTTTCATTTCATCCCACTTCTTCACAACACTTGAAAAGTGCCCTCAGATGCCTTGTATACTGCCTTCTGTCTACCCCTCCCACGACACTTCTTTTTCTACTCCTCCTCTTCTCCCTTCTTCCTTCTGTTCTCTTTGCTAAAATGGAGGGTATAAGGAGAACAGGGTGGTTCCAGTGTAGGAAGGGCGAGAAGAGAAAGAAGAGTCAAGTCTAGCCAACATGATGCTCTGAGGGCATTATTCCTGGGCTTGGTGAGGCACCTGGGGGGACACTAGGGCAGCAGCTAGTTGGGCAGAGGGAGCTCCTCAGAGGTTAGGGCAGAGGGTTGGGCACCAAGCACTCATTTTACTTATGCAACAATTTTACCCAGGCCAAGCCCTACAGAGACCCAGGTCTTTGTTCTCCCAATTCAAGCCTTGGACATAAGTCATTGCAACTTTTAATGAGTGATGTCAGAGAGCATCTGAAGATTAAACCAGTTTCTGCCAAAAAAGACAGAAGTATTTTTCTATAATCACAAATATACAGATTTTCAAAGGGCAATGTCCCTAATATGTCTATGTCATTAAAGAACACCTCTTTCCACCAAAACAAAACCGATAAACAACCCTAATGCCTACTTCCTACTGAGCTCCTAAAATTTCTACTAATGCTTCAAGATGCAGCAATCCCAGTTCCTACAGGAAGAGCTTCTTGACCATATCCCTCACAGGCTGTTCGGAAATCATCACTCCATGTCTGCTTCTCCATCTCCTTTTGTCCCTCTGCCTCAGGAATACTGTGGGGCTCTTCACACCTTCACTTTGCTCGGTTGTCACCCAGCGTGTTTTCCCCTGGATTAGAGGCATCAGTTTAAATGTAAGCGGCACTCTCAAAACTCTCTGAAAGTCCTTACTCTCCAGAGTCAGCAGTGGTTCTTTCTCCTCTTGACAGCTGATTCCAGACTTCCACCCACCCGCCTCCAACTCTTCGCTGTCTGCAATTGGTCAGCCTTGTTAGGTGAGATCCCATGGAGTCAATTTCGACTTTTAGTGACTCCATGGGACAGAGTAGAAGTGCCCTATCGGGTTTTCTTGGCTATAATCTTTACGGGAGCAGATTTCTAGTCTTTCTCCAATGGAGCCACTGGGTTGGTTCTAACCACTAACCTCTCAGTTAGCAGCCATTGGCTTAACCATTGCACCACCAAGTCAGCCTTGTACTTCTCTTTAAAAAAAAAGCTGAAAGCCATCTGGCGAGAGCTCCCTGAACCCTCTTTCCCTCCATCCCTATTAATTCTTATTTGCCCCTGGAAGAGGTAAAATTTCAAAATAAAAGGTAGCCATAATTTTTTCCCAAATGAATGAAATTATCCGCCTACAGTCTTAAATCTATTTCCTCTGCTTCCGCTGGGATCTCACTCTTATCCACTCTTGATCTTCCATCTTACCACCTTCCCTCAACCTTCAAACCATTCAGGGCTTCTCCATCCTCAAACAAAAGGCAGCCTCATCAAGCTACTTTCACCCCTTTTATTTACCTTGTTTATGAGAGAATATTAAAATAAAATTATTTATAAGAGAGACATTGTTTATTATAAGAAAAATTATTCACATAGGAATACCATTTATTTATAAAAAATTTTACTACAAAGTTTTGTATTTACAAGAAAGGAATTATAGCATATTGCATGCATTCTCAATGGAGGCAATATTGCCCCCTCCCCCGAAAAAAATAAGAAAAAAAAAATTTATTGCCATCAAGTCTATTCTGACTCATGGCAACCCCATTGTTTCAGAGTAGAACTGCACATAGAGGCTTCAATGGCCATGACCCTTCAGGTGGCAAAACTTTGTTCTTGGGAGACAAAAAATTCTAAAATATTACAATGACCATGGTAATTGTGTAATTGTGGCCCTCGAAACTCAACTGTACTTGGCACAATAGTATTTCTTAGTATTTAATTCCTTTTGTTAGGGAAAATTTTTATTTAATTTAATTTTTCTTCTAGGGAGGGGTGCATGATAACCCAAAAGTTGAGAAACACTGATGTAGTGGATCCAGGATACCTGGGTTCATATCCTGAATCTGCTGCTATTTTACTGGTCATGTGACTTCTGGTAGGTTATACACTTAACCTCACTGTGTCTCAGTTTCCTCACCTGTGCAATGGCGATAATAGCACCCACTTCACAAAGTTGATTTAAAAATACAGACCACATGAGGTAAATATATATAACGCTAGAAGTGTTAAACCACTATTTCAAAAAGTCCAATCATATATGGAATAAATTTGCTATGATATTGGACCCCTGCCTACCTCTCCAAATTTGCCTCTTTCCACTCCCCTTCTCATTTACTCTACTCCAGTCATACTTGCATTCTTAACATTTCCCAAAGCACTAGGCTGGTTTCCAACTTAGGGTTTTGACTCTTTCTCTTTTCTTCACCTAGAATATTTTTCCCAAGATTTTCTCAGGTCTCCACACATATACTAAAGAATGTATATAAATGATAAACACATAAAAATTTTCTTCAAAATCATTAGTCATGAGAGAAATGTAAATTAAAACAAAACCAAACCCACTGCTGTCAAGTCAATTCAGACTCATAGGACGGAGTAGAACTGCCCCATAGGATCTCCAAGGAGCAGCTGGTGGATTCAGACTGCCAGACTTTTGGTTAGCAGACAAGCTCTTAACCACTGCGCCTCCAGGGCTCCAAACCACAATTAGATACCAACAAACACACACTGGAATGGTTAAAATTAAGAACCCAAGTGACGTTGAGAATGTAGAGCACTGGAACTCTCATCCACTGGGAAAATGAAATGGTAAGGCTAGTTTGGAAAACATTTTGGCAGTTTCTTAACAGTTAAACATCCCGAGATTTTTAAGGAAAGCAGGAGACATTTATACTTGTTTGTGCTTTATCAATATTCTGAGAGTCTATTTCTTTTAGCAGGAAACAATCCTGCTTCCAGTCCAATCTCTGGATCTGGGAAAATAGCTCATAAATACACAAATATACCATCTACAATAAAAGTTTTTATTCTATTGCATGTGTGACTAGACTGAAAGAAGAATCAATGAATAGGTAGCAATCTTCCTGTTTGTCTCCCAGCTTGAAGTTTGCCCACTACCACTCCATTCTCCATACTGTCACAGCTCTCTACTTCAGAGGAGGCAGTCCTTCGGATGCCCCAAACAGCTGTAATTACTCCCTGTCCTACCCCCTTGCTAGCATCTTTGGGCTTCCAAACAAACCATTGCACCACCCCTCTGAAGCCCAATGGTTTCTCTAAATAGGAAGTAGGGCTAAAGAGATCCAATTCTGGGCTGGTACCCTCATGTCTGACTACATGCTCTTTGGGTAATCAGCCTGGAAAACTTGAATTGCACTCCGTATAGTGAAATATACAACCCCTGATATAAAACAGGGTAGGTGAAGACCCTCAGCGTCCTCTGTCCATGGTGCAAATAGAATGGACACATATGGAAGTTTTCCATCATGCCAGAACAGCTTTTGAGCCAGGAAGGACCACTTGTGATGGAACTTTCTCTGTTGTACACTGTCTGTTGTCTGAGAGTAATTAAATGGTTTTCACTATTGCTAACACCTGTGTCTTGTTTCTATGACTTGATTAGGATAAATGGATATAACATCCACAGAGTGGTTGGTACCAATGAGTAGAATTTTCCTACCAGTACTCTGGTGGGTATTTGGGATCTAGAGACAGCCTTTAAGGCAACCTGTATATGCAACACACTATCCAAAACCTGTTATTGTAAAAGAAAACAGAAATTAGTCACACAGAATATACTCAAGTACTCAAGAAACAGTCAAACTCCCTTAGAGAGTAACTCAAGATGCAAGTCCTGAGAACAAGAACCAGCACTTCCATGATTCTGTATTCTCAATGGGGAAGTTTGAGAATACAAATAGACATGTTTATTGGGCTCCTACTGATAATCAATGAGAATGATTGGGAGATTTTGCAATATGAGTAGAACACGGGTACAGATTCTACTCTCATGATATGTACAGCTGTGTTGCTAAACAGTTTATGACCTAGCCTGGGAGAATTAAATATTGAGAATTAAAAAAAATAACTAATGTCAAATGACAAGTCTAATGGGGTACTTAGTAAGTTCTCTGTAATGGTTTCTATTAATATGATTATCCTGACAGAAACAGAGTATACTATCATACCCATATACTATTGTACCCATGTTATAAAAGACAAAAATAAAATGTGTTTTTAAGTTTTTAATACACAGCAGGAATCAGATCCAGAATGGGAATAACCCCTCCACAGGCCTCCCCAGAATCATTTCGTAATTTTAGATTTTAAGACTTTTACCCACTCCAACTAAGTATAGGTTCTAGGGAAATTTAACCAGCTACCTCCATTTCTCCATTTAGGATGATGAGCCAGGCTCTCCAACTATAGAGTATCTCAATATAACCAACTCATATATGTGTTTAATTTCCTACTGGTAACAATGAAATTAATCCAACTGAAATTAAAAAAAAAAAAAAAACAGCATTATTCACCTATATAAAGACTATGTGTGCATGGACTTCTATTAAATTTAGAATTTCTCAGTTCCTGTTCTACCCATACTTTGTCTTTGGTCTAAGATGTGAAACCTCAGATGTATCCAGGAAAAAAAAAAGGAAAAATATTAGTGATATATAGTTTGTAGGGCCACCATAAATTGGTACTGGATTCCTAAAGTTTCATAATGTTGAGTCAGTAGCGTTCCTTAAAACCAACTTCTAGCATCCTCACAGATTCCAGTTCTGAGGGTAGGAAGAGCTCTTTCATGTGTGACATGTGGTCATATGGCTTTTAATGGCCAAGTCAGTGCTTTAGGCCAGGTCTAACTCCCAATCTACTCTTCCTTTTCTAGGGTACTTGGTTTGGTCAAAATTTCTTTTCTCTCCTATATACTTTTCATGTCTCATTCTGAATTCTATAACAGGTAGAAGTGAGGGCTAAGCCTGAGTTAACCAGTGGCTTTACCTGGGGTGGTGAAGCTAAAGCTACCCTTTAATTTTATTGACACTCTTCTCTCTTGTTTCAAGTAATTTAAGTTTTGATTGGTAAGGTCAAATGAAAGAGAAAGAAAGAATCATTTTAGATCAAATGAATATGGAAGAGTGAGGATATATTTCAAACAGTGTTTTAAAGCTGTCAAGCATAGAAATGATGTAACAAGTGTTGACTTTTCTAACAAGAGTTTGAATAATTCCAGCTGCCATTTGGGCTGGGAGTGTGGTTCGATAAGACTTGGACCTTGTGTAGTGAAATATTTCCAAAGCATTCTATTTTTATGTTTAAACAATATTTTACTACAAACCATTTACGACACTGGGGGAAAAATCATTTTCCACTTTATTCCAGAACATTGATCATAACTCATTGTGCTATGTTTCGGTTTGATGGCGTTCTACTCAGTTAACTGTTAGAGTCATTAGGGACAAAGACATCACCATCCTCCTGCCTGAGGCATACCATGAGGTCTCCATGAACAATTATTCATTGATTTAGTCTGTAATATAAGCAAATTGGAATACCAAGAAAAAATAAAATACTCAGATATACTTTCCATTAGTCAACAGTCTTCCATCTGATTCTTGGAAAGAGTTGATACATTACCTCCAATGCACCCCACACACCTATCACAGCAAAGTTTCAGCAATAATATTAATGGCAGTGGCTATCATTTACAGAACACATTTTCTGTAACAAGAACTAATCATTTTCTCTAATCTTCAAAATTAACCTACAAGACAAAAAATATTTTCTGGATTTATAGTCAAGAAAACACATAAAATTAATTACTGTGCAAAAACATATAGCTAGAGAAACAGTATTGTGCAATCATAAATTAGAGTCAAACTTAATTTTATGGCCAAGAGTGTTTGCTTTTTTTTTTTTTTTTTTTAAGTCTAAAGGTTTAGTTTCCACTCTTACTGTTGAGTACTCTCAAGTATTGTTAGTCTTTAAACGTTTGCACTTGATATACTTCTGTATTGTTTAAAGAACTTTCCTGTTAAGCAGTTTCTTAAAAAGTCCTATAAAAACTGTTAAAGGGCCCTAAAAAATGAAAAATCCCATGGAAAAAAATAAATAAGAAGTTTAAGTACATGGACTGTGGGGTCGTACAGCTATATATTCCAGATCCAACACATCCAGTTTTTGTTTATGTCACCACTACAAGTTGCTTCACCTCCCTAAAATTTGTTTCCTCACCTACAAAATGGGAATTAAAATTGTATCCTCCCCATAGGACTGATGTGAAAACTGAGTGAGATGATCAGTGGAAAGAGCTTACCACAAGATCAGAACATGTATCCATATATTGTATATACATGTAAGCTGACACCATACCTGCATTTCCCGTCATACTGGATCTCAGATAGGCTCTTTCCATAAGCTACTATGCTCTCTCTTTACCTCTATACTTTTGCTAATTTATCTACCTTTCACCATTCAACTAACATTTCCTTTCTTGCATCACAGTATGAGAATAGATAATTATGTTCTTATTTATCCTTTGCGTCTAAGGATAGATTTTTCAAAACACGTCCATGCCTCCCCAAACTAGGCTGTGTCCCCATAAAATCTGGGATATAGTTCTCTCTCATATTACTTACTGCATACTATGTATTTGCCCACCTATCTATGTCCACCAATAGACTGTGAGGTCCTCAAGGGCAAGGACTATATCCTTTTACTCAATATTCCCAGCACAGGAACTGTGTCATAGAACATACTCAATAAGTATTGAATGGATGGATGTGTTGAAGCAGAAGTGCTTGGAGGGAATAATAAATGCATGGCTGAGCTAACAATGCGGCCATCCACACTGATACTACAAATCGGGTAAGGAGGTACCGAACAGAAAGAGGAATCAAGGATTCAAGAAACAAGTCACTGTAGCTGCATTCATCTAGATTTCCTCCTTTGGGTCAACGCACACAAACAGGCCAAATGTTACAAAAGACAACAGATAAGAATAAAAAAAAAGAATGTCTCTCCTCCTACCCCACCCCCACAAGTCTAAGTCTACCTCAAAGCATGGGCGCTACCCACCTCCCAACACTAGAGCAATATGTGACATCGATGTCTACAAATCACTTGGAATCCTTCAGAGAACAGTGATCCTAAGCAGTGCTTCTCCAACTTTTTGCACAACCTTTATAATCAAAAAAACCAAAAAACCAAACCCATTGCCGTCAAGTCGATTCTGACTCATAACGACCCTATAGGACAGAGTAGAACTGCCCCATTGGGCTTCCAAGGAGCACCTGGTGGATTTGAACTGCCGACCTTTTGGTTAGCAGCCGCAGCTTTTAACCACTCCACCACCAGGGTTTCCACCTTTATAACCAGGGACATTAAAAATGAAGATTCTCATGTGGGACTCTATCAAGAAGAATAACTTGCGTGTGATTGGAGTCCCAGAACAGGGAGGGAGAACAGAAAATACAGAGAGAATAGTTGAAGATCTGTTGACAGAAAACTTCCCTGACATCATGAAGGACGAAAGGATATCTATCCAAGATGCTCATCGAACCCCATTTAAGACTGATCCAAAAAGAAAATCACCAAGACATATTATCATCAAACTTGCAAAAACCAAAGATAAAGAGAAAATTTTAAAAGCAGCCAGGGATAAAAGAAAGGTCTCCTACAAAGGAAAATCAATAAGAATAAGTTCAGACTACTCAGCAGAAACCATGCAGTCAAGAAGGCAATGGGATGACATATATAGAGCACTGAAGGAGAAAAACTGCCAGCCAAGGATCATATATCCAGCAAAACTTTCTCTCAAATATGAAGGTGAAATTAACACATTTACAGATAAACACAAGCTTAGAGAATTTGCAAAAACCAAACCAAAGCTACAAGAAATACTAAAGGAAATTGTTTGGTCAGAAAACCAATAATATGAGATACCAACACAACACAAGGTCACAGAACAAGGCATCCTGATATCAACTCAAATAGGGAAATCACAAAAACAAATTAAGATTAATTTTAAAAAGAAAAAAATGCTCAAAACAGGCAATCATTGAAGTCAATATGTAAAAGATCAAAATAATCAAAAAGAGGGACTAAACACAGGTGGCATAGAACTGCCATATGGAGAGGGAAACAAGGCGATATAGGACAATACAAGTTAGGTTTTTACTTAGAAAAATAGGGGTAAATATTAAAGTAACCACAAAGAGGTATAACAACTCCATAACTCAAAATGAAAACCAAGGAAAACATGACTCAGCAAACATAAAGTCAAATACTATGAAAATGATGAACACACAATTTACAAAGAAAAATGTCTCAGCACAAAAAAGTAAGTGGAAAAAAGACATTGTCAACAACACACATAAAAAGGCATCAAAATGACAGCACTAAACACGTACTTATCTATAGTTACGCTGAATGTAAATGGACTAAATGCACCAATAAAGGGACAGAGAGTCTCAGACTGGATAAAGAAACATGATCTGTCTATATGCTGCCTACAAGAGACACACCTTAGAGACACAAACAAACTGAAACTCAAAGGATGGAAAAAATATATCAAGCAAAGAACAAGCAAAAAAGAGCAGGAGTAGCAATATTAATTTCTGACAAAATAGACTTTAAAGTTAAATCCACCGCAAAGGACAAAGAAGGACACTATATAATGATAAAAGGGACAATTGACCAGGAATATATAACCATATTAAATATTTATGCACCCAATGACAGGGCTGCAAGATACATAAAACAAACTTTTTTTTTTAATAATTTTTATTGAGCTTTAAGTGAACTCTTACAAATCAAGTCAGTCTGTCACATATAAGCTTATGTACACCTTACTCCATACTCCCACTTACTCTCCCCCTAATGAGTCAGCCCTTCCAGTCTCTCCTTTCATGACAATTTTGCCAGTTTCTAACCCTCTCTACCCTCCTATCTCCCCTCCAGACAGGAGATGCCAACACAGTCTCAACTGTCCACCTGATACAAGTAGCTCACTCTTCATCACCATCTCTCTCCTACCCACTGTCCAGTCCCCTCCACATCTGATGAATTGTCTTTGGGAATGGTTCCTGTCCTGGGCCAACAGAAGGTTTGGGGACCATGACTCCTGGGATTCCTCTAGTCTCAGTCAGACCATTAAGTCTGGTCTTTTTATAAGGATTTGGGGTTTGCATCCCACTGATCTCCTGCTGCCTCAGGGGTTCTCTGTTGAGCTCCCTGTCAGGGCAGTCATCGGTTGTGGCCGGGCACCATCTAGTTCTTCTGGTCTCAGGATGATATAAGTCCCTGGTTCATGTGGCCCTTTCTGTCTCTTGGGCTCATAGTTATCGTGTGACCTTGGTGTTCTTCATTCTCCTTTGATCCAGGTGGGTTGAGACCAATTGATGCATCTTAGATGGCCGCTTTTTAGCATTTAAGACCCCAGACACCATATTTCAAAGTGGGATGCAGAATGTTTTCATAATAGAATTATTTTGCCAATTGTCTTAGAAGTCCCCTCAAGCCATAGTCTCCAAACCCCCGCTCTTGCTCCACTGAACTTTGAAGCATTCAGTTTACCCCGGAAACTTCTTTTTGTCCAGTCCACTTGAGCTGACCTTCCGTGTATTGAGTATTGTCCTTCTCTTCACCTAAAGTAGTTCTTATCTACTAACTAATCAGTAAATAACCCTCTCCCACCCCCCCAAACAAACTTTAACACAACTGAAAAGTGAGATAGACACCTCCACAATTATAGTCGGAGACTTCAACACACCACTTTCGGAGAAGGACAGGACTTCCAGTAAGAAGCTCAACAGAGACACGGAAGACCTAATTGCTACAATCAACCAACCTGACCTCATAGACTTATACAGAACACTCCATCCAACTGCTACAAAGTATACTTTTTTTTCTAGCGCACATGGAACATTCTCTAGAATAGACCACATATTAGGTCATAAAACAAACCTTTGCAGAACCCAAAACATCGAAATATTACAAAGCATCTTCTCAGACCACAAGGCCATAAAAGTGGAAATCAATAACAGAAAAATTAGGGAAAAGAAATCAAGTAGTTGGAAACTGAACAATACCCTGCTAAAAAAAGACTGGGTTATAGAAGACATTAAGGAGGCAATAAAGAAATTCATAGAATGCAACGAGAATGAAAATACTTCCTATCAACACCTCTGGGACACAGCAAAAGCAGTGCTCAGAAGTCAATTTATATCGATAAATGCACACATACAAAAAGAAGACAGAGCCAAAATCAGAGAAGTGATTCATCCATAACAAAGCCAAAAGCTGGTTCTTCGAAAAAATTAACAAAATTGATAAACCATTGGCCAGACTAACTAAAGAAATACAGGAAAGGAAACAAATAACCTGAATAAGAAACGAGATGGGCCATATCACAACAGACCCAACTGAAATTAAAAAAATCATATCAGATTATTATGAAAAATTGTACTCTAACAAATTTGCAAACCTAGAAGAAATGGATGAATTCCTAGAAAAACACTACCTACCTAAACTAACACAATCAGAAGTAGAACAACTAAATAGACCCATAACAAAAAAAGAGATTGAAAAGGTAATCAAAAAACTCCCAACAAAAAAAGGCCCTGGCTCGGATGCCTTTACTGCAGAGTTCTACCAAACTTTCAGAGAAGAGTTAACACCACTACTACTAAAGGTATTTCAGAGCATAGAAAATGACGGAATACTACCTAACTCATTCTATGAAGCCACCATACCCCTGATACCAAAACCAGGTAAAGACATCACAAAAAAAGAAAATTATAGACCTATATCCCTCATGAACATAGATGCAAAATTCCTCAACAAAATTCTAGCCAATAGAATTCAACAACATTTCAACAAAATAATCCACCACAACCAAGTGGGATTTATACCAGGTATGCAAGGCTTGTTTAATATTAGAAAAACCGTTAATGTAATCCATCATATAAATAAAAGACAAAAACCACATGATCTTATCGATTGATGCAGGAAGGGCATTTGACAAAGTCCAACACCCATTTATGATAAAAACTCTCACCAAAATAGGAATAGAAGGAAAATTCCTCAACATAATAAAGGGCATCTATACAAAGCCAACAGCCAACATCACTCTAAATGGAGAGAGCCCGAAAGTATTTCCCTTGAGAACGGGAACTAGACAAGGATGCCCTTTATCACCGCTCTTATTCAACATTGTGCTAGAGGTCCTAGCCAGAGCAATTAGGCTAGACAAAGAAATAAAGGGCATCCGGATTGGCAAGGAGGAAGTAAAATTATCTCTATTTGCAGATGACATGATCTTAGACACAGAAAACAGTAAGGAATCCTCCAGAAAACTACTGAAACTAATAGAAGAGTTTGGCAATCTCAGGTTATAAGATAAACATACAAAAATCACTTGGATTCCTCTACATCAACAAAAAGAACATCAAAGAGGAAATCACCAAATCAATACCATTCACAGTAGCCCCCAAGAAGATAAAATACTTAGGAATAAATCTTACCAAAGATGTAAAAGACCTATACAAAGAAAACTACAAAGTACTAGTGCAAGAAACTAAAAAGGACCTACATAAGTGGAAAAACATACCTTGCTCATGAATAGGAAGACTGAACATAGTAAAAATGTCTATTCTACCAAAAGCCATCTATACATAAAATGCACTTCCAATCCAAATTCCAATGACATTTTTTAATGTGATGGAGAAACAAATCATCAACTTCATATGGAAGGGAAAGAAGCCCCGGATAAGTAAAGCACTACTGAAAAAGAAGAAGAAAGTGGGAGGCCTTACTCTACCTGATTTTAGAACATATTATACAGCCACAGTAGTCAAAACAGCCTGGTACTGGTACAAAAACAGGCACATAGACCAATGGAACACAATTGAGAACCCAGATATAAAGCCATCCACATATGAGCAGCTGATATTTGACAAAGGCCTAGTGTCAGTTAATTGGGTAAAAGATAGTCTTTTTAACAAATGGTGCTGGCATAACTGGATATCCATTTGCAAAAAAATGAAACAGGGCCCATACCTCACACCATGCACAAAAACTAACTCCAAGTGGATCAAAGACCTAAACATAAAGACTAAAACGATAAAGATCATGGAAGAAAAAATAGGGACAATGTTAGGAGCCCTAATACAAGGCATAAACAGAATACAAAACATTACCAAAAATGATGAATGGAAACCAGATAACTGGGAGTTCCTAAAAATCAAACACCTATGCTTATCTAAAGACTTCACCAAAAGACTAAAAAGACCACCTACAGACTGGGAAAGAATTTTCAGCTATGACATCTCCGACCAGCTCCTGATCTCTAAAATCTATATGATTCTGTTAAAACTCAACCACAAAAAGACAAACAACCCAATCGAGAAGTGGGCAAAGGATATGAACACGCACTTCACTAAAGAAGATATTCAGGCAGCTAACAGATACATGAGAAAATGCTCTCGATCATTAGCCATTAGAGAAATGCAAATTAAAACTACAATGAGATTCCATCTCACTCCAACAAGGCTGGCATTAATTCAAAAAACACAAAATAATAAATGCTGGAGAGGCTGCAGAGAGATTGGAACTTCTATACACTGCTGGTGGGAATGTAAAATGGTACAACCGCTTTGGAAATCTATCTGGCGTTTTCTTAAAAAGTTAGAAATAGAACTACCATACAACCCAGAAATCCCACTCCTCAGAATATACCCTAGAGAAATAAGAGCCTTTGCATGAACAGATATATGCACACCCATGTTTATTGCAGCACTGTTTACAATAGCAAAAAGCTGGAAGCAACTAAGGTGTCCATCAATGGATGAATGGTTAAATAAATTGTGGTATATTCACACAATGGAATACTACGCATCCATAAAGAACAGTGAGGAATCTGTGAAACATTTCATAACATGGAGGAACCTGGAAGGCATTATGCTGAGTGAAATTAGTCAGAGGCAAAAGGACAAATATTGTATAAGACCACTATTATAAGATCTTGAGAAATAGTATAAACTGAGAAGAACACATACTTTTGTGGTTATGACGGGGGGAGGGAGGGTGGGAGAGGGTTATTTACTGATTAGTTAGTAGATAAGAACTACTTAGGTGAAGGGAAGGACAATACTCAATACACGGAAGGCCAGCTCAGCTGGACTGGACCAAAAGCAAAGAAGTTTCCGGGATAAACTGAATGCTTCAAAGGTCAGCGGAGCAAGGGTGGGGGGTTGGGGGCTATGGCTTAAAGGGACTTCGAAGTCAATTGGCAAAATAATTCTATTATGAAAACATTCTGCATCCCACTTTGAAATGTGGTGTCTGGGGTCTTAAATGCTAACAAGCAGCCATCTAAGATGCATCAATTGATCTCAATCCACCTGGATCAAAGAAGAATGAAGAACACCAAGGTCACACGATAACTATGAGCCCAAGAGACAGAAAGGGCCACATGAACCAGGGACTTACATCATCCTGAGACCAGAAGAACTAGATGGTGCCCGGCCACAACCGATGACTGCCCTGACAGGGAGCTCAACAGAGAACCCCTAAGGGAGCAGGAGATCAGTGGGATGCAGACCCCAAATTCTCATAAAAAGACCAGACTTAATGGTCTGACTGAGACTAGAGGAATCCCAGCGGTCATGGTCCCCAAACCTTCTGTTGGCCCAGGACAGGAACCATTTCCGAAGACAACTCATCAGACATGGAAGGGACTGGACAATGGGTAGGAGAGAGATGGTGATGAAGAGTGAGCTACTTGTATCAGGTGGACACTTGAGACTGTGTTGGCATCTCCTGTCTGGAGGGGAGATGGGAGAGTAGAGAGGGTTAGAAACCGGCAAAATTGTCACTAAAGGAGAGACTTAAGAAGGGAGTGGGCTGACTCATTAGGGGGAGAGTAGGTGGGAGTATGGAGTGAGGTGTATATAAGCTTATATGTGACAGACTGACTTCATTTGTAAACTTTCACTTAAAGCATAATAAAAATTATTTAAAAAAATGAAGATTCTGATTTAGTTGTTCTGGGAACGTATAGATTTTTTACTCTATGTATCTGGGAAGGAATTTCCAAAAAAATTATGGACAATGAAAACCAAAAAAATAATAATAATAAAGTATTTTATTCTACATCAGTGTTTCTCAATTTTGGCTGCACATTAGAAAAACATAGGACACTTTTAAAAAGTGTGAGACTAACTCTCAGCCCTCATCCCCATCAATCGGAACACCAGGGGACTTTTCCCTGTTTCTAAAGTGAAGCCTGTGTGGCAGCCACTCCTACCAGCACCAGTCGAAGTGTGGCCCAAGTCCAGGTGCAATCCTTAAAATGTTTAGCGCTGGCCCATAGCAAGGTAACAACCGAAACTGACAATAAACACTTAGAAATTTTTATAGCAATTTGACAAACTAAGTTTATATCTGTTGAATCAAATAATAAAAGTAGATGGGCTGGTTTAAAAAAAAAAAAAGCTGACTTTGAAATATTTTGTCCCCCCCCCCCAAGAATGGCTTCTGAATAAGGAAACGCCCACCACTGGTATTGAGGGTATGTTGGGCCCCTTCTTTAAGCTGTTACCTTGCAAAGCTAAAGCATTAGGTTCAGTGATGGATTGCCCAGGCAAGGTCATTCGGAGCACCTGGGTAAAATAGGGTTAACGAGTAGGAATGGGTTAGGTGGGGTTATAAACCAGGAACACATGCTCTCTAGTCAGATAGCTAGAGTTCTTTCTGTTTAATTGCACTTAAAACACACACACGCACGCGCACACACACACACACACACTCTCACATAACACGGAAGGTGAGAGCTGAATGAAGTTTTCTGGGTAATGGCTTGAAATGTTTTCCTTATGAGAAGTGGTGTTGAGTTACAGCGTGCAGACTGAGAACTGGGAGGAGAGAAGCAGCAGCCCCAGCCAGCCCCCACCTTTTCTTGGGCTTGTAGGAAGGTAGGCATGGGCTCAATGAGACAAGAGGAGTGATATGTTGAACTATCTTGTGGCTGGAATCAGCTGCTCCCAGAGTGACCTAAGGCCCGTGTTTACCAGGGTTTAACCTGGGACCAGCAGAGCAGGCACAGATGCTCTGCTGTGAAATGCCACGCAGGCAGAGACTGACAAGCAGTAGGAGCTGAGCTTTCCCTTTGGACTGCTGTTTCCTGCTGTGTTCAGGGGAGGGGGGCGCTTTCTGGCAGCTCTGCTGCTGCTGCTCCTGCTGCTACTACTTCTTCAGCTCCCTCTCTACTCAAGGTAAGCAGGCTCGAAGGGAGGGCAGGCTGCAAGGGAAGCCTTTGTACCATGAACAAGATCCGAAAGTTTTTCCGAGGAAGTGGGCGAGTCCTGGCATTTATATTTGTAGCTTCTGTCATCTGGCTGCTCTTTGACATGGCAGCTCTCCGCCTCTCATTCAGCGAGATCAACACTCGTGTCCTCAAGGAAGACATCAGGAGGGAGCGGACAGGATTCAGAGTTCAGCCAGGCCAAATGAAAATCTTTTACAGCAACATAAAAGAGACTAAACTCCCCCTGAGGTGGAATAGGAAGGGGACGTTGGGCAAAGAGAACTTTGGAAAGACTAAGGAGAGTGTGCACAAAGTTGAAGATGACTTGGACCAAACCTGGAGAGAAAGAAAAGAACAGAATGCCCCAGTAAGGGGCAAGGCTGTGCCTCTGTGGCACCCTGCACGTCTGCAGACCCTCCCAGTGACTCCTACCAAGCAGAAGACAGAGGGGCCAGATATCAAACATGAAATGTCTTCTCACCAGGTGAGACCAAAGCAAACAACAGCTCGGGGGGCTCAGAAAACCCCATTCGCGGAAGCAAGAGGAACTTCATTGGTCAAAATATCTGTACACACAGGACCTGTTGATGTAAACCAGAAGGTCCTGAAAAGTCACACTGTCACCAGTGACGCATCAAAAGAAGCAGTTGAAACGGACCTGAATGTGACTGTCAGTCTTAATACTGACAGACCAAAGCAGCAATCACAGACAGTGGCAAATAAGAGGACACTCCCTGGCAGCCCCCCAGTGCCAAAATCTGGGGAAACATTAGCCTTAAGTAAAACTGAGATTCAGAGCAAAGAACTGAATACAAATAAACAGAAAGCCAATAAAGGTCTTCTCTTCTCCAAGTTCACTGTCAGCTCCAATCGATTAAAGAAGCAATCTATTAATGAGACACAGGTGGAAGGCCTGCCAAAGGATGAGAGAACTAAATTGGCTCTTGGGAAGAAACTCAATTTCTCTGAAAGCCATGTTGTGATTATAACCAAGGAAGAGGAGCTAAAGACAGACACCAAAGATGTTACCAATTCTAAAACCAAAACTGTATTTCCTAAAGTAAAGGGTGAAAGCCAAGAGAAACTTATTTCCAGGAATAGAAGTGAGGCATCTTTCTCCTCACTTGCTCTACAGAGAGCAACAATGTCTGAAACCAACCAATCCTTAGCTGAAGGCCTAAAGCCAGCAAAAATCAACTTAACTGACAAGGCCCAACCTGCAGAGCAGAACCTAAGTCATGTAAAAGCCCATTTAGTAGAAGATCACGGAATGCACCACGTGTTAAGAATTGATGTGACACTTTCTCCAAGGGATCCCAAAGCTCCAGGCCAGTTTGGACGCCCAGTAATTGTTCCCCATGGAAAGGAGAAAGAGGCAAAGAGAAGATGGAAAGAAGGAAACTTCAATGTCTACCTTAGCGATTTGATCCCGGTGGATAGAGCCATTGAGGACACAAGACCTACTGGGTAAGAACCATATTTCTTCTCTTTCCTCAACTCCAAGTATTTTGGCTCTTGTGTAGAGATTTAATGCTAGAAAATTTTGTGTGATTTTGGTCACCTAGAGAATAAAAGCAACATTAATCATTAGACACTGCCCAGAGAAAAATTCTGATATCAGCATACTCACTGTGTTCTCTTTCTACACTTATTTCCCAAAGACTTTGTCCTTAACCCCTATTATTAGCTCATGAACCATTTCCTTCCTCTAAGACAATTAAATGAACTCAGTTGTAATTAGGTATATATGAATGGTAGAGTTTAAAGTATAATTCCATTATTTGTTGTTGTTAGTTGCTGTTGGGTCCATTCTGACTCATGGTGACCCCATACGTTCACAGTATCCCATTATAACTGTGACAATAAAGTGAATTTCTGATTTTGGAATTTTCATTACTATAAAGTTTGTCAGGAGTATATTTGGAAAATGAACTGAATGAGTGGCCTTCTAGGTCTCATTGGAGCCACATCTTAAGCAGCAGAATTCAGCCTAAATCATGAGTAATGATCAGTACAACAACCTGTGGAAGTGACTTTGCTCTCTAAAATTGTATATTCTTTGTAGATAGGAACAATAGACATTTTAGGGGTTCAGTTACATAGGAGGATTAATGTCGGAAAGCACCAACTAGCAAGTACCCACAACAGGTACAAGAGCATTACAATAATTACTTGTATTTGTGTAGAGTTTTACCATCTACAAAGAGCCTGCATACACATCAGATGAACTCATAAGAGCCCTAGAAAGGAGGCAGCAGGTGTTATAGGTTCAAGTGAGCATGTGAGGGCGCTCAGGAGTTATGTCACTTTCCCAAGGCTGTGCAGCTGTAGAGCTACCCGTGAGCTTTCATGAACCCATTCTTCAAAGGACCACCTTGCTGTAACTACACAACCAGCAGGGGAATCAAATCACAAATATTTGATCTAATTCAAATATTTTTGTAGTTTCTGGTCTTTTGTGGCCCACCCATATGTGAGGATGCTTTGTAACTACATTTTTTATCCATTAATTGGTAACATAGCTCCAACTATGCCTTGGTATCCAAAACAATGTTGGCCTGGAAGTCAAAATTAGGGAGTGTCAACAATCAGACTTAGCACGTGTGCTATGAAAGCCATGGCCTTTTTTCCTCTTAGTTACCTAGGGTTGCCATAACTGAAATACCACAAATGGGTGGCCTTAAAGAACAGGAATTTATTTTCTCACAGTTCTGGAGGTTAATATCCAATCAAATCAAGGTCTTTGCAGTGCTGATTCCTTCTGTGGACCTCTCCTAGTTTCTGGTGTCTGCTGGCAATCCCTGGAGTTCCTTTGCATGTAGACAGATCCTAACATAGTACCTGTCTTCCCCCATGTACATCTCTGTGTCTGTTCTGGTCTTTTGTAGCTCAGAAGTGATTAGGTTTAGGACCCACCCTTTTCTTGTATGGAAACCCTGGCGGCATAGTGGATAAATGCTATGGCTGCTAACTAAAGGGTTGGCAGTTCAAATCCACCAGGCACTCCTTGGAAACTATGGGGCAGTTCTACTCTGTCCCATAGGGTCGTTATGAGTCGGAATTGACTCGACGGCACTGGGTTTGGTTTTTTGATTTTCTTTTCTTGTACGGCCTCATTAACATAACAAAAGAAAAACCCTGTTTCCCAAGAGAATCACATCCACAGGTACAGGGGCCAGGACTTCATACATATTTTGGGAGGACAGAATTTAATCCACAACCTGTGGCTTCTGGTGAAAACTCTTCTTTGGGATCTAGGTAGTCAGTGTCGTATTTCAGTCAG
This sequence comes from Elephas maximus indicus, assembly GCF_024166365.1. Lineage (NCBI taxonomy): Eukaryota > Metazoa > Chordata > Mammalia > Proboscidea > Elephantidae > Elephas > Elephas maximus. The sequence goes on from NC_064824.1 coordinate 54,565,043, forward strand.
TGTTATCAGGAGGAAGACAGATACAGGTAAATATTTTTTCATATTAATAAGAGGAGTATCTTTTGATGTCAGCTACAATGAAGTGATTTTCAGCTCCCTTAAAAAAAAAATTTTTTTTTTTCAGCTCCCTTGGCCACTGGCAAATGGCTCTAAGCCAAATACTAATTTCCCATTCAGACCAAGCTGTTCTGGGCCATTCATATACCTCACCCTGGAGATAGTCACACCGTGGAGGAGATTACAAAAACCTACCCAAAATAAAGATGAGTGAACTGATACCCTAGAAATTTAAACTGTCTTGGGTCATCCAGCAAGGAATTGTAGAGAAGTGATTGAAACCCATGTGCAAAATTATGCTGTGCCATCTTCTATTTCTTGCTGATTACCCCCAAAAAAGGGATCCTAAAAACTATTTTAGGCCACCTCTGATTTTAAATCCTGTATTTCACAGGATCACCTATACCAGTTTGAAAACAGAATGCAGGCGAATGAAGTAGTAGATAAAGCAGCTTCATTTTAACATCCTCTTATTGGCCCAGCAGACTCTTACGGAGTCTGGGGGAAGAAAGAGATGCTGAAAGGAAGCACAGGCTGCAGTTCCCAACCAGAGAGTGGGCAATTGTGTGAGAGCCAAGAGCAAATAATAATGATGTTATCATTCACATGGTTTATTGAAGGCAAGGTGGCTCCCAGCATTTGTTAGTCCCTGCAATCCGGTCTGTGGAGATTAAAAAGTTTCAGCACACGGAAGTTACAATCAGGCTTTGTCTTCTGATGGTGGCTGTCCCGACTGTGGAGAAACTAATGAGTGCGCTTCAGAGAATGAGTCAGAGCGTGTACCCAGGCCCCTCCCTCTTATCACACAGCCCACCTTGGCTAAATATAGGTGTGCTCTGAGCTCCTGATGCTCTGTTCCACCAGCAAGATCTGGGTGACCGGTTCACCAGCAGAGATTCTAGGTATGTGAAGCCCCCTGAAGTCTTTACAGCCCTTTTGTGCCACTCTTCTTTGAAAGAGGACAAATCATTTTTCTTTTTTTTAATATACTCTAACTACAAAATTGTGCAAATTATATATTTATATGGGTAAAGATTGGAAGAAAATACAAATGAAGTCCATTTGATTCATCAGGTTGGCAGGAACAGAGTGAAGCTTTTTAACTTAAGAGTTTATGTTTTAACTTAGCATGTTATTTATTTATGTTATGTTATGTTATCTACTTTACTTTTTTGCCCAAAAAGTATCTGAGGTGGCTTATATGAATACATACGATAAGATTTATTTTTTAAATAATAAATTTTAAAAATCACCACGGTACAGCACAACTAGGTGGTGCCTGGCTACCAACACCGACTGCTCTGACAGGGATCATAATAGAGCTGGAGAAAAACATAGAACAAATTCTAACTCACAAAAAAAGACCAGACTTACTTGTCTGATAGAGACTGAAGAAACTCCAAGAGTATGGCCCCCAGATACCCTTTTAACTCAGTAGTAAAGTCACTCCTGAAGTTTACCCTTCAGCCAAAGATTAGACAGGCCCATAAAACAAAACCAGACTAAATGGGCACTCCAGCCCAGGGGCAGGGACGAGAAGGCAGGAAGGGACAGGAAAGCTGGTAACGGGGAACCCAAGGTTGAGAAGGGGAGAGTATTGACGTGTCATGGGGTTGACAACCATTGTCACAAAACAATATGTATATTAATTGTTTAATGAGAAACTAATTTGTTCTGTAAACCTTCATCTAAAGCACAATTAAAAAGTAAATAAATAAAATTCAAATTGGCTATGCCATAGAAAATAAAAGGAAAAAAATCAGCATAAAGAGAAAGTTGTTATAGAATAGAACAAGAAAAAGAGTGTGCGTGTGTGTGTGTGACAGAGAGAAAGAGATCTGTAAGAACCCAGGAGGGCTGGTCTTAAAATTAGCTACACTAGCTGCTCTCTGCGACCTTTCAATTTTAGGAGTTCTGGGCAATATCTCCCTAACTGCCCTTTACATTTCCCCAAAATCTAACATTACAAATTGATTAACATGGTAACTGGCACATCATAAGCACTCATTGAACACAGACTGAGTAAAAAAAAAAAAAAAAAAGCGATAAAACTATAGATTTGCTAGTATATGCATTTAAATTCAATTAATTTCCTTAAATTAATAACTAGTTATTAGTTAATATCTTCTTAAGGATGATTTAACTGATATGCTGGGATGATGTTGGCATTAAGTAGAAGAGCCAAGGAGTCTCTAGGTGATGCAAACTGTTAACCCACATCAGTACTTAACTGTCATTAACTCAGCTGCTGATCAAAAGGTTGGTGTTGGAGTCCACCCAGAGGCACCTTGGAAGAAAGTCCTTAGTCCTGGTGATCTACTTACAAAAAAAATTAGCCACTGAAAACCCTACGGAGCATAGTTCTACTCTGACACACGTGGGGCCTCCAAGAGTCGGAATCGACTTGACAGCAACTGGTTAGAAGAGGCAAACAGGATTCCCAGGGCAACTGCACCTACTTTAGTTGTGAAATCAGACCCTCTCTTTCAAACCTGCTTTCTCCTTCTTTTCCTCCTGAGTGCCAGGCTTACTTGGTGTTCCTTCCATTCTCCAATATACCTAGGCTCAGAATTGGAGACACTATTGCCTCCTTCTTCTTCGTTACACTGACAATAATAGGTTCTGTTTTGGGCTTCCAAATTCCCTCTCAAATCTGTCTCCTATGTTTCTTGTCACACAGCAGCCACGTAGTGCAGGACCTCATGACATTTCATTTAGACTACTGCAATAACCTCCAAATGGCCTCCCAGTGCCCATTCCCTCATGCACAGGCTTGGCAATGTCAGACCCATCCCCAAAAGCATTCAGACCCTCCCCAATGTACACACAAATAGAGCCCAAACTCTTCCACCACCTGTTTCAAATTATTCTCATTATCGAAGTACTTTGGTCTGGCAAAATCTCTATAGATGAAAATGCTGTAAGGCTTGATTAAGGACAATAAAGAGGAGAAAGACATCAAAGATGATTAACTGAAATTTAACACTCATTAAGTAACATTTCCACACACTCATTGGGATACCCTTGATAACATAGCCAGACTTGTTCAAATTTCTCCTGGAAGGGGGTATTTGTGAAAGGAGACCAATGATTTATATAGTAACTACTGTAGAAACATTCAGATCTTGTAGAGAAATAATACTTGGGGCAAGTGGATACACACATTCAGAAAGGAAAATTTCCCAGTCTTTTTTTTTTACAATCTTTTTTAAAGAAACTTCTGGCACCTCTCTCTGCTGGTGTGTGTGCTTTCGTTTTCAGGTTCACTGTGAGGAAGAGAGAAGAACTAAATAAATTGGATCGGTTTGATAGAAATTCTGCAGTCACTGCTTTTGGATTGACACTCAGGAAATAGATCCAGCCTACTGCTGAATTTGTGTTGTTGTTGTCTTATTTTTGTTTTTGGCACTTCTGTTTTTTTTAAATACACTATATTGTAGTGCTGTTTTAGATTTACAAAAGAATTGCACAGAAAGTACAAAGAGCTCCACTGTACCCTCTCTTGCCTCTGCATAGTTCCTCCAACTAACATCGTGCATTAGCAATCTACTGTGATTTGATAAAACTAAATACTTGGCTCTTGAACTTGAGACTTCATCTTCCTTGAGCTTCCTCAGTCAAAGGGCAGCCTTCTTTTCACCATGAAGTGAATCCTTTCTATATTGTTGACATGCAATCTTGCAAAGTCTTCCAGCAGCACAACAACACAATTCTGTGATAAGAGCTCCTTGCTAACATCAGTGTCACCTACCCTGTCCCCTCTCTTCAGTGCCACCCAGGATTCTGCCCCTTGCAGTGTAGCTATCACACCCTGCGTATGACATGCTTTTCAACATGGGCCCTCAGTGTAGGAAAGCATCTCATTACCGTTTTCTGCACATTATGTTCTCATTAACTAGTTCCTTCCCACAGCCTTCGATTACCGTCACCTTGCATGGTCCACATCACTCCCACACATTCTAATCTGTCGTTGCTTAAAATCCAACTGTAGCTCTGCCTCCAGCTGGACCATGACTTGACTGTGACCTCTAAATTCCAATGACCCTCAATGCATGCAGCCATCTTTATCACTGAAACACTCCTTGTGTGCTGTCCACTCACTAGAGCCTTGAGAATCAGTTTTGTCTTCTCGGTGAAATTATAAGCTTCTTAAGGAGAGAAACACTGTCTGTTACTTTATTTTCTACTCATCGCGGTGCTGGGCATTCAAGAGAGACACGTTTATACAATATAGATTCGAAAGATATGTTTCTCTGAAATGACATGGAAATTAATATTACTTTTAAAAGTAAAGAAGAGGTAACTATTCAAATGAAACTTACAATGAGTCTTTTTTGTAATTTAATAATCATTTCCTAATTTTTCACTTTAGAAATATGCAATATGCCAGTACCTGGTTTGAGGAAAATACTCCTGTTTTTTACAGTACAATCTATTCATCAACTTATGTGTATTCATTAGTTCAAATTTTTGTTGCTTTGTTTTTTACATTTAATGTTTTAGTGTGCAAGAGGGAAAAATCTCATTTTATTTACAAGCTTGTTTTACGTTAGTAAGTACAATACAACTTCATTTCTTGCCTAGAGTTAAAAAATCTACTTAAAATACTTTTTTGACAATCGTCTTCAAATTTCATATTTGATCGTTTCTTTGTAAAAAGTTAATCTTTGCAGTTTTTGCTCTTAATTTTTGAAATTTGTTTCTCTCAGCAATAATCAATAAACACACACAGGTTTTGCTGGACATGGTCTAGTCCACTGAAATTGCAGAGCGATTCTACTTAAAGAAGTCTTAGTTTTGGTCTGCAGTGGTAGTTAAGATGGCACTCTAAAAATGAACTTATTTTAAGAGTGTGCTTCCTGGGTCTGCATTTAGAAAGACATGACTCAAAGAACTTTTTGCTGCCAGAATTTAGTTTTTAAGGTACAATAAGACTTATGGCATTCTCTTCTACCACTGCTATATCGTCATAATGTTACTCGATCGCTTAATTTAATGCACTGCGTTTCCTACAGAACTCTTGCAAGCCCCTTAGCGCAGAGCCAGGAACGTCAACCAATAATTTGATTCCTTCCTACACAGCTGAAGAGAGTTTTCTTTTGGCACATACACACAAAAAAAGACAACACCACGCATTTGCCACAAACCAGTCTAAATTACTGAGGTGGAAGAAAAAGCTTTCTGGAACCTTAATTTTCATCCCTATCCTATCCTTCCAACTCTAGTGGAGGCAAAAACCATGGCTAATGAGTTACTGGAGGAAGAGAAGTTAGGAGAGAGAAAACAAACTGACTGTATAGCCTCCTATAAGTCAGGCTTCTAAAAGTTTACCAGTCTAGGGAGGAGGGAAACTTTAAAGGTCAATGAAGTTAGAGGTTTTCATTTTTACATGGGATAATTGTTTTAATTGATGAAACTGCTTTTGTGACAAATAATAACTGGAAAACATAATCTGAAATTGACTGGGAAAACTATGAGAAATCAGTTGGGTCAGAAAAAAAAAAAAAAAACTCGTCCTATGGATTTAAAAGGATTATTTTCTGTTTTCACTCCAGTGAATGAAAACAATGCAGTGGTCCCTTTTGAATGGTGTGTGTCTTTGTGTGTGTATGTGTGTGTGTGTGTGTTAGGGCACAGTGTGTTATTTCACTGAAAAGTCATGTGGGCCAAATAAGAAAGAAGGGAATAAAAGGCAAAATTTGTTAAAGCAGGACCATTAGACTATAACATCCAAAAAAAAAAGTTGCTGTCAAATCGACTCCGACTCATGGTGACCCAGGTGCGTCAGAGTACAACTGTGCCCCAAGAGTTTTCAGTGGCTGATTTTTTGGAAGTAGATCACCAGGCCTTTCTTCCAAGGCACCTCTGGGTGGACTTGAACTACTAATCTTTCAGTTTGCAGCCAAGCCCTTAACAGTTTTAGCCACCCAGGGACAATCATAACATAGCCAAGATTAAATATGGCCAAGAAGCGAGTACAGGTCTTTAGATACTTTTGTTTATCACACTTTCCCTATAACTAGGGAAGAACGAGGAGAAAGTTGATCAGAGGAGAGAAATGCTAAACATATTTCTACTGCTATTCAAACAAAGAAAACCATTAAACAGTTAATTAATGTAAAAGTGAGAAATGTTACAGCAAATCAGTGACTTTTCCTTCTAAATGCTACCAAAGACAAAGAAATATTTCTGGGAGAGAATAATTAGTAAATGTAAGAATTAGAATCTCTTTACACTGCTTTTTCACACATCTAATCTAGGACCCAACTTAACCCTCAAACTAATTTTACCAAATTCTTGCCGTGATACTGCCCTGGGTATTCTTGTTCCAGAAAATAACTTCCAGTTAGGAAACCTTGGTGGCATAGTGGTTAAGAGCTATGGCTGCTAACCAAGAGGTAGGCAGTTGGAATCCACCAGGCACTCCATGGAAACTCTATGGGGCAGTACTACTCTCTCCAATAGGGTCGCTATGAGTCAGAATCAACCCGACAGCAATGGGTTTGGTTTTTTTTTTGGTTTGGGGCTCTTCTGGTTGACCTACTCAGAACAGAGCCTCTCAAGAGGTGAATAACTTTTTTTGTTTGTTTGTTTTGCTCAAGGGTCAGAAAATTCAGGGAAAATAGCAATTCTCAGAAGTTCTTTTTCTTTTGCTTTCAAAATGAAAAAAAGCTTTTTAGGGTCCCCTGGAAAAACATCTATATTATTCTGAACTAAACTGCCTTCTGAATTGGCCCTACTTTAAAAGGTTGGTATATGAACACATGTGAGAAGAAGCAAAGCAGGAGATACTTAGCATTTACAAAACTTTTTATTACTCGCCTTCTTCTTGATCCTTAAAACAATTCCTCAGGGTAGATACAATCATCATCTAGCTTTATACAAGGAAAAATTGAGGCTGAGATTTCAGTTAGCCACTCAACTAGATAACTTCATTCCATACCATATTGACTCATTACCAGCCACAGACCAGGCACAGGATACTGGCTGAGCCTCCCCAAAAAGTGCTTTTTTATGTTTCAGGCAGCAATGTGTACGTGTGCGTGTATAGATTATACATGCGTGTAGTTCATTGGTAGAATTCTCACCTGCCATATGGGAGACCCAGGTTCAATTCCCAGACAACGCACCTCATGAGCAGCCACCTCCTCTCTGTCAGTGGAGGCTTGAGTGTTGCTACGATGCTGAACAGGTTTCAGTGTAGCTTCCAGGCTAACACAGAGTAGGAAGAAAGGCCTGGCAATGTGTTTCTGTAAATCAGCCAGTGAAAACCCTATAGATCACAACCGTTCAATACCATTGTACATGGGGTTGCCATGAGTCAGAGGTCAACTCCACAGCAGCTAAAAACAACATATATAAATATATATATATACATACATATGTATATCCTTATCTGCCTATATATGCACACACATACACATACTTTTTTCATTCTAAAAATCCTCAAAGCAGCGCTATGAAAGAGATATTATATCTCATATGCTCTACAGATGAGAAAAATGAAGCTAGAAGAATAAATGATATACCTGCTTTCCTAGTTAGCTGATTTGAGATTCAAAAGAAAGTTTTCAGACTTGTAATTCTAGTGTTCTTTTCACAGAAGGCAGCTCCTCCTTCCTTTGTTTCCTTATGCGCACAAGACTGTGGGAGAAATTAAAACCCCTCTTCCTTCTGCCTAGGCCAGGGATGCCTGAGGGGAATTCATTCTGCATGCCATGAACCTAGCTAGAGAAGATTTTTATAAGGAAATTATTATCTGTACAGCATTAGTCAAAAACGTTTCTTTAAAACTATCCAACAACCGCAGCCCGGCAGTGAACAAGCATCTCTGGGCTCCTACCGCACAGTGCAGCATCAGAGCATGGCCACTGCCTTTGAAGCATGTAGAGCAAATGTTAGGCACAAGTACAGTATACTATTAGAGCGCAGAAGAGAAGGATCTGTCCTGGCCTGAGGAGAGAGCAGAAATGTTTAAACTGCAACCTGGAGGCAGAGAAACTTAGAGAAGTGACAAAGGAGGTAAAAAGTATGACCCACTGAGAACTAAAGAAATTCTGACATGGCGGGGTTGTAGAGGAGAGAAGGGGGTCTATAAATGAGGCCATAGAGGTAAGCTGAGTCCATATCACTCAAGACCTTGTTAAGGTTCTTCCAAGAGCCAGTGGGAAAATGTTGAAGGATTTTAACCTGTAGAAAGAACAGTTTAATTTGCATTTTTTCAGGGATCTCATGACTAGGAAAAGGAGCCCTAGTGGCCCAATGGTTAAGTGCTCAGCTGCTAATGGAAAGGTTGGCAGGAAAGGTTGGTGGTTCAAACCCACCCATTGGTTCCATAGGAGAAAAACCTGGCGATCTGCTTTCTTAATGATTACAGCCAAGAAAACCCTACGGGGCAGCTCTACTCTGTCATATGGGGTCTCTATGAGTCGAAAATCAACAGGGATGGCACCTGACAACAACAATGTGATCCAGAAGGAAGCACTTGTGAGTAAATATGACTAAAAATTGCACAGAGAATCACAGAACGTTAATACTAGATGAAGTCTCGAAAATGATCTTATTCGATTTTACGGAGAATGTCTGAGGAGGGACGTGATTGCCCAAGGTCACACACATCAGGAAGGACAGAACTATCTCCAAGGTGTCCTAACTTCCACCGGGCACTGTTTCTGCTACATCACAACGCCTTTTGCTTTTCTCCCTCCCACCCCAGTTTCACTATGACAGCTGCCTGCTCAAAATAGACTATTGTTAAAGTGTGAAAGTTAATGCCGGTGGTTTCTATTTCTAAACCTGAATACACTAGGTCTGGTGGATATATAGTTACCTCAGAAACCGCAGCTTCAGTTGGCTAAGGCCTTGGAGGAGAGGTGGTGAATTTGATTGAAATATACTAAATCAGTGTCCAAGTGACTCTGATTTAATGTCTGGAGTAGTCTGCCCAAGAAAGAACAAAGCATGAAAAGTAAACATTTTATATAGCTATACCTTTCTATTGGTGAGAGTAAAAGAAAACCCCAATAATTCTAAGGTTTTGGAGAAAAAGAATATAACTCAATGCAGAGCACTTTGCTAGAGGCTTCATTCTCTTCAGATCTTCCCAAAGATACTGCAGCATTGGGAGTGATGGCCCCTTAAGGCTTATATCAGGCAGTAGTTGAATTGCAAATAGAAGTTGCAAAAATATTCGCCTTGGCCTTCTGTTCAAGCCTGCAAAGACTGAGACCTGACCCACATAGTGCATTTTGACTGTCTTGGAATAAAATGAAAAATTCATATAAATGAGAGAATGTTATCTTCCCCCAATCTGCTGATTTGAAACCACCTTTATTTGATAGGCTACATTCGAAGCAGGTCTCTGTCTGAGCATTCGGCACACACAAGCCAAGAGGGTGAAACACATCACTTTTGAAGTCAATAAATGATAAGCGCTGGATAGATTCAGATCAAAGAACTGCTTTGGAAAAGGGCAGAACACCCAGTCACAACGTGGGTATTAGCATGGTGGATAAGAATAGGTCTTCACACGTGTTTTTCACCATGGAACTTCCAAAGTACTTTTACCTCCATCCATCAAACCTTCACAGCCATTCTGTGATGAAAGCATCATAATCTTCATCTGAAAAGTAAGAAACTGAGGCTCTGGAGAAGGTTTGGTGACTTGCCCATGGTCATGCAGCCAATAAGTGCCAGAAGGGATTCAAATCTTAATCCTTAATCATCTTTCTCAAGTTGACTCCTAGGTCAGAGTCTTTCCACACTACCACAGTAGTTTATCCGCTATGCTCAAGTGCACTGAAATTCCCACATTAGAATCCTCATTTGTTTGAAGTACTTGGGTTTGCTGCTAACCTACACATCCCCCAAACAAACAGACCAAAAAAAAAAAAAAATTGGGGTGAATCTTGAAATATATCAGGGGACTTCTATACTTAAATACTGAACTGTGTAATGACTATAGAACAAAAATATGATTTCTTAACCCCCCAAAAGTTACAAAACCAGAAATACCTTGCATTTAAATTAGACTTTAGCTACAAGTCCTCCCCTCAATATAGTAGACAGCAACACTTTCAATTGGCAAATTGGAAAAAAATTTTTTTGCTTCCATTGGTTCAGTGTGGAATAACTTGAAACCATTTTTACAACCTGTGGAAACGAGTTGACTAAGAATATAAGAATGATGCAAGACTAATGCTAAAGACCTTTTGGTCTGACCCACTGTGCCTTTAAACAAACTAAAACAAAAAACAAAGAAACCCATTGCCATCGAGTCCAGTCCAACTCATAGCGACCCTGTAGGACAAAGCAAAACTGCTCCATAGGGTTTCCAAGGAGTGGCTGGTGGATTTGAACTGTCAACCTTTGGTCTGGAGCCATAGCAAGCTGTGGCTCTTAGCCACTGCGCCACCAGAGGCCCAAACAAACTGAGCATGCAAAAAAAAAAAAAAACTAAGCATGCTGGTTTCTCTAGGCACCTGCCAACATATTTAACCTGTTTTGCAATATGGCAGAACAGGTACCTCTAAATGTTAAAAAAAAAAAAAAAGGGGGGGCCTAATATTTCAGCCACCCAAAACAAAGCACAGTCTAAAACCTGTACATAAAACCTCCCTTCTGTGCCTCTCTTCCCTATCCTTTAGTATTGCTCCTTTCACCAGGCATCAATATAATCTGTGTAATACAATCTTCCACAGTGCCCTCTTCAAGATGATTTCTTAAACACATCTAAAATATATGTTTGTCAATAATTCTTAGAGGTGCTATTTATTTTCTGGGATATTAGCATCTAGTGGAGTCCTACATGATCTACACATATGGGTTTGTAACAGTGAAATTAAGGTACCATGAAACGTTGGGGGAATGCAGAATCAGATAGATATTTGGTGGCTTGAGGAGCCTTCTCTAAGTCTCTGCCAGCCTCCAGCTTTTCCTACCTCCAATTTCAGACCCGCCTAGAATCGCAATGCTTCTTAGCACTTCCTTCTAAAACAGACCAAAAATCTATTAATTCATAGTGCAGAGAGAATCATTTGCATGAGTCTGCTTGCTTAGCTCTTTCCAATATATTTCCATCTGTCACTGGAAGTTTCTAAAGTCAACCAAATTTTAACCACAAAGCAACCCTCAGGACTTCGCAGCTAGGCTTGTTGATTCAGATAGCTCATGCAGAATTTATGCAGCAGACCCTTACTTTTTAGAATGGATTTATTTTTTTTCAGCACCAAGCATAAATAATATTTAAAAGTGAAATATGCATGTCCTACTCATTTGCATTGTAAAATTAGAGACAGGAAGTCAGAGAAACTCTCTGACACTTTTGTACCCTTACTTTCACTTAGGCTATTAAACACCTTGAAGCTTGACTTTCCCTTTCCGGACCTAGAAACCATGATTGAACATTTAACCATTTTTTCACTGGTACTCTCAAAATCCTCTACCATTTTCTTTGTACGACATTTGCTCTGATAACCCCTAGGCTTGAATTAATTCTATAATCTACTATATCTCCTCCTATGCCCAGGATGCCATACACCACTGGAGCGAATCACATGCTGTCCTTTGACTAAAATGTTGGGATCTCCAGCTTCAGGAAAGTGTTCAATGCCCTGTAGAAATCCTTTTACGTGTAGCTGGCAGCGTTCTTTCTCATTGCTCCTCTTGTCTGTCCCAAATATTCTCCATTCTCCTCAAGCCTCCTATCTTTTTCTATCACAAATAACCTTTCCTCCAGTATCAGCTACAAAGTTGTTTCAACTTTTCATCCCATACACACAAACTTAACTGTATACACCATCACCTTTTCTCTTCCTATATCAAAGTAAAATCTCTCTTCTCCCACTATTTGAGCTTTTAATCTAAGCTCCATCCCATCTTCATGCATTCATCCATTCATTCAATACATGTTTATCAAATGTTTTTATCTGCAACTGTGCTAAATGTTTGTGGCTCTATAGTGAACAAGGTAGGTTTGCCCTACTCTCTAGGACATTCAGGATGTAAAAGATAAGGAAATAAAATCCAATAAATTAACGATATTGCTGAAACTCAGGTGGCCATAATAAAAAAATAATGGGAGAGCAACAGAATTTTGATAGGAGATTAGAGAAGGCTTCTCTGTGGAGACAGTACTTAAGCTAAGACCTAAATTAGTTGTGGAAACTAATGGAAGCCAGTCATGAAGGGCTGGGGTTGTTAAGCAAGCTTGTTAAGGAAATAACAAAAGCTGAAGGATTTTGACATCTTTCAAGGCACGAAAGAAGACCTGTCTGGCTGGAGTGGAGTGTGAGAGGGACGGGATGACAGGCAGTTGTAAAGATGGACAGGAGCTACTGAATACTGGGTCCTTTAGGCTACATTAAAAATTCTGATTTTTTTTTTTAATGGCCTTTAGGAATTCACTGGGAAACAGGAAACTGGAGAGTGGTATGGATGTGGGCAAGGGTAGAATTAGAGCAGCCTGTTAGGAGGCTTCAGCAAAAATACTGGAAAAAGATGATGGAAGCTCAAGAACTAAGGGTTGCAATGGTAGAGATATAAAGACATTGAAGCTGAAATGTATTTTGGTAATATAATGGATATGTGTTGATGATAGATTGGTTTAATCTATCAGGAAGAGGGTAAAGTTTAGGATGACATCCATGTTTCTGCTTTTGCAGCAAGGTAGATGATGATGCCATTGAGTAAGAGGGGAAAATGCAGAGAAACTGGTCGAGTTGGGTGGGGTGAAATCAAGATTTCAGTTTCGGACATATTGACTTAGTTACTCAGTGCTGGCATAATAAAGTACCACAAATGGGTGGCTTTAAAGAACAAATTTATTTTCTCACAGTTCAAGAGGCTAGAAACCTGAATTTAGGGCACAGCTCTAGGGAGAGGACCTTCCTTTTTGGCAAACATGAGAGTTCCTCGACAATTCTTGGTGTCTGTTTCACTTGTGTGTGCCTCTGTATATTCAGCTCTTTTATAATTAAGAAGTAATTAGGTTCATGACTCACCCTACCTGGTTATGACCCAATTAACATAACAAAGAAAACCCTGTTTCTAAACAGAATCATATCCAAGAGTCTAGGGGCCAGGACTTCAATACAGATTTTTGGGAGGACTCAAATTCAAGCCATAAAACATGTTATATGTAAGATGCATGTGAGACATTCCCAACTTTAAGACTCTTCTGTTTAGAGATAAGAGGGAGAGAAAGCTGGCAGAAGACTAAAGAAAAAAAGCTAGTGAGTGATTGATTGATGGGTGAAAACCGGGAGGATAAAATGTCTCAAAGGAAAAAAAAAAAAGAAGGAGTGTTTTAAGGAGACGATACTGGTCATTTGTTTATTTGCACGTTACCATAGCCATGATCTTTTCAATCACCTCATATGCATATGCAACCTGGGCAATAAAAAAGGATCGATGTATTTGAAGAATATTGAATATACTGTGGACTTCCAGAAAAACAAATCAGACTTGGAAGAAGAAGTACAGCCAGAATGTTACTTAGATGCAAAGATGTTTACTTTGGACACGTCATCAGGAAAGACCAGTGCTTAGAAAAGGATATCACATTTGTTAAAGGAGAGGGTCAGCAAAAAGGAGGGAAACCTTTAATGAAATTGATTGACACAATAACCACAACAATCATGAAGGTGGCATGGGATCAGGCAATGTTTCATTCTGTTATATATATGGTAGCCGAGTCAGAGCTGACTTGAAATAGTAACTAACAACACACTGGTCAATTGAATCAACTGTGACTGTAAGGTTGATTAATGTTGGGAGAAAGGCCTTGCTCCATCAATAATCTTATCAATCACTGATTTTTCTTCCAACTCTCCACTTTATTGACACCTTCCTTAAAACCTATAAATATGATTCTGTCACTTCCTACTCAAGAGAGTGAGGGAGAACAGGGATGAAAATTTTATTCTGCATCCCACCTAGCTACCCTACCTCTCCCCTTCCCAGGTTCCCTCCAAAACAGTCTACTATGGGAATCTCCATTCCTTCACCTACCTTTTGCTCTCTAATTCTTTGCACCTAGCTCTACCTACTCTGTCCTTGGGAAATGTTAGTCTCATCACCTCCAGTCTTTGAAATTAACCACCAGAGACAGTGAGAATTAGAGTTTCACATTAGAGGTTTTTTGCTCCTTGAAGGAAATTTCAGAGTTTGAAAGTTTGTCAGGTCTCAGTCCTTCAATTTTTAGAATTCTTGGCAATCGTGCAAGTAAATAATATATTCTTTTATTTAAGGCTAGGAAGTCCCTCAGTTCATATTCTTCCCTCGTTTGTCTAATTAATTTTCCTTTTATAATTGAGTTTCAATATTATAATTTATAATTTGGCATTATCCATTTAACATTTTCGTGGACTTCAATGTGTAAATTCCAAAATCTCAAACTTCAAACGTAGTGAATAAAAATGCATTCCCCTCCTTTATTAACTCTGTAAATGTGAAGTAAACTTACTGTTTGTTGCGGGGTGGTTGGGCACCCACCCATTCAAAGAAATAATACATGTCTTCTCCCCTCAAAAGAAAATTCCTTACTTATTTAAACCCTTATAATAGGAAGAATAAATGCCCACCCCCCGAGGAGGTAAGTCACTCCTTATCCCCAGAACCTGTGAATATTACTTTACTTGGCAAAAGAGTGGATATTAACTTATAGAGCGAAAGATGAGATTAGGTTCAGGGTCTTAAAAGGAGTTTAACCTGAGTTATCCATGTAGGCTGTAAATGCAATTAAGTGTATGCTTATAAGAGAAAGGTAGAGGGAGTTTCCACACAGAGACAGACACAGAGGGGAAGGTGATGTGAAGATAGAGGCAGACATTGGAGTGACGCAGTCACAAGCCAAAGAATGCTGACAAAAACTGGAAGTGTCAAGGAACAGATTCTGCCCTGGGGCCTCCAGAGAGGGTGTGGCCCTGTCGACACATTGATTTTGGACTTGTGGCCTCTGGAACTGTGAGAGAATGAGTTTCTCTTATTTTAAGCCACTAAGTTTGTGGTAATTTCTGTGGCATCTACAGGAAACTGAAACAGCCCTTAATTGAAGTAAAGACTATCATATAGTATTCAGATATGCCAGTTCATGGATCCTTTGTGTGAAATCAAATCAGTTTAGGCATCCTATTATTTTATGTTAACATAATATGCCTGATCACTAGCTCAATAAGTGTTATTTTGATTTCTGTCAGCTGAAGATTCAGGTCATCCTTTTATTGGCCCTCGATTTATTATTATTATTTTAAGATTAAGTTTTGTTTTGTAAGATACAGATTCCCAGGTACTGACCTCTGGAATCAATTTTCTGGGGCTAAGGGATTTGGAATGTATGTTTTTCTAAGGCTTCATAGGTTATTTTGATGACTGATAATTCAAGGAAACCACTGAAATTACAAACTGTAGCTGCCTTGCTTACCAGTTCTTAAGAGTGCAATGGTTAAGCACTTGGCTGCTATCCAAAAGGTTGTCAACTAAAACTCACCTAGCGACTCCACAGTAGAAAGAGGTGGTGATTTGCTTCCATAAAGATTACAGCCTAGGAAACCCTGTAGGGCAGTTCTACTCTGTCACATGGAGTCGCTATGAGTTGAAGTTGACTCGACAACACCAAATACCGAATTTGTCAGATATACACTAGGTAAATTTTACTTAATATTTTTGCATTTAATCTTACAAGTAGATTTTTAATCTCTGCTTTGTAGTTGGCAAATTCAGGTTCAAAGAAGATACATAACTTCTTTAAGCCAGTAATTGAGAGTTCCAAAACCAATGCTCTTAGTGCAGAAAAATCAGCATAGTGCAGTGGAATAAGAACTGTGGTTGTTCACATCCCCTGTGCATCCTTTCTAGATGTACCAACATCTTGGGTAAGTCATTTAACTCCTCTAGCTGCAGTTTGGAGACCCTGGTGGCATAGTGGTTAAGTGCTACTGCTGCTAAACAAAAGGTCAGCAGATGAAATTCACCCAGTGCTCCTTGGAAACTCTGTGGGGCAGTTCTATTCTGTCCTATAGGGTTGCTAGGAGTTGAAATCAACTCGACAGAAATGGGTTTGGTTTTTTTTTTTTTTTTTAGCTGTAGTTTAAAGGAGCTCTGGTGGCACAGTAGTTAAGCATTCAGCTGTTAATCCAAAGGTTGGCAGTTCAAATCCACCAACTGCTCCACGGAAGAAAGATGTGGTAGTCTGCTTCCATAAAAATTTACAATATTTTTATGCAAATAACATGCACCTTCTACATTTGTTTGCCCACTGTGCCCTCCCCAAGATGTATTTTCACAAGTGCACGCACTGTGCTAATTTTTTAAGGGGGAGGGCATGATCGGCAAACAAACGTAAAAGGCAGCATGTGTTATTTCTGTAAAAATATTGGCACAGACTTGGAAACTCTATGGGGCGGTTCTACTGTGTCCTATAGGGTCACTAGGAGTTGGAATCAACTCCGTGGCAATGGGTTTGGTTTTTTGGTTAGCTGAAGTTTTCTCAATTTGAAGAGAATAATAATATATACTTCAAGCAGTTATAAAGATTAAATTATGTACATCATAGTACTGTGCCAACTGTAAAATGCCATGTAAATATGGGGAACAACTAACTGATAAACTGCTGTCACTGAGGTACACAGTAGTTGAGGGAGAGGAAACCAGACACTTACTCATAGTGGGTTGTTTTTAAGCAAATTACTTCCTGTATTTTTATGGCGGGAGGGAGAAAAAGTGTTAAAATGGTTTCTAATGAAGTCAAATATTTAAATGGTGAATGATTAATGTGTTTAGTAGAGACAAAATAAACTAATAAACAATTTTTTTTTTAAGTGTAGCTATGTTACCTGTCAGAAACATTGGCTCCCACAAAATGCTACATCTGCTGCTAATCGCTATTAAAACAAAACCCAGTGCCTTTGAGTCGATTCCGACTCATAGCGATCCTATAGGACAGAGTAGAACTGCCCCCCCAGTCACTATTATTATTGTGGAATTAATCCTTCCTGAGTGGTTATTTCTGGAACCAACTGGGCCATGGTTCAAGTCCCAACTTTGCCATTTACTAACAGTATAATCATGAACTAGTTTCTCTCTGATTTTGATTTTTCATCTAGGCAAGGGAAAGGATGATGCTGGTGGCTTGAGTATTAAATTGAAATAATGCAGACTGTCCATAACATTTTTGATCATCCTCATCATCATTAATTGTTACTTTACTAACAGTAGTTGTGATGGGATGATGGAAAATCCTCTTTGTGAGGTTCCACTGGGTACTGCCCAGTAGAGAGTAAGACAGGAGGGAGATGGGGGCAGAAGTACCAGCAGTGAGGCAGTATGAACTGCAGGGCATGGAAAAAATCCAAGACCAATAGCAACCCATCCTAATACCAACTCGCACTGTAACCCTGTTCTTTTATGCCAGCAAAATGTTTTCAACTGTGGCTCCTCTGTAGCAGAGAGCATCTCAGCAAGGAACTTTCAGATAGATAGGGAAGCTGAAGAGAGTATAATTATTCAGCATATTTATAGTGTGCCATAAATATATCCACATGAAGAGTGGGGAAAAGAATATATCCTTTGACACTCAGAAGATGGCCACTTGGAAGGGCAGTCATGAACTATTTTGTAGCATTAAATAAACCAGAAGTTTCCCTTGTGAGGTATAATTTAATAATGATAACAATAACTACCATTTAGTAGATTCCTGTGCTAAGCAGTATGCTAGATATTTTATGTGCGTTATCGGTAAACTTCACCATATTCTATAAAATAGGAACAATGACCTCATTTTACAAATGAGAAAACTGAAGCTTAGAGAGATTAAGTAGGTACCAATGGATAAAGATCTGTGGAATATTGGAGGTGGCATTCCAACTGGAGTTTAACCACCTGAAGAGCCCATGTTCTTTCCACTACATGATGCCTCCACAGAAGGCATTGCTAATCCTGTTATAGCAACTACTGTTACTGGTTATGCTTTCTCTTCTCTTTTATTTTCCTTGTACCATTTCCTTCTCCCCCAACAAAAAAGCACATGATAAAATCATCCTTGAGAGATCTACGTATACAATTCTACTCTGCGACTTTCAAAAACATCTTTTGGATCTTATTAGCACATCTCTTGTGCTCTGCTTGTGTTCCGTTCCAGGTGTGCAGAACAGCTAGTTCACAGTAACCTCCCAACCACCAGCGTTATCATGTGCTTTGTGGATGAAGTATGGTCCACTCTCCTGAGGTCTGTTCACAGTGTCCTCAACCGCTCTCCTCCACACCTCATCAAGGAGATTCTGCTGGTGGATGACTTCAGCACCAAAGGTAAGAAAACAACTCAAGCTTTCTTCTGAAAAACCAAAGTTTGATATCAGGCAATTGCAGTTTGGATGACAGAATTATAGGACAATTTGATGAAGCATACAGAGCCCTCGTGGCGCTGTGTTTAAAGTGCTCAGCTGCTAACCCAAAGGTCAGCAATTTGAACCCTTAAGCTGCTCCACAGAAGAAAGATGTGGCAGTCTGCTTCTGTAAAGATTTACGGCCTTGGAAACCCTATGGGGCAGTTCTACTCTGTCCTCTAGGGTCACTATGAGTCGGAATCAACTCAATGGCAATGGGTTTGGGTTTTAATTTGGTGAAGCATAAACATTTTACCAATGGTAAATCATTGTTTTATGTGGTGCCTTAGAGAGATAAGTCTAACAGTATATGGGCTATAAAAGTCAGCTCTAAAAATTGTCCTGAATCCTTTCATTCAGCCTGCTGTCTCAGGCTTCTCCTCAGCTGCGAGGAGTGATTTTCTATCACCAGCTTCTTGCAGATGGGCACTTTGAAGTGCCAGAGACTCGAGGATATCCTATATAATTGTACAAATACCTTTTAATACAATCCAACAGGCAAATATCTTGCAATTAATGGGGTGTTTTTCCTACAGGTAATGACTAGAGTTGGAGTTAGTCTCTAGGGAAAATAAAGACACAGGCCATCTATGGTTTCTTCCTCGAGAACAATGCATATCATACATTCAACCAACTGTTGAGAAAACAAATTGCCACTGGGATTAGAGATGAAGTTCCAACAGAATTCGAAGGCAGAATCCACCAAAGCCTTTCTGCCTGTTGTTATTTATTGCAGTGAGGAATTTCACTCTTAGGGTTGTCCAACAAATTGTGCATGTGGGTGGTCTCACAGGCCCCATGACCACACACATTACAGACTTCTAAAATTCAACCCACCTCAGAAAGTTTTAGAAAATAGTAAAAGGATGGCAACCTTAATAGAAAAGCTTAGCTTTGATCTGTGACCACAGTGGTTTGAGCCAGTTTCCTTAGCCTCAGAGTTCCTTCTAGAACCACACAATGCTTAGAGAGCATTGAGATGCCTGAGGAAAACTAGTTTAAAATTTTAAGTGGCCTTGAAAGCTTAAACAGAAATAGTATCCAGTTACCAAGTCAATAAAAGTCTCTTTGTGAGAGCCAGATCCAGATTTTATGGGATCTGAAACTTTTTCAGTATTAGAAAAATAACATAAAATTACAAATACAAAATTAATAGAAAAGTAAGCAGTGGACGTTTTCCTGGAAGCTCTCCCTACTTGGGACAGCTGTTAATAGCTTAATTACACACAGAAGTGACTGCATGCCACATAAATATAACAATGAAACCCCCCAAAATATTCCTCTAGCTGAATCCTTCTACAGCCCCCCAGCAAGAGAGGGGAGATGTGATGAACGGGAGTGTCAAAGCGGAAAGTGGTGGTGATTGTGACTGCTTGCTGTTACGATATCTTTTGGGGGGTTGTGTGCAAATTGTAAAATTTGCACACATTTCTAAACCTCCTGCCTGAGTTTTGGAAGTGGCCTTTGCAAGTGGGGGTCTTGAAGCCTGAGCAGCATTTGCTTAAAGGTAAATCTGTCCCCACCCTGATAAATACTCAGGAAATACGAGCTCTCCTCAGTATAATGTGGCAACACTAAAGAGATTTGGGATTTGAAGAATCAGGCAGCTTATAACATTGAACTCAGACAAAAATCCATTCAAGAAAATGACATCAGAAAAGAAAATCGTGGCTCCAAGGAATAACATTTAGTGACTATAGTAAATGTTGGGAACTCTGGTGGCTTAGTGGCTAAGAGCTACAGCTGCTGACCAAAAGGTTGGTAGTTTGAATCCATCAGGCGCTCCTTGGAAACCCTCTGGGGCAGTTCTACTCTGTCCCTTAGGGTCACTATGAGTCGGAATCGACTCGACGGCAATGGGTTTTATGTGTTATAGTAAATGTTTTTAGAATTTGACATTGGGGAGGCATTTCTTCTGGAATTATCCAGACCTTAGTTAATCTAATTGTTTCCTTACCTCTGCCCACTCTGATATAGACTACCTAAAAGATAATTTGGATAAATACATGTCTCAGTTTCCAAAAGTTCGGATACTTCGCCTCAAAGAGAGACATGGCTTAATAAGAGCCAGGCTGGCGGGAGCACAGAATGCAACAGGTAAGAAGCTACTAATCTTTTTTTTTTGGTTATATTTTATTTTAATATTTTTCAAGCATACAGCAAATTTTAAAGTGTAGTACAGTGAATGCACATATATCCATCACTTAATTTAACCAATTTTTAACATTTTGTAATATGTGCTTTATCACATACACACACACATCCAGTTATATAAACATACCTTTTTTTCTGAACCTTTGAAAAGAAATCTACAGATATCATGATGTTGAACCCTAGATACTTCAGCAGGCATCTTGGAAGAAAATCAACACTCTCTTACACGAGCACAACTTTCATACCAAATACCACCTAATAGACATGCTCTTGCTCAAGGTTCCTGACCTGCTCACAAAATGTTTTGTATAGCTTTCTTCTTTCTTTCTTTCTTCTTCTTTTTATAATTTAGGTTATAATTAAGCTTCATGCACAGCATTTTGTTATCTAGTCTCTTTATTCTCTTTTAATCTAGAATAGTCGATCTGTACACACTCTGTAATCATGACATTGATTTTTTTTTTTTAAGAGTCCAGGCCATTTGTTTGGTAGAATTGACCACATTGGAAATGTTTCTGATTGTTTCCTCATATTAGCTACAGGATAACTGTCTTTGGCATGAATACTACATAGATGGTAGAAATTGTGGACTTACTGCTTCAAATCAAGAGATACAAAATGTCAGGCTTTCCCGTTGCTTGCTGGTGAAACTAATTTTTTCACTTGGTTAAGGTGTTGACAACCAAATGGGTCCCTTTGGAGTAAAAAGTAATTTGTGGGATGCTACCTTGATCCATGTGACTATCCTGTTTCTCCTATAATATTTTGTCCAATGGTTTAGCATCCATTGATGACCCTTGTCTGAAGCAATTACTACACAATTATTACACTGAGGTTCACGAAATTGTGTTTTTTCTAATTCTATCATTTTTTCTTTTATTAATTGCAAAGATGAGCTCCCCTACACTCATTCTCTTTCTCTCTCTTTGTTCTCCTCTCACCCCTCACCTCCCATCACTATGGACTTGTGGTTTAAAAAAAAAAAAAATTCAATGTGTATATTGCTAGCATTATTCTTTTTGGTACTCAAATTGCCCCAGATTTGTCTACTGGGAGCCCCTTCAAGCCTGAACCTTTTTGACTTGACCCCATTGGTATTTGAGGTGTTCAGATTCTGTTAATTCTTGAATCCTTACCGCCCATTAATTTCTTTTCTCTGACCTATATCTGCTCTTTGTAGAGCCCTTTCTGCTTTCCCAAAGGGCAGTTTGCCTTCCTTTCCTCTCCTCTCCTCTCTATAATGTATGGATGTTGGTAGGTGAATGGAAGGAAGTGAATCTTCTTTGTTCTTGAGTATTCTAAAAATAACATCAAACATTTTGTTTCATTTTTAACATTCTTCTATGGAAGAAGCTGGGTCCCTGTAATAATAGGTGACCTTATATAGCACTTACTATATGCCAGGTACCATTCTAAGCACTCTCTATATTGACTGACTTAATCCTCACAATAATTCTATAAGGTTAATGTTGTTGTTCTATGCCATGAATTCTATTCTGACTCATAGGAACCCTATAGGACAGAGTAGAACTGCCCTATAGGGTTTCCTAGACTGAAATCTTTATGGGAGCAGACCACCAGGTCTTTTCTCCTGCAAAGCCACTGGCAGGTTGGAACCACCCACCTTTAGGTTAGCAGTCAAGTGCTTAAACCATTGTACCACCAGGGCTCCTGTCTATGAGGTTGTTGTTGCATGCCATCAGTCTATTCGGACTCATAGCAACCCTACAGGACAGAGTAGAACTGCCCCATAGGATTTTGTAGGATGTCATCTTCACAGGAACAGATTACCACATCTTTTTTCCCATGGGAGAGCTGGTGGGTCTGAATCACTGACCTATTGGTTAGCAGCAGAGCCCTTTAGGCATTGCACCACCAGGGCTCCTGTCTATGAGGTAGGATGGTCATTTTCCCCATTCTACAAATGAGGATCTGGAAGCACAGTGAGGTTATGATTTGCTGAAAATCTCCCAGCTAGTAAGTGTTGGAATCGTGATTGGAATCCAGACATCCTGATGCTAGAATCTTTACTTTTATCTACTACACTGTGCTGCCTCTAAACATTTAGCCACCGTTCTGCCTCTGTAAGCTGTGGTGTCACGGACCTCCACCACCTTGGACTCAAGCATGTTCTGATAGTAAACTATCTGCTCACCTAAGTGTCACTTCCTTGTAACTAGACCCCAAACTTAGAGTTGTTATTATTCAATTTTATTGGCAATTTTATTGTCAACTTAAAATACCCACCACGAAGAGAAGAAATATATTAGCAAACCAGCAGAATAATAGGAACTCTAAATTTGGGGTTTAGTGATGGACGGCAGTCAGAAAAATTAAATAGCATTCCATGTTTAAATTTCTTTGGAAAGTAAATTGTGACCCACAAATGACACAAAGGGAAAAAAATCAAGAAATAGTCTAAGTAAGTAACTTTTGAGCTGGGACCTGGGTGAAGAGCATCCCAGGCAGAAGGAGCAACAAGCAAAAAGGCCTGGTGCAGAAACGTGCTTGGCATATTCAGGGTAAAGAAAGAAGGCCATCATGCATGGTAGGAGTTGGCCATAGCAGAATGGTAAGAGCTATGATCGGGGAGAAGGAAAAAGGCAAGCTCTCTAAAGTTCGTACTTCGTTAAAGAGGTATAGGCATTGTTCTTGGTATAACGTGAAGCCAATGAAGGACATTAAACAAGGGAGTAAAACCTAAAATTTTCTGATTTGCATTTTAAAAGCTCACTCTGGTCACTAAGTGGAGACTTGCACAAGTTCCATTCTTCTCAGTAAGGTATGAGAAAGAAAATAGAGGGTCTAGTTAGCAGGCTATTGTAGTTGTCTAGGAACCTTCAACTAGGGAGTTACCAGGGCAGATGGGGGATGTGGACAGATTCAGAATGTATGGAGCCTACAGGGCTTGCCATCATGACAGGGTGGGAAGAGATTAAGAATAAAAGGAATCAAAGATGAACCCTAGGATTGGAATCTGTGCATTTGGATGTGTAGCAGGTCCATAACTGGAGAAGCAGGTTTGGGGTTGCAAATGAGTTCTGATTTTTTTCCAATTAAGTTTGAAATGACCCTTAGACCTCCATGTGGAGAAAATTGATGAATACTAGATAGAAAATGTGCTGTTTATAGAAAATTTTTTCTCTGCCTGCAGGAAGCACAAAATATGCTAATAACGGGCTCCAGGATAGTCCAACCTATAGACAACTTTAGAGACTGCCTTCAGATGTGGCGGGACGACCTCGGTCAAAAACAGCTGCCTAACTGGCCCGTTCAAGTGCATGTAGTTTCAACCATAAAATAATTCCTTTGGATTTAGATTCCTGTAAAACATAAATTTGTCATTGATTAGCACCTTGAGCACATTAGTTCAGTTTGACACAGTAACTTTGAAACTATTTTGACAATGACCCAGGTTAAGAAATAAATTTTACATCACAACGCCATATACATGTAGATTCCACATGTAACTATAGCAGCCATCTCATGAAATGACAAGTGCAGTGGGATTCTAATACCTTCTTTTCTTTCCTTTTTTTTTTTTTTTCTTTTCTTTTAATTTTGGCGATAATGCAACTCCAGTAAATTGATTTAATAACCCACAAAGGGGTCACAACTTCCCGTCTGAAAAACCACAGCTAGGTATATCTTAACTGCTTGCCTCTACTTAATAGCAACTAGTTTGGTTTTGGTTTTTTACCTAGCGGAGCTGTGTTTCTCAAAATAGCTGAGAGGGACTTTTTTCACTCTAATTTCCATTTTTGCACGCAGTAGTTAAGAGCTCGGCTGCTAACCAAAAGGTTGGCACTTGGAATCTACCAGCCGCTCCTTGGAAACTCTATGGGGCCATTCTACTCTGTCCTGTAGGGTCGCTATGAGTTGGGATGAGTTTGGTTTTATTTTTGTTTTTTATCATATATATATATATATATAAATGTGTAATATAATACAAATAAATTACCTGAAAAATAAATGGAAAAACCATTGATATATAAAACACAAGCCCATTTTTGTTATGTATACCTATATATGACGTATGTTATATATACATTTTATATATATATTGTTTTGGTAAACATATATATGCAGTCAATAGATAATAAATTATTCTGGCAAATTGCTATGAAGTTTCAAAACATTTGCTCTCAATTTCTGATCCTATCTCCCTGTAGACGTCAGGCTCTGAAGCCCACACTTTGAGTAACTTTAGTGAAAGACCGATGCCTGAGAGTTTAGAAAGAAGCAAAAAGGTGTGTCTGAGAAGGATTAGTCACAGCCTAGCCTAAAGGTACATCAGACTGCTCTGAAATGCACCTGACACCTGTGCGGGAACTCAGAAACCCCATAGCTGAGAATATAATCCAGAGACTGGCACTGAGTGAGGGTGGCCAACCTGGTAGGTCCTCTGAGACTCCCTGTGGACATCCTCCAGCCCTCACAAGTAGGGCATAGATAGGAGATAGCTCTGGACCTAAACAGTGCCAGTCTTCAGAGATCAACAAAGATATAAGGGCAAAAATTGCCTCCAGAATGCCTTAGCCAAACAAAAAGTTTGAAGATAAGAATCTGGATCCAGAATCTGACAGGCCTTGACAGCTATAGTTCCCTAAAGATTTACCCTTTAGGATTCAGAGAAAAGGAAATGGAAGCCAGAGGCAAGACTGAGATCATTGACACCAGGATGTGCAGAAATAGAAATCAAGCACCTCATTTTGCTCTCTGGAAGTCTGAAATAATCTTCTACAAAATAATAAAGGGCAAAATGAAAATCTCTCTTGCCATCCTCAATATCTACTACTCATTCAGGTTCCAGAGCAGTATAGTTTCTTTATCAGAATCTAATTCAGGCAAAAAGATCAGGTCTTGTAAGTTTGTTTTAAGGATTAACTAAGACAGCCATGTAGGATGCTTAGAACAGTGTCTCACATAAACACTTGATAAATAATTTGTTACAGGTTATTATTAACCCCCTACACACTCATGGAGACACACACATGGACACACAATCCACTTGTGTAAAAACATTCAGAGCAACGTAGTAGATGGTATTAAGGAAAGAGAGGAGGTTACTTTTACAACTAACAGAAAACAAAAATATTTCTTTAATAAACATTTCTGTCCTTTTATTTCTTTGAAATTTTTTTTTTCTGCCACCATTCTTCCATCATCTCCTAGTGTTGCTGGTTTCTCCATTTTAATTCCCCCCCCTTCTTTATATAAATTGATTTATCCTCTTCATCATTTCTATGGCTGTACTTGTATTTTCAAACTCATCCTGGTCTTCCAGAAAGGAAAGCCTCAACCACCCACTCCCAGAGTTAATGGGACTCACCCTCCTTAGAAGAGACTTCAGCAACTACCTTTAATACTAAGTATTCCCTCTGGAGTCTTGCTACGCATTCTAAATACCCAATCGGTTTCTTCCAGACATAAATGATGTTCACCCTACAGAAATCCTGATGAAAGAATTTTCTCCCATTTCATTATAGAATGAAATTACAGGGACCATGAATTCAGTGAGAAGAAAAGATTACTGCCTTTACAACCAGATTTCTTGAGTAACCCCCAACATCTCTGAACATGAAGGGCACACATTCAGGATACTGCATCTGGAAATGATTGCTTTTTTTGTTTGTTGTTCTCTAGGTGATGTGTTGACATTCTTAGATTCTCACGTGGAATGTAACATTGGTTGGTTGGAACCTCTCTTAGAAAGAGTTTATCTAAGTCGAAAGAAAGTGGCCTGTCCAGTTATTGAAGTCATCAATGATAAGGACATGAGGTAATATTGCCATATTTATAAGTGAGCCTATTCCCACCACTAGCAAATAATAGTGGTCCTAATCCTAATGTGCCCATCTTTGCAAATCTAAGAAATATACAATTTATCCGCTTAAATAAAGTAAAACCCATGACAGATATCTTGGGATAAGAATCAATCAATCCAATAGTTTATTCGGTCACCACAAATTCTTAATCTTAAATACCAAAATCTCCAGATCCTCACTGACTAGTTCTTCCCTCTTTATATTCAGCTAGAGCCAAAAATATTTATTTTCCTTGAGTTCTTCTAATTGTTAGAAACACATACATGGTGCTAAGTCATTGTGTGTGTGTTGTGTTTTTTGTTTCCCCTCAAAAATGGCCAGGACATCATTAAAAAAAAAATATAAGACAAAAACAAGCAAATTACACTCATAAACCTTCAATTGTTATTAAAAATTTTGTGATAGTCTAAAATCATCTTCATACGCACCTGTTTTACTTATTTTAACAAGATATTGAGTTGGGTTGATGAAGAATTCAAAGGTGTATTTGATCTCAGGCAGTAATTTTTTTTTTTTTTTTTTGCTTCCTTGGATTAGTTACATGACAGTGGACAACTTTCAAAGAGGTGTCTTTGTGTGGCCCATGAACTTTGGTTGGAGAACAATTCCTCCAGACGTTGTTGCAAAAAATAGAATTAAAGAAACTGATGTAATAAGGTAAGTATGTGAAATTCAAGACTAGCAGTCACAAATCTTTTTTTTCAAGGCCTAGAAAACAATTCCACAAACCCACTGTATCCTGTTACTCTCTAACATCAAGGATTACAGTTCTAGCCAATAGATGACTAAAAGCAAACAAAATTTTTCTGACAAATTATTTCCCTGCTACCAAACCTCATTTCTTAAATGGTTGATCACATTCTTTTCAGTCCTGAACCTAGAGAAATGCACTAACACTTTTCTTGTTCACCCTGGGTTTGTTGTTGTTGTTGTGTGCTATCTAATCGATTCTGATTCATAGCAACCAAATAGGACACAGTAGAACTGCCCCATAGAGCTTCCAAGACTGTTATCTTTACGGGAGCAGATCACTAGGTCTTTTCTTCCACAGAGCGGCTGGTGGGTTCAAGCCATCAACTTTTCAGTTAGCAGCCAAGCGCTTAACAATTGTGCCATTAGGGCTCCTTCACCCTGAGTTTATTTACCACCAGAGAAACATAAAAATACTTCAATGTGCTGCAAAATTCTGTATAACACATAATATTAAATATGAGTAAAAATTAAAAGAGTAAATAGTAGTAATAGAAATATTGCTGCAATAATAGCTACTGTTAGGATTTTCTTTTAGAATCTAATCCAACATATTCCGCGGGAGGGGTGCCAGCTTCTGTGAATTAACTGAGGAATAATTTTGACCCGAAGCCAAAGCGAAGGGCTTCTTCTTACTTCCCTCAAAGTCTAGAGCTGCAGAAAGGCAGTCAATCAGCCACAGGCAGAGCAGCGGGAGTCCTGAAGCTTCCCCTGCTGGAGAAAGAACCTGAGCAGACACAAGCCAGCAAGTCCCAAGAGAAAGTCGGAGGCTAGACTACACATTGCAGCATATTTTCCTTGAATTTGCCCTTCAGTAACACATACCTCTGCCTTTACCAGATGTGATGCCTTCAGAATTGATACCCTTAGGTAGTAAAGTGGGAGTCCTACCATTTATTAAGCACTATGTGTCAATCACCTTAATAACCCTAGGAGAGAGATGGAGAAGGGTCCCCTTATGGAGATACAGAAATTGAGCCTTAAGAGAGTTAAGAAATTTGTCTAAGAATTCATAGCTAATAAAAGAAGAATTAGGATGTAAACCCAGATTTACCTGAATCTAACACTTTTTCTCTAATCCCACACCTGAAGAACCTCTTTGCTTAATTTGGGCTTCCATTTTGAGGACCAATGTGGTGGCTGAGGCCAGGTTATCATCAAAATAATGTTAGAAAGAGCATGCACTCCGTATAGCCTGGTAAGAATATTTGGGGAGTACAGATAGACTATGTGCATAAACGGGGCACGGGATAGGTTCAAGAGTCACCTTATCCTTGAGATTTTTGTATACCCTAAACACAAGGCAGGCTCTTCACACAAACCATTCTGGGCTGGCTCAGCAGTGACTACCATGGCAAGTGGTTTATGCATTTTTTTGTTTTTAACTGCTAACTATACGTAGTTTCTATCCTCTCTGGCCAAAAATATTAGTGAAGGCCCTGAGGTCAGAGTGTCTGGATTTGAATCTCAACTTTACTACTTACTAGCAGTGTGAGCTCAAAAAAGTTACTTAACCTTTCTGAGATGCTGTTTCCTCATTTTACATTAAGACTAATAAAAGTAGCTACCCTTTATATATATGAGATCATATATATAAAAAAAAAATTGCTTGAGTCAATTCCAATTCATAGTGACGCCACAGGACAGAGTAGAACTGAGGGCCCCATAGGGTTTCCAAGGAGTGGCTGGCGGATTCTAACTGCTGACCTTTTGATTAACAGCCATATGTCACCGTAGCTCTTAACCTCTGTGCCACCAGGACTCCCATACACATATAAAGTGCACTAAAAATTTGGCTATGGTTGAGCGACAGCAGAGTGGAATGAATAAGAGCCTCATTAACTTGTTAGACAAGCCAGGCTGCCTACCTTTGAACCCCAGGTGTATAAAAACATAAAAGTATGTGACCTCGGGCAAGTTTTTTGCTTTCTCTGTGTTGCAGCTTCTTCATAATGATAATACTCAAGAGGTTATTGTAAAGTCTGCCTTAATACATATATTTAGAATAGTGCCTGACACTTGGTTTGCACTAAAAAAAGTGTTCAGAAGAACAATTTCTCTAGAAGGTTGTATTATAGTATGAAGGAAAAACAACAATCCCAGTTCCAGGTCCCATCTTTGCTTACCCTGGTCAAGCTCTGCCACCCTAAGCCAGGTAACTTATTGCTTCTATGGTATTTGTGGCTCCAACCTAAGGCCTCCCTATACTTGGTAACTATTCCGAAATGCCTCCGAACTCCATCACAATGGTGTGGGCGACCCACACTTTAAAAGCTTATTCCCATGAAATCCAAGTTTAAAGGCCCCCCCTTTTTTTTTGTAGGTGCCCCGTCATGGCAGGTGGATTATTTTCTATTGATAAAAATTACTTTTTCGAACTTGGAACATATGACCCTGGGCTTGATGTGTGGGGTGGAGAAAATATGGAGCTCTCATTCAAGGTATCACCAAGTATTTCTCAAATTCTCTTTATAATTAACAGTTTATTAGATTTAAATGGTTTCGTTTAACTAATGTAATCAGATATGTGACTGCATCTGGGAAGAAATTTCACAGAAATTCAATGGTCTCTGGATTAATGTTTTCATAGCCCAGATGGAATTTGGGAGAATCAGTATCTGTCATGAAACTTAAAAGGGTTTTCTTAAAAATCACAGCACCGTTTCTGCATCTACAAATGGGGAAAATAATTTTCTGCCATTTGGAGTAAAATGCTTTGGGATTTGCACTAGATACAAAACAACTCTCCTGAAACATCTCTCTTTGAAGTGATAGAATCAGTCAGTAAAGGGCCAGTCCATCTTAGAGAACACAAGTGGCAGAGGTACAAAATGTACCCCTAGAGCAGCCACCAGCAGCCCAGGTGTTCCCAACAGAGCTGCTCCTTTGGCCATTTCATACAACTCTGGGTCTTTTTGCCATCACCCATTAACATCTAAGAAAACCTCAGCAGCAGCCATAGTGGAAAATGTCAGAACAGCAACCGCTTCCCCCTGGAGTTGGGTGATACATGTTACAAGGGATGTTACTTTGGGACCCCTAATAAAGAGAATGGTTTTCATGTTGTGCTCCACAAGCCTTATGGAGCTTCACAAGATATGAGAAGGAAGCGGTCAGCAAATGGAAATCCATTCCCCTTTTTTCCCTGATTTAACCAAATAGGGACTCATGTTACACATTTTATATACTGGAATTCTGTGAAGATTTCATTGGGAAGGCAAGTTTCCTCTGCAGAGTAGGAAGAAAACAAAAATTTTTTTTTTAACTACTCTAAGCTAGCCCAAAGCAATATAAAAATAAATAAATATATAAATAAACCCTATGGAGTTGAATTTCCTGTTAAAAGAGTGTTTTTAGAGGCTGAGAATACTACTTCCAATGGACAGTGGCAGGGAAGTGGCCAGGTGTTTCTTAGCATTATTATTTGCTCATGATTTGTGAGCCATCATTTGATAATAGATGCTTATCATCAAAACTGTTCCAGGTGTGGATGTGTGGTGGCGAAATTGAAATTATTCCTTGTTCCCGAGTGGGCCACATATTCCGAAATGACAATCCATATACCTTCCCCAAAGACCGGATGAAAACAGTGGAGCGGAACTTGGTGCGGGTGGCTGAGGTCTGGCTTGATGAATACAAGGAGCTCTTCTACGGCCATGGAGATCACCTCATTGACCAAGGTTTAGATGTCGGAAACCTCACCCAGCAAAGGGAACTTCGAAGGAAACTGAAATGCAAAAGCTTCAAATGGTACTTAGAGAATGTTTTTCCAGACTTGAAAGCCCCCATTGTGAAAGCTGGTGGTGTGGTAAGTTCAAGCTCCAATTTTAAATCTTACTGCATAAAAACATCTCTTTCAAAAAATGGAAAAGGATGGATTAGTACATTGTAAATACCATGAATGAGTGCAGATGGGACAAAGCCTGGGTGAGGTTGCTTTCATTGATTAATTCAGCCAATACTTACTGAGTATCGATACACTAGGCAGTATTTCAGAATTGGATTATAAAGTGGTTAATAAAATAGACTTGATCCCTGCTTTGTGGAGCTTGAAGTACGGGAGGGAAGAGAGATAATAAACAAGCAAAGTGTAAATGCAAATACAGCAGTTCTCATTTTGAGAACAGGCTACAAGCCATCAATTCTCCTACTCCAGGGTGGCCAAGTAAACCCTTTCAGAGGACGAAACTTTGAAGCCAAGATCTGAAAGAGCGTGGCAGCCATGCTCTAAAAAAGGGTGGTCTAGGCAGAGAATGCAGCTCGCTCAAAAACTCTAAGACAGGTGAAAGTTTGGGGCATTCAAGAACTGGTAAAATGGTGAACATGGTTGATGTGGTCCAGGGGTGTGAAGGAGGGAATAATAGCACAAGAGGAAGAAGGAGGGAGAGGCAGGGGTCATATCACACAGGTTCCTGTATGCGTAGCAAAAACCTTTCTTTCATTCTCTCTCTCTCTTTTCTTCTTTCTGAGAGTAACGGGAAATTATCCAGCAGTATTAAACGGTGAGATAACATAACTCAGTTAGGACTTTTAAAGATTTCAAGGAAGGGCTGAAAGATAATGGAAATTGTCAGAGAAAAGCAGAAAAAAAATTCCAGGGCACAAGGGAAGGTACAGAAAAAGAAGAAGCCAAGCTAGACAGGATCCCTGGAGGAAAAAGCCAAGAAGAAAGCAAGGAAGAGGAGAAACCAGAAGAAAGCCATTTAAAACCCATTCTAGGAATGAGTCTTAATTTGATGGCAAGACATAGGACATTTGCCATAGCATGGGTTTGGTAATGATGAATCTAAATTTGGCTCTTTCTAGGTCATTTGCACTTCTAATCTCTTTTATTGTTTTATTTCTAATTTTAGCTACAAATATTTTCAGTATTATTTAGCTTTCTGTTTTGTTTTTTTAAGTTTCACTTTTCTTCACTTAAAAGGTGCTTAGACTTGACCATTGTTAAGTCTGCTCTTTGAGGCCAAGTTTTTAAAAATTTTTCCTAGAAGGCGCATTGTACAAACCAGCCCACACCGTCTCTGCCTAGTAAATCTCCTGATGGCAATGACTTAGTAAAGCCATTCCCTTTGCCAGTGTTAGTGAAATCCTGGACGAATTTATAAAAGAGGGGACTAGCATAAAAATGTGCTCCATTTTTATAAAATTCAACTAATAAGTATATGTGACCTGTTTGTACGTAATACAGTGTATTATGAAATAACCATTTTTATAGTTCTAAAACCTGAGGAAATAAATGTAGACCACCCAAATGAGAACAAGCAAAAGCTATTTATTCAGAGTTTGCTATAGCAAGGGAGCCAGCCACCATCGCTTGGGTTTGGCAGAGACTCAAAGGCAGTCAGGGAGTAGGAAAGCTTATAGTGGAAAAAATGAACAGCTTCGGGTGTGCCTGACTAAAGTTGTCAGCACGGGCTAACTAGAAGCAGGGCATCCTGTGTGATTGGTTTGGGAGCACCGTTGGCTTTCTTGGATTAGTCCTGAGTTGGAAGCAAGGAAAAAATTATAGAAGCTGGAGTTATTGACCAAGTCCTGATCATTTGGAGCCAATTTCTACGAGGTTGTGGTTGTGGTTTGGCTTCCCAGAGCTGGTTGCTACAGAGGTTGTGGTCTGTAGTTCTATTTTTATATATATTCTATTTGTATTCTCAGTCTCTTAAACCCTAGGATAGCAGGCACTTTTTGTATGGTTCAACCTAATGTTTTATCCCATGTAGCTCAGTAGAACACCTTGGATTCATATACTGCTGAAATGTTGTTGTTGTTGTTGTTGTTAGATGTCTTCAACTCGGTTCCAACTCACAGTATCCTATAGAGAAAAAAAAAAATTTTTTTTTTTTTTTAAACTGCCCCACACAGTTTCCAAGGAGCAGCTGGTGGATTTGAACTGCCGACCTTTTGGTTAGCAGCCAAACTCTTAAACACTATGCCACTAGGGCTCTACTCAAATAATAGCATATCAAATACGACTGTGAAATAAATTCAAATTTTTAATTCCCTTCCCCAGCATGAAAAAAAAAAAAAACCCACCATAATGTTTCTTATTCTAGCAACACAGAATCTTGGCAAGAGCATTACTAAATTTTAACCACCAGAGGGAACTAAAACACTACTTTTTGCTTCCATGGTGATGCTAGTGTATATAATAAAGGTCCTGGAAATCCTGGTGGTGTAGTGGTTAAGTGCTGCGGCTGCTTACCAAAGGGTTGGCAGATGGAATCCGCCAGGCGCTCCTTGGAAACTCTATGGGGCGGTTCTACTCTGTCCAATAGGGTCGCTATGAGTCGGAATCGATTCCACGGCACTGGGTTTGGTTTTTGGTTTATAATAGGTCCCATGGGATTCTGGAGGTCGCTAAGAGTCGGAATCCACTGGAAGGCAACCGGTTTGGTGTTTTGTTTTTTTCCTACTAGTGAAACAGCCTTTTGTCGATGCCTTAACTATAATATGTCAAAATTAAGCAAATATCTTTTTAAATGATTATGACATATTGTTTCCTTTTATATTTTCCTCGCTATTTGTTGCCCTCCTTAGACAAAATTTTAACGGAAATGTCTTTTGCTCCTTTCTGAAACAACCAGTACGGAGCATTCTTACCATAAAAAAAATAAAAAATTGGGCGGCCTTTCTCCAGGTAACTGGGAGTAGGACTAATTAGACCATGATTTTAGATTCACAATTGTCTTCGTTTCCTAGAGCTATTATAACAATATACCACAAAGTGGATAGCTTTAGAGAACAGAAATTGATTTTCTCACTGTTCTGTAGTATAGGAGTCTGAAGTCCAGGCATAGGCGGGCAGGACCATTCTCTCTCTAGCCCTCTCTCCAGGAAGAGTCTTTTCTCTTTCAGTTTCTAGTAGCCCCGGGTGTTTCTCGAAGTTTCATGGCTTGCAGATACATACTCACAGGTATCTTTCTCCCTGTGTGTCTCTAACTCCATCTGTTCTCCCCTTTTATAGGCCACCACTCAGAGGGGATTAGAGCCCACCCTGCTTCAGTATGACTTTGTTAACTGCTAACATAAGTAAAACCCTATTTCCAAACAGGGTCACACTCACAGGTACAGGAGTGAAGACTTCGACATGTCTTTGTGGGAGACACAATTTAGTCTGTAACAGCAATCTTCAAAGTACCAAGAAAATAAACCCCACAGCTTCTTTTTGTTATTTGTTCCATGTTTTTCCTTCTTCTAACCTACACACTTAGAAATAAATATCCAGTAAAAGGTATTTGTTTTGCTTTGTTTTTTAATGGAAACAAATAATATCTTATTGAACTAAAAAATATTTAAACTACTAAAAGAAAGTAATCAATAATATGTATTTACACTGGATTAAACTGTTAGCAAGCAACCTGTAGTTTAACAATTCTGTGATAAACTACAGGAAATTTCCACCTCTTAAATTAGAAGATAAAATAATTCAAAGTAGCTTATTTATAACTTATTCACTGCTTGATTAAAAAAAAAAAGATTAAAATGGTTTATAATAGGAGTCAAAATAAAAATGAGAAATAAATTATAAAAATACTCACAATAAAATAAAGTTATTCACAATTCCTTAACACTTCATAGGCCATTTTGTATGAATAAAAGTTTTCCCAGTAATTTCTGTCAAAGCTTCAGATGAAGTTGGATGGGGGTGGACAGGGGATGGAAATTTTTTCTCTTTTCTAACAATGCCTTTCAGTGCTTGGAGGGATCAATTATGGGAAATAACTATACGAAAGGATGTGAAAATTAGTTAAGCCAGGGATTCCCAAACAGGATTCCAGACAATGTTGTTAGTTGTGCAGCCAAAATAAGATTCCATGGGTGAATACATCTGACAAACACCCATACTACATTCCCGCTTACATGGCAAGTGAGACGTTAGCACACTGAAGGTTCTGAAAAGAAGTTCTGGAGAAGGGCCTGTTTAGCTGTGCTGAATCAAGGGTTTTTCAAACTCTTTTGAAGGCAGTTTATTTTCTGTATATTCCATAAATGCACAATACTTATATTTATGGTTGTTAAGAACCAGAGAACAACTGGGCCACCATTTCATTTCTTTAAAAAAGCCCCATGCTTATTCCACCTTCGTGAATTTCTAGGAACTCTCCTCTGAATTTCTCAGTGGATGAATCCTGTATGCTGTGACTGCCCACATTTACTGAGGGTGAATTGTCTCCTCCCTCCCATGTTTATAATTTTAAATTGTGAACAAAGCTTTGTTTGAGGGTTTTTGATGGAGATTCTGTCCTCCTAGAATTGGTTTGTGTGTTTCTGTACCAGGCACCCCAGAAGTAACCAACCTGGTACTATTTTTATGTTTGTTTTTGTGCCTCTAAGGGTCGCCTCAAGGGTCGCATCTAATACTAGTAGTGTACTTTTGCCTCTCAAATCAAAATGAAGATTGGGGTAAGGTTTCAGATTATCAGGGAAGCTTATTAGAAACCCAAGGCCCAGGAAAATGTAATCAAGCTTCCCTGTTGTTTCCCTTGTGCTAATGGGTAAATTGCTTTTCCTAGTATGCCATTTAAGAGTCCCTCGGTGACACAACAAGTTAAGTGCTCCACTACTAGCAAAAGGTTGGTGGTTCTAACCCACCCAGAGGCCCTCGGGAGACAGACCTGGAGATCAGC
Organism: Elephas maximus indicus; assembly: GCF_024166365.1. Taxonomy (NCBI): domain Eukaryota; kingdom Metazoa; phylum Chordata; class Mammalia; order Proboscidea; family Elephantidae; genus Elephas; species Elephas maximus. The sequence goes on from NC_064824.1 coordinate 54,600,836, forward strand.
TTCTGAAAGGTTGCAGACTTGAAAACCTTATGTAGAAGTTTTACTCAGCGCACATGGGGTTGCCATAAGTTGAAATCAACTCCACGGCGATTGACAACAACAGTACACCATTTCACTGAGGTTCTATCTGTTCAAGTTTTCCATCTTCACGTGGATGATCTCAATTTCAACTCTGCAGCTTATCCATGCCCACATTTTCCTCCTGTCTTCACGTGAGTGCAAGCCTCTTGCTTATCAGGATTTGCAATTTTCCCTCTGGTTCTTAGTTTTTCTGCATCTTCTGGTCCCTGAAGATTCTCCTTACTTTCCTGCAAGCTAAGCTATGCATTTAAAAGCAAGAACCAGCCCACTGACCACCCTGTTGTGATATCTGGCAACTGTGTACACTGCAAGACCAGCATTGATTCAGCTCTCTGGAATCAGAGTTCTGTGTTAGTCACCACAGGGAACAGGAAGGGACACAAATAGTGTCCCTGACGACAAAAACCTTACCATCTCCCAGCTCAAGAGGCCTTCCTGAGACATATAATTTAGACTTGGCTCTACACAGCTCTTCTAGAAATCAGAAAGTCTAAATTGCATTATTAACCCACCATCTTGTTAGCCCTGCCCCAGGAAGTCAAAGGGGGCAAGAGAATCAACATTTTTCTGCATTAAATGGTGACTTATAGAAACCTGCCTCCGTGTTTGATCTGTAAATCCATTAAAAAGCTGGGGGCCTGCCAGAAAGTGCCTTTAAGGCTGGCTCTGTATTAGCTTTCGTGACTTTCCTGTAATGAATTGTAGCTTGCCTGAGTCATTAGGAAGATTCTGACAGGGAATCAGCTGGTATCTGCTGTTCTTTGAAGGACTCAATTTATCTATGATTCAGTGCTGAAGCAGTCAAATAGCTGAAGGGGTCAGCGAGGGAACAGAGCTGGTAACTAACTGTTGGTTTGATTAAATTGCAAGGATGTGCACTGACTTCTAATACATGCATCAGGAGAACTTGAGAAAAGAAAATAACTACTTTTCACGCCATCTTTTGCTTGTTCCCCATTCTGTATTCCAGGCAAGGGTTAATTAAAAGCTTCTGTTTTCTGGTTCTTTGGCTGAATCAAAGACCTAAATTGACAGATTGAGGCTGTATTTTAGCAAGATTACATTATGTGTCTGTTAGAGATAGCAACCAAATAAAATGGTATAGTGTTAAGTAATGTTAAGCTATTAACTTAGCTATCTTTTAACCTTATTATAGTTTTAAATTCTGTATTTTCTGAACATGTCTGAACACGTCTTGTTCTATTTTTTTTTTTTCTTAATTCTCATTTTATGTTTTGCTTCCTAGCTTATTAATGTGGCCTTGGATAAATGCATTTCCATTGAAAACACCACAGCTATTCTGGAGGACTGCGATGCAAGCAGCAAGGTATGCAACCAGAGGTTTTTTGTTTTTTTTTTTTTCACCTAGGATGGTTGACAGGTGCAAGGTTGACAGGTGCAAGGTATGACACCAAGTAATTCAACGTTCAAGAAATTCATCTTTGCCCAATAGAAACCATAATTAACCTCGAAATTTCTATGTAACCATAAGCTCAGTGATAAGAGGGCAATGACCAGCAGGGTAAAGGTTGGGTACTGAAGCCAACCCACCAGGGATCCAGTCCTGGCTCCGTAGCTTACAAAAGTCTGTTTCCTTTCACAAATTACTTAAACTTTGGGTAAACGGGAGTAGCAATAGTGTACGCCTCTAGAGCTGTTGTGAGAATAGAATTAAGTGATAGATATGAAGCACTGTTATGCTTCATGTGCATATGAAGAACAACAGCTAACACTTAAACCAAAAACCAAACCCATTGCTGTCAAGTTGATTCTGACTCACAGCTACCCTAAAGGACAGAGTAGAACTGCCCCATAGGGTTTCCGAGGAACGCCTGGTAAATTCAAACTGCCGACCTTTTGGTTAGCAGCTGTAGCTCTTAACCACTATGCCACCAGGGTTTCCAAACTAACACAATGTTCACTGCTACAATAACAAAGATAAAAATATGAAAAATAACTCATAACATAGCAAGATAATAATTCAGACAATAGAGAATATATTTTAAAAATAATCACCCCAACCTAAGTTTCTGTTTCTGTCCCCCACTTCTCCTGCATCATAAAGGAGTAAGGGAAATCTCATAATCCGTGACCCATGGTGGACAACTTGACAGCAAAACTTTGACAAACTCAGATCCCAGCGGTTAGCGGTGGGAGTAGGGCCAGAGAGAGTAGAACAGAGACTCAGCGATGCTAGGGGTGAGCTCTGAGTTTTCACATTTCCTGCTCCAACATATGTCCCCTACAGTTCTACATTCTGTGGGGGCAGTTATCTGGTTTGGATGCCAAATAAGAGAGTGATCAGAAATTCTGGTATCAGTCTAAAAACCTGCAGATCACTCTTTGGTAGAGAAATTATTTTGTGGTGATAGCCTAGGCTTCCAAGACTTCTTTGCCTTAACTTAGAGATATTCCTTATATTTTTAGTATACTCCATTTCAACCTCTTAATTCTGGCACAAACAGTTAAGCGCTTGACTACTAATCCAAAAGGTTGATGGTTCGAACCCACCTAGAGGTGCCTTGGAAGACAGGCCTGGCGATCTACTTCCAAAACGTCACAGCCTTGAAAACCCTATGGAGCAGTTCTACTCTGTACATATGGGGTCCCCATGTGTTCAGATCAACTAGACAGCAACTAACACCACCACCTAAAAGACAAGGCATTTTGTAATCTCTGCTGCTATAGTTCAGCAATTGTAAATTTGTAGCTAATGGAACTGTTTCTTAATTTGAAAAAGGGAGGACACAGAGGGAAGAGTAAAATATCAAAAATTAATTGAAAGAACTTATGCTTAGCAACAATTCAAAGGTGAGATAAATTTTAGACCAAAACCACAATTTGTCCAAATATATGAAAGAAAGTATTAAATAATGCAATTTTTCAAGACTCAGATCATTGTAGTGACTTTTTGGGCCTGATAACCAAGTATTCCACATGAAAACCCCAGTTCTGTTCTCGATAACCATTAAGTCTCTCTTGGGGATGCTACTATTCAAAAGTATGAATCAGGCAGCCTCTGTCTTCCAACAACCCCATCTTCCTTTTCAGTCTTGTTGCTCATTTTTAGCATCTGCCTCATGTGGTTTGTATGAGTAATAAACAGTAAAGAAACATGAAAGATGTTAGCTTATTTTCAGGAGAATTAATAAGGCTTGCTACCAAGCCAATGACTGCAGCATTTATCAAAAACAGCTCAGAAGAAACATAAACTCTAAGACTGAACTTTCAAGCCTCATCCCTCAATTTACCTACGTCTCCTTAATCAACTTTAAAACCAGTTGAGATGTCCCTTTTCAAGATAGTATCTAGCATCTTTTAGTATCCACCAAACAAAAACTAAACCAAACCCATTGCTGTCGAGTTGGTTCTGACTCATAGCAGCCTTATGTGACAGAGTAGAACTGCCCCATAGGGTTTCCAAGAAGCAGCTGGTGGATGGAAACTGCCAACCTTTTGCTTAGCAGCCGTAGTACTTAGCCACACTCCTGATATTATATTATATATCAAGTTTCTGAAATTTTAACATGCACACAAATCACCTGGGAAGCTTGTTACAAAGCAGAGCCTATTCAGTAGGTCCATGGTGGAGCCTGAGATTCTGCATTTTCAACTAGCTCCTAGGTGATGCTGATGCTCAAAGGGCAAGAACACGCCTGATAGCCGAAATTAAATCTCAATTATATTATAAATGATTCATTATATCTCAAATACATGACACATGACTCATTAGGTAAAAGCCTTTATTTAGATTTTACCAGCTGTCTCTTTGTTTTTTCTAATAGGTCCACATTACTTTGCAAAACAGCAAATTTTCTGCAGACCCAGAGCTTTAGAGTAAATTGACCAGGCAGATAATACTAGGTTGTGAACAACTGGAGAAAATACTTACACGTATTGAAAACACAGCTCCCTGACCTGAAGCAGTATTTATTACAGACGTTGACGACCCCCCAAACTAGACTCACTGGAAGCTTCACGCAGAGCAGTTCCTACAACGTATGGGATGCTAACACAGGGACAAATTGATGATTCCTTGTCCTATCAGCAAAGATAGATTTTAACCTTTTCTATAACAGAGTAATCCTCTAGAGTCCAATAGTCTGGATAGTCTTAAACAAGGAAGTGTAATAATTCCTACAAGGAAACTATGATGGATAGCCCCAATGACTCAGGGCCCTAGGATTGGAATGTTCCATTAGTTCAAGCACCTGAGTTGTCTGGGACTCAGAACACCTGAAATTATATCCATTTTTAGATATGAACTAATGGAACTAAATAATTTTTATTATTACAACTTTTATAGAGGACTTATGTGCTAAACACTTTGTAGTCATTTCTTCAACCCTTTGAGATATTATTGCTATCCAACTTAAAGATGAGAAAAATGAGCTTAGACAATCTGAATAATTTTCCTGTAGTATCAGAACTGAAAGTGGCAGTACGAGGATTTGAATATAAAACATCTGATTACAGGATTTGAATATAAAACATCTTATCCATTGGGAAAGAAAATGATTGAAAAAGCCTCAATCTATGTTTATTGCCTGAAGTGACCCATAGTGTTATCATTTGGTCCACAGTTTCAACAATTTAATTACACCTGGTTAAGACTTATTAAACATGGAGACTGGTGTTTAGCTCCCATCCCTGACACAGGAACCCTAAGGCTGCACCCTTGTGATAACAGAAACAAAGGGCTAAAATGGCTGCATAAGTCAACATCAGTCTTTCATCCAGAACTGGTAAGCAAAATATTTGTATCTTTTCTTTACCACAAATTCAACTTTCAATCAAAAAGAACATAAAATGTTTTTTGTCAGCTTCCTCAATCGGAAGCTTTAAATGTGTTTGTGACAATAGTGCAGTGTAAAAGTTCACACAGACAAATAGATATTTTTTGTAAATTGTCAAGTCCTTTCTTTTCTTTCATGAAATCTTTCAAACCAGTGATTTTAAATAGAAGTCACCAGATTCTTTTGGGTATATTGCTGTCATCATCTTTGCTTCAAAAAGTCATTTGCTTCAGTCAGTCAACAATGTAAAAAGTAAGGCTCATTGCTAGAATTGATTCTCGTTGCATACCAGATAAGCTTATAGGGAGAGGATATGGGGGAAAGCAAGAAGCAGAGTGCTTCTGACAAGCCCTGCACTTTAGTGTGAATCTGTTTCCTCATTCTGCCCCTTTCCTGGTCCCCAGAGACCTGGGCTCTCGGTAGTGGCCTGGAGCCTACTTGCACAAGCTGGCAGGAGCTAACTGTGTGCATCACTCCCCAACTTTGCATTCAGTGGTGCCGGGTTGGTAATTTGAAACCAGCAATGGTGGGAGTATTTACACCACGGAAATTGGTAGTAGGTGCTACAAATCAGGGCATGTTTTCCAGAGATCCAGTTGTTACTATTTACCAGAACACCTCTGCTACCCTATTCACTCTCAAAGCCCTCTCAGTCTTCCCCAATTATATCTTAACAGGACACAAATTCATAACTTTCGGTGTAGGATATTGGGGTGGTAGGAATAATTTCAAGTCTGCCTTCTCAAATTTCCTAATATCGCACTCTCAGGTAACCACCAAATCTGCTGAATGCATTGGGTATCTGGAAACCATCATTTTGCCCAGGGCTGGCCCCAAAGTAACCCCAGTTTTTTTTACTTGGCATTCCTCCATTCCTTTTGTTGGCACAGATAGTCGCTGTTCTCTTCATGACTTTTTTTTTTTTTTTTTTCCTGATCAGGGCCAAAATCCCTGAGCCTGAACAACACATTTGCCAATCTTCTTCCCATTAGTCTCTTTTCTTTTTCAGTTCCTTCAGGATGTTTCCCACCCCCTCTCAGGAAAAAACTAGGAATTGCTAGTACATAAGTTATTGATTTTATTTTGCATACTTCTAGGGAAATACATAAATATCTACTGAATAAATTAAATCGTACCTTCTCCTTACCCCTGTGCCATAGATAAGAGAAGCAGAGAGAAAGTGAGAGAGAGAGAATGAGATTAAGAACATATTCTTCATCTCCAGAAGTGAATTGGTTATGGGAGAAGATTTCAGGCTGGTGATGAAAATTTTGGGGAGCAGGTAGCCCTTAAATCATATGGAGCTTATTTACAAATTGGTTTGGCCCCATTGAGAACTCAAGTCTTAATTAGCTGATTTCCATATAGGCCCAATTTTCATCCCCCTAGATATTAAGACGATTTAGTAGACAAGACAATTTAATTAAGGTAGCAGAAATTAGAAATCTGTTCCCCTGCCTTGTTTGTGACTATGACTTTGTGATATATAGCTGCCTTCTGCCTTTGTTTTTGACCTTCTGCCTTTGGATGCTGCTAGGAGTCAGGTGGATAAATATCTTGACAGTTGACTTTTTTCTTTATCTTTTCAGTACCATTTATACTAAACCTCCTAAATCCCCCAAGACATGTAATCTTAAAGAACAAAAGAAATTGAGAAATAGCAACATGTCTTTCCATTTCGAAAGCATGAAATGTTGTGAGCTTCATGCAAGAAGGGAGGTAATAGTGAATTTGACCCTGGATATCAATGAGTTATTAAAATTATACATTTATAAATCTGAATTTAAAAGGCACTCTCTAGGTCAGCCACCCCCCCACCCCCATTCCAACCCCCATCCCCCCAATGTGCTCTTGTACTCTTTATTGTGGCCACCTCAAAGAAAATAGTCTCACAGGTGACCATCAGACTTTGGATATAGACTGTATCTCTATTCACTTATTTTTACCACTAGTTCCCATATCAAGTGTCTTTGGTTAGTCATTTAGTTATCTTTTTACAATTTGCCTGCAAAACATTGTGTATAATCCAGAGTGATTTTTCTCAAGGCCAGCTCCTTTACAAAACCTTGAGCAAACACTAGCATCATATCTCCAAAGTCCTGCAAGGGTGACAATGCTTTTGTAGGAGCATCTTTAAAATAATTATGACAGTCACTTTCGTTTGATAAATATTTTAAAGTATTTTAAAATATATATATATATACACATATAGTATGTAATTAAGATTATCTTTTAAGAAGACATGGATAATTGAAAGGACTTATAGGTGGAAATTATGAAGCCATGAGCAAGTGCTAAGTAGGTTATGTACTATCTCTAGGAGATTTGATAAATATTACAAAATAATAGAACCTCTGAGATATCTTTGACTTTTTTCTAATTACATCTGGACATTAGGCATTGTTACTATCAAAGATTATGGTAGGGAACTCATAAATAAAATGTATCATTTCTAGTGTTTTATAATCCAGATTTGTATTTTACGGGCTGGATTTAATTAAGAACTTAAATCACTTTTTATGATGGTATGTGGTTTTTTGTTTCTTAGCACTATCAGTGAGGTAGCAATCACTCATCAAATACAGTAAATGTCATCTAAAATTATTTTCTTTAAATGATATTATTAAATTGTAAGAAAATTCTTTTTCATTCCCAAAGGATTAAAAGTTCTTGTAGCGTAAAGAAATATGAAAACTTATTTTGAGGCAGAGACAACCTTAATATTTTCCAAAACCTGTGTTTATACTATCTGTTTAGTTTAGGAGAATTCCTGAGGAATCAAAAATATAGTTATCTATGATTTTTATTGGTTTCCGTTTCTTTAAATCTCAGTTGTCAAATTCAGTCTGTGACTCATTCCCAGATACCCTTTCTCTCCAGGTGGATCACATTGTTTTTGAAAACTATCATCAGTTGTTATGCTTAGAAGGAAATTTTCCTGAGAAGACCATGAAGGCAGCTACTTGTGACCCAAAGAAGCCAAATCAAAAGTGGAGATTTGAAAAATATTATGAAGATTGAAGAGGAACTGGTGCTTTTATATAGCAAAACTATTAAAGCAAAAAACCAAACCTACTGTCTTCAAGTCAATTCCAGCTCATGGCGACCCCATGGGTTACAGAGTAGAACTGAGCTCCACAGGGTTTTCTTGGCTATACTCTGCAGAAGCAGATTCCCAGTGCTGCTGGGTGGGTTCAAACCGCCAACCTTCCAAATAGCAGCCAAGCACAAACCCTTTGACCACCCAGGGACCTAGTAAACCCGTTAAGTGCTGTGAAAATAACAGTAAACTTGGTGACTGTATTTCTCAATGGTAGTTTAAATTTTCAATTTTAATAGCGTTTGAATGGAAGAAAATGTCACAATATTTGGGACATGAAAAGATAACTCAAGGAAGCAGTCCAGCTTTGGAGTAGAGTCCTTTTTCAGAATTGTGTGGCCTTTTTAAAAGCCTTCTACCCCTCCAGCCCCCACTAGAACTCATCCTGCAAGTTTTCCATGATCTAACAGGTTACTGGAAAGTAAAGCAGAAACACTTTGGGAAGCACAAAAACACTCATTATGGCTGTGTTTGATAATAACCAGCTTTTTTTTAGGTACACAGTGGGTATGATCAATGAAAATTTGGTCCTTTCTTTGCTATTTTTTAATCAACAAAAACTGCTTGAGTTGCTATGTCTGGGAGGACCTCAGAAACACACAGCTATTACCTTGGTGAAATCTCTGTAGATGATATATGTACATCTTTGCCCAACTGTTTGAAATGTACTGACATGATCCTACGATGGCAGAGTGTTAATCTAGATAACCACATGGAATGTTTTCCCAATCTGAGACGAGATCTTCAAAAGCTCATTCAATTCAAAGTATGGACATTGCTTCAGCTGCTTATTTTGTGCTTTTAAAACTATACTTAAAAAAAAAAAAAAAAAAGGGTTGCACCAGTAACTTCCAAGACTTATGTCAATATTTAAAAAAAGAAAAAAGAGGCTAGGTCACAACACACTGTAGTAACAAAAACTGATTTAATCATTGAACAAACTTTAATGTGGGACCAAACAAGAAGAGTTGAAATGAATAAAGTGGAAATAGAGTATTGAAAAATATTAAGTTCTTTTGTACGAAACTGGTAAATTACCGTTTTAGATTTAACAGCGATCACAGTGAGAAAGTATGCTAAAAATTCACTCTAAAAGATTCCAAAGTAGAAATAAGAAAAGGAAACATAATGAATGAGGGGCAAGAGATAAACAACCATCAGGAAAACCGTCAGGGAAAAACTGCCCAGTCTTGGCCAAAAACAAAGTAAAAAAAAAAAAAAGTCAAGTACCAGGTGTGGACCCAATGATAACACTGATGGTTTTGGGGAAAAGTCACATTACATATTTCATGGATTCAAATTGAGCCTGTGGTCTTAGGTATGCCAATACTTACGTATACCAGAAAGAATCTGAGAGATCATAATAATCCTTTACATTCATTTTGGTTAAAAAATAAATGATGCCCAGAAGACAAATTTTTTTTTTTTTTCTAGTGCCTCAAAAATCCCAGGCCAGTTAGAGAACCAGGATTATTAGAATTTGATTCTCCAGAGAAAGTGCTTATTCCGCCATCCCAGGCCACTGGCCTAAGCAAAACTGCTTCATAGTATTCCTAAGAAAGAGATGCATAAATATTTTTGCTGGGGTGGGTCCCTAAAAGATGTGTTGTTAGCTGCTGTCAAGTTGAGTCAGCCTTTGTTCCATGCACAACGGAACGAAACCCTGCCCAATCCTGTGCCATCCCTATGATTGGATCACTGTTATGATCCATAAGATTTTCACTGGCTGATTTTCAGAAGTAGATCACCAAAACTTTCTTCCCAGGGTTTTTCTTCCTAGACGGCCTTAGTCTGAAACCTTAGCTGAAACCCGTTGCCCATCACAGCAACATGTAAGCCTCCACCGACACACAGGTGGTTTCACACGAGGTGCATTGGCCAGAAATCAAACCCAGGTCTCCCACATGGAAGGCGAGAATTCTACCCCTGAGCCACCAGTGCCCCCCTGAACCCAAAGGATAGCCTCACTATATGTTCATTAGTATAATCAAGCCTTTGTTTTGTTGAGCTGTTAGTAAAACTTGGCATCTTTAGTTCTGACTTCCTATTTCAAATTAAATTTTAATTTCCAATTAATTACACAAAACCAGAGCTATAACTAAGAATGGGAAGGAGAGACAGTTTTGCAGACTTGCATCATATTTAAAATGTTTTATTCAAATAAGTGACTAAAAAATGAGATACTTTCAAAGAGCCAATATGGGGGAAAAACACAAATCAGTTGCCAAAGGATTGATTGAGTTACCGACCAAACTGAATATACCAGGTGCTTCCTATAATTCTTCATTTAGGAAATGAAAGAGGTTAAACGGTTTTACCCCAGTGTATAAACAAAACCAACCAACTCGTTGCCATCTAGCTGATTCTGACTCATAGCGACCCTACAGGACAAAGTAGAACTGCCCCATAGGGTTTCCAAGGAGTAGCTGGTGGATTTGAACTGCTGAACATCTTGGTTAGCAGCCGAGCTCTTAACCACTATGCCACCAGGACTCTGCGCCAGAAGACTATCTTTATACCCCAAAACCATTTCCACAAGGAAAACTGTTCAGAACGACTGTTCCATTAACTGTTCAGAAAAAGACAAATTACGTTTTAGAAGAATATATTATACACTTACCTTAAATACACCAGCTGGAAGAATTTGAATGTTTTCTCAAAACAGTGTTCTATGGTTTCCTCAGTGTATGCTTTTCCTGACTTGACCTTAATGTGCGTATTATATGAAGCTACTTTTGAATCTATATTGTCAATATAACAAAGGATTATTTTTGTACATCACATATTTGTTCTTGGATAGAATTTTAAAAAGTCTTTATCATATATTTGCTCAATTATTCTATGCAAGTATCTAATCACTAGTTAGGAATCTCTATGGGCCTAAACTTCAGTGTTGACTAATTGTTAAGTCTACTACCAAAATTTTTTCAAGCACTTTTATTTTCAGAAGAATCTGTTCAAGGCATAAATGCTACTAGGTGTTCTGGTACTTGTAACAATAAGCCCTTGGATGGTGTACATAAGAGTCCTAATAACCCTGGACTCTTCAACAGGGAGCTGTATTATTGGAGGCGTCAGGATTTTTCCTGGATTATCTCGGCTTAAAAAAAAAAAAAAAAATTTTTTTTTTATAGGGTCGCTATGAGTCGGAACCGACTCGACGGCACTGGGTTTTGTTTTTTGGTATTGTCTTAGAAAGATAACCGTTTGTTTTGTTACCTTGAACACACTGTAGTCTTGACAATATTTGACAGGACTTATTTGACCAAAGCTAAATTACCAAATCATCTGTTAAAGTGTTTCTGAGCCTGTCAGTTTGCTGAATTCCTTTCCCTTTTCAACAGTTACCCAGAACCTCCACCCCATTCCCCCAAAAGATGTCACAGCTGTTGTTGGTACAGTCATATTTTATCACCAGCATCAAATATACTCAATTCTGCTTGTTGACATTCAATAGGCTGTCATTCATCACAGGGCTACAAACCGCCATGTGCCATGATCACAAAGCACTGTTAGCGTCACCACCCCAAACTAGAAACATTCTCTTAGATATTAGAACACCTTACTTCTGGCATCGACTTTGAGATTATAGAAGGGCATCAGTTACAGTGTACAGGAATTCAATTTTGCCAGTCAACTTTGAATTTCATGAATGCCTTAGGATGGTTTTCAAAAGGACTTCATGCAAGATAATGGGATTGTAATGGGATTGAGATGCACCATACGATACACTCTTCATTTGTTCTAACTTCTCTAATTTAACTTCCATATTTAGAACACAGGAAATAAATATGCTTCAGATGAAGGCCCCATTGTCTTGGACAAAAACAAGGAAGCCACAAAGGGTGATTAGCAAATGGAAGGGGACCAGTTATGGTTGATTACCTATTATGTGCTAGGCACTGTATGTGCTCACTGGTCTGCACAACTTAGTGAGGGGGATTTCATTCTCTCCATTACACAGACCAGGAAGATGGCTGAGGGGAATTTGGTAAATAGGCCACGATGCTATGATTTTTACCTCTCTGTCTATCTATCTATCTGTCTATCTATCTGTTTATCTATCTATCATCTACCTATCTATTTATATATGGCAGTCAACTCAGGTGGGCTCAGTTAAAGTCCCTGTATTGCAGATTATTGATGCCCAAGGTAATGCAATGAGGTGAAGTCAAACCTCTTGTCTCTCTTTGATGTTGTATAGAAAGGAAGCAGAGGCTGGGCCCCTCTATTCAACAACTCATGTATAGGCTTGAGGGTAGCTACCTCCACATGCTTTGCTATGATCTGTCTCCTTGATCTAAAGGCTCAATGTCCGAACTGTTATTGCCCATCTCCTGGAAGAAGTATGAGAGGGAGAAGTTGACGTGTAGGAAGTTAATAATTCTCTGTAAATAGTAGTAGCAACTCTTTTTGGTACACAAAGCAAAGCTGACAGTTTGCTCAATTTGAACAGAGTTGGAAGATGAAAATTTGAAGAGTCCTTTAACTTAAGGCACAAACCATGACTTTTAACTTCACTTCATTGAGTAGATTGTCACCATAGTGCTTTTGCAATAACTTTTACCTGGGTTACTCAACAATTGCTACAAATCAAAATGCCTTGAAATTAGAAAAGGAACACTAACCAAAGTTATTGTACAAAAGATTTATTTTTAGCAAATAACTATTACATGGACAGGTTTGAATAAGCCATATAAAGTATTACATATCCCTATGAAGCTTAATGAATGGTATTTCAAGTGGTGGTGGTGCCTGTACGTAAAAGAAAGAAAAAAAAATACCATCACACTAAGCAGATTTAATGCCTCTGTTTTCAGTCTAATGAATCGATGAATAGCTACCATTCCAATTAGGATCTCTGCAAATTTATATGAATCTTTACTTTGCAAACACACACAGAACACAATTAAAAATTCTCATTTTCCAGCAAATACAGCAACTTTTAGCATGCTGAGATTCTAATGATGACAGTTGCCATCAAGTAATAAATAATTTATCTGAAAACAGAGGTTTTCAATATTTTTATAGAATAATAGATAGTTGCCAGTTCAAGGATATGGGTCATAATTATCTATAAAACTAAAGCCTTTATATTAGATGTCAAAGCTAAAATTTTTTATATCATGAATGGTCTTCAAATTTAAAATTGAAATTAAATTAAATTAAAATTCTAATCCAATTTAAAAACATATCAATCTTCATAAATACATATCTAAAATTTCCTCTTTATTTGATGCATTAATTGGAAGAAAGAAAAACTAGGGGATTCTACTTAAAACTTAAAGAAAATTAAGAATTGTTTTTAATATTTTTAACTCTCTTTTAAGTGCATACATTTGACAGCATCTGGACGTCTGGAAAGAAGTATCTCAGGTGGACTAAATTTAGTTTGCTCTGGATAGTCCTTTCCAGATTTGAAAGGAGTAATCCAACTCTAAATTATCAGGATGCTCATTATTTAGTTTAGGATTATGCACATGATTTAATTCTCCTTCAAACAACTGCCCAAATGTTTCTAATTTTATAGAAGGTAGGCTTAAAAACAAGAAAACGTCAAGATCAAATTCATGAATTTTGTTACTGATTTCCTAGTGAACATTTTTTGGTGGGAGAACTAGGTTGACACTATGGAACATGAAAGACTTTGGAGTTTATTTGAACATTTTTAAGTACCCAATTTCTCTGCCTCTGACTAGCTGAAGTTATTATTTAAAAAAAAAAAAAAAAGGAGCCAAATATGTCATTTTAAATTTCTGGGTAAAAATCCAGATCGCTTTCCAAACTTATTTCCAAAATTTCTCCAGAGCTGTCAGTTATTAGATATGGTCATTTGGTTTTGTCATTGTCATCGATCTAAAAGATTTCTGCTGCTCATTAGTACCTGTGTCATTGTATTTATGTTGATTCTATGGCCAAGTCACTTCATGGTCTTCATGAGCTGTGTATACATTTTTGTTTTCATATTTATTATGTGATGTTACTGTCTGATATTTTAATATTGGCAAATATTTGCTATAACTTTTGACATTACTTTTTACAGCCCTGCTGTTTTTATAGAGCAATGAATGTTCAAGCTTTAAAAGGAGTAGTTGTCTTCCTCATATGGCCAAAAGTATTTCCTCTTTAGGGTGCTCTGGTGTTGCATCCTTTTTCATAATTGGCTGTCATTACTTATTTTAAATGTTTTCCCTATCACTTTGAAACACTTAAATATCTGTTCTACATTTGAAAATATGTGAAAAAGTACTACTTCATGTAAATAGGCAGAAACAATTACTATGAAAGTATCATTGTGGTTTAAATGTATTACCTTGATGACTACAAAGATACATATATTTTTTCAAGTTGTTGGAGCTAAGAAGCATCTAAAATAGTATCTCCGTTCCTACAAAACTATAGAAAATTTTCATGTACATTTTGTATCTACTTACTAGAAATTCTTTTTGCAATTTCATATACAATCACTCTAAGAAGTTTTAAAAATAAACAATGCAAATGAATTAAAATGATATGGTCTCTTGTTTTCTGAAGAAACATTCATTGATGGTTTTAGTACCTACCGATACCTGAGAGTTGTAAGTTTCAAAAGGAAGCCAAAGAAAATAAAGTCTAGAAACTGCAAACAAGGACACAAATTTTTATTGAGAGCAAGTTGGACACAGTGTTTTTATGTAAAGCGTTAACAATTATATATTCTAGCATATTCTGTATATTTGAAGATAGTGTTATATAAAAAGAGAAATACAGATATTATTAGTTCTTGTTCACCCAGCAACTAAGGAAAACAAAAAGTCATGTAAGAAAATATCAGCATTCACATAATAAATCAATTCTCACTCCTACCAGGTACCAGAGCCCTTCTTAGCATGCTTGAACTTTGAACCATCAAAGCTCCGGTAAACCTGAATTACAAATTTGTGTTCTTCATAATCTCCCATCTGTGTTTTAAACATTTTTAATGCCCCCATGTGATCTGAGCCAGACTGTTGTCTTTCTTAGTTTAAAAAAGAATCTAACAGCCGTCCATTACCATCATGTTACTTAAGGTCACTTAACTTTGTGGCCTTGATGTAAGATGGCAGTATAGGGCAATGGGTACTGATGACAAAGAATAGTTTCAGTGCTCTCTTGCAAATACATTGCTTCATCCATGAGCATTAAACATTCACTAATTGAACATAAGCTAAAATAATCTTCATTGATAAAATATTTTCAGATTGGTTAGTCATTTGACAGGAGCACAAAGCTAAAAAGGCCACGGTTACTATGTGTTGAAACCTGATAAAAACTGTTTGGTTTGTCATGCCATATGGCCATAGACTTACTTCTCATCTCACTGAAGTTCTATAGGAATGCATCATCTTTGATGGGGTAACTCAGAATACATGTTGTATTGATGGTAGGTTAACAATATGGCCCGATTACACACTGTGATTTGAAGTTAAGTGAAAAATTGTAAGGGTATTCAGTAATCCAAAAAGAAAATATGTTGTCCAGGTGGAAAGATTTAGAAGATCTAAATTAGTCAGGAAATTGTCTTAGTGTATCAGTCTTCTACCTGGCTTTATCAATAGAGACCTTGGTTTCATTCTGAAAACTTGCATTGTGAAGGATGAGATCTGTAGGTCTGTATTAAGAACTTTCATATGGCCCATTTGTAAGCTCTCTGAAATAACAGAAGGAACACTTCAATCTTGAACTCAAAATTGAGCCTTGTGAAAACTAAAAGTATGTGATACTGTGGAAATATATTATATGACCAGGAAGAATTAAAAGAAATTTCCATTGGAATTTGTGGGATTTGTTACACATAAATAAGCAATAATCTAAGAAAAGCTAACCCGAGTTTTTCACAAAACGAAAAAGAAATAAACAAAGGGTTGAACAGTACAATGACAGTATTACATTCGGACAATAAGGAATTGTCTTTTTATTTGCAGGGCCAAAAAATATCTTTATCTGTGGTGAAAAAAAACTTAAGGGTAATATATATGGAAGCATGAAATGAAAAATTGTAGAATAAACTATCTAAGAAGAATATAAATATACTCTCCATTTTCATAAATATACATTATTTCACATATTGGTTTGAATAAAGCTCCTACAAACACACTTTTAAATATCTAGATTTGGGCTCAAGTCCAGTAAACTATATATTCCCAACAACCATCAGAGCTTTGTCATTAAAAATACATGCTCACCACTCTACTTAGAAAATATCCTAAGATAATTATTTCCACTTTAATAGTAACCAGTATAGTTATGATTAGAGTTGTCTCAGGTTTCTCAGGCAAGAAAATTATTCTGAGAAGCTGTTAATGTGGGCAAGTACGGTAATAGAGAGCAGTATTTGCTTAAAAGTGTGATAAAACTTTCATTTTCACTTTTAATGGCTTAAACTGTTGTAGACAAGATTTTATTTTCAGGCACGGAAATGAAACTATCGAATATAACTCCTAAGTCTCTTCCCCACACCATCCTTTGTATCAACCTCACAATGGGTTTAATTCAGTTTGAGAACATAAAGCCAACATTTAGTGAACAGGGTTCTTCTGGCTGACAATTGCTCAGCCCTCCAGTGAGAAAATTCAGTGAATGGTAACACCTAGGAAGGAGGCCTATAGAATTTTCACTCTGTAGATGCCAAGGAAAACCACTTAAAATCAATCTTTTTGAAGACAACAGGAAAGGCAAAGCATTCTGGAAAATTTATTGCAAAAGTCTACAGAACTATGTTTAGAAGTAAAGGGTTTAATAGCAAACTTTCCATCACTCTCGATGTACAGGGAGAAAGACATCAAAAGGAAGACAGGGATCATTTCAAGTAGTCATCTCTTTCATTTGATGACATACCCTAGCACAGCCACTTTGAAAACCAAATCATGGCAGAGTCCTCAGAGGTGCTATTTGGTGATTATTAGTGAAGTTTTAAAAAGCAAGTGCCCTAGAATGAATTTAATACTTCTTGATTTGAGGTTACCAGACGGCATGTTGTCTAGGTTTATTTCCATGTTATTCTACAGTGAGACAGAGAGTAAGCTTCCATATCCTCAAAGGGAACGACTCAAATCAGGCATCCAAAGATGCACCTCAAGGAAACAGAGCTAGCTTTTGCTTTAAAGGCATGAGAATTTCTCAGTTTATAAATGCATCATGGACTCGAATTCATCAATTCTTTGCTTGGTGTTCCCCTTCCTGATTTTCCGGTAGGATATTGTATTATATCTTGAATAAGCATTTCTGGAGATGTCATTCTTCTTCCCTAAGGTTGGATGCTCATCTGGTGTCACGGGTTGGGAACTGGGGCTGCTTAGAGGGGAGTCCTCGCTTACATTGCCTTCCTCTCTTAATTGAGAGCCTTCTTCACTTTTTTTCTTAAATTCTATCACTCGAACTTCATCTTCATCATCATTGCAATCATCATCATCGTCGTTATTAATTTCTTCATCCCAACCCTCTTGCTCCTCATCATCTTTAGAATGCAACACGTCAACTTGGCTAGGTTTCTGAAATCCCAACCATTCGATCGCAGTTGCCTGATGGGCTTTGTTCTTCCTATCCCCATCTTCTTCTTCTAGAGGTTTTTCACAAATCCTGTCCCTCTGTCTAATTACTTCTTGGTTGTTGCTGCTCAGAGGAATCTTCTCCCACCGATGCCCTATAGCAAAGCCAATTGATAGTGAGCTGTGCAGAGGTTCCAAAATACCCATCTATTATTCTCCAAACTATTTTTGTGGACAAGCATTTCCCAACATGTCTTTTATGGGACATTATTCTGTAGGTCTCTAATATTTTTTCACAGTAAAAAAGGCTTTATAGTCGTATCAGCTTGGGAAACACTATAGTAAATACAGTTAAATAAGCTTATTCAGAATTTATTCATGCCTTTAAAATGCTAATGAATATTGTAACTCTCCAAGAAAGTAGGTAGCCCAACCTCATTTGATTACAGAACTCTTTTCTTATGGACTGTTATATCTAGTGGGACTGGTGTTCCTTGAGACACACTTTAAAAAGTCTGTCTAGCCTGTCACAACTTGATAGATGAATATGTAAAATAAAATATTTGGATCTATCTCTTACACACACACACATACACTCATACACCTCGTAAGATTAGAAAAGTGCTTCAGGGGCAAAAAGATTTTGTTCCAATAATAAAACTTATGACTGTCCATGCCTGGTCACTCTTGAAGTAACAGTCGAGCTCTTAACCACTGCGCCACCAGGGCTCCTCTACTCAGGGTAGCACACTCAACCTTTCCCAGTGTGTTTCTGAGAGTTAGCCTAAAGTAACCAGGTGTGGAGGAAGAGCAGAGGACCAGACACGTTCAGGAGTTAAACACTGGGCTAACCTAGGCTTCAGCTTACCGAAGCACACGTTATGTGGTCTAAGCCTCACCACTGATGGCAAGAAAGCCAGGATTTAAAATTCACATTGAGCTCCTATCTACCTATTGATAAATTAGCCTGTTGTTTTAGATATACCCCTAAAGGCAACTAAATTGACTCAAGTTGTTTGGCACCAGGAAGTGACTTCTAAAAGGCTGAATTTATTACAATTTTCACTTTTTAAACAATTACATCATGTCAGTATACTCTCAACATGTGTGAAGCATGCTAAAAGGAATTAATTATAAAGGAGTAGAGATTGTTCTCTGGGCTTTCAACCCTAAAGAATTTTTGTGGTAAACTTTGGTAACATACATGACTCAAAAATATTCTCTGGGTTATATCCTTCATTAGGCCTGGGTTCACCATTCCTTTTTACATTATAAAACTCATTGTCCACGAGCTGATTCCAACTCATAACAAACCTATAGGACAGAGTAGAACTGCCCCACAAAGTTTCCAAGGAGTGGCTGCTAGATTCAAACTGCTAACCTTTTGCTTAGCAGGAGAGCTCTTAACCACTGCGCCAGCAAGCCTCCAATAAGGTGAGAGGTAATGTTCCTCTTTGCTCTATGCCCTTCTCCCCACAATTTTCTACTCTCACTGAAAGATGTTCACAAATCCATTTTTATCCCAGGCTTTTTGCTCTCTTCATTTTTCATTTCCCCAACTAGGAATTATATTGTAAACTTAGAGAGAAATGTATGCATGCATATGAATTATCACCGCTAACTACTTATTCATAACTCTTAACAGGTAGTGCCCAGTCAGTGTTCTTTACATTGTAAGTAAGTACACATTTGAATGTTTGTTATAATCTTAAGGTTTCTTTTGTTTTGTTTTTTTCCACAAGAACCAAAGAAACTGATCTTTTTGCTCATAGTCGTCACTCAGGCATGAGGTTGTCATGCATGAAATTACTCCTTGAGCTTAAATTATAATTGTTCCTCAATATTTTTAGCATCCTCATATTTTTCAATCCAGGAACATTCTCTTAAAGATTTTATAGCTGTTTGCCACTGCAAAAATAAAAGACACCAAAATCTGTGCCTCTATCATAGTGCTTAAGTGCTGCAGCTGCTAACCAGGAAGTCGGCAGTCCAAATTCACCAGGTGCTCCTTGGAAACTCTATGGGGCAGTTCTACTCTGTCCTATAGGGTTGCTAGGAGTCAGAATCGACTTGACGGCAGTGAGTTTTTTTTTTTTAGTTTATCATTCAGGAAAAACATACGCTTCATCTAACAAGAAAGGATTAATTCAGGGAAAAATTGTCTGGTGGGACTCACTCTAAAAATCCAGACTGCTTTCATTCTCTATTTGATCAAAGTGTATGTAATATTCTACAAAAATTGTTGTATACAGTGGATTTCCTGATCAGAAATTTGAAAGAGGTTCTACCTGAAATATTGAGATCCCTGCCTCTGAGAGCTTGACTCATTGAAAGCATATGGATTAGGGAAAAATGGTTATATAGTTCTTTTAAATATCCATGGCCATCAAGTCGATTCTGACTCATAGCAACCCTATAAGACAGAGTAGAACTGCCCCATAGGGTTTCCAAAGAGCACCTGGTGGATTCAAACTGCCGACCTTTTGGTTAGCAGCCAAACTCTTAGTTCATTTAGTGGAGACTAAACCTTATAAAAGGAGCCCTGGTGGTACAAAGGTTAAATGCTCAGCTGCTAATGGAAAGGTTGGCAGTTTGAACGCACTAGCAGCTCCACAAAAGAACTGGTGATCTGCTCTCCTAAAGATGATAGCCTAGGAAACCCTCTGGGGCAGCTCTACTCTGTCCTACAGGATCGCTATGAGTTGGAATCAACTTGTTGGCACACAACAACCAGTCTTATAAATTGTCTCTGAAAATGTAAAAATTTGAAGGTGACTGTTGCTCAGTATATTCTTTCTGAAGAATTTATCCAGCGGACCACTGAATGTGGTCAACTGACACAGTCTGAGAAGTGTCCCTGCAAAGAGACAAATGCAGGAAATTGCCAATCACATCCTTCTTGGCATATACTATTTTATGTGATGCTTTAATATTTCAACCAATAACCTCATCAATATTTTGTCTGTAAAGTCCTAGATATTAATCAGACTAAATTGGATAGGTCCTAACAAGTTGGCTTCAATATTGAGATAAGATATTTATAGCTACAAGATAAGAAATAAACGATTAATCAATAGATTCTATCCTGCACTTCATTTAGAAACTGCTTGAATGTAGACATCTTCTTAGAACAGACATCTAAGAACTCATGGCTCTTAATCTATTGAGTTTATTTAAAATCTAATGTATTTGCTCAAAAATCAACGTTCTTTTTATTCTCCATTTTCTGAAATAACACAACTAAAGTTAACTTTAACTCACTGGGAGCTTTCTGTGACAAGAATTTGGCAACCATTTTGGGTTTACCTCAGAGATCTAGCATTTTCTTACGGATTAATCCATTTTTAAGATTATTTTAAATTGTATGACAATGGCAGTTTGTTTTTTTAATAATAAACCCATTTTTAAAATATTTACATTTCACAAGTTGCCTGACACAGGTTGGAGACATCAAATCAAAAAGAAATATTGGCTTAGAGGACTAACTTAATAAGAGACAGATCCTTGGGTCAAAGCATACCAATCAGCTGTACCAATCCACACAGTATCAGTCTCCAACCACCTAGAATGCTTTCTAAGGTGGGTCCCACAGATAAGTCAAGACTCTTTTATCTGCCTACAGCAGTTTGGAGATTTTTGAAGGCATTGCCTGGATTGCTTTTGTAACTCCACACTCACACAACATCCCATGCAAAAACCATCATTCATATTCAGTCAAACAATGTCTGTGTGCAGAATGGTAGTTCCTGTTACCTCCTCTGAATGCCGGTTCATCAGCACTTGTTTCTTGGAGGGAAAGATCTGTGATAGCCTTATGAACAATAAAGAGGTTCTCTTCTGGTTTTTCTAGGGGGAAGAAACCATAACATTAATATTTAAACATTTACATAGTTTGAGGGAAAATAAATTACCAATTTAGACTCCAGGTAGACTTTTTAATCTTAATTATGATGACTAAAAATTACTCTGACTCATTTCTTCCTTAGTTCCATTTATTTATAGGCATAATAGTAATCTTTCCTTTTATATCTATATAAAATATGGAACCATTAATTCAGACATCTTCAGATATATTTAGAAGAGGAATATAAAAGTCTGAATTCTCCTTGTTCAAATAATGAGACTGTTCACAATAATAACAAAGTTCTATTGTTGTTAACAATAGTTAACATTTAACCAACACTTACTATCTGCAGATAATTTATATGAATTATCTTAAGTAATCTTCACAACAACCCTACAATTGTAGGTATTACAATTCTGCCTTCCCCTAACGAGAACACTGAGGCTTTATGGGGCTAGGAAAGTTGTCTAGTGTCACAAAGCTAACAAATAAATAATTCTAGCTTTGAGCCAACGCAGAGATTTAGCCCTGAAGCTGTGCACCCTCAGTAAAATAAGGGGCTACAATTTTTTTTTTTTTTGGTGTCCAGGTCATTCCTGTTATAACAGTTTATGAAAACAATCCTGAGTGAATTTATAAATCAAAGCAAGCAAACTGAGGAGGACAGAGATACTTTACCTTTTAGGAACTTCTCATCCATGGACCAGTTGAGTAGCATGTTCCCTTGAGATTTTTCACTTTTCTCCTGATTTTCTTTTATGGGTACATCTTCAAGACTAGGGTCTACCCTGTAGTATGGCAGGGTGCCACTGGTATTAGTAGTTTCATCCGTGATTTTAGTGATTGGCTGTTGCCCATTTTCAGGTGGGGTGTCCCCATTACACTCAGCCCCACTGTATGTCACTGGAATGTCTGTCATGATGTACAGTTGAGTCTGATTTGGAGAGAGCTTTGACGAAATTGAGTGAGCAGATCCTTGATAAGATAAATGATCTTGCCTTCAAGTTCTCTAATTTCAACTCGTACTATAAGAATTAAAAAAAAAAAAACTTTAATACACAATAACAAGCTTCTTTTCCTAAAGGTGTCCACACAGAGCTTAGAGCAAAAGCAATAGAATCTGTCAGATTTGCCACCAGCCCTTGAGCATGAATCCAGCCAATCATAGTCTTCTTTGTTGCTTAGCAGTCCCACTTGCAGAATTAATGGCACTCTCTTGATTTACATAAACAAACAATCTGAGGCAATCAGGCTTTTGTGTAGGCATGTAGAGGGGGACTTTCAGCTTGTCAGTCCCCCTCTGGGAACAGAGATTTTTGTCCCTTTTCATAATAGCCCTTTGTCATTTTCCTTGTAACAGGAGCTACAATTGTTCCACAGCTTTAATCCAGAGAGAATGACCACCTTGAGGCATATTAGTTCTGCGTAACCAGCTTAACATTTCCAAACAGATTTTGTTTGAGGAAAACCTCAGCTATTTTGTAAGGGACGATGGCCTTGTTTCTTATTTATTAGGGAATAAAAACAGCAATCAAAACGTGCAAACAGGGCAATTTTACTGTGAGTGGTCCTTGGCAGCAGATTTCTTGGGATGCTTCTAGGAGCCCAGAGACAGGACCTCTGAAAAAATCAAGCAAACAAAGTTCTACAGAATTGGCAGTGCCAAAAATTTTAAAAGTTTAGAGTAATGTACTTGGCCTATAGCTTCTTATTCTCAAATCCATGCTCAAATCCATTTATGTCTGCAGAAGCCCATCCCATCCTTTAAAACTCTGCTATGATTTTCTCTGTGAAGGTTTCCCCATCCCCAATCAGAATAATCTCCACATTCTCTATTGGTATTATGTGATGCCTGTAAAACTATACAGTACCAACACAGTATGTCCTTGGGGTAAAGGGTGATTCTGTAAAATACCTGTTATCCCACTATTCCTTCCTTCTTCAGAAAGAAAAGATTCTGGAACCTTTACCCATGCTGCTCCCTCTGCTTGGAATTCCAGCCCTTTTTCTCCTCAAAGCCAAGCTTCTGGTCTAACCAGCTTCTTTAAGTTCTTAGCTCGTAGGCTCAAATATAATTTCTTTAATGACACTTTTCCTTACCCACAGGATTAAGACAGGACTCTTGTTACACCTTACCTTTGCCCTTCAGAGTGCTCTTCAAATTGTAATTAAATGACTAATTGCACAATTATCTGTAATATCCCTTGTGCTCATCAAAATGTAAGCTTCATCTGGCCCGGAACCATGTTTAGCTTGCATATTATTGCATCCCCAGCACAGATCATCTGCTTTGAACTAGGTATATACTCAATTAAAAAAAAATTATTAATGAATAAAATTTACCTCTGAGAGAACACATTTCAGGTCCTTTCTAAAGGGAAGAAGAAAATGAGATGGAGGATAATTATAAATTTATCAACTTTAGAGTTGTATCTAGGGCTGAACCCGTTAGGGCCTTTACCAGGGATGACAATACATGGCCCTTCTGATGGCATCCCCTTCTCCCATGTACATGGAAATCATTTCTAGTAGATTCTAGAACTCTCTCCCTTGTCATCACTAGGTATTTCCTACTTAACACCCCAACTTTTCATTTGTTTGCTTGTTCTTTTAATTTCTTGAACAGTTATGTAACAGTTATATGCAAGGCATATAACTGTTTGACAAGTAGTCACTAATTTAATCTTCCTAACAACCTGTGAGGTAGGTGCTATTATTATTCCCATTTTACAGACTAGAATAGTGAAGCACAGAGAGATTAAGGAACTTGCCCAAGATCACATAGCTAGTAAGCCTACTGATGAGAGTTTGCAGCATAGATAAAGCTTAGTCCCATTCCTATCCTGTGCTGCTGTTTCCATGGGCCAGATATCCAACTGGGCTCCAGCCTAAAGAATTAGTCACCTTGGCAACAGAGGTAATTATTGCCAGGAGAGGGCAGCAAAGGGTGGTATCAAGCAAGACTGATTGCTAAGGCCTTCTCAAGATAAACAAGGAGCCCTGGTGGTGAAGTGGTGAAAGCACTTGGCTGCTAACCAAAATGTGGGTGGTTCGAACCCACCACCCACTCCACAGGAGAGAGATGTGGTGTTTTGCCTCCATAAAGATTTACAGCCTTGGAAACCCTATGGGACAGTTCTACTCTGTCCTGTTGAGTCAGTATGAGTCAGGGTTAACTTGACGGTAATGGGTTTTTTTTCTAAGAGAGACAGCCCACCTGCTGAGGAGCATTGGAAGGACCATCGCAGGCCTGGGAGTTTCCTTCCACTGCAGGGGGATGCTGATGACAGGGTTATTCACTTAATTCAAAGGTCTTTATCTGGAGCTTCAGAGCCAGGTTGGCCCTACCTCACTAACTTGGAGCTAGAAAAATCCAGGATCTAGGAAAACAAGAAAATATTGAATGGACTCACACAGAGAGAATATAGAAACTGAGCTTAGCAACAAGGGACACACTAAATTGTGAGTTCCTTAAGCGCAGGAAAAGTCACTAATTCAACCAAATGCCTAGCAATAAACATAGTGCCTGGTACATGGAAAGGCTCACAATAGCTTTAAAGAACCTCATCTCCAATCACAATGAAGTCAAGAGCAGCCATCAGGGACACAGCAGGGTTTAGAGAGGTTAAGCCCATTGTCTCTCCTACTCCTGGATTTCTATAGGTTTTATAGCAATTGTAATTTATAGCCTAGCTTTTATGGAAATTTAATGTATTTTGGATTATTTTCTTTCTAATGTCTGCAGCAAAAGACCTCTTTAAAGTGTTGAAAAACAAAGAAGGTGCGCCTGACCCAAGCCACGGTGTTTCAATTGCCTCATATGCTGGATAATGAATAAGGAAGACCAAAGAAGATTTGGCGCCTTTGAATTGTGGTGTTGGCAAAGAATATTGAATATACTATGGACTGCCAAAAGAACGAACAAATTTGTCTTGAAAGAAGTACAACCAGATTGCTCCTTAGAAGTAAGGATAACAAGATTATGTCTCACATTCTTTGACCTTGTTATCAGGAGGGATCAGCCCTTGGAAAAGGACATCATGCTTGGTAAAATAGAAGGCCAATGAAAAATAGAAAGACCCTCAACAAGATGGATTGACATAGTGACTGCAACAATGGGCTCAAGCATAACGATTTTGAGTATGGCACAGGACCGGGCAGTGTTTCGTTTGGTTGTACACAGGGTCGCTATGAGTCAGAACCAACTCGATAGCGCCTGACAACAACGACCATAATGTCGTGCTTGGATGCTTTTGTTTTTGTTTTTCTGGCATTTGAATTATTTCAGATTTGGAAAGACAGAAACATGATCCAGTTTTGTCAACCTCAGCTAACCAGTGTATTCACTTCTATGAAAAAGCAATGTTTTTATGCTGACCTATGGAACAATGAAGGTCAGGTAAATGGTTTATACCACAGCAAAAACCAAACCCAGTGCCGTGGAGTAGATTCCGACTCATAGCGACCCTATAGGACAGAGTAGAACTGCCCTGTAGAGTTTCCAAGGAGCGGCTGGTGGATTCAAACTGCCGACCACTTGGGATAGCAGCTGTAGCACTTAACCACTAGGCCACCAGGGTTTCCATAAATGGTTTATAACAAGCATATTTTTCCTACAAGTAGGTGCAACAAGAGACACATTCAGCACCTAGATGAGTCCATTCAACCACCAAATAAAACACAGTGTATTTTGTAAATAAAAAAGTAAATTGTCACCCATTGTAACAATGCCTGACTTACAAACACATTCTTAATTCAAACATGGCATAATCCATTTCACTGCATGAAACACAACTTAAAAATAATAATAATAATGATTTACTGCA
Source organism: Elephas maximus indicus (assembly GCF_024166365.1). NCBI lineage: Eukaryota > Metazoa > Chordata > Mammalia > Proboscidea > Elephantidae > Elephas > Elephas maximus. The sequence goes on from NC_064824.1 coordinate 54,626,989, forward strand.
GTTTTTTGGCTTTTTCTCTAGTTATTCTGAATGGTGAAAGAAGTCTTGTAAACGTAATCATTATCAAATCTATAACAAAATATGATAATGAAAGGATCATTCATACCTAAGTAGAAGAATTTGGAAAAAAAAATTATGTAAATATCCATATCCCTTTTGTCAAAGCTATATGCATAATGTTAAGGCTATATTAGGTTCAAAAACAAGACCACATTGAAAAGGAGCCATAAAATCCTGACATTTAATAGCATGTGAAAAGCCAGGCCACAAGTTAATATTATAACTAACAGATTGCCAGTAAGCACTAAATTACAACAAGTGATAAATTTAAACAGTTTCTGATCTTGGCGGGTTGGAGCCAGTTTTTATACATAGGGAGTTTTACATAGTAAAGGGGACAGGCGTATGGTAATTATCAGGGTTCAAACCATAGAAAGGTAGAACCGCTACCTCTCTCTCTCTCTTTCTCTGGGATTTGCCTTGAGCAATATGGGTACTGGTTATTCTGTCTCTGTAAGACTATTGTCACATCTGATGCTGGAGTTTGATGTCCACAGGACAGGCAGTTGGGAAGAGAAGATGAGTATAAAGGGAAAGAGTAAAGACAAGCTGAAACCACAAGTACAAGCCAGAACATACAAGGACAAACTAAAACCTGGGTCATTTCTCATTGCCTCTGACATTAGTGATGTGGCTGTCCTGCAGGAGAAGCTGGCACCATTCGTTATAGAGCTGAACACGAACATTCACCTGACGCAGGAATCGGAGAAGCTGAAGCGGAGCCCAGGAGAAGGCGGAGCAGGTATAGGCTTAGCTACTACCCCAAGCCAACAGAGAGCCAGCAGATCAGCAACAATGTGTATGAGCTACAAAACAGCTGCTGCTTCCCTTCTACCCTCCAACTCTCACACAAGAATGTCTCCTCTGGCCCACCTTAACTGGAAACCTACAGGAAAGGGAATTATGGGAAATTTGGTTCAGCCTCAGTAGGTTGACACATGACAAAGTCACCACAGGTATGGACTTTCAACATCTCTCTGATCCAGCACGGTGCCATGTGTAAACTTTCAGCTCAAAATTCTACCAATAGCGCACAGAATCTTCTCTGGAGAATAAACAAATGCCACAGGGGAATGTTTAACACTGAAAGACCTGGAGGAGCCAGAGTAGTCTGAATTGGTTTATCTGAGAGATTAAAACTCCAGGCTGAAGGGACAGCTAAAGTGAACTGCTGCAGAAACATGGAATATTATAACATAATAAAATCAATCAGTATCTATATATTTCCCTTCTAAAAACAATAATTGCCTACTCAAAAAAAAAAAAAAAAAGAAAAACACTGCCACTGAGTCAATTCCAACTCATAGCGACCCTATAGAACAGTGTAGAACTGTCTCATAGGGTTTTTAAGGCTGTAAATCTTTATGGAAGCAGTCTGCCATATCTTTTTCTTGCAGAGTGGTCTGGTGGGTTGGAACTGCTGACTTTTTGGTTAGCAGCCGAGCACTTTAACCACTGTGCCACATTATCTTGTGCCATGTTATACCTTGCCTTTGTATTTATGCCTCACATGAAACAACAGCTGCCATTCTAGAAGTGTAAAATCCTGAGGTTAAAAATTGTTTCTGCCAGCGCACTACTGGTGAAACCTATGAGTAACAGGTGAGTTTGAAATTTGAAAATTCACCTGCAGCTTAAAAGACGTATGCCAACAATAAGGGTAGTGAGGGGATTGTCTATTGACTCTTTAGAGACAGACTTTCTTCTGTGCTGGGAAGGGTATGTATTTTATTGTGGTTCTAGAATTTGGGACCTGGCTTCCTACTGAGCCACCAAACACCATTAAAAATAATAATAAGGGAAGAAATAGATCGGGTATTTGGCGAGGTTTAGAGGAGACTGTGGTCCTGCACAAAGGATTCACAATGTAGGTCCCTGTGACCAAGACATGGGAATGGCTGGGGGGACCAAAAGGGTGGCCACTAATGAGGTATAAAGAGCCCCCCTCATATGGAAAACAATGAGTAATATCATCAGAGACCCCTACAGTGGGCAAGAGGATGGACTCGGCCATTAAAAGCCCTGGCACGAAATCCCAGCTCTGCTGCTCTGTGCCCTTGGACAAGTGTACAAATCAGGACTGTCTGGATTGTAAATTATAGAAACTTAATTCAAAGAAAAGGAGCCCTGGTAGCACAGTGGTTAAAGAACTCAGCTGTTAACCAAAAGGTCAGCGGTTCCGCAGTCTGCTTCCATAAAGATTTACAACCTTGGAAAACCTACAGGGCAGTTCTACTCTGTCCTACAGGGACACTATGAATCAGAATTGACCCGACGGGGCAGTGGTTTTTTTTTTTTTTTTTTTTAATTCCAAGAATCTTAAACTCTGTGAACTTAACAGCTCATTTAACGATAAAATTGTACTTTACATTGTAATGGTAATTGTACTGGCATTGTACTTGTTTGGATCCAAGGATTTAACAATATCACCAATAACCTGTCTCTCTTGGTCACAATGAGAACCCACATGAGGAGATATTTGGGAGGACCTGAGGGTTCAGTCTTCTTCTGGGTCCCCTAATACCTCTTGCTGAGTATGATAAGCTGAATAATGACCACCTCAAAAAAACAAAGAGATATCCATGTCTTAATTCCCAGAGCCTGTGACCATGTCACTTTGTATGGGAAAAGGGATTTTGCAGATATGATTAAGGATCTTGAGATGGGAAGATTATTCTGGATTACCCAAGTGGACCCAATGTAATCACAGGGTTTCTTATATGAGGGAGGCAACAAGATCAAAAGCAGTAGGAGATGTGGCAAAGGAAGTTGGAAAGATGTGAGGAAGCGGTCGTAAGCCAAGGAGTACAGGCAGGCTCTAGAAGCTGGAAAAGGCAAGGAAACACTTCTCCTAAGACCTCCAGAAGGAACGCAGCACAACAACTCCTTGATTTCAGATTCCTGACCTCCCGAACTGGAGTAAAATAAATTTGCATTTTTGTCACAGCAGCGGCAGGAAACTAATATACTGAGTTTCCTGGTTGTCTACTTTCATTTTCACTGACGGGCTAGGGGCAGAAAATCCAACTTTTCAACCATTTGAGGGATGTGTTCTTCTGAATCTCATGTATTTTGGATTTCTTGTTGCTGGCCTTGCAAAGCTATATTCTCTCTGATCTTTTTGACAGCTCCGGTTTGATAGAAACTTGTAGCAGTTTACTAAATACTATAAGAAAATCTCCAATACTCCAATATCCTGATATTCCCTGAGTAAAATTTAGAAAACCCTGGTGGCATAGTGGTTAAGAGTTCAGCTGCTAACCAAAAGGTTAGTAGTTCAAATCCACCAGGAGCTCCTTGGAAACCCGATGGGGCAGTTCTAATCCGTCCTGTAGGGTCACTATGAGTGCTATTTTTTAACAAGTCTCCTAAAATTCAATCCTTAGTAGGAAATGGTCTGAATCAAGACGGGGGAACAGTTTAACAATGATTTTCAACCTCACTAACAAGTACAGGTAGATTCTCACTGTTACTCATCACACCTCTATTGGTCCACTCCCACATTTTAAGGGCTATAACCTTCATCTCATTCCTTTTTTTTTTTTTTTTTGTGCTTCAGGTGAAAGTTTACAGCTCAAGTTAATTTTTCATACAAAAATTTATACACATATTTTTATGTGACATTGGTTGCAATCCCCACAATGTGACAACACACTCTCCCTTTCCACCCCAGGTTCCCTGTGTCCATTTGACCAGTTCCTGTCCCTTCCTACTTTCTCATTCTGCTTTGGACAAAAGCTGCCCATTTGGTCTCATATATTGGATTGAACTAAGAAGCATACTGTTCATATGTATTATTTTTTGTTTTATAGGCCTGTCTAATCTTTGTCTGAAGAGTGGGTTTCAGGAACGGTTTCAGTTCTGGGTTAACTGAGCATACAGGGGCCATAGTTTTGGGGGTTCCTCCAGTCTCTGTCAGACCATTAAGTCTGGTCTTTTTATGTGAATCTGAATTCTATTCTACATTTCTCTCCTGCTCTGTCCAGGACTCTCTGTTGCGTTCCCTGTCAGGACAGTCATTGGTGGTAGCCATTCATCCCACTCTTGATGTCAAGTTCTTTAGTAGACAATTTTTCATTGGTTGAAGTTGAAGCAGAATCAACTTAACATAGATTCAACTCAAAATAGGAATTATTCTGGCTTTAGGAATTTTTTCATCGAGTCTCTCTCTCTCTCTCTCTGTGTCTCTCTCTCTCTCACACACACACACGCACACACAAACACCCCATTCTCATTTCTCTGCTTTCCTCTATATTAGCTTTTTATTCTCAGACACGTTCTCTCTATGACATGGCAAATATTTCACTGGCAACTCTAAGTTTACATCATCAGTATAATTAGTGATGCGAGAGAAGGGAGCATTTCTTTCCCATTTATTCCAGCCAAAGTCCCTTGGATGACCCTCACTGGGCTATCTTGGGACGTGGGTTAATTCCCGAAACAGTTGCTATGACTAGGGGATAGAATACTCCAATTAGCCAGGCCTGAGACAGGTGTTCATCCCAAAGCAAAAAAATAGGCATTGAGAATGAGAGGGACTGTAGGGCAAACAAACAAGTAGTAGATGCCTATTACATTAAGAGATGCAGATTCTTATCTGTAAAAGGTGTTCGGGTCATTGTAAAAATTAAATAAGTTCATCCAGGGAAAATGTTTAGCACACCCAACATAGTAAGTACTTCTTAGGAATTGAACAGTGTCCCCCCAAAAAGTTGTATTATAAATCCTTACCCCAATACCTGTAGTTATAATCCATTTGGGAATGGCTTTTTGTTATGTTAATGAGGCAGTATTACTGTAAAACAAACAAAAAAATCTGTTGCCATCAAGTTGATTCCGACTCATAGTGACCGTATAGGACAGAGTAGAACTGCCCCATAGGGTTTCCAAGGAATGGCTGGTGGATTTGAGCTGCTGACCTTTTGGTTAACAGCCAAGCTCTTAACCACTGCACCACCGGGGTATGTCTTGAAAGAGCTGAGGAAACATGGAAGCAAGTAAGCAAGCAGAGATGGGGGAGGATAGAAGCCATGCCACGTGAAGATCACCATGATTGCCAAGGAATAGAAGCTGAAAAGAGACAAGGACCTTCCCCTAGAGCCCAGAAACAGAGAAAGCCTCTAGAGCCAGTGACCTGAATTCGGACCTCTAGTCTCCTAAACTGTGAGAAAATAAATTTCCCTTCATTAAAGCCATCCACTTGTGTATTTTATTATAGCAGCACTAGATAACTAAGACAGTACTCATTCAAGGTTAGTTTTTATTTTTATTGTTTTAAGACTACTTAGTTCTGCTGAGCTCTGGTGGTGCAGTGGTTAAGCACTCAGCTGCTATTGAAAGGTAGGTGGTTCCAACCCACCAGCCACTCCAAGGGAGAAGGATGTGGCAGTCTGCTTCCGTAAAGATTTACAGCCTTGGAAACACTATGGGGCAGTTCTACTCCACCCTATAGTGTTGCTATGAGTCTGAATGGACTCAATGGCAGTGGGTTCAGTTTTTTGGTTTTTAGCTCTGTTAGTGTTGTTATTACTACTAGCCTTGCAGATTTAGAAAAGTCACTTAATGTTCTTGGGCTCCAGTCCCTCATCCATTAATGGGGATGAAGATGTATACTTGCAGCATAACTGTATGTTAGTGTATACAACATGCCAAGTACAGGGTTTGCACATGATAGAGGCATTTGATAGATACAAAAAAAGAAAAAGAAACAAACCCATTGCCATCGAGTCGATTCTGACTCTTTGTGACTCTATAGGACATAGTAGAACTGCCCCATAGGATTTCCAAGGAGCACCTGGTAGATTCGAACCACTGACCTTTTGGTTAGCAGCTGTGGTTCTTAACCATTACACCACCAGGTTACCGAGGATAGATCCAAAACCAAACCAAACTCGTTGTGGCCAAGTCGATTCTGACTCATAGAGACCCTATAGGACAGAGTAGAACTGCCCACAGATTTTCCAAGGAGTGCCTGGTGGATTTGAACTGCCAACCTTTTGGTTAGCAGCCATAGCTCTTAACCACTACACCACCAGGGTTCCCACCCACAGTAGGTAGTAGATACTAATTTTATTGTTATTTGAGAAGAAAAATCTCCTTAAGGGACAAGGCACACATATATCTCATCTATATATGAATCAATTTTTTTACAATCCAAACTCTGAAATTTGACTTCTGAGATGGGGTAAAGGTAGATTTTTAACTAGAGAGCTCTTTTTACACAGTAGGAGGCAAGATGGGTTCAAAGCCATACCTGCGCCTGAGAGTGGCTCTTCAAACCTGGAGTCCAGATTTAACGAGACTTCAGTCCTGTTCCCTCCTGTAGTCCATGGGACAATTTGATTTATTGGCACCCTTTATAAAGGCATGTTATAGGGGGCCATTGCAATGAATGCTGACATCTGTTTCATCTAATAACACACATGTCCAGAATATGGTTCCACCCTTCTCATCTTGGATTGAGATTAGTGCAACAGCAACAGCCTATGGCAACTATCATCTACAAAAAGCCCAGTACACTGAGTTAGTAGAACTTGATTCTATGAGAGTATGAAATAACAGATTGTCTCTATAGAACTTGATCTGTAGATACTCTATATCCAACAAGAATTCATGCAGGTAGAGAATAAGTGTTTGAGATCGTTCTGTAATAATAGCATAGGTAAGGAAAAGGAAAATTTCCATACAATAAACTCGCTTCGCTCACATCCTAAATGCATAAGAGAATGCCCCCAATGGGGTGGGCTCCCTAAAGCTTTTAGGCAAACAATTCTAATTCTGTCACTTACAGTGGGATTTTTTTCCTGATGCATTTTAATGGAAAGAATGTCTTCTATATTCACGGAGACTTCATAAGCGTTAGCTAGATAGAAATGGAATTTGTATGGGTATTTATAAAACCACAGAAAGAGAAATTTGAGCTACATATGCATACACACTCTTTGGTTTTTTGAAAGCATTTTATAAGCCTCTTGGGGAAACAGAGCTGTATGAAAGTAATATCACTGTCAGCATCATCCCTCTCAAACTATTTCGAATATCACTAAAAGTTTAAGGCAACATGTTGTTTTTCTAGGGGGATATGCAGCCACAATAATTAAATACATTTTTCTTTAAGAAAAAAAAAATGAGCCTGCTATGATGATCTGTCTTTTAAGAAGCTGACAGTGATGTTACTATGAACAAACACAGCATCTCCTAGGATGCTTCTGATAATTTAGCTGAGTAAACTTTGTCTCAGGGTAAACTTGGGAAATTCATACTCTCTCACTGAGTGAAACAAATCTGCACATACATTAGAATCTCTTGTCAAGTCTTTGTGTTGAATCCGAGAATGGAACACTGAACAGCTGTGCAGATTTGCCTGACCTTTCGATGAGGACAGCAATGATTTTAAAGCTCTATTAATGATTAGCTTACTCACTACCAAGAACAGAGCAAGGCAGATGTACTTCAGGAGCCTGTAGCTCAGTGAAATGTAGACAGAACCACACCACACTCTGTAGGTCGACAAAATCAAGTGAATTTAGGCTCTCAGTGTTGTTCATCTGGACCACTATAATAGTCTTCTAACTGGTCTCCACCTCCAATCTCTGCCTCCATCCATTATGCCTACTACCATAGAGTAATATTCTGACAGCATGCCTCCAATCATGGTCAGAAAAGAAGAATTGAGATGATACCTCATAGCTCCTAGTAAAGTACCTGATTCATAATAAACAGTAAGCCAGCTGCTGTTGGGTCAATTCCAGTTGCCGACCCCATGTATGTCATAGTAGAACTATGCTCCATAGGGTTTCCATTGGTTATGATCTTTTGGAAGCTGATTGCTGAGACAGAGCCAAGATGGCAGAATAGACAGACGCTTCCAACGAGCCCTCTTTACAACAAAGACCCAAAAAAACAAGTGAAACAAGTATATTTGGGACAAGCTGGGAGCCCTGGGCATCAAAGGCAAGCTTAGACAACGAACCAAGAGTCAGGGGGAAGAAGAGGCCCTTCAGAAGCGGAGAGGAATTACCAGACCTGAATCACGGGGAGCCCTCAGGCACCATTCCCGGAGCGGCGGCAGCAGTGGCAGGTTGGTACAAGCGTTGGGCTGCAGTTTCCTCAGGGAGAAGCAGCCAGCCACACAGCCCACTCAAACCTCCAGAACCTGAGAATGGTGCTCTCGGCAAAAGCTAAGTGCTTGCATATATTTTACGGTGCCTCCCCCACCCCCAAGCTGGCTTCAGCAGCTGAATCCCTGGGCCTGAGATAGACCCTGGTGAGCACTTAGAGCCATCCTCCCAGCTTTGGGGAAGGAAATATTTGCAACTGCGGGGAAAAGATAATTTGCTAGCTCCATTAACCAGGGGAGCTCAGGACAGAAGAGGCTCCTGTCCAGGCATAAACCATCCATGGACCTTGAGCACCTTTCACTTCTGCATGGACCTGTGTGGGCCTATTTCAGGAGAACAGGCCTTTGTTGGCAGACTCCAGCCATTTCAGCTCTGTGGTGGAGAGGTGGGTGTTTGACGTTTGACATTGCTTTGCCTATTAAACAAGGTCCTCACCTACCCACATCAGGGACCTAAGGACTGGTAGCTCCACTCAGGTCACCCAGCCACCTGCAACAGGGGTCCAAAGATAACTGATACCTCCCAGTCCTTACAACTAAAAACTTTGGGTGCCCATGGTCCCTCTGCAGAACCCACCCATCAGCATGCTCTAGGGAACAGAGACACGTTTTCCTCAGGGACACTTGGGGGCCGGTTCTCAGCCCCCTGCCTTGTTCAGAGCATGACCTCCTGCTGCAGTCAGACACCAGTATATATGCCAATCACCCCTGCCCCTCTAAGACTGTAGGACAGAGCCTGTACCACACACTTGATATCAGCTACCTGGAAACCTGAGCTGAATTCATGCAAGAAAACTGAATGGACTCCTAGACTGATATACCTGATAACAGCTCTAGCCAGCTGGGGACAGGACACCAGAGCTCCAAAGGCAAAAATAATCAAGCTAGCTCACTCAAGCAACCTATAGGGGTATACCAAAACAAAACAAAGCAAGCAGCTATGACACAGTAAGCAAGCATAAACTAATATAATAACTTATATATGGCTCAGAGACAACAGTCAATATCAAGTCACATAAAGAAACAGACCATGATCACCTCAACAAGCTCTCAAAACAAAGAATCCAGGGATTTTCTAGATGAAAGTGCATTCCTGGAATTACCAGAACCAGAATACAAAAGTTTAATACACAGAACCCTTCAAGACATCAGGAAGGAAATGAGGCAATACACAGAACAAGCCAAGGAACACACAGATAAAGCAACTGAAGAAATTAGAAGGATTATTCAGGAACATAATGAAAAGTTTAATAAGCTGGAAAAATCTATAGACAGACAACAATCAGAAATTCAGAAGATTAACAATAAAATTACAGAATTAGATAACTCAATAGGAAGTCAGAGAAGCAAGATTGAGCAAGTAGATGCTGAGGATTTCTGAACTCAAAAATAAATCACTTGGCACTAATATATTTGAAGAAAAATCAGATAAAAGAATTTAAAAAAATGAAGAAACCTTAAGAATCATGTGGGACTCTATCAAGAGAAATAACCTACGAGTGACTGGAGTACCAGAACAGGGAGGGATAACCGAAAACACAGAGAAAATTGCTGAAGATTTGTTGGCAGAAAACTTCCCTGATATTGTGAAAGATGAGAAGATATCTATCCAAGATGCTCATCAAACTCTACATAAGGTAGATCTTAAAAGAAATTCACCAAGACATATTATAATCAAGCTTGCCAAAACCAAAGATAAAGAGAGAATTATAAGAGCAGCGAGGGATAAAAGAAAAGTCACCTACAAAGGAGAGCCACTGGACTACTCGGCAGAAACCACGCAAGCAAGAAGGCAATGGGATGGCATATTTAAAAAATTGAAGGAAAAAAATTACCTGCCAAGAATCATATATCCATCAAAACTGTCTCTTAAATATTATGGTGAAATTAAGACATTTCCAGATAAGCACAAATTGAGGGAATTCGTAAAAACCAAACCAAAAGTACAAGAAATACTAAAGGGAGTTCTTTGGTTAGAAAATCAATAATATCAGGTATCAACCCAAGACTAGAACCCTGGGCAGAGCAACCAGAAGTCAACCCAGACAGGGAAATCCAAAAAAAAACAAAGCAAGATTTAAAACAAAAGAAGCCCAACACAGGATAACAGCGATGTTATTATATAAAAGAAGACAACATTAAAATAATAAAGAGGGACTAAGAAATGTAATCATACACCTTCCATATGGACAGGAAGATACGGAAGCTGGTTGCCAGGCTTTGCTCCCAAGACACCTCTGGCAGATTTGAACTGCCAATCTTTTAGTTGGTAGATGAGCACTTAACCATTTGCACCACCTGGGGACTCCTTGGTTCATTACAGATGCTCAATAAAAAATTTATTTTAAAAGATCCTTTATATACACAAAACACGCACTTTAAAAATCAACATTTGCCCATTGCTTATCGTATTAAGTACTAAGTACAAACACCTTAGGTTGTTGGTGGTTCAGTGATGGAATTCTCACTTTCCCTGTAGGAGACCCAGGTTCGAAGCCCAGCCAATGTACCTTATACGCAGACACTACCTGTCTGTCAATGGAAGCTTGCATATTACTATGATGCTGAACAGGTTTCAGTGGAGTTTCCAAGGCTAGGATGGACTGGGAAGAAATCTGCATCCAAAAATCAGCCAATGGAAATCCTATGGACCACAACAGTCCAACACACAACCGATCACGGGCAGCATTTCATGGGCAGCGTTTCATTGCAGCGTTTAGTTCTGTCGAGCATGGGGTTGCTGTGAGTGAAAGCTCGACTCCCTGGCAGCTAACAACACCACAAACACCTTACCCTCAGTCCAGCTACTATTCAGGTTTATTACCTCAAATCATACAGTTCTATTTTTCTATCTTTGTAACAATGAACTATTCCATATTACCAAACGTGGGTTGCCATTTCCATGTTTTGGCTTATTCTCTCTCCAATGTCTGGAATGCCTCCCCACAACCCCTAGCATCCTTCTAGGTGTCTCCTGACAGTGAGCCATGCTTCAAGTCCCATCTCAAACATTACATCCTCCACAAAGTATTTTATGACCCTTTTTCCCGAAATGCCTTTGCTTGTGCTTTTCTTTGAACACTGTAAGCAATTTTTTTGTCCCCTTTTTTTAGTGGCACCTCTCTTACACTGACTTGCATTATTTGAGCAATTGTCTTACTTTGCTACCAGAAAAGCTTATGTTGTCATAAAAAGAGCTGGATTTAAACCTCAGTCCCATCACTGAAAAGCGATAGGAGTTTAGGCACATTACTTAGCATTGCAGAGGCTCAGCACATCTGCAAAATGTCTGCTTCATGGTGCTTTTTAAAAGATTAAATTACATGACAAAATCCATGTGAATCACTGGGTATAGTGTCAGGCACATAGCGGGAGCTGAATAATAGATTAATACATTGTCAGGTCCTTGCAGTCTTTGTGCAATTAACTGTTGCCTTTCTATACAGACAAGTATAGAGCCTGGTTCATGGTCTATGTTATATAAATATACTTTGAGTTGGCAATAAATAGAGATTTCTAGCATTATAATGCGACTATAAAAGTCATTTGAACATATCCCTGACCCTATTTTCCAACCTCTCTTTATAAATCTGTTTCTATCTGTTTGAATTAAACATTAAGGATTCAGGATTTATTCAGGGATTGTTGGGTTTTCTACAGTGTGGGATTGTGGTGTGGATTTAGAAGATGCCACCTACTGGCATATAGGCAGAGTTTCAGTTAGAAAATGAAATAAACACCAATACGGGCCCAAAGAAGACCTTTCTCAGAGCGTTTTCATCTTCATCCATTCTCCTGGCGGTTCTCTGGGCAACTTTGTAGACCCTGTTCGACTTTCTCAGTAGACTGCACATTGTATCACTGGACTACTAACCAAAAGATTGGCAGTTCAAATCCACCCAGAGTCTCCTGTGGAGTAAGGCCTGCTCTGCGTCTGAAAGGTCAAAAAATAAAAAAGAACAAATCACTGCCATCGAGTTGATTCTGACTCATAGGACAGGGTAGAACTGCCCCACAGAATTTCCGAGGAGCACCTGGTGGGTTCAAACTGCCAACCTTTTGGTTAGCAGCCATAGCACTTAACCACTACACCACCAGTGTTTCCTCTGAGAGGTCAGGGGCTTGAAAATCCTATGGAGCAGTTCTACTCTGCACACTTTGAGTTGCTACGAATTGGAATAAACTCAATGACAACTAACAACAATTTATGTAGCGGGGCTTCTAAACCAGCCTTGGCTAACTTGAAGGTGAATGTTCTAGATCAGATTTCCCAGAGCAGAAAGTCCCAGTACAGGGAGAATGTATGCTTTAAAGGGATGCAATATGGTTCAAAAAAAAAAACTGTTTCCATTGAGTTGATTCTCACTCTTAGGAACCCAGAATTCTGGCTAGGTAGACCCAATTCCACACTCTGTTAGGCCCCTCGCCAACTGAATACCTTGCGCAAATTATTTAACCCATGAAAGCCTCAGTTCCTGACCTAGAAAACGGAGATCATAAGAGAACCTACCCTCAGGGGGCTCTTTTGACAAATTAATAAGGTCATAACCAGAGTTCTCAGTAGTTGGCATAGAATATATGCTCTATGAACGGAACCTGGTTCTGTGATCAAAGCTGAATCAGGCTGCACCTGATTTACCCAGTTGTCTTCAGACTCTAGTGCTCCTCAGAACCCTCTGGACACCTCAGTTAAAACACAAGTCTCTAGACCCTACTCACAGGAATTCTACTTTGGGCAAGGCCCAGAAATGTGCATTTTAAACAAGCCCCTGGGTTATTCTGTTGCATAATCTAAGACGCAATACAGTACTTTCTAACTTCCAACCCACATCCAAATAAGGAGAAATAAAAGGCAACAATTCTCCTGGAGAAGAAAATTTTTTTTCAGCATTCATGTTACTTAAGAACTTAAAGTCTTACAGACAAAAAAACTTCTGACAATAACGTTAATAAAAACAGCAGGAATAATAACAGTAACGATCACACTTATAGAGTATATATGCCAAACATTCAAAGAGCTTTCATACAACAATCCTTTAATCTTCGCAACAATCTTCTGAGGCATATACTTTTGTTGTCATCATTTTTCAGATGAGAAACCGAGATACAGAAAGTTGACTTTGGTTTTACTTTATGAGGTCACCTACATATTAACGGACAGAGCCAGGATTTGAGCCAAAGTCTGGCTCTGTAGGCTATGCTCTAAAACACAAATTCACACTTCATTAAAAATATAGCAAGATTTACTGGCTAACCAAATCATATGGACTAGACAGTTATTTTTTGAAATAAGGAGCCGAGTTTCCCACAGGACTATTCTATTTAAGTAGAGGCCCTCGGGGAACAGAGCATCCTAAACCTTGATTAAATGCTGTCTCACAATCACCTTTTCTAACTCATTTCACCATCTTTATTTTTCATCTATCCTTGTTAGGTTGTTCTCCGCTTCTTCCTTTGCAATATCCCAATGTTGAGTTCCCATTGTTGATGTTTTTTGGTGGCATTCATGGATACAGACCTGAAAAGATACTTGTTTGCATTTCTAAAAAAATAAAATAAATGAATTTACTGATAAAGCGACTGCTCCATACTAAACATCAAAGTTCAGAGGGGTAAAGAAGGGATGGGGAAGCCCTAAGCAACCTCTATGTAAGGCCAGTTTTGAGGGAAAGAGCTAATGTTCACCAAAAACTTGAAGGTTATACCAAGTCCTTACTGTCTACAGTAAGAGACATATTTTAATGGTAGCATTCCCTAGGCTATGTTCTCATGATAGTCTATGGCTGAGAATAAAAGTCATGCCTAGGGCAGGCTCTTAGAACTGATTTTAAGGAACAACGTGCTGCTCCTTTATCCCAAAATCCTGAGGGCGAAGAGGAATATGAGTAAGAGAATAACAGGAATCAGAACTCATAGTTATCTTTAAGGGAAAATTCGTGGCAATTCAAGAGTGATTTCTTCTTTCTCATTTCTAACCCCTCACACTCTTGGTGTACAGACTTTTGGGTAATAATAATGTGTAGAATTAGTGCATCCCAGTGTTCACAGACTTTTCACAATCAGTCATTCATTTGATACAAATGAAGCAAATCATTTCAAGCTCAGTTTAATTGTGAGCTTTTCCAAGGCAACACCTTGCAGTTTCGTAGATATCTGGTCACTGATTGAGCATAGGCTTAGAGACCCTCTAAGGGAACAAGAATCTGAGCCTTTGCATCACACACAGAGAGCTACCACAATGCCTGGTGTCATGGATTGAGTTATGTCCCCCCAAAAATGTGTGTGTCAATTTGGCTGGGCCATGATTTCCAGTACTGTGTGGTTATCCTCCATTTTGTGATTGTAATTTTATGTTAAAGAGCATTAGGGTGTGATTGTAACACCCTTACCCAGGTCACAGTCCTGATCCAACGTAAAGGGAGTTTCCCTGGGGTGTGGCCTGCACCACCTTTTGTCTCTCAAGAGATAAAAAGGAAAGGGAAGCAAGCAGAGAGGTGGACCTCATAGCACCAAGGAAGCACTTCCAGGAGCAGAGTGCATACTTTGAACCTGAGGTTCCTGCGCGAGATGCTCCCAGACCAAGGGAGGACTGAAGACAAGGACCTTCCTCCAGAGCTGGCAGAGAGAGAAAGCTTTCCCCTGGAGCTGGCTCCCACAATTCAGATTTCTAGCCTACTGGACTGTGAAACAATAAAGTTCTGTTTGTTGAAACCATCCACTTGTGGTATTTCTGTTATAGCAGCACTAGATGACTAAGACACCTGACATCAAGTATGCAGTTCATAAATGTTTGTTGAATGAATAAACAAAGTATGTCACCCAACACCCTTCTTTTATAGATGAACAGCCTGAATTTTACAGAAGTGGAAAGCTTTATGAGGCAAAGGCGAAGACCTGAGAGGGACAAGGGAGTCAGGCAAATAAAGAGTACATCCTTCTTCCTCATAACCTCTTTTCTCCAGCTTTTCCTTATCCTTCTTTCCCTGTATTTCTCTGAATCTCTTTTATCCTCCTTTAGATTCTTGTTCACTAAATTAACTGGCATTACTGTGAAATTAAAATATATTGCTTATATATTGAATTATGAAAAATTTGAACATTTTAAAATTCTTCTTAAAAAATAAGCTGGCCAGTTAGGTTTGAGTTGCTATATACTTCTCTGTGACACTGAATTACCTTTATTTGTCCCTCTTTGGGTTAGCAGTTCTCAGGGGTGGAGAGGTCCTCAACTTATATTCTAACTAATTAAAGGCTTATCTTGCTGGATAACTTATATAGTTCTCCTCTCTCATTTTACTCAGGGCTAAAGAGTGAAATAAACTTGACGTAATGTCTGTAATTATTTAGTTAAAAAAAAAAAAAACACTGAGAACTGCTAATTACTCATCATAGAAACAAATGCTCAGAGATGAGGGGATCGTTGAGTTGAATCTATGAAACTGACCAACCAATAATTGAATCTCCTCTACAACATCCACCCTAGGCATTTGACTATTCTCCTTTTGAACATCTTTAATAATGGACTCATAATCGGAATTGACTCAATGGCAACGGATTATAGGGTTTTTTTTTTCTTTTTTTTCTAAATAATGGAGAATTCAAGACTTAATGGGGGCAACCCCTCTTTGAACTGCACTGATTTCTGAAAACTTTTTCTGGTGCAGAGCTGAACTTTCATGACCTAAAGCTTTCACATGCTGATAGTTCTTGATTGAACCCTTTGAAGCCACACAGAACAAGTCTAGTCTGTCTTCTACCTGACAATCCTTCAGATATCTGAAGACAGCTTTCATACCCACCTTCTTCCCCCAAGTCTTCCTTTGCTAGGATAAACATCACTGGCTCCTTTAGCTGTTCCTTATATGCCGTTGTTTTGAGTACCTTCACTCTGTAAATTATTCTTCCCTGAACTTATTCTCCATTGCCTATCTATGTTCAGGGCTAAAAATGGGCAGATATATACTAGCATAAGCAAACTGTGGATTAAAATATTTAAATACCTTCACTACAATCAATATAATGTCATGGTCCTAAGTCCCTCGTTGAGTGCCCAACACTGCCCTGTCCCTTACTTGGAACTTTTGTGATATCTCCACAACCGATAATTCAAGGGTTGTTCCTGGGCCAGTACCTTTTTGTTTGGTAAGTACCCAAATCACACCACTTGCTAAGTATTTTAAATATAACTCATTCCTGTGTATCTCTTTAAAAGTGATGCCTAGAAATAGAAAGATTAATAACTTTAAAAAGTTCAACATTTTGTCAACATCTCTGACATGCCCAGCTCCACAGTGTGTTTTACAAGCGTTACTTAATTTTCACATTAAGACTATGAAGCAGGAACTGTTATTCTATAAATGAGAAAACTAAGATTCTTAGAGTTCACATAACTCGTTCATTCTTTCACAACTATTAAATGTCACAGCAAGACTCAAAAACCAGAATAGTGGTCAAATAAATCTGGTTAATGTTGTAGGTTCTTTATCCTTTTGGAAAATCAGAATGAACTTGAACACATTAAAAATTCTAAATTCTTCAATAAAGGAAGAGGTTTATATCTGAGGTTTGACCCTTTTCTTGTTTAATAACCATAAGCACTTGGGAGACCAATACTTTAATTATTTTGGAAGCTGATCCTCACTGTTAGTTCATGGCAATCTAGATGATGATTCATAGCTCCCCATCTTTTTCATGAATATCATTGTTAAGGATCAACTCCCCTTTCCTAGTCTTGAAAAATGTGTATTTGGACCCAAGGGCAGGAGCTTGAATGTATCCTTCTTATATTAGGTTTAGTTAAAGTCGTGCTTTGTTCCTATTTATCGATCTCGTATATCTGAAACAGTAGTCACTGTATCACCTGGTTTTAATTTATCCTCAGACTTGTTAACCATGTTTTCTACATCTTCACCTAGACTGACAATTAAAAATTTTAAACATAGAAGAACCGAGGACTTCTACTTTCAGGTCCAACATGAAAATATTGGAAGTGGTTGCTCTGATCCTTACAACAAGAAAAAGCTGGAAAAACCAAAAATCAATGACTTTCCTTGGACTCACCTGAGAACTGAGGTTTCAGGGCAAAACACTACTCCCAAATCTAGAGAGACAGGCTTATTCAGAGAGACACAGCCGAGATCTGCTTACATGAAGCAGAACCTGCTGGAGCCATAAGCTAGTGGGAACACTTATTTTGACAAATTTTTGGAGGCCAAGTGTAGACTAACATAAGCGGAGAAGTTCCTGAGGGCTGCAGTCTTAGGAATCTGACCAGGTTTTCTTGGTGAAAATCTGAGAAAAATCCCTTTGTGGCTCTGGCGGGAAGAGGAGAAGAGTAATCATTGTGAAATATGCCCAGAGCCTTCTCCATTATAAAGGCCTACTCTCCGGAGTTCTATCCTTTCACCATACTCATTCAATCTGTATGCTGAGCAAACAATCTGAGAAGCTGGGCTATATGAAGAAGAAAGTGGCATCAGGATTGGAGGAAGACTCATTAACAACCAGTGATATGCAGATGACACAACCTTGCTTGCTGAAAGTAAAGAGGACTTGAAGCACTTAATTGATGAAGACAAAAGACTACAGCATTCAGTATGAATTACGCCTCAACATAAAGAAAACAAAAACACTCACGACTGGACCAATAAGCAACATCATGATAAACGGAGAAAAGACTGAAGTTGTCAAGAATTTCATTTTACTTGGATCCGTAGTCAATGCTCACGGAAGCAGCTGTCAAGAAATCAAAAGACTTATTGCATTGGGCAAATCTGCTGCAAAAGACTTCTTTAAAGTGTTAAAAAGCAAAGATGACGCTTTGAGGACTAAGGTGCACGTGACCTAAGTTTAAGCCATGATGTTTTCAATTGCCTCATATGCAAAGCTGGGCAATGAATAAGAAAGACTGAAGAAGAATTGACACTTTTGAATTATGGTGTTGGTGAAGAAAATTAAATATACCCTGTACTGCCAAAAGAACAAGCAAACCTGTCTTGGAAGCAGTACAACCAGAACGTTCCTTAGAAACGAGGATGGAGAGACTTCATCTCACATACTATGGACATGTTATCAGGAGGTATTAGTCCCTGGAGAAAGACATCATGTTTGTAAATTAGAGGGCCAGCAAAGAAGAGGAAGACCCTCAATGAGATGCATTGACACAGTGGCTGTGACAATGGCCTCAAGCATAACAATGAACATGAGGGTGGTGCAGGGCTGGGCAGTGTTTTTTTCTGTTGTACATACGGTCACTATGAGTTGGAACCAACTTGATGACACCTAACAACAACAACTCTCCAGAGGGAAAGGCATTCCCTGTGGGTCTTATTTCAGGGAAGGAATGGGCATTCCTCCATTCCTGAGAGAAAAATAAAAAGCTATATGGCTGAAGAAACACTTGGAAGGTCACAGGCCCAATAAAAGGCTGGGATTTAATAATAAGATTACTGAACACTTCCCCATACCTTCCCAGCATACCAACAGGGTGCCAGTATAATAGTAGCGGATTACAACTGAAAGAGCCATGAGACACATGCTCTCTTTAAGGAGAAGTACTTATGGAAGTTCAAAGTCAAAAGAGGAGACAAAATCAAGGTCAAAAGAAGAATCTGAAGCCTCTGGTATCTACAGCTATAGCAAATATTAAGTACAGCCCAACTCCTAGCCAAATTAACATAAATACTCATACTAAAGGCATGTGTACCTATACATATCCAGATTTGTAAAACTGGGCTAATAAACTAATGTGCTTCCAATGCCAACCTCATAAGGCTCTTGTTAGGCTAAATGAAATACAGTGCCTGAAGTTAACCTTGCAAGCCTTAAAGCAGTAAATTCCAAAGTGTGGAACAGGATGATTTTAAAGTCCCTTGGACATGCACTAAATAGCATTGAATCGCGTAGTATCAAAATTATTTCAATTGTCTTTTAATCCTTATAACATGGAAGAAAAATCTCTCCTGGTGCTAGTATTGTTTCACACCTCTCCAGCACTTGTTAATGTCCATTTCAGACAAAGAAAGAGTAAGTCACAGACCTCTCTTCAGCAGGCAACAACATTTATCTGGAATTTATTCACATTATTTTGTTTTGATTATATTTATTTTTATATTATCTTCTGTTTATGGCAATCAATATTTGTTTTCAATTTTCCATTTCCTTTTCAAATAAACTAATTTTAATAAAAAAAGAATTTGGTTTTTTAAAAAATAACAAGCAAAAATTAGCACAGGTGGTTTGAGGTTTAGAAAAAAATCGTGAAATTCCTATAAGGAAGACCGAGGAAATACACTATAATATAATGAACACATTTTTAATGTGTTGCACTGGTATTATCAATAAAGTTACACTTGTATTAATTATCACTTAAAGAAAATAATTATTTGATAATTTAGTGGTTGGTCCCGTTTCCTAAGCTTAAGTTCCAAGACTTTCTGCAAAGAAAGTTTAAAGGGTTTTTGAGTGAATAATAAAAATACAACTTGCATTTGATATCTGACTTTTATTTGGTGTAAGGTGGGGATAACACCATTTCCTCATTTTTATGTCCTAATGGATAACCCAATAAGCAAGGTAAGCATGTACTTAGGGGTTCAACAAAACAGGGTACCAGTTCTCCAAAGCAAAGGCCCATAGATGCCAAGCAGACAGGACACAAGGAAAAGTGAGCACTACAATGATTCAAGAAAGACTCGACTCACTCTCTTTATTATGTGTAAAATTAGATATTGTTTGACAGCTTAATTGTGACAAAATCTTTGAAAAATTTATAAGAGCAAAGAATAGAAATGTTTTTAATTATAACAGGTAGAGGTGAAAGAGCTATTAAAAATAAAATATACTGATTTGTTGTAATACACCCACTCCTCACTTAATGACATGGTCAGTTTCCAAAGACCAGGTGGTTATGCAAAAATCAGTGTTATGTGAAAATGGAGGATGACCACATCATTACATAACTGCCAAATCACTGAGAATCATGGTCCAACCCAGCTGACCCATAACCCTAACCATCACAGCCAGCATTACTCTCACCTCACACCTCGGAATTTGTTACTGCCAGACACATGTCTTTCCTGTGTGAAATAGTAGGATAGTAGGGTTTTTTTTTTTTTTTTTTACTATTGCTGTGAATGTAAAATGTTGGATAATGAGATAGTAAGTGAGGAGTGGTGTATTTCTTTTCTGATCATTGAATTTTATTTTAATTACACCTTTTCATTTGTTCATTTACAATTATAGCATTTATTATGAAACAAAGATCAAAACTGAAGTATGAGTTGCTTAAGACAAAATTGGTGAAGGTCAGTTTTATGTTGTGGGAAATCAACAGAATTTTACATTCATTGTTGAAACAACCAAGTTGGCTGACTCATTTCCTTTGTTGTAGAATATGCGGAATATTCTTTTTTGTAGGAAATGTGGTATATAGTAAAAATCTTAGTACCCCATATCCACTAAAAATTTTATAATCCAGTTCCTCTGATTCCACTAAAACGGCGTACACCACTTTTGCCTCCAATCGCTAATATTATAATTGCATTTATAAAAAAGTTACCTCAACCACAAAGAGGTATAACAACTCCATAACTCAAAATAAAAACCAAGAAAAACGTAACAACTCAGCAAACATAAAGTCAAATACTATGAAAATGAGGATCACACAATTTACAAAGAAGAACGTCTCAGCACAAAAAAGTATGTGGAAAAATGAAATTGTCAACAACACACAAAAAAGGCATCAAAATGACAACACTAAACACTTACTTATCTATAATTACACTGAATGTAAATGGACTAAATGCACCAATAAAGAGACAGAGAGTCTCAGACTGGATAAAGAAACACGATCCATCTATATGCTGCCTACAAGAGACACACCTTAGACTTAGAGACACAAACAAACTAAAACTCAAAGGATGAAAAAAATATATCAAGCAAACAATAAGCAAAAAAGAAGAGGAGTAGCAATATTAATTTCTGACAAAATAGACTTTAAACTTAAATCCACCACAAAGGATAAAGAAGGACACTACATAATGATAAAAGGGACAATTGACCAAGAAGATATAACCATATTAAATATTTATGCACCCAATGACAGGGCTGCAAGATACATAAATCAAATTTTAACAGAACTGAAAAGTGAGATAGACACCTCCACAATTATAGTAGGCGACTTCAACACACCACTTTCGGAGAAGGACAGGACATCCAGTAAGAAGCTCAATAGAGACACGGAAGACCTAATTACAAGAATCAACCAACTTGACCTCGTTGACTTATACAGAACTCTCCACCCAACTGCTGCAAAGTATACTTTTTTTTTCTAGTGCACATGGAACATTCTCTAGACTAGACCACATATTAGGTCATAAAACAAACCTTTGCAGAACCCAAAACATCGAAATATTACAAAGCATCTTCTCAGACCACAAGGCCATAAAAGTGGAAATCAATAACAGAAAAATTAGGGAAAAGAAATCAAATACTTGGAAACTGAACAATACCCTGCTCAAAAAAGACTGGGTTATAGAAGACATTAAGGAGGGAATAAGGAAATTCATAGAATGCAGTGAGAATGAAAATACTTCCTATCCAAACCTCTGGGACACAGCAAAAGCAGTGCTCAGAGGCCAATTTATATCGATAAATGCACACATACAAAAAGAAGGAAGAGCCAAAATCAGAGAACTGTCCCTACAACTTGAACAAATACAAAGTGAGCAACAAAAGAATCCATCAGGCGCACCAGAAGAAAACAAATAATAAAAATTAGAGCTGAAGTAAATGAATTAGAGAACAGAAAAACAATTGAAAGAATTAACAAAGCCAAAAGCTGGTTCTTTGAAAAAATTAACAAAATTGATAACCATTGGCCATACTGACTAAAGAAATACAGGAAAGGAAACAAATAACCCAAATAAGAAATGAGATAGGCCACATCACAACAGACCCAACTGAAATTAAAAGAATCATATCAGATTATTAGGAAAAATTGTACTCTAACAAATTTGCAAACCTAGAAGAAATGGATGAATTCCTGGAAAAACACTACCTACCTAAACTAACACAGTCAGAAGTAGAACAACCAAATAGACCCATAACAAAAAAAGAGATTGAAACGGTAATCAAAAAATTCCCAACCAAAAAAAAGCCCTGGCCCGGACGGCTTCACTGCAGAGTTCTACCAAACTTTCAGAGAAGAGTTAACACCACCACTACTAAAGGTATTTCAAAGCATAGAAAATGACGGAATACTACCTAACTCATTCTATGAAGCCACCATCTCCCTGATACCAAACCAGGTAAAGACATCACAAAAAAAGAAAATTACAGACCTATATCCCTCATGAACATAGATGCAAAATTCCTCAACAAAATTCTAGCCAATAGAATTCAACAACATATCAAAAAATTAATCCATCATGACCAAGTGGGATTTATAGTTTTTTTTGTTTTGTTTTGTTTTATGCAGGGCTGGTTTAATATTAGAAAAACCTTTAATGTAATCCACCATATAAATAAAACAAAAGACAAAAACCACATGCTCTTATCAATTGATGCAGAAAAGGCATTTGACAAAGTCCAACACCCATTTATGATAAAAACTCTCACCAAAATAGGAATTGAAGGAAAAATCCTCAACATAATAAAGGGCATCTATGCAAAGTCAACAGCCAGCATCACTCTAAATGGAGAGAGCCTGAAAGCATTTCCCTTGACAATGGGAACCAGACAAGGATGCCCTTTATCACTGTTCTTATTCAACATTGTGCTAGAGGTCCTAGCCAGAGCAATTAAGCTAGACAAAGAAATAAAGGGCATCTGGATTGGCAAGGAGGAAGTAAAATTATCTCTATTTGCAGATGACATGATCTTATACACAGAAAACCCTAAGGAATCCTCCAGAAAACTACTGAAACTAATAGAAGAGTTTGGCAGTCTCAGGTTATAAGATAAACATACAAAAATCACTTGGATTCCTCTATATCAACAAAAAGAACATCGAAGAGGAAATAACCAAATCGATACCATTCACAGTAGCTCCCAAAAGATAAAATACTTGGGAATAAATCTTACCAAGGATGTAAAAGACTTATATAAAGAAAACTACAAAGCTCTACTACAAGAAATTAAAAAGGACATACTTAAGTGGAAAAACATACCCTGCTCATGGATAAGGAAGACTTAACATAGTAAAAATGTCTATTCTACCAAAAGCCATCTATACATACAATGCACTTCAGATCCAAATTCCAATGTCATTTTTTAAGGTGATAGAGAAACAAATCACCAACTTCATATGGAAGGGAAAGAACCCCCGGATAAGCAAAGCATTACTGAAAAAGAAGAAGAAAGTGGGAGGCCTCACTCTACCTGATTTCAGAACCTATTACACAGCCACAGTAGTCAAAACAACCTGGTATTGGTACAACAACAGACACATAGACCAATGGAACAGAATTGAGAACCCAGATATAAAGCCATCCACATATGAGCAGCTGATATTTGACAAAGGCCCAGTGTCAGTTAATTGGGGAAAAGATAGTCTTTTTAACAAATGGTGCTGGCATAACTGGATATCCATTTGCAAAAAAATGAAACAGGACCCATACCTCACACCATGCACAAAAACTAACTCCAAGTGGATCAAAGACCTAAACATAAAGACTAAAACGATAAAGATCATGGAAGAAAAAATAGGGACAACCTTAGGAGCCCTAATACAAGGCATAAACAGAATACAAAACATTACCAAAAATGACAAAGAGAAACCAGATAACTGGGAGCTCCTAAAAATCAAACACCTATGCTCATCTAAAGACTTCATCAAAAGAGTAAAAAGACCACCTACAGACTGGGAAGGAATTTTCAGCTATGACATCTCCGACCAGCACCTGATCTCTAAAATCTATATGATTCTGTCAAAACTCAACCACAAAAAGAAAAACAACCCAATCAAGAAGTGGGCAAAGGATATGAACACACACTTCACTAAAGAAGATATTCAGGCAGCTAATAGATACATGAGAAAATGCTCTCGATCATTAGCCATTAGAGAAATGCAAATTAAATCTACGATGAGATTCCATCTCACTCCGACAAGGCTGGCATTAATCCAAAAAACACAAAATAATAATTGTTGGAGAGGCTGCGGAGAGATTGGAACTCTTATACACTGCTAGTGGGAATGTCAAATGGTACAACCACTTTGGAAATCTATCTGGCGTTATCTTAAACAGTTAGAAATAGAACTACCATACAACCCAGAAATCCCACTCCTCAGAATATACCCTAGAGAAATAAGAGGCTTTACACAAACAGATATATGCACACCCATGTTTATTGCAGCTCTGTTTACAATAGCAAAAAGCTGGAAGCAACCAAGGTGTCCATCAACGGATGAATGGATAAATAAATTGTGGTATATTCACTCAATGGAATACTACGCATTGATAAAGAACAGTGAGGAATCTGTGAAACATTTCATAACATGGAGGAACCTGGAAGGCATTATGCTGAGCGAAATTAGTCAGAGGCAAAAGGACAAATATTGTATAAGACCACTATTATAAGATCTTGAGAAATAGTATAAACTGAGAAGAACACATAACTTTGTGGTTACGAGGCGGGGAGGGAGGGAGGGTGGGAGAGGGTTTTTTACAGATTAGTTAGTAGATAAGAACTGCTTTAGGTGAAGGGAAGGACAATACTCAATACATGGAAGGTCAGCTCAACAGGACTAGACCAAAAGCAAAGAAGCTTCCGGGATAAACTGAATGCTTCAATGGTCAGCGGAGAAAGGGCGGGGGTTTGGGGAACATGGTTTAAGGGGACTTCTAAGTCAATTGGCAAAATAATTCTATTATGAAAACTTTCTGCATCCCACTTTGAAATGTGGCGTTTGGGGTCTTAAATGTGAACAAGCGGCCATCTAAGATGCATCAATTGGTCTCAACCCACCAGGATCAAAAGAGAATGAAGAACACCAAGGTCACACGACAACTAAGAGCCCAAGAGACAGAAAGGGCCACATGAACCAGAGACCTACATCATCCTGAGACCAGAAGAACTAGTTGGTGCCCGGCCACAATCGATGACTGCCCTGACAGGGAGCACAACAGAGAACCCCTGAGGGAGCAGGAGATCAGTGGGATGCAGACCCCAAATTCTCATAAAAAGACCATACTTAATGGTCTGACTGAGACTAGAGGAATCTCGGCAGCCATGGTCCTCAAACCTTCTGTTGGCACAGGCCAGGAACCATCCCCGAAGACAACTCATCAGACATGAAAGGGACTGGACAGTGGGTAGGAGAGAGATGCTGATGAAGAGTGAGCTATCTGTATCAGGTGGACACTTGATACTGTGTTGGCATCTCCTGTCTGGAGGGGGGATGGAAGGATAGAGAGAGTTGGAAGCTGACAAAATTGTCACGAAAGGAGAGACTGGAAGGGCTGACTCATTAGGGGGAGAGCAAGTGGGAGTACGGAGTAAGGTGTATATAAACTTATATGTGACAGTTTGACTTGATTTGTAAACATTCACTTGAAGCTCAATAAATTTAATACAAAAAAAAAAGTTACCTCATGGAAAGCTAAGACACACATACACACATATATGCACATGTATATATCTAACTCACATATCCTGTTCAAAAGTGAGCAAATGTAGGAGGGAGCACCAAATATTATCAGTGTTTAGGGCCCTCACATGCTTTAACCTGGCCCTGCCTACAGCAACCATCAGAGTACTGAATGTACAATTGTTGCTAAATAAATATTCAAATGAGTTCAACTGACATTCAGATGTATGAAGATAAAAAAATAAAAATAAAATTTTTTTTTTTTTTTTTACTTTGTGTTTAAAATATCAATGCCTCTTCACCTCTTCTCAAAGTGTCTCCCAACGTTAACATCGTCAGGACAATTTTCATCCCCCCCTCCTTTTTTTTTTTCCTCTAATTCTTAATTTTGAAATTGTAGCTCACAAAATGTAGAGATGAAAGAAAGCAGTCTGGCTCACAGAATCTTTAACTATGCATTTATTCCATAGTGTCTCCAAGTTCCTGAGGACAGGCTGTGTAATGTCCAAGACTAGATCAAGGAAGTGTACTTTTCTCCAAAGCTTACATATCCTAAGCTTTCTTACCACACTATACTGTCTTCTCGGAAACCCTAGTGGCATAGTGGCTAAGAGCTACAGCTGTTAACCAAAACGCTGGCAGTTCAATCCACCAGGCAGTCCTTGGAAACCTTATGGGGCAGTTTTACTCTGTCGTTTAGGGTCGCTATGATTCAGAATCGACACCACAGCAGCAGGTTTTTTTTATACTGTCTTCTCTAACCTCCTTCCCATTCAGTCCCTCTTCCCCGTCACCATGAAAACATGCATCCTATAAAAAGGGTCTTTATTAAGAGAGGTGTAAGGTGAGACCTTTTGACTTTTCAGGGATCTCCGCCACATCCGTATTCTCTACTTTTGGGCTTCTCACGTTTTATGTCTGAAATACCTAAATCCTATATAACCAATGGAAGTCCCTGGGTGATGCAAACTGTTAACACACTCAGCTGCTAACGAAAAGGCTGGAGGTTCAAGTCCACTTAGTCAGTCACTGAAAATCCCATGGAGCACAGTTCTACTCTGACACACATGAGGTCACCGTAAGTTGGACTGGATTTGGTGGTAACTGGTTTATAGAGCCATTTTTTTCCCTAGCTGCAGTCAAGTCGGTTCTGACTCATGACAATCCCCTGTGTTGCACTGTAAAACTGTGCTCCATGTTAAATCCTTACCTAGCATTTTTTGTGGACCAAATAAATAAAAGTACAACAATTATCAGGAGGAGGCATTGAGAAAAATAAATTAAAAATGTGTCCTAATACTTCAAATAGTTAGGAGTTGTTAATTTAGAACCAATGTGCTCATTCTACTACAATCTTCACACCCCGTTGTTTCTCTTCCCTTTATCACTGTTCTTTTCTGGGTCACTGCACAGCAAGTGAGACATCTGGGCCATTCCCTGGGGCTGCCCCAGACACCTGGGTTGGGAGATACCAGGGAGATAGTGCATCTTCTATATGAACAGAGGGTCCACTGAAAGAGAAAAGTTGAAAATATAGTCCCAATTCCCAGCTCATTCTCACATGTTTCTTTAATTCTTCTTTCAATTTCCACCACAGGCAAAATAGAAAAAGACAAAAAAAAAAGAAAAAAAACTGGAGAAACTTTGCAAATATCAGCCAAGAGTAACTTTGAAATTGAGTTCCCATTTGAAATAGTCACTTTATTGTAAACAGCTATTCATCTCAGTAGGCAAGCACTTGTGTCTGATTTAGAGGTTGGATTGAAACAGTCAAAGAAAGTCTGAAACCTCATGTGATGGCACTCAGGGAAGAAGTGAGAAAACGGATGGAGAGGGATAATGATGGTTCATGGCACATGGGAAAGTCCAGGGTTAACATGGCTCACAAGGATTCTCAAGAAATGACTGTTGAATTGAACTTTATCAAAAGTTTAATCAAATGACAAAGTGGAACTTTAATTTGATATTTGAATAGAAGACAGAAGTAATTCTAGATAAAATTGCATACCACGAAGAATAGAGAAAGCACCACAGAAGACGGGATGGCTGGTAATTCTATTGAAAAACTGAAGGAATACAAGCATAAACATTTTCTGTGGACTTAACATGAGTAAATGGGGTTCCTGAGTGGCACAAATGGTAAACTCTTAACTTCAGCCGAAAGGGTGAAGGGTCGCTGTCACAACAGTAGCGCCTCTGAAGACAGGCCCGGTGATCTGATTCCAAAAGTTCACAGCCTTGAAAACCCTACGGAAAACTAGTTCCATTCTAAAGCTCATAGGATCACCATGAGTCAGAATTGACTCCGAGGCAACTAACAACAACAATAACAATATGAGTAAATACAACAACATATTCAGGAAAAGTCATAAACATAGTGTACAAAAAATCTTAACAAAAGGGAATAAGAAAAAGAAAAAACAATGATTGAGCCCCTTACGTGGGTCGTCACTAAGACAGGTACTTCAAATGCACCATCTCCTTTAATAGTCACAATAATTTTATGAGAGGACTGCTATTTTACAACTACTTTATGGATTAGGAGGCCATGATTCAAGGAGATTCATAACAAGCCTGAAGTCACCAAGATACTTATAACTTCCTTATAAATACTTTTATTGGATGACCTGTCAACATAGAGTATGGTGCGTTACTGTTAGTTTTTTTCTCACCAGATCGTTTTATAGACTGCGTTCTCCAGATAGCTACCTTTGTGAAAGCTACCCATCCATAGTCCACTCAGCTGTGACCAGGATGCTGGAGTCATGTGATGATAAATACTGCAACCTATGTAAAGGAAGTTCTTCAGAGGCAACATAAAGGGCAGACATCTCTCAATGCCTGTCCAGAACCACCATCTCATAGGAATAATTTAAAAGGGACTTCTGTTTTATATAAGAGGTTAAATAAGATCTCCTCTATAGTCCCTTCCAGCACTAATATTTTATTATTAGATCATAACTCTAATACATCATTTTTATTCACATTGATAAACTAAATATTTGTCATGGAAAGAATAGATTTACTAGCACCATATTTAACTCAAAGCATAATTGAACTAATTACAACCACTTCCAACAGAAGCCTCTAGTGCAGACCATTTATTAATAAATGAAGCAAAAGAGGAAAATTAGAATAAGTTGTAAATATAACACGTTCCACCCCGACTCTTACTTGCTGAATTTAAGCAAATCTCTTGATCTTTCTGAGACTCAGCTTTCTCGTTTAAAAAATGAAAAACTATCAACTGACTTACAGGATATGGGGTTCAAATTTTATAACATTGCTATGGTAGTTCTTTATAAATTGCAGGTTCTCTACAGAACCCTTAACCAATAATCCAGAAATGGCTAAAAATACAAAACTTTTTTCCCCAGTATCCCTAGTTAACAAAGTAGGGTCTTACAAGCAATTCTAGTGTACCTGTTCCATGCATAGGTGATGATTAAGCATTTGGAGTTTTCAAAGGGGTAAAAATTATTCAGGCATTCTCTTAGGTGAACAATTTACTACCAGCCAGCTGTTCTGCCTTGATTGCCACTTTTCCTTCCCCTGTTTTTCTGCCACTTGATTTCCTTTAATGATTCATAAGTATAAAACCAAAAAACAAACAAACCTATTGCCATTGAGTCAATTCCAACTCATAGCAAACCTAGAGGACAAAGTAGAACTGCTCCATAGGGTTTCCAAGAAGCGCCTGGCGGATTTGAACTGCCACCCTTTCGGTTAGCAGCCGTAGCTCTTAACCACTATGCCACCAGGGTTTCCTCATAAGTATAGAGCCACCAGTTATTTTATATTTCTTATTATGCTCTGAAAACTAAATTATGTTACAACTTAGACAATAAATCCTAGGTGAAATGCCAAAAAGAATACCATGACACATTTTTTGTTTTTTGGCATAAGCAGAGATATTATTAAAAACATCACAGCACATTTCATTCTAAAAATAGGTTTCCTGTGTGGTTTTTGTCATACACACATCTAAGCATGTTTTTCTTTGTTTTATTTTGTTTGTTTGCTTCTTCAATGTTTGTTTTAAACACATTTAGCCTCCAAGAATCATTTTACTGAGTAGCTGAGAAGGTATAACATCAGGGGAGGCCAAACGGCGGAGAGTCTGCTCAACCCTCCAGAACAAACAACAAATGGCCCATAATTGGCAAATGATAAGTACCTATGTTTAACCAACCGTGATCCAAAAATACCCCTCGGGACAAACCTCTCACCCACCTACCTGCTCCCTTCCTGCTTTGCACTGGGTCCCAGCTGGCTGTATCCCCTGGGCCAGAAGAAGAACTCTGCACTCACCCTGAGCCATTCTCCCACCCTTGGAGAGGCAACAAATTAACAAACAGGGAAAAAATAATCTGCCAGCTCCCCTAAGCTGAGAACTCAGGGCAGAAACAGCCCCTTTGCCTAGGCACAGGCATAAGGTATGCACGGACTTTGAATGCCTTTAACCCCTGCATAAGCCTGTGTGGGCCCATTTCAATAGCGTAGGCCCTCATTAGCACAGTAGAGCAGGGTATATACCTGAAGTCTAACTTCAGCTGTTTCAGCTACATGGTGGAGAGGCAAATTTATGTCATTTGACACCGCTTTGCCCATTAAGCAGGGTCCTCATCTACCCACATCAGGGGCCTGAGGACTGATAGCTCCACCTACAATACCTAGCCATGCATGACAGGGGTCCAAGAACAAGTGGTGCCTCCCAGTCCTTACAGACAACAGCATTTTGTGCCCATAGTCCAGGTGTAAAACCCACCCACCTACATGCTCTAGGGAACAGGGACATGCTCTCCTCACAGACATTCAGGGGCAGTTGTCAGCCCCCTGCCTTGCTTAGTACATGACCCCCTACTCCACCCAGATACCTGTGCCTACGCCAATCACCTCTGATCATCTAGGACTGTAGGTAAGGACCTACACCACACACTTGGTGACTGACTATCTGGACACCTGAGCTGAATCCATACCAGAAGAGTGAATGGGCTCCTGGGCTCACATACCTAGTAACAGCTCTAACCACCTGATGGCGGGATGTTAGAGCTTCAAAGCACCAATTATCAAACTAGCTCCTCAAGCAGCCTATTTGGCCATATCAAAACAAAACAAGAAGCCAGCATGCAGGAAGCAAACATAAAATAAATACAATAACTTATTGATGGCTGGGAAACAACAGTCAATATCAAATCACATAAAGAGGCAGACCACAATGGTTTCAGGAAGCTCACAAAACAAAGATGAAGAAAACTTCCTGGAATTACTAGAGGTAGAATACAAAAGATTAATATACAGAACTCTTCAAGAGATCAGGAAGGAGATCAGGCAAAACACAGAACAAGCCAAGGAATGCACAGACAAAACATCAGAGGAATTTAAGCAGATTAGACAAGAGCATAATGACAAATTTAATAGGCAACAAGAATCCATAGAGAGACGGTAAACAGAAATTCAAAAGATTAACAATAAAATTTCAGAATTAGACAATTCAACAAAAAGTCGTAAGAGTAGAATTGAGGCAATGGAAATTAGAATTAGCAAGATTGAAGATAAAGCACTTGGCACCAACATATTTGAGGAAAAATCAGATAAAAGAATTTAAAAAAATGAAGAAACCCTAAGAATTATGTGGGATTCTATCAAGGGAATAACCTACGAGTGATTGGAGTACCAGAACGGGGGGAGGGGGGATAACAGAAAACACAGAGAGAATTATTGAAGATTTATTGGCATAAAACTTCCCTGATATTGTGAAAGATGTGAAAATATCTATCCAATATGTTAATCAAACCCTACACAAGGTAGATTCCAAAAGAAAGTCACCAAGACATACTATAATCAAACTTGCCAAAACCAAAGATATCTTCCTGTTCATAATAATAGACTTGTTTGAGACAAATCTTGCTGTGGATTACTCATAAAGAACTCACATTTGAAGTAGGAAATGTCAGACATCTTTGTTTGGATATTCATTCATTCAACAAACATTTATTGAGTAATTACAATGTGCCAGGCACTGTGCTGGGACTGAGGATATTGCAATCAACAAAACAGATGAGTATCCCACTCAAGTAAACTTAAAATTCTGAGTGAAAAAGGCAAACAATAAACAAAAAGATACATTTATAGATAATTCCAGATGGAGATAAGTGTTATAAAGAAACTAAACTGGGTAATAGAGTAAGAAAAAGCAACAGGGATGGAAATGCGAAAAAGCTTGTTTAGATTGGATGATTATAGAAGGCTTTTTAAGAAGTGAAGAACGTCCACCTTGAGACCAGAAGAACTAGATGGTGCCCAGCTACCACTACTGAACATTCTGATCAGGAACATAATAGAGAAACCCTGATAAAAAAGTGAGAAAAATTTGGACCAGAACTTCAAATTCTTAAAGAATTCAGACTTATTGGACCTATTGAGTCTAGAAGAGATCCCAAGACTATGTCCTGAGTTGCTCTTCACACCTTGAATTGAAAACTATCCCCTGAAGTCACTTTTATACCAAGTAACAGTTTAGCCCAAAGAGTAAAGATTGTCACCCTTGAGTATTGCATTACATTAAAAAAATTACCTATATAAAACCAAAAGTTTAACAGCAATTTTAAAGCATAGATGAGAAAGTTGGGGGGCAGAAAGAGTAAGTAAATGGAAGTGAAACAACTAGAACAGAAATAATGAGCATGTTATGTTGACAATGTGAAGAATTTAACCAATGTCACAGATAATTATGTCTAGAAACTGTGGAATGGGAGTAAGTTTTGCTGTGTATATTTTCACCAAAAAAAAAAAAAAGAAGTGAATAACAGAGTAACGAAAAGCCCACCAGTTGAACACTGGAAGGAAGAACCATTAATGCAGATGGAGCCACAATGGTAAGCATGACATGATTGGGGAAGAGAGGTCAGTGTGGCAGAAGCACAGAAAGTAAGTGTACTAGAGATGTGGTCAGTATGGTAGGCAGAAGCCAGATCCTATGATGACATGTACATCATGATATGGAGTTTGGATTTAACTCAAGTTCAATGGGAAGCAATTGGAGAGTTTTAAGCAATGGGTTGATATGTCCTAATTCAGGTTTTTAAGAGGTCATTCTGGTTATGTGGGGGTAAGAATGGAAGTAGGGAAACCGTTTAGGCTTTTGAAACATGCTTGGACTACTGTTGCAGGCATGTTAACAGTGAGAGGTGGTCACGTTCAGGATATATTTTAGAGACAAGACCAAAAGTTTTTATGTCTGACATGACATGGGATAAAGAAAACAAATGAGGAATCAAGATTGCAATTTTTTATTCCTCAGTCCATTTTGAAATGGCCTCCGCATTGCATGGTAGCAGGTCAGGGTTGATATTAAAAATAAACTATATCTACTTAACAAAAGGTTTGAGAATGAAAAAGGGTCTATTGGACATTAGAGAACTACAGATCAGTGCATTGTGAGGCCCCTGTAGAGTCAAAGTTAAATACCATCTACAGTTTTGTGATTACCGTAGAAAGATCAAGTATCCTGGGTGTGTGGACTTTTCCACCTCCTTTCTATGTTAAAACAAGTTATCTTCTTTCTGCCTTTCCATTTTACAGGAGACTATAAATCTTGTGTAATGCTTCATTAAGAACCATTGCCAGATTACCGAATATCAATAAAATTCGGTCAGCATAGATGTGGATAGCACAAGAAGAAAATAAAAGCTAAAAACAAAGTCAAGGCAAAGAGGATGAAAAGTCTGAAATGCACCTGGAAAACCCAAAGAAAGTTCAATTCTAATCATCAGCTTCTGTGTATACTTTTGAACAAGGAAGTTTTGAGCTGAGTTGAGTTCAAAAAGTAGTCAAGACTGATGAAAGGGTCTTTGTTAACAGAAAAATTTAACTGAGTTACTTGAGGGAGGCGTATTTAGAAGCCCTCTACTGAGCTTCTCAGTGGGGAAAAAAAAAAAAAGCTGAACCTAATCCTGGTTCAATAAATCAGTTCTCTTACTGAAAGAGGAGTTTAGTGAGCCAATTTTTATGAAATGCTGACTGGAAAACTGCAGAGAATTGGGACTCTGAATCATTGCATTTCAGGCCTTTCCCCTCTGTTTTGTTTTGTTTTTTCATCCTTTTTTACTGGCTAACTTAGAGAAAAAAAAAAAAAAATTTTTTTTTTTTTTAACCCGGGAAACTTATATCTTGTTGACAGGCAAGACAAAGTTCTGAGCTCTTTGTGAAGGGAATTAAAAATAATCACATTATCTTTGTTAAAGCTTTGTCTCTGTGTAGGTGAAGAGTAACAAACAAGAAAAAAAGCTCTGCAATCTATGTTTGTATTGCAGGGATAATGCCTAGGACCGTTTGTCCTTAATGGAAGAATAGCATGGCATCTCAGGCTAAGTCCTTGAAACATAAATATCATTGTGTAAGATTGCCCATGGAAAGCTTCTGCCTTGAACTTCATGGCCCTTAGTATTTTGGTAAACCTAGTTGCATAGCCTTATAAACGATGCAAGAGAATTTCAATCAGAACATCATGAAAGTAGACTTGGTTGTAGAAAATTTCATAAAGCTTTTAGTTCTGAAGTCTCAATATAATTGTAAACATCCAATTTTTTCAATGTATTGCATTTGGGAACTATTCAGCTCATTTTAGTCATCAAATAAAGAGTGGAAGAAATTTAAAGGTTCAAAGCTCTAAACTCTATTAACTCATTCTTTTTAACAATTACAGAACATATTTTGTCAACATGAGTAAGTAATACAAAGAGGCACTTGAGTTAAAATCAAAGATATTGCTTCACTAAATAAGCATTTTCAAGGCAAATTGAATAATGAAGTTGCAAGTAGGAGTGGATTATTTTTAGTGATTTAAAAGCAGAAAATAAGTTTCCTTTTTTAATGGTCATCAGCAAGTACTAGCATGCCCCTCTGGAAACAATATTTTCTAGTAATAGAGGAAAAAGAACTAAAAAAATAAATAAATAAATAGAGGAAAAAGAACTAGTATGTCTATATTGGAGTGGTTAAGGGAAATCTGGAAAAATAAAATACCGAAAGCAAGGTAATGCATACAGTACAATCCGTGTATTCAGGCTACTTTATTGGAAAGCTGTGTGGTACTGCAAAAGAGCACTAAGTATCTGTTAAGAAAGACATATTTACATCCAGGCTTCATCACTTAGCTGGGTGATGCCTGCCAATTACTTCACCTTTCTGAGCCTCAGCATCCTGAACTTTAAAATAAAGATTCAAAAATATATCTCATGGGGCTATTGAAAAAAATAAATGCGGTACTACCATAGAAGCACTGGCTCATGTAGATACTATCTAGGACATCTTTACAGGGTGTTCACTAAGTATAGGACGGAAAAGTATAGCAATCTGTGTTTAAAGCAAATCAACATCCATTCAAGAACTAAGAGAAACTAAAAGACTTATGCATGATGTAGAATCACTTTGCTAAAAAAAGCAATTTGGTCTTTTGGTCCTGGTTCCAAAGCCCCACCCAGTAGTTGGCCTTTACACAAACTGGCTGCCTCCCTCCATAACATTTTCACTTACCAATCTCACAGCTCTTGGTGTTTAGGCAGACCCTAGGGATCTAATTCATCAAAAAGAACAGTATGATATGATGCAGTCAGACAACTTACTGTTGCCATTTTTGTAAGGACCTGAATATCTCCCTATTTTCTTATTTTTTTTTCCCAAGGGAATTTATTAAAAAGAAAACCATTCCATTTTCTTTGAATGGAAGGACGAACTCTATATAGACACATCTGGTTCTATCTGGGGTCCAGATGCAATCTTGACAAGACAGAGCAACTTGCTAGAAAGAACACAACCTAATGACATACTGTTAAAATTCTAGTTGTTGGTGGTTACTCTTGCTTGTATTTCTTCTTTTGACTTAAATTCACTTCTCATTGGGAGCTAGTGTCTGAGTTCTATAGAAAGGAGGGCTATAAGTAAAAGCTCAAATAGTACTTTTGTACTTCAAAATGCTTATAAGACTGGTGAATAGAAAGGAGAGTACAAGACGTCATTTCTTTATGATTGAAATAACGTGTGGGCGAAGGGGAGGGATTCTCCTAAAAGTGCTTTTCTAGGAAACAGTTAATTGAGTGCGCACTCTTTCTCTCATTGTTTTGCTGTTGGAGTTGGCCACGTGGCAGCTTCTCATATCACACCACAGCAAAGAACTGTCCTGCTGATGTACACTAAAAAAGAAGCAGACTGGTCTTACATTTAACCCTGTCCCTCTAAGTGTTTGGTATGAAATTTCAGGAAAATATGTCAGATTGAAGGCATATTTATTCTACTTACCTCCTTGGAATTTATCAGAAGCAATAAAGAAATTTTTTAAAATGGCAAAAACAAAAAAAACATTGTATCTACAAGTTCAGGAAACAGCTGCCAAAACAAAACAAACCACCACAACAAAAACCAGTCGCACACATAAACCACCAGTGTCAGTGAAATGGGAACTAAACTGAAGGAGAAGGCCACAAACTAATATGTCTTAAAGAAAGCTAGAGTTCTCTAGAGACCCAGCCAATGACATCTTATATAAAAAAAAAAAAAGCAAGAAGAAAAAAGGGCACAGGTGGTCCATGAACGGCTCAGAATATATCCCTGAGAGAGTCAAAGTTAACACTGCCAAGAGACCTAGGAGAAACTTCCACTGAAGCAAGAATATTTAACCTCAAAGAACCATCTGGAGGTAACATGAGGAGAATTAAAGGTAAACAAAGACCAGATTTGTAGTTACTGACTAAATGCAGCTGAGGAGAAATAAATTTACAATGATTATTTTTAAAACCATAATAAGCCAACAGGCTCTACTGAAATCCAAGATGACTCTGCCTAAGTCACCTACTCACCTGAAAGGAAACATGCCACAAGATCGGAAAACAACACTGCACTGGTGAGAAAGAGTTCTGAGACAACATTCCTGATTGGAAGTTGCCCATGCCCAGTTCAGGCCAGTGGTACTCCCCGACACTGCTCTTAACCAAAGTGCAGGTGCGCGGAAATTAGCC
The DNA here is from genome assembly GCF_024166365.1 of Elephas maximus indicus. Taxonomy (NCBI): domain Eukaryota; kingdom Metazoa; phylum Chordata; class Mammalia; order Proboscidea; family Elephantidae; genus Elephas; species Elephas maximus. Next base: position 54,663,773 of record NC_064824.1, read on the forward strand.
CATTCAAAGACTTGGGTCTCATAAAGATTCCGACATGAGACCCTTGACCAGAAGCTACAAAAATAAAAATGTTTTAAAACAAAGAATAAGAACAAGTAAAAATCAAATAAAATAGTATACTAAAAATAGAAGAAAATAAACCTATACTGCTCTATTCTCTTACGAAATTAAAGAGAATATGTGTTCTGAAAAAGGATTCAAAGAAGAGCTATAAACAACAACAACAACAAAAAAAAAAACAAACCCAGTGCCTTCGAGTCGATTCCGACTCATAGCGACCCTATAGACCCTATAGGGCAGAGTAGAACTGCCCCACAGAGTTTCCAAGGAGCACCTGGCGGATTCAAACTGCCGACCCTTTGGTTAGCAGCCGTAGCACTTAACCACTAGGCCACCAGGGTTTCCAAAGAAGAGCTATGAGAAGTAATATATATATATATATATATATATATATATATATATATATATATATATATATAGTAAAACACCAAGAGGTGAATGAAAAGCAAGCTGGCACAGCTCAGAAAATTATCAGAAACAAAACATAAAGAACTAGCTAAATAAATACCGTACTAGGAACAAGGAAAAATAGCATAGATACTGGTGAAAAGAGAGTGAGGGACTTCTGCTTCTAGCAATGGAACCAGGAAATTAGGAAGCCTCCTGGGTTACAAATACAACTAGAATCTGGGTAAATCATAACAATAGTACCTTTTACAGCATTACTGAGCTTACAAGAAAGAAAAGGAACTGTCCAGATGTAAAGCGAAAATAAAAGGTGAACTGAAAAAAGAACAATGAACTGTACATAAACAAGTTAAGCCTTCCTAAGAGGAAATACTAACAACAGTCTGAGATCTAGACGCTTTCCTTCTGAAAGTGAGAGACGCTGAATCTGAGATTCACACGTTCAGCTAGAACCTAAAGGGAACCAAAGTGGTCCTAGGTAAGTAAAATGAATGACAAGTACACAAAATCTGAAAGGGTGGCATGGAAGTATTCTATTATAAAGTTCTTATAGATGAAGTTGTATAATATTATTCAGAGATAGACTTTGATAAGTGGAAGATGTATACTATTAACTCTAAAGCAAATGTTTAAAAGGAGAGTTTTAACTAATAAGTGAATAAAGGAAACAAAATGGTATTAAAAATATCTGACTTATACAAAAGAAGCCAATAAAAGAGGAAAATAGCTACAAAGAGCAGTGGGGGCATAAATACAGCACCCATCTGTCAGTGTGTCATACTGTGGGGGCTTACATGTTGCTGTTGTGCTGGAAGGTATGCCACTGGTGTTCCAAATACCGGCAGGGTCATCCACAGTGGACAGGTTTCAGGGGAGCTTTCGAACTAAGACAGACTGGGAAGAAAAGCCTGGCAATCTAGTTCTGAAAATTAGCAATAAAAATCTTTTGGATCACAACAAAACATTCTCTGACTGGCTTGCCTTGGACACATCAGTAGGAGGGATCAATCAAGAGAGGAGGACATCATGTTTGGTGAAGTAGAAGGCCAGTGAGAGTGAGGGAGACCCTTGGTAAGATGGATTGGCACAACAGCCACAATGATGGACTTGAACATGCTGGAGCTCATGAGGATGCTGCAGGACCAGACAATGTGTTGTCCATAAGGGTATCAAGGGATGGAGTTGACTCAATGGCAGCTATCTATCTAGCACTAATTTTAAGTTAAAATAATTAAATGATAAAAAAAAAGTCTTAGATAATAAACTATGATTAAAAAAACAGTAAGTAGACATACTGAATAGAAAAATAGAACATGATTTGACAAGGAGCACCTTCACAGACCCCCACGTACCCGTCAGTTTGCCATACTGTGGGGGCTTGCATATTGCTGTGATGCTGGAAGCTATGCCACCGGTATTCAGATACCAGCAGGGTCACCCATGGAGGACAGGTTTCAGCTGAGCTTCCAGACTAAGGCAGACTAGGAAGAAGGAAAGCTGGACAATGAATGAAGAACACCAAAGAAGAATCGACACCTTTGAATTGTGCTGTTGGCAAAGAATATTGAACATCCCATGGACTGCCAAGAGAACCAATAAATGTGTCTTGGAAGAAGCACAACCAGAATGCTCCTTAGAAGCAAGGATGTCGAGACTGCATCTTACACACTTTGGACATGTTGTCAGGAGGGATCAGTCCCTGGAGAAGGACATCGTGCTCGGCAAAGTACAGGGTCAGCAGAAAAGAGAAAACCCTCAACGAGATGGATTGACACAGTGGCTGCAACAATGGGCTCAAGCATGACAATGATTGTTGGCATGGCATAGGACCGGCAGTGTTTCTTTCTGTGGTACATAGGGTCGCTATGAGTCAGAACCACCTCTAGGGCACCTAACAACAACAACAACCACCTTCACAGACAAAGTAAAAAATGGAGGCTAGTAATAGAAATCACAAGAAAAAAAAAAATAGAAGACTTCCAGAACAGAGCTAAGGTTTTTAAGCTGTAAAAAATGGGACTTCAAGAAGCAGAGAAAAAAAGATGGGGAAGAGGCAATAATCACAGAAAAAATAGAATCAAACCATCTTGAGATAAAAACAACATGAATTTTTCAGATCAAAACATCAATCTAGACAAGAGTAATAAAACATACACAGTCCTCATACTTTTATGCAGATATACGTGTGAATTTTTTTTAATTCCAAGAATAATTTTTTCAACTTCGCAAAAGAAACCTTTGAATTGTTTATTTGTGAAACTGAAGGCTAAAAGATCAAATATGTTTACAACCATCTTGAGAAAAAAACTGTGATTCTAAAATGTACTATCCTGCTAGCATAGCATTCATATGAGAACGTAAAGGAGAGACATTTTCAGGTGTCAAGGACTGAGAAAGTATACCTCTAATGAAATTTAGAACACCAATTGCAGAGTATTTTATATATTTTATAATTCATGTAAATGTATTAAACATGTTTGTTTTTTATGAATATACCAGACAAAGGCCAATAAGAAAGCTCACTAAAATGTTAGCAGTGATATCTCTGGGGAAATGAGTAAGAGTTAACTGGAAACATTTTCTAGTTGGTAATAAATAAAATTGTTTTGTCATTGCCAAGCAACTTTGCTCATGAACATTCTCATCTGAGCACATTTGATAATCCTACTTAACTCCTGTTAAGCATGTTCCCTGTTCTGGTGTTTCACAAGGGGATTCTGCTATTAAACATCTGACATTTTCAAATTATTTTTATTTCCAAAATAACCCCAAAGGTCACATATATTTCCATTGCTTTCTTAAAGGGCGGCCAAATTTTTATCTGTTCCATGCCTAAATGATACTTACGCAAGCTTTTTTTTTTTTTTTTTAGAAGAAAAATGAATATCTTTTGAGCCTTTTTGGCTATGAAATCTCTATAAAACAGCAGCAATCAAGAAACTGGAGTCATAACATAAGGCACATCAATTTTTTATAACCCCTAAAATTGTAAAATCAGCAAAGATACTGCAAACATGATCACACATTAAAATCGAAAAATTTTGCTGAAAGCAAATACACCTGGCAATATACCATTTTTAACCTGAGTGCATCCCTTTAGCAAAAGTTGGTTCGTGCTGACTCCAGTAACAGAGAGAGAATAGAAACTCATTTATAAAAACTGACCTGCAAGGTCTGACAGGTTCTAAGTCTCCTGAGTATTTAAATACAATCCCTTCAAAATCCTCTGATTACAAGCAGAATTGAGCGCTGAACCTGAGACCAAGCTGAGCCTGCCACTCAGCATCAATTGGCCTCAAGTGAGAGTACAGAGGAGTGTTTCAGGGGACAAACATGCCATGTACAATGCCAGGTACTGTGGGGAGCGTAGAAATGAATAAACAAATCCACCTTCAAAGAATGTAGGTTCTTGAGGGGAATGAAATGAGAACACTGATGAATATACACTATAACAAAAAGGAACATAGTGGTTAAGAGCTTGGCTCTCAACCAAAAGGTCAGCAGTTGCAATCCACCGGCTCCTTGGAAACCATATGGGGCAGTTCTACCCTGTCCTATAAAGTTGCAATGAGTCGAATCAATTTGACGGCAATGGGTTGTTTTTCTTGTTTGCTTTTTTTTTTTTTTGGTTTTATCAGTGAAGTGAAGCATAAAGACTAAGGGTGGGTATAGGTGGACAGCTCACATTAAAGTAGGGAAGTATAGGGAAAAATTGTGGGATTGGGTGTGTATGCATGTGTATATTTGCACATATAGGGAGAGGGTGGTATTTGAGACAATCTGTAAATAATTTACAAGTGATTTCAAACATTAGAAATGAAGAGAGGTGAGACCTATACACTAAGGAGGAGCATAAACAAAATGATAATGTCAAGAAAGGCTGAGAGAAGGAGGTGTGCAAAATTCCAAATTCAGTAGAACCTTTCTTATCTAAGGTAATTTTGACATATACTTGGTCAATCTAGAAAGCCTGTTAAAGCAGGTAATAACAAAATGACACATACCTGAAGACAATTTTTTTAACCTAAAATATACTAGTAGAGATCCATTTACCAGTATTTTAACCTAAAGTCAAGTACTGTTCTTTGAGTAATGGTCCACTAATAGAAATTCCAGCTTCAGCATTTGTGTATAAAATATACCCAGAATATCCACTTCCAGCTTCTTTAAAACAAAGGGAGAATATAAAGATCTGTGTAAAGCACCCAAAATTCTGAGTGCAGAATTTGGGATTTTTTTTTTTTCTTCCAGTCTTTTATAATTCCATGCCCAATTTCAGCAGCAAATTTTAACAAGTGCAATTGTGAACAGTTACAACAAAACTTGAATAGCATAAAATTCAGCCGGAGGGAGCAGAAGTGCATGGGCACACCAAATAGAGCCTGCTATGGGTATGAATTACAGAGGGAATGGAGAACATGTGTGAGTCTAGTGAGGCAGTTAAGCAGAGGTATGTTAAGAAAGCCTCTGCACCAGTACAGGCATGAGATGGACGTAGGGAAGCATTGAATGATAAGCCTAAAGAGGAAATGTGAGGCCAAGCTGAGGAGAAAATTAAAACTCTATTAAGGTTTTGTATTTAATTTGATCACAAATGGAACATTCTAGGAACCCTGGTGGTGCAGTGGTTCCTTGACTGCTAACCAAAAGTTCAGTTGTTCAAAACCACCAGCCAGTCTGCAGGAGAAAGATGTGGCAATCTGCTTTCATAAAGATTTACAGCCTTGGAAACTCTATGGGACAGTTCTACTCTGTCCTACAGTGTCGCCCTGAGTCAGAATCTACTCAATGGCAATGGATTTAATGGAACATTTTAGTTGGAAAATGACATGATTTATAGTTCACTTTTGTCTTAGGAAAATTAATCTGGTGATTGTGTTGAATGACTGCGAGAAGACAGGGACTGGAGTAAGAGATCTTTTAGGGAGCTTCTTCAACAATCTAGGTCTAGATCAGAAGTTGCAAACTGGTGGCCACCAGGCTAAATATGACTGGCAAGTATTTTTTCTTCTGCTTGTAAAATGATTTCTAAAATTTAGAGTTTAGTTTCCAACATGTAAAAACCAGGAAACCATGTAAAACCCGGTTAAAAAGAAAACTGGAAAATGATCCACTGGACCTGAGTACCAGCTGAATGTTTGGACAGGACATGAGCTCTTCCCAGCGCCCACCTCTCCCTCTTGTCCTGACACCGAAGCTGAGTGGCTATTACAAGATGATTGTTTTTACCTGGCTCACATCATTCACTATGTGTTCTCCCTGATTTTTATAGTGATAAAGGCAGAAAGATTTGTTCATAAATACAGCTGAAATAAAGGCTATATAGTGGAGACAGGGAGAGAAAGGGTCAGAAAGTTAGATTAGGAGCAAGAAATTGGAAATTAGGTACGGGAAAATGGCTGAGATAGACAGAAGTGACATGTGAAGCTGTGGCAGAAGATGACAACTCCAAGGAAAGGAGTATATTTTTGTTGTTAGGTGGCAAAGAGTTGGGTTCTGACTCATAGTGACCCTATGTACAACACAACAAAAAACTGCCTGGTACTGCTCAATCCTCTCAATCATTGTCATGTGTGAGCGCATAGTTGCAGCCACTGTGTCAATCCATCTTCTTAAGGGTCTTTCTCTTTTTCAATGACCCTCTACTTTACCAAGCATGATGTCTTGTTCCAGGGACTGGTCCCTCTTGACAACACCATCCTTGCCTCTAAGGAGCATTCTGGCTGTATTTCTTCCAAGACAGGTGTTTTCATTCTTCTGGCAGTCCATGGTATTCAATGTTCTTCGTCAACACTGCAATTCAAAGAGGTCATCTCTTCTTCAGTCTTCCTTATTCACTGTCCAGCTTTCACATGTATATGAGGTGAAAATACCATGGCTTCAGAAAATGATATGGCACCTCCTTAAAAAGCTAGAAATACCATATGGTCCAGCAATCCCACTCCTAGGAATATATCCTAAAGAAAGAAGAGCTGTCACACAAATATACATGCGCACACCCATGTTCATTGCAGCCTTATTCACAATAGCAAAATGATGGAAACAATCTAAGTGCCCATCAAGAAACAAGTGGATAAACAAATTATGATACATACACACAATGGCATACTATGCAACAGTAAAGAACAATGATGAATCCACAAAACATTTCACAACCTGGATGAATCTGGAAGGCATTATGCTGAGTGAAATAAGTCAATCACAAAAGGACAAATATTATGAAACCACTGTTATAAAAACCCAAGAAAATGTTGACACACAGAAGAAAGAAATCTTTGACGGTTATGGGGGAAAAAGGGGAGGGGAAATCACTAAGCAGATAGTAGACAAGTGTTAACTTCAGTGAAAAAAAAGACAATACACAATATAGGGGAAGTCAACACAACTTGACCAAGACAAAGTAATAGAAGCTTCCGACACACCCAAACACCTTAAGGGACTGAGTTACTGGGGTTGAGGGCTGAGGGCCATGGTCTCAGGGGACATCTAGGTCAATTGCCATAACACAGTTCATAAAGAAAATGTTCTACATCCTACTTTGGTGAGTAGAATCTGGGCTCTTAAAAGCTTACACCATCCTGAGCATAGGACTAGATGGTGACCAGATACTGCTCCCGCACCTCCCCTCAGGGCTCTGACAGGGATCACAATAGAGGGTCCTAGAGAGTGGGAGAAAAATGAAGAACTAAAATCAAATACACAAAAAAAAGACCAGACTTACTGGTCTGACAGAGACAGGAAGAACCTCCAGGACTATGGCCTGGAACCCCTTCTAACTCAGAATTGAAACCACTCCCAAAGTCCACCTTTCAGCCAAAGATTAGACAGTCCTTTAAAACGAACAGTAACACCTATAAGAATGAGCTTCTTAGTTCCATCAACTATACCAGACCGTATGGGCAGCACCTGCCGAAAAGCAAAGACGAGAAGGCAGTAGGGGACAGGAAACCTGAACAAATGGACATGAAGAACCTGGGGTGTAAGGAGAAAGTAGGAGAGTGCTGACATATCCTGGGGATTACAACAAATGTCAAAACAAAAACATGTGTATAAATTTTTAATAAGAAATTAGTTTACCCTGTAAATGTTCACCTAAAGCACATTAAAATTAAAAGAAAATATCATGGCTTGAATCATGTGCACCTTAGTCGTCAAAGTGACAGATTTGCTTTTTAACACTTTAAAGAGGTCTTTTGCAGCAGATTTGCCCAATGCAATACTGCTGCCTCCATGGGGGTTGATTGTGCATCCAAATAAAATGAAATCCTTGACAACTTCAACCTTTTCTCCATGTATCATGATGTTGTTTATCGGTCCAGTTGTGAGGATTTTTGTTTTCTTTATGTTGAGGATTAATCCATACTTAAAGCTGTCGTCTTTGATCTTCTTGAGTAAGTGCTTCAAGTCCTCTTTCAACAATCTACATATTGTAGGTTGTTAATGAGACCCCTTCCAATCGTGATTCCAAGTTCTTGTTCACATAGTACAGCTTCTAAAATTATTTGCTCAGAATACAGACTGAGTGAGTATGGTAAAAGGATACAATCCTGATGCACACCTTTCCTGACTTTAAAGCAGGCCGCATCAACTGTTCTGTTCAAATGTCTCCCTCTTGGTCTCTTTACAGTTTCTGCATGAGCACAATCAAGTGTTCTGGGATTCCCAAAATTCACAATGTTGTCCATAATTTGTTAGGATCTACACAGCCGAATGCCTTTGCATAGTCAATAAAACACAAGTAAACATCTTTCCGGTGTTCTCTGCTTTCAGCCAAGATCCATCTGACATCGGCAATGATATCCCTCGTTCCACTAGCTCTTCTGAATCTGGCTTGAATTTCTGGAAGTTCCCTGTTGATATACTGCTGCAAATGCTTTTAAATGATCTTCAGCAAAGTTTTACTTGTGTGTGATGTTAATGATATTGTTCAATAATTTCTCCATTCTGTTGAGTCACTTTTCTTTGAAATGGGCACAATATGAATTTCTTCCAGTCAGTTGGCCAGGTAGCCGTCATCCAAATTTCTTGGTATAGGCAAGTGAGCATCATCAATGATTCATCCATTTATTGAAACATCTCAGTTGGTGTTCTGTCAATTCCTGGAGCCTTGCTTTTCGCCAATGCCTTCAGTGCTACTTGGACTTCTTCTTTCAGTACCATAGATTCTTGATCATATGCTATGATCAAGAAATGGTTGAAAATCTACCAACTCTTTTTGGTACAGTGAGTCCATATGCCTTCCATCCTCTTTTGTTGCTTCCTGTGTCATTCAGTTATTTTTCCCTGTACAATCCTTCCATATTGCAACTTGAGGTTTTGAAATTTTTCCTTCAGTTCCTTCAGCTTGAGAAATGCAACTGTGTTCTTTCCTTTTGGTTTTCTAACGACACGTCTTCGGACATTTCATTTCAATACCTTGTCTTTTTGAACCACCATTTGAAATCTTTTGTTCAGCTCTTTTATTCATCTCTTCAATTTGCTTTAGCTACTCTGCATTCAAGATCAAGTTTCAGAGTCTGTTCTGACATCTGTTGTAGTCTTTTCTTTCTTTCCTGTCTTTTTTGACCTTTTGCTTTCTTCGTGTGTGATGTCCTTGATATCATTCCACAACTCCTCTAGTCTTTGGGCATTAGTGTTCAGTGCATCAAATCTATTCTTCAGATGGTCTCTAAATTCACCACTCATCTCTCAGTTTGTTTTATTGTAGTGGCTTGTGTGTTGCTCTGTGCTGGAAGCTATGCCACAGTATTTCAAATACCAGCAGGGTCACCCATGGTGAACAGGTTTCAGCTGAGCTTCCAGTGCAAGACAGACTAGGAAGAAGGACCTGAAGGTCTACTTCTGAAAAATAGGCCAGTGAAAACTTCATGAATAGCGGTGGAATAGTGACTGATATAGTGCTGGAAAATGAACCCTTAAGACTAAAAGACACTCAAAATACAACTGGGGAAGAGTTGCCTCCTCAAAGTAGAATGGACCTTAATAACATGGATAGTGTAAAGCTTTTGGGACCTTCATTTGCTGGTATATCAAGACTCAAAATGAGAAGAAACAGCTGCAAACATCCATTAATAATTGGAATGCAAAATGTAGGAAGTATGAATCTAGGAAAATTGGAAGTCATAAAAATGAAATGTACTGCATACAGATCAATAGCCTAGGCATTAGTGAGCTGAAATGGACTGGTAATGGCGATTTTGAATTGGGCAATCATATGGGCTACTATGCCAGGAATAAGAGCTTGAAGAGGAATGGTGTTGCATTCATTGCCAAAGAGAATATTTCAAGATCTATCCTGAAGTACAATGCTGTCAGTGATAGGATAAAATCCATACACCTACAAGAAGTTAATACAGCTACTATTCAAATTTACACACAAACCATTAAGGCCAAAGATGAAGAATTTGAAGGTTTTTATCAACATCTGCAACCAGAAATTGATCAAACATGCAATCAAGATGCATTGATAATTACTAGTGATTGGAATGCCAAAGTTGGAAACAAAGAAGAAGGATCAGCAGTTGGAAAAGGCCCCGTTGATAGAAATAACACCAGAGATCATATGATAGAATTTTGCAAGACCAGCAGCTTGATGGAATACACAGGAATCAAATAGACCACATCTTTGCAAAGAGACAATAGGAAAGCTCAATATCATCAGTCAGAACAAGGTCAGGGGCTGACTGAAGAGCAGACCATCAATTGCTCATATACTAGTTCGAGTTGAAGCTGAAGAAAATTAGAGCAAGTCCAAGACAGCCAAAGTGCAAATTTGAGTATATTCCACCTGAATTTAGAGAACATCTCAAGAAAAGGAGTATAGAAAGGGAGAAGTAGAAAGCAGAAGATAGAACTTGAAGAACAACTATATTCGGTGACTGAAAGAAGAAGTAAAAAAGTAATAATCAAAATGCAGGAGTAGAGAATCTCGTAAAGGAAAGTCTAATCACAGATACCAAATGCAACCAAGAGGCTGAGGAGGATAAGGCCTGCTAAAAAGCCACTGAACTGTCCTTTAGAAGGTCTATAATGACAAGAATGTTATATGATAGAGTGATGGGGACAAAATTAGATCACAGAGGATGAATCAACAAGTAATTTCATCAGAAGAAAGCAGAGTCAGTGAATGGGTAGACCATTTTTCCAAGAGCATTGGTTAAAAGAAGGAAAACAACAAAGCAACAGATCCAGGGGAAATAAGTCAAAAGAAGATGAATATATACACATATACGTATATGTATGTATGGGTGTATATGTGTATATACATAGATATACATATGTGTGTGTGTGTCTGTGTGTATCTGTGTGTATACAGAGGCCGAATGCAAAACAGACCATCAATTGCTCATACGCAAGTTCAACCTGAAGCTGAGAAAAATTTTAAAAGTCCATGAGAGCCAAAGTACATCCTGAATATATTCCACCTGGATTTACAGACTATCTCAAGGATAAATTTGATGCCTTGAACACTAATGACCAAAGACTTGAGGAGCTGTGGGATGACATGAGGAAAGCAAAAAGCAATTAAAAAGATAGGAAAGAAAGAAAAGACCAAAATGGATGTCAGAATAGCTAAAACAAATGGAAGAAATGATTAAGTGAAAGAGCTGAACAGAAAGTTTCAAAGGGTGGCTCTAGAAGACAAAATAAAGTATTATAATAAAATGTGCAAAAACTTGGAGTTAGAAAACTAAAAGGGAAGAACACACTCACACTGCACAAACTGAAGGAACTGAAAACAAAATTCAAGCCTCGAGTTGCAATTTTGAAGGATTATATGGGCAAAAACCAGGCTCCAGGAACTGACAGAATATCAACTGAGATGTTTCAACAAGTGGATGCAGCTCTGGAAGTGCTCGCTCATCTACGCCAAGAAATTTGGAAGACAGCTACCTAGCCAAACGACTGGAAGAGATTCATATTTGTGCCCATTCCCAAGAAAGGTGATCCAACAGAATACAGAAATTATTGGACAATATTGTTAATATCACAAACAAGTAAAATTTTGCTGAAGACAATTCAAAAATAGTTACAGCAGTACATCAACAGGGCATTCCAGAAATTCAAGCTTGAATCAGAAGAGGACGTGGAATAAGGCACATAATTGCTGATGTCAGATGGATCTTGGCTGAAAGCAGAGAACACCAGAAAGATGTTTATCTGTGTTTTATTGACTGTGCAAAGGCATTCGACAGTGTGGATCATAACAGATTATGGATAACATTGCAGAAAATGGGAATTCCAGAACACTTAATAGTGTTCATTAGGAACCTGTACATAGACCAAGAGGTAGTCATTTGAACAGAACAAGGGGATGCTGCCTGCTTTAAAGTCAGGAAAGGTGTGCATCAGGGTTGTATCCTTTCACCATGCTCATTCAATCTGCATGTTGAGCAAATATCCAAGAAGCTGAACTGTGTGAAGAAGAACAAAATCAGGATTGGAGGAAGACTCATTAACAACCTGTGATATGCAGATGATACAACTTTACTTGCTGAAAGTGGAGAGGACTTGAAGTACTTACTGATGAAAATCAAAGGTTACAGCCTTCCATATGGATTACACGTCAACATAAGGAAAACAAAAATCCTCACAAATGGACCAATAAGCAACATCCTGATAAACGGAGAAAAGATTGACGTTGTTAAAGATTTCATTTTACTTGGATTCACCGTTAGCACCAATGGAAGCAGCAGTCTAGAAATCAAAGAACGTATTGCATTGGGCAATCTGCTGCAAAAGACCTCTCAAAGTGTTGAAAAGCAAAAATGTCACTTTGAGGATTAAGATGCACCTGACCAAGACTTGATATTTTGAATTGCCTCCTATGCATGGAAAGCTGGACAAAACGAATAAGGAAAACTGAATAAGAATTGATGCATTTTAATTGTGATGTTGGTGAAGTATGTTGACTGTACCTTGGACTGCCAGAAGAACAAGCAAATCTGTCTTGGAGGAAGTACAGCCAGAATGCTCCTTATAAGCAAGGATGGTGAGGCTACCCCTCATGTACTTTGGACATGTTATCAGGAGGAACCAGTCCCTGGAGAAGGACATCATGGTTGGTAAAGTAGAAGGAAGACCCTCAGGGAGATGCATTGACACAGTGACTGCAACAATGCACTCAAACATAGCAAGGGTTGTGAGGATGGCACAAGACTGGGCAGTGTTTTGTTCTGTTGTACATATAGTCACTATGAGTCTGAACTGACTCATTGGGGCCTAACAAGAACAGCAACTATATATATGTGTGTGTATGTATTTATATATATAAATCATGGCAAATTTCTCTAAGTCTAAATGGAAACAGCAATTTATTTTGGAGTATGATTTTGTTACCAAGAGAAGAATCTTCAGCGTGGCCCTTCAATTAACTAAAAGCAACACAATTTGCAACCAGCTGTCCTAGATGGAAAGATGTAATGGGACCTTTTCATCAGCTAATAAAGGCTGTCTCAGTATGCAAAGTTGGACACCCTGGAAGACAGCCAAGAGTCCAAGAAAGAAATGCAAATTCCCTTCTCTACACTTTAAAATTAGCTATTTAAGACCTCTGGTGGATTGAGATTGTCCTTAACAAGATCCTCTAACCGGAAAAGACAACAAGGTCACGAACGGGATTTCACCATAACGGAAGTCTCAACTGGTGGTCTTTGCTCAATACCAGAGTCTTGAAAGCCAGGCAATGAAGGTTTGTTCCAGTGTGAAAATTAGGCCTCAGCTCCTTCCAATTCAGCCATCCCATCATGGATGGAAGGAACTGTGGTGGTGCAACAGATAAGCACTCAGCTGCAAACTGAAAGGTTGGAGGTTTGAACCCACTCAGCAGCTCCTTGGGAGAAAGAACTGGAGATCTGTTCCCACAAAGATTACAGCCTAGAAAATCCTATGAGGCGGTTCTACTCTACCACATGGAGTCGCTATGAATTGAAACGACTCTATAACATACAACAACGTAATGGAAGAGGTCTTGGAGACAAAAGACTGAGCATGTGAACACTAAAAAACTTAAAGAACTGCAACCTTGGGAACTAATGTTCTCTTGGATGAATTAACTACCAGATAACCTAGATAGACTTCTTTCTAAGAAATACCAAGATTTTTTTGAAGGCTCTGGACCGGGAACTGTGACAGTCCCTTTAACTCCACAGGGCCAGAGTTCAATAATGAAGCTATATGATAGCAACAAAAGAAATGGTAACTGAACCTGGGCTCATTAGTGGCTTTTCAAGTTTTCCATTTCTCTTTTCCAGAAATTTGGAAACACAACCAAGTAAGGCTCCAAGTTTCTCAGGGATTTAGGAAGGAATATAGAAACAGTATTCATGATTAAGAGTTTCCTTCTGCTAAAATGAACAAACTAGAGGCTTATGAAATTAATTTAAATATTGAAAAGAGATATGATCTTCTTTGTACTCTATGCTGGTAGAGCAGACCTTATTGGTTAAGTTCAGAATAGGGAAAAATGAAAAACCTTTATAGGCCTCTGGGAATAAACCCATTGAGAAGCAAAAAAAAAATGTGAGGGTGAGGAAAAACCAGGACTTCAAACTGGTTTGTTCTGGTTCAAACCCCTGCTGATAATTTACATTTCTAACAAGTTCTCAGTCAGTGCTAATGATGCTGGTTAGGGGCCAATTCTGAGAACTACCAGTAAAGCAGTGGTTCTCAAAATTTATTGTACATAAGAATACCTGGGGATAATTTTAAAATGTAGACTCCAATCCAGTATATCTGGGGTGGAAATGCAAATTCTCAGTAGGGGTTTGAACTGGGATGAAACCAGTTCAATGCCCTTGGAAAAACATAGAGTCAGTTTAATCAGTTCCTTTCCTGCAAAATGAGGGCAAAGGGAAAGACAGAAATCGCTGGAGATGAGGAGGGAATTGAGAGAATTCCTTTCAATGACTATTTCAGTGGAATAGGAGACAGGGTCACCTGCTGCAAGTATGAGGGTGATTGGAGTTTGGAGAGAGAGGAGAATATTTCACACAGCCGTGATGGAAAATCTGTTGTTGCTGTTAGGTGTCGCCTAGTCAGATTTCGACTCACAACATTCCTGTGTGACAGTTTAGAACCGCCCCCTAGTGTATCCTAGGCTGTAATCTTTATGGGAGCAGATCGACAGGTCTTTCTTCCACAGTGCTGCTGGGTGGGTTGGAATGCCAAGCTTTCAGTTAGCAGCTGAGCACTTAACTGGTGTGTTACCAGGGTACCTTAATGGGAAATCTAAATCAAAAACTCAACCCACTGCAGGTAGAGTCAATTTCAACTCACAGCAACCCTATAGGTCTTGGAAACCCTATGGGGGCAGTTCTACTCTGTCCTATAGGGTTTCTGTGAGTCAGAATCAAGTCGGCAGTAACAGGTTTTGTTTGGAACTTTTACGGAAGCAGGCTGCCACATCTTTCTCTTGTGGAGTAGCTGGTGGGTTGGAACCACCAACCTTTTGCTTAGCAGCTGCATGCTTAACCACTGGAAGTTATTAGGAGCTAACTTTCTTCTAAAGATACTTTTAATACTTCTCACATTTTTAAAATCATTTTTCTTATACTCCTTTTCTTATCACTCATAGTCTCAACCCTTTTCCAAACCAGAGCTGCCAGAGGAACAATAAACTTCTCTATCAGTGTTTCTCAATGCATGATCCCTTGTCTATCTGTGTGAGAATCTCAAGGGTGCTTGCTTCAAAAGTAGAATTCTGGAACTTGCCCAGACCCACTGAAGAGAATCTCTGGGGCCTAATGCCAGGGAATCTGCATTTTAACAAGTTCCCAAGGTGATTCTTATGCAACAAGCCAGCACTTGTGTGAAGGCTGCTATTTGGGAACCACTAGCTTAGCTCATGTCTAGTCCAGCGAGTCCTATGCATGACTGTTCACCCACATCCTGTTTTTAATCAGTGGCTCCGTCTATAGTCAAAATTCAAAATAAAAGTGTCACACAATGTGGTAAAGAAATGGCAACTGTGTATTCAAATACAGCTAGTTGGAATCAGACCCTTAGCCATTATCACCTTCTATATTTTACCTGTTTTATTTCTAAAAAACTGTAAAAATTTACTTACATATCATTCATCGATGACTAGAATTGGTATGGTTACTATAATTAAGCCATTTTTATAATAGTAGACTGCACTGTCTAGTCAATTTGGTTCTTATTTTCTCCATATTTCACTGAAGCAGTGATGAGGTTTGGAAGTATGTTGACCCATTAACTTAATTCTAGATGTTTGTAGGCAAAGCAATTACAGAATTTCACCTCACAGTAGTGTAGTGGTTAAGAGCTATGGCTGCTATCCAAAAGGCTGGCAGTTCGACTCCACCAGCCACTCCTTGGAAACCCTACGGGGCAGTTCTACTTTGTCCTATAGGGTCACTATGAGTCGGAATCAATTTGACAGCACACAACAACAACAAAGTCTTCATTTTGCCTCTGGCATTACTAGCATTATTGTTTGGAGATTGAAGTAGGAAAGAAATGTGGCAAGAATGGAAGACACTCTCTTCCACTGGCCATTGAGGAAGTAGGTACCATCTGACCTTCTCTGTTTACCAATCTGACCACAGGACATTTTCATCAGAAATGAATTAGCAATTAGTAATGAATAGTTATAATTAATGGTGTGATCAGAATGCTCTCTGGTTGTCACAATCACCAAATTGACACTGTTGTAGAGAAAAAAAAAAGCTTAGTTCAAATCCAAATGATTTGCTGAGATTAAGGATGTTGTTATTTCATATTAATATGCTTATTCCTATTACATTTTAACGTCAAACATAACAGAAGTAAAATTCTTTGCACTCTTGCCCAGAAGTGTATATAATAATGATCACATTTTCAGTTCCAGTCTAAGTGGCTCTTAAAGTATATTCCATATCTTTGTCTTGAAAGTTATTTTCATGGATTGTATTGTGTTACCCCAAAATATGTGTCAACTTGGTTAGGCCATCATTCTCAGTATTGTATGGTTGTCCTCCATTTTGCGATTTATGTAATTTTCCTGTGTGTTGTAAATTCTAAGCTCTGCCTGTGGTTAATGAGGCAAAATTGGGTTATGTTAAGGAGGTTTAGGGTGGGATGTAACACCCTTACTCGGGTCACATCTCTGATGCAATGTAAAGGGAGTTTCTCTGAGTTGTGGCCTGCATCACCTTTTATCTTACAAGAGATAAAAGGAAACGGAAGTGAACAGAGAGTGGGGGGCCTCATACAATCAAGAAACAAGATCCAGGAGAATAGCTAGTCCTTTGGAACTGGGGTTCCTGCATTGAAAACCTCCTCAGCCAGGGGAAGATTGATGACAACCACCTTCCTCCCGGGACAACACAGAGAGAAAGCCTTCCCCTGGAGCTGGCATCCTGAACGCGGACTTCTAGCCTACTAGACTGTGAGAGAATAAATTTCTCCTTGTTACAACCATCCACTTGTGGTATTTCTGTTATAGCAGTGCTAGATAACTAAGACACTTATCATACAACAAAATAAATATCTGTCTTCTGACTAGACTCTAAGTACTTAGGCAAGGAACCCTTATCTTGAGTTTCTAACAAAGTTTTCATTAACTAGAACTGGTTCAAAATTGTTCATTAACTTGTTGGATGATTGAATGAACAAACGAAGATTGAACCTATGTATTTAGCTAATCAAAAGTCTTGTCCATTTAATAAATATTATCTTCATCTAGTAACTGCGGGAATGTAAGAGAGAAAGAAAATCGTACGTGCCACCAATGGTAAGTTGGGGCGTGCACCTAGGAAAGGCTACTAGATAATCACACAAAAGGTATCACAACGTGGCATTCGTTACCATGGGAAATTTACTAGTGTCTACATCTTCCCCTAAGGAGCGCTGGTGGCACTTGACTGTTAACTGAAAGGTTGGAGGTTCAAACCCATCCAGGAGCTCCATGGAAAAAAGACCTGGTGATCAGCTTCCATAAAGATTACAGCTAAGAAAAACCTATAGGGCAGTTTTACTCTGTCACATGAGATTGCTACAAGCCACAATCAATTCTCAGCACGCAACAACAATTCTCCCTCTCGGTGTTACCAAAAACAAAACCCACTGCCATCGAGGCAATTCAGGCTCATAGGGACAGCGTTGAACTGCTCCATAAAGTTCCCAAGGCTGTAATCTTTACAAAAGTAGACTGCCACATGTTTCTCCAACAGAGTGGCTGGTGGGTTCGAACTGTTGGTAGGTTCAAACTGCTGACCTTTTGGTTAGCAGTTAAGCGCTTTAACCTCTGTGCCACTAGAGCTTCTCCTCCTGGTGTTAGAGGTTTAGAAAAGTTGGTTCTGTTAACACAATTTTTGTTCCTTGTAATCTGTTTTTGTCTTTGGTTACTTTTAATATTTTTGCCTTGACTTTAGTGTTCCATGGTTCCAAAACAATGTATGAGGATGGGTTTATTTTTATTTACTTTGCTCAAGACTAAGTGTTTCTGACTCTAAGGACACATAGGTTTTTATCAATTCTGATAAATTCTCAATCATCAGCTCTTCAAATCTTACCTCTCTCCAGTTTTCTCTATTTTATCCTTACAGAATGTCCATTTCATGTATAGTGGACTTTTTCATTCATTCCTCCATGTTTTTAATCTATTATCTCTCTCTCTGCATTCCACCACTAGTCTGTCAGTTTGTTGTACTGTGGTGGTTTGCTTGTTGCTGTAATGTTAAAAGGAAGCTATGCCAGGGGGTAGTTCAAATACCATCAGGGTCATCTGGGGTGGACAGATTTCAGTAGAGCTTCCAGCCTAAGACAGACTGGGAAGAAGGACATGGTAGTGCATTTTGGAAAAACTGGCCAGTGAAAACTTTATGAATAACAGCACAACACTGTCTAATACAGTGCTGGAAGATGAACCTCTCAGGTTAGAAAACACTCAAAATATACTGGGAAAGTGCTGCCTCCTCAAAGTAGAGTCGACCTTAATGACATGGTTGGAGTAAAGCTTTAGGAACCTTCTGTTGAGGGTGCACAACTCAAAATGCAAAGAAACAGCTTCACGTTGAAGAAACGTGAGATTATGAAGCATGAATCTAGGAAAATTGGGGGGGGCATCAAAAAAAGAAATGGAATGTATAAAGATCAATATCCTAGGCATTAGTGAGGGGAAATGGACTGGTATTTGGCCATTTTAAATCAGACAATGTCAAAAAAAATATTTCAAGATCTGTCCTGAAGTACAATGCTGTCAGTGATAGGGTAATATTCATACACCTACAAGAAAGACCAGTTAATACAACTAATATTCAAATTTACACACCAACCATTAAAGCCAAAGATGAAGAAACTGAAGGTTTTTACCAGCTCCTGCAATCTGAAATTGATCAAACATGCAATCAAGATGAAACGATAATTACTGGTGATTGGAATGCCAAAGCTGGAGACAAAGAAGAAGAATCGGTAGTTGGAAAATATGGCCTCAGTGATAGAAATGACACGAGAGATTGAATGATAGAATTTTGCAAGACCAACAACTTCTTCACTGCAAATACCTTTTTCAACAACATAAACTATTACTATATATTTGAACTTCTCCAGATGGACTATACAGGAATCAAATAGACTATATCTGTGGAAAGAGACAATGGAGAAACTCAGTATCATCAGTCAGAACAAGGCCAACCATCAATTGCTAATAAGCAAGTTCAAGTTGAAGCTGAAGAAAATTAGAGCAAGTTTCACAAGAACCAAAGCACGTCCTGGAGTATATCCCACCTCAATTTACAGACCATCTCAAGGATACATTTGAAGCATTGAATACTAATGACCAAAGACCAGGGGAGTTATGGGATGACATCAAGGATACCATGTATGAAGAAAGCAAAAAGTCATTAAAAAGACAGGAAAGAAAGAAAATACCAAAATGGAAGTTAGAAGAGACTCTGAAAATTGCTCTTGAAAGTAGAATAGCTAAAGTGAAGGGAAGACATGAAGAAGTATAAGAGCTGAACAGAAGATTTCAAAGAGGGGATTGAGAAGACAAAGTGAAATATGCAAAGACCTGGAGTTAGAAAACCAAAAGGGAAGACCATGCTCAGCATTCTCAAGCTGAAAAACTGAAAAAAAAATTAAAAAATTCAAGCCTCTAGTTACAATATTGAAGGATTCTAGGGGTAAAATATTGAATGACGCAGGAAGCATCAAAAGAAAATAAAGGAATATACAGAGTCACCGTACCAAAAATTCGGTCAAGGTTCAACCATTTCAGGAGGTAGCATGTGATTAAAAACTAGTGGTATGGAAGGAAGAAGTCTAAGCTGCACTGAAGGCATTGGCAAAAAACAAGGTGCCAAAAATTGACAGAATACCAACTGAGGTGTTTCAACAAACGAATGCAACATTGGAAGCCCTCACTCATCTATGCCAAGAAATTTGGAAAACACCTACCTGGCCAACCAACTGAAGAGATTCATATTTGTGCCCATCCCAAGAAACATGAAACAACAGAATATGGAAATTATTGGACAATATCATTAATATAACAGGATGTAAAATTTTGCTGAAAATAATTCAAAAATGGTGCAGCAGTACATCAACAGGAAACTGCCAGAAATTCAAGCCAGAGTCGAAGCAGATGTGGAATGAGGGATATCATTGCTGATGTCTGACAGATCTTGCATCAGAGAACACCAGAAAGATGTTTATTTGTGTTTTATTGGCTATGGAAAGGCAATTGACTGTGTGGATCATAACAGATTATGGATAACATTGCAAAGGACGGGAATTCCAGAACGCTTAATTGTGCTCATGCAGAACCTGT
Organism: Elephas maximus indicus; assembly: GCF_024166365.1. NCBI lineage: Eukaryota > Metazoa > Chordata > Mammalia > Proboscidea > Elephantidae > Elephas > Elephas maximus. Next base: position 54,684,015 of record NC_064824.1, read on the forward strand.
GCATAAGACCAAGAGGCAGTCGTTTGAACATGCTGAGGTAGTATTTGTCAGGTTTCTCCACTGTAGAGTTCCTCTTTTTTCCACCTTTCATACTCCACTCTTTGGAAGGAAGTCACTATACGCAGCCCACATTTAAGAGGTGATAAGTTATGCTCCATCCTCTTGAGGGTTGAGTCTCTACATGAATTATTTGGAACTTCTTTGCACAGTTTATCTCTTCACCCCATTTATTTATTCATTTATCTATTTATATCAGTATGGACTCATGTAAGAATATGTATTTTATACTTTGGGTAATAATCCTACTTTATTTATTTTGCTGCTCAGATTTTTTCATCTTTGGCCAAAGGGAGACCTTTCAGTTGTCTCTTGGGTCCTTTGTCAAGTATCAACGAACTGATGCTAAAGTTTATATGGAAAGACAAAAGACCTAAAATAGTCAACAAAATAGTGAAGAACGAAGTTGGAGGACTCACAATTCCCAGTTTCAACACTTACTATAAAGCTGCATTATATGCCAACGGTGATGAAATGTCACTCCTGCGATTACATTGTATGAGACTCTGTCTTGCTCTTGCAGTCTCTCTGTCTATATATATATATATCTGTCTCTCTGTCTCTCTCTTTCCATTACTGGCTTTGAAGAAGAAAGCTGCCATAAATACTAACCCCACCCACTGCCATATAAATACTATGGCCTCACAAAATGATTCTGACAACAACCTGCGGGAGCTTAGAATCAGATTCTCCCCCAGTTGAGCCTCCAATGAGAGCTCAACCCTGATCAACATCTTGATTGCAGCCTTGTGAGATCCAGAGAAGAGGACCCAGCTAAGCTGTACCCACACTCCTGGCCCATGGAAACTACGATAAAATAAATGCGTTTTTTTTTTTTTTTAAGCTTCAAAGTTTGTAGTAATTTGTTACACAGCAATAGAAAACCAATACAAGTGGAAAACCTAAGTGAAGTACAAAGTACTATTTTAAGGCCCTGAAAGAAGGAAGTGTCCCGCGGTTACCTGAGGTGTACTGAAAATCTGCTTTCGAAACAATCATTCGATTTAATAGAGAAAGGGAGGAGGGGAGAAGGAAAGGAGATGATAGATAGATGATGGATAGGTAGATAAGTAGGTAGGTAGGTGGATGATAGAGTTCTATCACTGAAGAATAGCATTTCTTTATTTCAGAAAGGTATCAAACTTTTTTGATTTTATAACCTATAGTCCTTTAAGGAAAATGGGTGTAAAATAATAATACTTTTGTGATCTGAGGGTTCAATATAGTTGTTATGTATTGTTTACTATACTTAGATTGTATACTTCCATAAATACTTATACTCTATGATCAGCACATGCAAACCACATCCAAGTTTGGTTTCTTCAATTCAAACTGGAATTTTTAACACTGTTTGTATCATGCGCCTAAGACATCAAAGGTATTACGAAGTAGTTAGTAATGAATAAAAGCTCATTTCAGAAAATAAAATTCCGACTTGCTTGACATATTGTGGCTTCTTCAGACACATGAGAGAGTAATTACTCAACATGCTTGATTCCAGTTAGGTTTATCAAATGCAACTCTAGAAAGATACATTTTTGTAACAAATTGTCCATGCGGTTCACCAATATTGCATATGTGACAACTTTGGGTTAAAAAAAAAAACACTTTATTTTTCTTTTCCCAGTAAATTACATCAAAGTGAGTCACTGTGCACCAGAAGATGAGAGAAAATCTTCTAAAGCCCCACTGAGGTCAGACTCAGTCTGAGAAGCTGTGCTGTGAGAAATTTACCCACATTTCCACTAAACAATAGCTAATTTTCTTACAGCTTGTGAACACATAAAACATGACATACCCTTCCTTCCTGTACCTTGGTTAACCAGGGCTTTTCTTTTTTTTCTTCCCAGAAATGTACCTAAATCTTAGCTCTAACTCCTCTTATCACAAACTACAGTGAAACTTGCTCTACCCCTTCTTTGTCTCCATTCCAGGTCTGACCTTTACTGTGATTCAGAAGCAACAGATAGATCATTCAGTGCTTGGTGAAGCTTTGTCATCTCCTAGGTGCTCTGGAATTAGAATTTTGTACATGGTATTTGGGAATGTTCAAAATATTAATTACTTTTCCAAAAACACAAATGCACACAATTTTCTTCCTAGACAGATACCAATGGAATGGATTCCATGTTCCACATATTAGCCCACTTCTTATACTCTTGCAGTATTCCTTGGTTGCATGCTTCTTCTCACATGTACACAATGATGGAAAGATGTCTCACTTTGCATTAGTCACACTAAATTTAACATATAAAGCCTCCAAAAAAGCAAATGGCCTATGGCTTGCTTTCCCAGATGACCTGTGATAGTCCTCAGAGGACTTTTCACATTGTCGAAGACTTTAAAGTTTACTTTCCTCAAGTAAACATGGTATTTCTTCCCACTAAACTTCAGAGATATGAGACTAACAGGCTGCCTTCACGCAAGGACATCTTTAACTTGATAATTCTAGTCTACAAGGAGAAATAAGCAGTACCAGTTGGATCACAACCCGTTTTCAAGCCCTTGTTGAAAATAACAACACATCCATAACCATGCAGTTATTAATAAGCCCATATATCTGAAAACTTGCTTGTGGGAACCAGGAGAAAAAGCCACTCTAAATGTGTGTTTGTTTTCCTATTTACTGAAGACAATATCCTTATCCATGAAGCATGTACAATTATGCATTTTAAGTCTTACTGTTAGAGAAAGAAATTCCTGTAGGAATATCTACATAGTACCAGCAAAAGAATAAACGATATCGAGAAAGACTAAGAGGAAAAGCTAGAGCCAGGGAAAAAAAACAGCTTCCAGATTCAGCCCTGCCACTGTGTGACCTCGAGAACTTCTCTGAAATCCTGCTTCCTTGTCTGTATGCCTAACACCTGTCTACAGGTTATTGAGGGGATAATAGGTATTGCATCTTTAATCCATGGCGCAGTGGTTAAGCGTTCGGCTGCAATCCAAAAAGTCAGTAGTTGGAGCCCACCAGCCACTCGGTGGGAGAGAGATTTGGCAATGTGCTTCCATAAAGATTCACAGCCTTGGAAACCCTATGGGGCAGTTCTACTCTGTCCTATAGAGTCGCTATGAGTTAACCTACTAGGCATCAATCAATCATAGGCATGCTTGGTATTGTTCCCAGGAACAATGCAGCACACTGCCTTTCATCTGAATGACTCTCACTCAATCTCATCACCCAATGGATGCCTCTGATTTCAAAGGATTAATAGAAAGTAGGTCATAATTACAAATCTTTTCATGTTTTATTTCCCTAAGCTTCCTCATCGTCCCCTCTACAAAAATTACACTTTTTTTTTCTCTCAAAATGATAAATCTCTTGGATTATTTAGAAGTTTGCTTAAGTGTAGCAGTCCCACTCAAAGCCAATTGTCTCTCCTTCTCCCAACCACACACATACACACACACACAGAGTTTAAAATAATTATTTATTATATAGTCTGGACTATCTACTCCAGAGTATAAGTAGTAGCAGCTGCGTCACCAGAACAGAAAAATCATGTGCTTTAATATTATTGAATAAAAATGTGATCTAACATAATTAATATGCAAAAAAGATCTGAGATAATAACTGTTTGGGATATATAGTATGAAGTGAGGGATGATGTGAAAAAAATACACAGGAGGAAAATCCTTTCCCAAGTCTTAATTTTTCAGACTTTAAACATTTGTGGCAAAAAGTATCACACTTGAAAAAAAAATCACAAAACTGTAGGATTCTGAGAGTTCTTCCAGACTTGTTATCAATGTTCCGGCAGAACAAAAGTTGAATCAGGCAAGAAAAATGAAATTCTTACCATTTTTGTTAGACTGCCTATTAAAAAAAAAAAAGAGAGAGAGAGAGAGATCTTACTGTACTCTTCCTCAACACTTATCTCAGACCAACGACCACTTTCCATGTTTCTCATGAAGCTTAGACCCTTCCACTAATCTTAAATTTCCTGCTGTATTTTTTTTTATTGTCATGTGGATGTGAGAAATGTCTGATGATCACCTTTGGTCATAACCTTTCATAGATCTGGACATACACATTCAAAACTGCATATTACAAAGCACCCCCAGAGGTTACCGAACTTAAGAAAACCTAAGGTTTTGTAACATACCAATTAACCCGTGGAAAGTATTCCAAATAGTTACATTCTCTCAGTCCCTTCTTCAAATTTAACACCAAAAAGTTCTCAATTCTTGCCATGAACAATCTGTAAAACAAATAATAACCTCACCTCCATAAGCAACAGTAAAGCGAGCAGGAACTTTTGTTAATTTTTTATGTTATCTAGTTTATTACCAGATCTCCCTGCTAAGAACTTGAGTTGTTCTGGTTGAAAAATGATTTAAGAAGCAAAAAACAAAGAAACAAAAGTTTAAATAAAGGGACGTCAGTTTCTCAGTCTCTCTGCACTTTCCCACTAAACTGGGTGGAGCTGATCTAGAGAAGTCTAGAGGTATTTCGGAAATAAGCTAATGGGAAAGGACATCACAAGAGGTCAAAAGCGACTCTCTTCCTCTTCCACCGCGCGGTGAAGGCCAGGGATGAATTTCAAGAGTTGTTTCCGGACACTTCCCCTCCTACTCTTCCGGGGCAGGGTCCCAAACACGTTTGAGAAGCTGCTATCACACAAGGGAGATAGAGACCCACTGCTGGTGGTGCTGATGTTCCGGTTCCTCCTCCATGAAGACTTCCTCAGAAAATCGTCTCCATCCTTGGGGATAAAGCACTCATCCTCTGTGCTTGTCTGCCGACTGAAGGCCCCTCCACTAGAGTCCTCAGACATGCATGTCTGGTAGCCGTCCTCGCTGTCCATGGTCACGGAGCTCAGCCAGCTCTTGCAACTGCTCTCACTGGATAATCGATTTCGGTCCACGAGGGCTGGGACCGGCGCAGGCAACATTCCAAACAAAGACGATTCATCTATGTCCGTGTTTTCCAAACTTGGGCAGTTAGCTGCATCACCTAGAATTCAGAAAACAAGTCTGCTGTGTAATGGATCTACAAATAATTACACCTATAAATAAACACACCAAATAACACTAAAAATTTTAAAAATACACCCTACAAATAAATAAACCAAACTTTCTCTCAGAAAGGCACACGGAAAAGTAAGGGTCGAGAGTGTCTTTCACTTGTGTGACTGTTGATGACGTCACTTGATAAATCTTAATGTAAGTTTTCCCAAACCATTTTTCATGGGCATAGTTTCTCCATGTAAGGAAGTTCTGTGGGCAAGAAAATTACAGTTCTAGATTAAGAGAACAGTTCAACCAAGAATATGCCAATGGGGTTTGTGTATCTCCAAAAGGATAATTTCCCAGAATTAACTGGCCATGTAACATTTAATTAGCATTCTCACAGAAATAGAGTTTCGCAGAATTCACTTTGGGAAATACTGTCTTATAGATTTCTCCATTTAGTTCCTCCAATTCTTCATTATTGACTTTTTTAATAATCATAAAATTCTTATAAAATTATTTGAAGTAGAGAGGAAACACAGTTCTAAACCTACACCTGTAGACTGATTATAGAGAATTCAAAGATGTTTAAAAATAGTGAGGATTTATGAAATCAAATATGTCTTTTAACCTAAATATTCTAAATTTCCTTAATACTTTAAATGCTCTGTAAAAGTGCTGTGCCCCAAAAAGATCCCTGTCCTCAGTCAAGTAATAATGTATTTCAGGAAACTGAATTTTAACCACTGGCTGAATTTTTTCATCGACCCTTCATAATGTGTATTTGGGCTCTCCAAACGCAAGTTTTAATCACACGCCAACTTCCTGTCCATACCCTACCTGCTTCCACACTATTTGAGTTGGTTGGCATGCTGGTTACAGAAAAGAAAATAATTGTAATACCAAGCTGAGGAAAATGTAATTAGGTGACTCTGCTTCAGAAAAAAAAAAACAAAACAGAACATTGCACACTCAGAATGGTTTTACTTTATGCTGAGATGTCTACTGCTGCTCGTCTTTGCCCTTGGTTGACAGTATACAAAGTGACAGTTTCTTTCCATTTGATCTGCAAGGCTGAATATGGCCAAACTTGTGGTGACTAGTCATGTTTTCCTGAGTGGTGCAAATGGTTAAGAGCTCAACTATTAGCTGAAAAGTTGGTGGTTTGAACACGTCCAGAGCTGGCTCAGAAGTAAGGCGTGGCAATCTGCTTCTGAAAGGTCACAGCCTTGAAAACTCTATGGAGCAGTGCTACTGTGCACACATGGGGTTGCCGTGAGTCAGAATCAACTCGATGGAAATCAATAACAGCCATAGAAAAAGTAGACCAAAGAACTCTCTCAATCTCTAAAAAAATGTATACAAGAGTGGCCTTATAAGAAGTCAATCTCCTCAACCCTGATCGAAGGGCAAAGATACAGACAAAGCTGTTCCCATAGAAGCTCAGGACTGCTAAACCCCACCTCCATTCCAAGATGCTCCAGAAGTGAGGCAAAGGCATCCCCAACACCTGTTTGTTTTCAGAAATCCAAATGTGCCTGAAATAGAGAAACTGCAAAGACTTTTTTTTTAAAAAAAAAACTCTGGCTCACTAACAAACTTCTAGCTCCAAGAATTCTATCGTGAATTTTTTAAAAATATCAACTTAAAGGCATAAAAAAAGAGAAGTAACTAGTACATAAATTTCAAATACTTCTGTTTTTTTGAGCAACAACTTCAACACAAACCTCTAAACCATAAATCAGTATCTAATCAAGGATTAAATGGTATTTTTTTCTGTAACCAAATGGATTATCACTTTTAACAGATATTGTAGGTTATAAATAAAAAATATATATATATAAATAGTAGGTTATAAATAGGGACTTTAGTGCGGTGTCATCTGAAGAAGATATAACCTATATTTCACACCCACATAGCTGACGGCTTCTGTGAATTATTTGTACATGCAAGTTCATCCTTCAGGTTACACAGTCACACAGTAAATGTCAAATCAACACGTTTAAAACTCAGCTCTTCTCTTCAAAACGCACACAATGGCAAGAGCCATACACCTGCTGTTCTAATAATCTTACACATTTCTACCTTGGTTTTGGTGGCCATGAAGAATTTTATATATATATATATAAATGGAATTTACACAATTTGAGTAAATGATAGGCACTCTACTCAAGAAGTGGGCAACCGTTCTAGCCTGAATAGCTTCTGAGAACTACACAGTCCCTGTACCATGAATGTTCTAGAGAATTTAATTCATCTCCTGAACTAGTAAGAGACTCAGGCAATATTTTCTACTGCTCTTCTCACATCTCCAGGTGCCTCTTGTGTTTGTGTGCACACATGTGTGTTTGCATGCATATGTGCTATGTGTTGACTTACTCTTCCTCCTAACCCACAGGTCACTCCAAGGATCACTCCAAAGAGATACAGAGGGATATCCTTGGTTGGAACTAGACAAATTTTTCTTGTAATGATGACAACCCTAAAACAACTTAAAGGCAGAAACACTGAAAGGATGAAATGTTACCGTGGTTTCTAAACAGGAAATCACATTTACCATGAAGAAGACGCTGTTCCTGTAACTGCAGAGATCTGAACTCTACCCATTTTTTCTTCAAAGTTTGCTGTGAGAATGAAGAAAAAAGTGTTAATTATTAGAAAACCCCAGTGAAGACAACAGTTTACTTCTAGGTGCTGATATTTGTCACTAAATTTCATTCTCTTCTTTCTGGCAGTAACTATCCCTCCATATTCATTTGAAAGAGTTTTGCTGTATAAAATGGAGGTACTGAGAATACACTTTCTGAAGAAATATCCTAGGAGCTTCTACAAGCATTTTGCTTTTTTTTTTAAAACAATGAAATGTATTTATTTACATATTTTTTTAAATATAATAGATTCCTTGGTTTTCAAATCCACTTACTAGCTGTTTAGACAGGTAGTTACACTCTAGCTTTCCCCTGTCTGCAGGGTGAAGACAATAATAGAACATAAACCTTGGGATTGTCATGAGAATTAAATGAGTAAATACATGTAAAATGTTTAGAACACTGACTAGAACATAGTAAATGCTCAGTAAATATCATCATCAACCAATGACCTTGGGATTCTATAATAGTTTTTTCTGCTGAACATCTATTTATTTTCCACACACAAAAAAGGAAACAGACATGGTCTAAAATGCTTCCTTCAAAGGCTAAACTTAGAACACTGTTAAGTAACCCAACTTCTTATTTGCTTCCTTCCTAGGCTTTCCCAGCACATGAAAGCATTGGCCCAGGGTGGGAATGTAACAGTGAAAACTGCATGGCTGAGCCCAGCCCATAGAGGGGAGCTGAGGCAACGGAAATTGAAAGCAAACCAGGCATCTAGCCAAACACCAAGGTTCATTCTTTGCCCTGCTCCTTTTCTTCCATTCCACCCTTCCCCGACATTCCAGATCACTGGGGCAAGCCCAGCAGGTGGGCACAGCTCAGATTTGTCAATGAAGACTTATCCCAAAGTAAAGATAGCATAGTTGGAAACAAACAGTCCTCTTTACACATCTGGGAAGGTATAGACCCAGGCTACAAAGAAAGGGGGAAAAAAAAGCACATTGGGGAGGGAAAGGCCTAAGGGAAAGAAAATAATGAAATTATAAGAACGTCACTAAATGCTTAAGGGAACACAGCCCTGCAAGATCTGAAACTGGGCAAGATTTTCCAAGCCTTCATAGAAATCCTTGTGGTTTCCAACATGATATATAAACAATAAATCAAAGCAATAAAACATCTGGCTAAATTAATTTCTTGTTCTTTCTAGATTATAATAATGGCTGTAAGATCTGTGGGCTACCTTCATCACAGTTTTTGTTTCCTGTTTAAGTCTTGTTTCATGTGAAAGTCAGAGTAAGGCACCCAGGGGGTATAGGACTAACAAGGAGCTGCCCTATATACCAACCCTATTCTTCCTTTTCAAAGAGGTTTATCTCCTGCAAAAAAAAAAAAAAAAATAGAGTCCAGCTGGGAACCATAAGGCCAGATTGACACTCAAAACTATATATAAAAAAAAGAGGGACTTGTATCTTCGCACTTATTACCCAGAAATACAGAGTCAAAGATTGCCAAATAATTGGAGGTTTTTTAATGAAAATAAAGGTTTTAAAATATCTCATCTGCTGATTTGGCCCAGTTACAAGTATGTCATCACTTAGAGCAAGAAAACACCAGTGTAAAAATCAGATATGTCAACATGACTAAGAGTTTTCAGTCAGTTGTTAGGGATCTGTAATTGTAAACTTCCCCATTTCTCTGCCTATACTACTGACATTACGACTATATATTTGGGTCAAACGACTATATATTTGGGTCAAATATAAATTCTCATCATTAGAAGAGAAGTATATGTGATATCTAACTGTACTGGGTTACATCAACTCACTGTGCAACTGTTCAGTACTAGCTGAATGAAAAAATGATTTCCTGATACAACACTCAACTATCTACATTCCCAGTGTTTTTCAATCCATATGAGACATACAGCTAAACATTCCCAAGGCACTTTCAAAGTACAAAGTAGCAAAGTACTTCCCAAAGGCTACAAACCCAGTAAATAACAGAGGTAGATTAAAAACTAGCTCTCCCAGCTACTCCATTGATGTGCTCTTTTCATGTCAAAACTTTGAATCATAGGTCAAGAGAAAGGGAATTCCTTGCTCAGAAGGGACCACTGTTTCTAAAGAAGAGCTGCTGGCCCCCGCAAAAATTCTTTGAGGTACAGATTGCACAATTACATAGCACATACAAAGTAAATGTCATTGTGTGGAGGGAAAGCCAACCTGATCCTGACTGTAGGTCAGACCCAGACATTTCTGGCCCAAGAACTGAACTGTTATCAATTGGCATAATACTGTTTTTGGGGTTTCTGTTCTGTGTCCTCATTCAGTGAGTCTTAAAAGCTTGTGAGTGGCCAGCCAAGATAAATTGATCTCTGTTTCCTGTAGGTGACAGAAGAAGGAGACCCAGGAATCAGAGATGAACAAGGACTACAGGACTAATTGCATCCATGAACTACTGCCTCCCCTGTCATGAGACCAGAAGAACTGGATGGTGTCTTGCTACCATTAGTGAACATTTTGATCACAGCCACCATAGATGGATCCTGATCGAAAGGAATAAAATTGCAGAACGGAAATCCAAATTCTTAAAGACTCCAGACTTACTGGACCCACTGAGACTATTGCCCCTAGATGCTCTTTGAGCCTTTAACCAAAACTATCTGCTGAAGTAATCTTTAGACTAAACGACAATTTAGCTCAATTAGTATGCCTTGAGTATTGTGCCCTCTTAAAATATTATATATAATGAGACCAAAATGACAACAGTAAATCCACAGTATAGATGAGAAGACTAGCAGAGCAGTGAGTCTAATTTAAAGGTGATGGATCAATTTGGGTAGAAACAGCAAGATTGTTGATACAAAGTGAAGAGTGGACTATACTGAATTATACGTGTAGAAATTCTTGAATGGGTGCATGTTTTGCTCTCTATATTTTCACTAAAAATAAAATAAATATTTTTTAAAAAACAGCTGAACTAGAAATGGCATAATCAAAAGATTAGAAATGGGAAGGAAACGAAAAAAGGCAAGCAGGACTGAACCTGAAGTCATGCTGGGTCTGCAGAACCAGAGAGAGGCAGCCAGGAATATGGATCCTATGGCAAAATGTGGTTTAAATGCACCTATCTGAGCAAAGTATATAGCTGAAGCTCACCCACCGGTAAAAGGAGACTGAGAAAAGCTGCTGTGATTGCTAGGGTTCCCGTAGAGCTTGTCTCTAGAGAGGCAGAAGTACATAAACACTGCCTCATGACTACAGCCACGCAGCATATTGACCTCAGGACAGCCATCCAAGTTGTCAGACCTCACTGGATTGGGAGCTCTGAAGAGCTGAGTGGAGGCAGCTGTCCAGCTATCACATTGTGCTTAGGAGAGAGGCTACCACTCAAGGTAAGTATGTAAACACACACACACACGCACACGCACACACACACGCACGCACGTATATAAATTTAAAAACTCTGTAGAAAAAACAAAGGTCCCTGGTTGGTGAAAACAATTTGTATTTAACTACTAACCTAAAGGTTGGCAGTTCAAACCTACCCGGTGGAACCATGAAGAAAAGGCCTGGTAATCTGCTTCCATTAAATTACAGCCAAGAAAACTCTATGGAGCAGTCCTACGCTGTAACACATGGTGTTACCATGTGTGGCAATTGACTCGATGGCAACAAGTTTGGTTTTCTATACAGAAAGAACACATTCTATAGAGAACACAAAGGGAACAAGAAAATCACTGAAGATAATACTAAAGAATTAAAAAAACATAAAATGATATAAAATATGAAAGAGCAGTTAGGAATCGTAGAAGATAGATTGACAGACTCTAATACATATCTAAAAGAAATTCCAAGAGATAATACAAGGAGTGGTAAGGAAGCTATATTCAAAGAGGTCAAAGCCGATGATTTTCTAAAACTGAAGAAAGTCATAATTCCTTAGATTGAAAGGGCGCTGCAAGTCCTAAGAAGTATAAATTTAAAAATACATCCAGACCCAGTCACAGTGTCGTGAACTGTATATTACTGAAGACAAAAGAACATCAAAAAGGCAACCAGAAAAATATTTTGAAACATTACCACAAATCCAAACACTAGTTTTTGAAAAGACTCAAAAATACAAAATTCTTTAGAGAGATTTAACAAGGGGGAAAAAAGGGGAAAGTAGAGAAGGCATAAAAAATAGTACAAAAAAAATGGGAACATAATCACTGTTATAATAAAAAGATAACTGAATTTTTATCATCGACTTTGTCAATAAATTTCAAAACTTTATTAACAAAAACGTAATTCACCAAAACTGGCTAAAACAAAAACAAACAAAAAAAATCTTATAACTAATAAAGAAATTGAAAAATAGTTTAAAAGACTTCCCACCAAAAAAGAACCGCCAAGCCCTGATGATTCAGATTATATGACAAGAGTTCTTACCAGAGAACAAAAAGGGGAACATATTTCCCAGCTCATGCTTAGAACCCAGTAAACTTGATACCAAAATTACAGAAAAATAGCCTGACAAAAGAAAATAACAGGCCAAGCTAACTCATGAAGCTACTTCCAAAAATTCTAAAGAAAATATTAGCAAGTCAAATTGACAAGTATTTGAAAAATAATTACCAATTATGACCAGGTTGGGTTTATCCTAAAAGGTCCCTGGGTAACACAAATGGCTTGCACTCAACTACTAACCTAGAAGGAGTCCTATGGCACAATGGTTAAGAGCTCTGCTGCTAACTGAAAGTTTGGAAGTTCGAACCCACCAGTGGCTCTGTGGAAAAAAAGATCTAGTTATCTGCTCCCATAAAGATTAACAGCCTAGGAAACCTTATGGGGCAGTCACTACAGGGTTGCTATGAGTCAGAATTGACTCACTGACTCTGTGGTACACAACAACAGCTAACCTAGAGGTTGGTGATTTGAACCTCTCCAGCAGCACCATGGGATAAAGGGCTGGTGATCACTTCTGTAAAGATTACAGCAAGAAAACCCTATGGAGCAGTTCTACTCTGTAACACATGAGGTTGCCATGAGTTGGAAACGGCTCTATAGCAATGAGATTTTTTGTTTGTTTGGGGGTTTATCCTAGGAATGCAAGAGTGGCTTTATGTTTGAAATGTTTTAAATGTCATTCACTCTACTGACATTGAAAAAAAAAGAAAGAAAACAGAAGAGCATCATAACAGATGCAGAAAAAAAAAAGTATTTGATAAAATTTAACACACAAGTGCTATAAAAACCACCAACAAATGGTATAGAAAAGAGCTTCCTTAGTCTGAGAAGTATATTAATAAAGATAGCTCATTCCTAATGAGGAAGAACTGGAAGAATTCTTTTTAAAATCAAGACCAAAACAAGGATGCTTGCTTTTATGGGTTCTATTCACCATTGAGTTGGAGGTCCCACACAGTGTAGTAAAGTAAGAAGGATTGTAATAATGAATAAAACTGTTATCCACAGTTATTACCTTCATAAAAACTCAAAAGAAGCTACAATTTATTAGAAATTACAAGAGAGTTTAGCAAGGTGTTTGAATAAAAAAGCATAGAAAATTGATTTTGTACATATATACGTCAACCTTATGAAGGAGCCCCGGGAGCGCAATGGTTAAGCACTTAGTTGCTAACTGAAAGGTTGGTGGTTTGCAACACCAACAGTTCCAAGAGAGAAAGATCTGGCAATCTGCTCCTATAGAGATAATAGCCAAGAAAACCCTGTGGGGCAGTTCTGTTACATGGGGTTGCTATGAGTCAGAATTGATTCAATGGCATACAACAATAACAATATACATTAACCTCAATCAAAAGATGCAATATTTATAAAGAAATTATAAAAGGACTACAAATTATAAGACAGACAGGAATACATCTAACAAAAGATTTATAAGACCCATATGAATAAAATTATAAGACTTTATTAGAAGATATTAAAGAAGACAATTAAAAATGAGATAATCCATCAAAATTCATTATCATAAAGCTACTGAGTCTCCTCAAATTGATCTGCATATACAGAGTGGGATATCAATCAAAACAGCATACCTTCATGCAACTTGACAATCTGATTCTAAAATTTGTATAGAAGATCAAAGGACCAAGAATAAACTGGAAGGCTTGCCCAAACAGATATCAAGATTTATTAGAAATAACCGAGTCGAGGGCAAACAAATTGACCAAGAATCAATTTGGAGCAGAATAGGGAGCCAGTAATCAAGTCCACACATACATGGAATTTAGTTACAAACAGGTTTCACTGCAGAGCAGAAGGGAGAAAGAGGAACTATAAAAACATGGTGCTGGGACAAATGAGTATCCATATGGAAAAAAATGAAATTGGAATCCTACCACAGACTATATACAAAAATTAATTTGAGATGAATTAAGAACTTCAGTATAAAAAGAAAAACCTTAAAACTTTCAGAAGAAATTAAAGAAAATGTGGATTAACTGCAAAGGACAGATAATTAGGAGTTTTCTCATCAACAAAAATATCAAAGAAATAATACATTCAAAGTGCCGTGGGAACAAAATGTCAACTTAGCAATTACCTAGCAAAAGTGTCTTTCAAGAAAACCAAAACCAAATCCAGTTCCGTCGAGTCGATTCCGACTCATAGCGGCCCTATAGGACTGAGTAGAACTTCCCCATAGAGTTTCCAAGGAGTGTCTGGCAGATTCGAACTGCCGACCTTTTGGTTAGCAGCCATAGTACTTAACCACTACTCTACCAGGGCAAGAGTATGGGTGAAATAAAGACTCTTTTTTGACAAAGAAAGACCTATTTGCCCTCACTGAAGTATGTTCTTTACCAAGAAGAAAAATAAACCCAGAGCTAAGAAGTAGAATGCAGGAAACAACAGCAAGCACATCAATTCAACCGGTTGACAAATGGATTCATTACGAGTTTTTTGGAATTTTTTTTTGTTTTTTTGTTAGGTGCCATCTAATCGGTTTTGACACCTAGTGACCCTATGTACAACAAAACGAAACACTGCCCAGGCCTATACCATCCTCACAGTCATTGTTGTGCTTGAGCTCATTGTTCCAGCCACCATGTCAATCCATTTCATCAAGGGTCTTCATCTTTTTCGCTGGACCTCTACTTTACCAAGGATGATGTCCTTCTCCAGGGACTGATCTCTCCTGATAACATGTCCAAAGTAATGTGAGACATAATCTACAGCATTCTGGCTGTACTTCTTCCAAGACAGATTTACTCATTCTTTTAGCAGTTCATGGTATATTCAATATTCTTCACCAACACCACCATTCAAAGGCGTCAATTCTTCTTCAGTCTTTCTTATTCATTGTCCAGCTTTTGCATGCACAAGAGGAGACTGAAAACACCGTGGCTTCCATCAGGCGCACCTTAGTCTTCAAGCTGATATCTTTGCTTTCAATACTTTAAAGAAGTCATTTGCAGCAGATTTGCCCAATGCGACGTGTCTTTTGATTTCTTGACTGCTGCTTCCATGGGTATTGATTGTGGATCCAAGTAAAATGAAATCCTTGACAACTTGAATCTTTTCTGCATTTATCATGATGTTGTTTATTGGTCCGGTTGTGAAGATTTTTGTTTTATGTTGAGGTGTAATCCATACTGAAGGCTGTAGTGTTTGATCTTTGTCAAGAAATGTTTCAAGTCCTCTTCACTTTCAGCAAGCAAGGTTGTGTCATCTGCATAACACAGGTTGTTAATGAGTCTTCCTCCAATCCTGTTGCTGCATTCTTCTTCATATAGTCCAGCTTCTCTGATTATTTGCTCAGCATACAGATTGAATAAAAAAAAAACCCGTTGCCATCAAGTTGATTCCTACTCACAGCAACCCTATAGGACTGCTGCATAGAGTTTCCAAGGAGCACCTGGTGGATTCAAACTGCCAACCTTTGGGTTAGCAGCCATAGCTCTTAACCACTACACCACCAGGGTTTCCGACAAATTGAATAGTTATGGTGAAAGGATACAACCCTGACGCACACCTTTCCTGACTTTAAACCACTCAGTATCCCCTTGTTCTGTTTGAACGACTGCCTCTTGATCTATGTACAGGTTCCTCGTGAGCACAATTAAGTGTTCTGGAATTCCCATTCTTCTCAAAGTTATCCATACTTTGTTATGATCCACACAATTGAATGCCTTTGCATAGTCAATAAAACACAGGTAAACATCTTTCTGGTATTCTCTGCTTTCAGCCAGGATCCATCAGCAATGACATCCCTGGTTCCAAGTCCTTTCCTGAATCCCACCTGAATTTCTGGTAGTTTCCTATCAATATAGTGCTGCAGCCACTTTTGAATATTGTTGGATAATTTCTGCATTCGGTTGGTCATCTTTCTTGA
Organism: Elephas maximus indicus; assembly: GCF_024166365.1. Taxonomy (NCBI): domain Eukaryota; kingdom Metazoa; phylum Chordata; class Mammalia; order Proboscidea; family Elephantidae; genus Elephas; species Elephas maximus. The sequence continues at coordinate 54,699,956 of NC_064824.1, forward strand.
GAATAGATATAAACATGGATCTCTCCCAGTTGATTGGCCAGGTACCTGTCTTCCAAATTTCTTGGCATAGACGATTGACCACTTCCAGTGCTGCATCTGTTTGTTGAAACATCTCAATTGGTACTCCATCAATTCCTAGAGCCTTGTTCTTCTCCAATTCCTTCACTCCAGTTTGGACTTCTTCCTTCAGTACCATCAGTTCCTAATCATATGCTACCTCCTTTTTGGTACAGTGACTCTGTATTTCTTCCATCTTCTTTTGATGCTTCCTGCATAGTTTAATATTTTTCCCATAGAACCCTTCACTATTGCAACTTGAGGCTTGAATTTTTTCTCCAGTTCTTTCAGCTTGAGAAATGCTGAGCATATTTTTCCCTTTTGGTTTTCTACCTTGAGATCTTTGTACATGTCATTATAATACTTTATTTTGTCTTCTCGAGCTGCCCTTTGAAATCTTCTGTTCAGTTCTTTTACTTCATCATGTCTTCCTTTCACTTTAGCTACATGACATTCAAGAGCAAGTTTCAGAGTCTCTTCTGACATCCATCTTGGTCGTTTCAAATTTGCCATCTTTTTAATGACCTCTGGCTTTCTTCATGTAAGATGTCCTTGATGTCATTCTACAACTCGTCTGGTCTTTGGTCATTAGTATTCAATGCATCAAATCTCTTCCTGAGATGGTCTCTAAATTCAGGTGGAACATATTCAAGGTCGTACTTTGGCTCTCATGGACTTTTAATTTTCATCACTTTCAGCTTCAACTTGAACTTGCATATGAGTAATTGATGATCTGTTCCACAGTCAGCCCCTGGCCTTGTCCTGACTGATGATATAGAGCTTTTCCATCATCTCTTCCCACGATGTAGTCAATTTGATCCCTGTGTATTCCATCTGGTGAGGTCTATGTGTATAAAAAAAAATAGTCACCATTTATGTTGGTGAAAAAAGGTATCTGCAATGAAGAAGTCATTGATCTTGCAAAATTCTATCATGTGATAGATTTCTAACACCAAGGCCATATTTTCCAACTACCAATCCTTCTTCTTTGTTTCCAACTTTCACATTCCAATCACCAGTAAATATCAATGCATCCTGATTGCATGTTCTATCAAGCTCAGACTGCAGAAGTTGGAAAAAATCCTCAATTTCCTCATCTTTGGTCTTAGTGTTTGGTGTACAAATTTGAATAATAGTCTCATTAACTGGTCTTCCTTGTAGGCATATGGATATTATCCTATCACTGACCGCAGTGTACTTCAGGATAAATCTTGAAATATTCTTTCTGACGATGAATGTAACGTCATTCTTCTTCAAACTGTCATTCCCGGCATAGTAGACCATATGATTGTCCTATTCAAAATGGCCAATACCAGTCCATTTCACCTCACTAATACCTAGGATATGGATGTTTATGTGTTTCATTTCCTTTTTGACAATTTCCAAATCCTAGATTCATGCTTCATACATTCCATGTTCTAATCATTAACGGATCTTTGCAGCCGTTTCTTCTCATTTTGAGTCGTGCCACATCAGCAAATGCAGGTCCTGAAAGCTTGACTCCATTTACATCATTAAGGTCGACTCTACTTTGAGGAGGTAACTCTTCCACAGTCGTATTTTGAGTATCTTCCAATCTGAGGGGCTCATCTTCCGGCACTATATTAGACAGTCTTCTGCAGCTACTCATAATGTTTTCACTGGCTAATTCTTTTCAGAAGTAGACTGCCGGATCCTTCTTCCTGTATATCCTACTGTGGGAGCTCAGCTGAAACCTGCCCTCCAAGGGTGACCCTGCTAATACTTGGATACTGGTGGCATAGCTTCCAGCATCACAGCAACATGCAAGCCACCAGAGTATGATACGCTGACAGACACGTAGGGGTTTCTTAGAATAAAATCCAATATTTTGTAATTTTAAAAACTGATGAAACTCTTTCAAAAAGGCAATAATAAGGAAAATAGGATGTTAAATTGACATTTACAGCATGTTAAGGTCTTCATGATGTCCAGGAAAAGGAGATATTGAAAATTTTTAAAGTTTATATATTCTTAGAAAAAATAATAATGAAGTATGTATATTAAAACTTGAAGAGAAAACACTCAAAGAACAAAAGTTTCTTACAAGCATGAAATATATTTGTGCAAGAGAGTACTACTTTATTCCACGAATTACAGGCCTATTTTTTCGCTTTTTAAATAAGATCATCAGTTTATTTTCTTCATTCCTTTCCTTTTTCTACAAAAGTCTGAAAACCTAGTTTAATGTTTTTTTGGATGTCCACCAAGATTTAGTATCTCCATTTTATAAAAGCAAATTAACTTTTGACAGTTAAAAATAATAAATAAATAAATATGAAGCATTGTTTACTCCTTATTGAAATTTAATGGTCAAATGTTAGAAATATGTCTTTTACTTATTTACAAAAATATACTGAAGGTCTTAGCCAATGCTATAAGAAAAGAAAAATAAATTAGTTGAATAACTGGAGATAAAAAAGGGTAAAACTCTCATTATCTGCAGATGATATGATGTCTATACAAAAAATCAAAGAAAATCTACAAATTATTAGAATAAAGGAAGTTCAGAAAGATTTCTAAATTAAGAAAATCAATATAAAAATTAATAGCAATAAGAATAAAATTTTAAAGATCATGTTTATTATAAAACCAGTTGCCATCCAGTTGATTCCTACTCATAGCAACGCTGTAAGACAGAGTCGAATTGCCCAGCAGGGTTTCTAGAGCTGTAAATCTTTATGGAAGCTGGCTGCTGCATCTTTCTCCCTTGGAGCAACTGGTGGGTTTGAACCGCTCGCTTCTCAGTTAGCAGCTGAGTGCTTAACCACTGTGCCACCAGAGCTCTTTATATTTATTATAGTAAGGAAAATTAGATCTAAGAATAAATTTAGTAAAAGATATGTGAGAATGTATGAAGAAAATTACAGAATGTTTTCAAGTCCATAAAAGACCTGAATAAAATGAGATACTGTGTTCAAAGCGATAAAAATGAAAACCATAAAGATGTCAATTGATCTCATTTATTTTATAAATTAAATTCTAATCAAAATCTGAGCAGAGGAATTCTTTAAAGGAATTTGACAAGTTGATTTTAAAAAATCACAGGGATAAGCAAAGTGACAAAAATATCAAAACCAATGTTGACACAGAAGAAAGTAGGGCTTGTTGATGAATTGGATGTAGAGGAAGAGAAGAATACAAGATTAGACATAATTGGATATTCCTGCAGCAGTAATTGTGTGGCTTTTGATAATTCTGCAATTTCCTCATCACAAAATTTCATCTTTAAGGGTTTTCCCATAAATGTATTTACACATACGTGTATATGTGTATATACATATATGTATCATATGTATATATGTTTGTATACTTAGTGGGTTCAATAATTAATAAGTACATACTTCATTATATTGCTGTTGTTAGATGCCATCAAGTCACTTCCAACTCATAGCGACCCTACGTACAACAGAATGAAACATTTCCCGGCCCTGTGCCATCCTCACAATAGTTGTTATGCTTGAGCATATTGTTGCAACCACTGTGTCAATCCATCTAGTTGAGGGTCTTCCTCTTTTTTGCTGACCCTCTACTTCACCAAACATGACGTCCTTCTCCAGGGACTGATCCCTCCTGACAACGTGTCCAAAGTGTGTGAGACATAGTCTCACCATCCTTGCTTCTGAGGAGCATTCTGGCTGTAATTCTTCCAAGACGGATTTGTTTGTTCTTCTGGCAGTCCATGGTATGTTCAATATTCTTCGCCAGCACCATAAGTAAAAGGTATCAGTTCTTCTTTGGTCTTCCTTTTTCATTCATTGTCCACCATGGCTTGGGGCAGGTGCACCTTAGTCCTTAAAGTGACATCTTTGCATTTTAACACTTTAAAGAGATCTTTTGCAGCAGATTTGCCCAATGCAATGTGTCATTTGATTTCTTGACTGCCACTTCCACAGGTGTTGATTGTGGAATGTGGATCCAAGTAAAATGAAATCCCTTACAACTTCAATATTTTCTTCGTTTACAACAATTTTGCTTATTGGTCGAGTTGTGAGGATTTTGTTTTCTTTATGTTGAGGTGTAATCTATACTGATGCTGTGGTCTTTGATCTTCATCAGTAAGTACTTTAAATCCCCTTCACTTTCAGCAAGTAAGGTTGTGTCATCTGCATATCGCAGGTTGTTAATGAGTCTTCCTCCAATCCTGATAATGCGTTCCTACTTCTCTGAGTTTTTGCTCAGCGTACAGACTGAATAACCATGGTGAAAAGTTACAACCCTGATGCACACCTTTCCTGACTTTAAACCATGGAGCATCCTTTGTTCTGTTCAAACAACTGCCTCTTGGTCTAAGTACAGGTTCTTCGTGAGCACAATTAAGTGTCCTGGAATTTCCATTCTTCACAATGTTATCCATAATTTGTTATGATTCACACAGTGGAATGTATTTATATAGTCAATAAAACACAGGTAAACATTTTTCTCCTATTTTCTGCTTTCAATTATAATCCATCTGACATCATCAGTGATATCCTTTGCTCCACGTCCTCTTCTTAATTCAGCTTGAATTGCTGGCAGTTCCCTGTTGATGTACCGCTGGAACAGCTTTTGAAAGACCTTCAGCAAAATTTTACTTGTGCGTAATATTAATGATATTGTTCAATAATATCCACATTCTGTTGGACCACCCTTCTTTGAAATGGGTACAAATATGGATCTCTTCCAGTAGGTTGGCCAGATAGCTGTCTTCCAAATTTCTTGGCATAGACGAGTGAGCGCTTCCAGCACTGTCTCTGTTTGTTGAAACATCTCAACAAAGCCAAGTAAGCAACCTGATGGAGTACGCCATGCAACCCTGCTCAGACTGGCCACCTCATTGCCATGCAGAAATAAGCACTGGAATAAAGAAGTTAACTGGGACCAAAGGACGGGTCTACAAAGGCTAGGACTCTGGCACACATAATTGCGGGGGTGGAGTTCATGTCTTGGAAGAGAGTCACCAGCCCAGCAAAATGAGATTTGTAAGACCCTCAAAGAGCCAGTCTGGGAAATTTTCAGTAAACATCCTCCACTGTGCAACCTCGCCTGGAAATTTTAATTTTATTCCCTTTCAGAGTTGATGGTGTGTTTGCTCATCATGACATTTTATCTTCAATGGCGTCCCAATTCCTCAAATAGATCTTCATTCTACCACTCACACATTCAAGGACGAAAAGTGTACATCACTATGTAAAATTAAATTACCTTTAAAACCTGAAGCTTTGCCTCCAGCTCTGCTCTTCTCAGAATCATTGTTCCATTAAGAGTCTCTATCCTGTTTAAATAAAACAGAAAAAGGATAGTGGGAATGGCGCGAGTGGTTCTTTTAAACACATACACCCTTATGGAGTACTACACTTTGAGCACAGACTATACTAAAAAAACAACATAAATGTTATATTTCTCCTGGCACTTTAGGTATTTGGACCTAGGCCAAAGCTTCTACAACATTGAGAGGAAGAAAATGGAAATAAATAAATAAAACTTCCGCTTGAGAGGATAGGAGCCCTGATGGCGCAGTGGTTAAAGCATTTGGCTGCTAACCCAAAGATCAGCAGTTTGAACCCACCAGCTGATCTATAGGAGAAAGATGTGGCAATCTGCTTCCTTAAAGATTTACAGCTTTGGAAACCCTGTGGGGCAGTTCTACTCTGTCCTACTAGGTTGCTATGAGTCGGAATCTATTCGATGGCAGTGGGTTTGGTTTTCCCTTGGGTAGTTAAAAGAAAAGGTTAAGGCTAATTTGTAAACTGTAGCTAATTTTATAGACGTCACCATACAATTATTGTTCTCTGCTGAGATTTATTATTGTGGGGATTGGCTGAATCACCTCACTCATTTGGTGGATATTTATTGGGCATGTACTATGTGCCAGACTCTAAGCTCTGTGCCAAGCATAAGCGGTACAGCAATGGCAGCAGCAGGAACTAAGGGACCTTCAAAACAGTGGAATCAACATGCTATTGCTAGAAGCAGGGAGAAATCCTTTCCTCCCTTGCTGTTGTTTTCAGATGCCATCAAGTCAATTCTGACTCCTGGTGACCCCATGTGTGCAGGGTTTTCAAGGCTGTGACCTTTCAGAAGCAGACTGTCAGTCCTGTCTTCCAAGGAGCCCCTGGGTGGGTTCAAACAGCCTACCTTTCAGCTAGTAGTTAAGCTCTTAACCCTTTGTACCACCCAGGGACTTAGCTTTTCCTCCCTCAGATCTTTTATCTCTGTTAATTGCCTTAATTTTGGAACTAGAACAAACTGAACCAGAACCACTATAAAATAATAACCTTCATATCACTCTTTCATCTCAGAACATTTTAGGTTTTACAAACTTTAATCCGAGAATCATCAACTTGACAGTGTTCTTTTTCTCCTACACCAAATGCTTTTCTAAAAATAAAAATGTTATTCTATCCTGGGGGAGCTGATTGGTTTTGTGGGCTCAAGTTAGAGGCCTTTATTTTGGCAACTAAGTCATCCATCTGAATAAGATACAAATGCCATTCGTGAATCACACACATAAACATTTTTAAATTTCTTCTGATAAATAAACTATAACCCTATAAAGATACAAGAAATTTTTCCAGACACGGTAAATAACAGCATTAAATAGGGATACTGATTTTCCTTTACTTCCAATACCATCTGTCTGAGATAATGAGATGACAGCAAACCAAGAATATATCTGCTTTTCCTATTAGGGTGGTCCTATGTCTTTGGGGGCCCCTGGTGGCGCAGTGGTTAAGAGCTTGGCTGCTAACCACAAGGCCAGCATTTCAAATCCACCAGCCACTCCTTGGAAACATTAAGGGGCAGCTCTACTCTGTCCTATAAGGTCGCTATGAGTCTGAATTGACCTGATGGCACCTTTTTTTTTTTTTCCTTTAACTCTTTGTGCAAGAGTGGAGATCCTTATGAATCTGTTTCATTGAGACTCTTTATATCTATCTGACCTGCCCAAGCATAGATCTCTACAGGCAAAACCCCAGACAATGGTCGCTCTCTTCAGTATGTATACAGACTGTCTCTCGTTTTCCGGATCTTTGACTCCAACAGCTGTCTCCCCTTAATCACCTAGCTGGTGGCTGCCCACTACACCCAGTTGGAACATATTTTTTTGCCTCTGACCACCAGCATTTTCCCTTGGACTCTATATGGTTTCTATCTTCTGGGTCCAGGTTTCTCTGGAGCAATAGTGCCCTTATATTTTCCCTGGACTCACGGAACACAGAAAGCTGGACTCAGCTTTAGCTTTACCTTTACTGCCACCAGTCAACTTTCAAAACTGCTCCCACACATGTGCAAAATGTCCTTTGAAGTTTTAGATACAAAATCACTGAAGAACATCCAGGGGATTTTCTGTTAGCAGCTTGAAATGAGCAGCCGTGGTATAATAGGTGGCTCAAGTCCCTGCTCTCTCCCTTACTAGCTGGTGACCTTAACTAATCCCTCATTTAGGCCTGAGTCACTTCATCTATAAATAGAAATAAAACTAAGGTGGCTGAGCAGAATGACAAGATAATGTATGTCCCACTCAATCAGAATAGGAATCCCTGGGTCGTACAAATGGTTCACATGTTCCGCTGTTAACCAAACAGTTGGAGTTTTAAGTCTACCCCAAGGTGTCTCAGAAGACAGTCCTGGCCATCCACTTCCAAAAAACCAGCCATTGGAAAACCCTATGGAACACTGATCCAATGTGGGGTTTCCATGAGTAGGAATCAACTAGGCAACTGGATTTTTTTTTTTTTTTTCAATTTGAATAAAACCTAAACACTTGGCATGACTGATGAACCCCATGGTCTGCCCCCTGGGCACCTCTCTGTTTTCACTTTTGATCATATTTCACCTTTATCCATCAACCTCCTATTACACTGGCTTTCTCTCTGTCCCTTAGACAGGCCAAGCTCCTTTTGAAAAGTCAAGCAACCTCTCTCTTTACCTAAAGCACTCTTACCAGGTGTTCATATGACCATCCTTTTCTCTTCATTTAGGTCTCAGCTCAAATGTCACCTTCTCAGAGAGAACCTCTTTGAACACCTAAGCTAAAGTCGCAGTCCACTTACTCCATTTTCTATCCCATTGTCCATTTTATTTTCTTCATAGCCATTATCAATAATCGAAATAATAGAATTATGTCTTTGTAGGGGCTTTCCTTATCCATTTCCTTCCACAGAGTGAAAACACTAGGAGACTCTTTATGTTTGTCTCCTGTCAGCCTATCACAGAGCTGGAAACATGGTATTTGCTCAATAATATGCTAATGAATGAATGTATTCCATCTTTTAATTGCTCACTAAGGTCTTATCAGATGCAGTGATATCATGGTAAGTAGTCAAATCCCTAAATAGGAGAGACCAATGTCCCATTCATACATCTGGAATGTTAGTAGGTGTGGATGTATGTATTGGGGTAGGGGGTGAGCAGACTTTGCTCTCCCCTTCCAAATAAGCAGGCTTTGTTCACCCCTTCCAAATCGAACACTAGAAGATAAAAAGAATTGGCTTGTGGCATAAGAGGGAAAAAAAAACTCAATCCTTTGACCTCTTATTTGTTCTAGCCACAAGATTATATCAACCAGGCAAATGGGACCAGCTACCCTCTCAGCCCAAAGACAGTGTGTGCCAGCATAATTAAATCTGACATTTGAAAAACACTTTTTTAAATGCTATGCCACCCACACAGACATGTAGACTATTGATGTCCTCCGACTTCAGATGTTGACAACATTTTCACGTCTGAGAAAACCTTGAGAAACAAAAGAAACGGATAAAAATGTCCGTACCCAATTGCAAAGCTGTGGTACACAGCCTCCCTTTCCGTGATCCTTGAACAAAAAGCCTATTCATTCACTCAACAGGTATTATGAGAGATCATAACATTTTTGATGCCCCAAGGGAACTAGACGGATAGTTACGTTAGCAGGTTTCCTGACGATCTGATCAGGTCAACCACTTGTTTGTGTGTGAAGCCTTCTGTGCTCACGCCATTGATATTTGCAAGGATATCACCTGGGAGATGCCAAGAAAAATGAGTGTTACAAGCAGTTAAAAAATCCCTCCTGATTTGTACTGCAAATGAAACGAAACAAACGAGCTCCAAACAGAAATTCAAAGCTACGGTCACATCCTGATCTTCACTATCAAAAAGCTTTCTTTGCTTGCTACTTAAATGATTGGAAACATGAGCAAAGTTATAAGTTACCAGTTTGCAGGCCAGAGCAGTGAGCTGGGCTGTCCTCTCGTATTTTGCAGATCAGGGTACACATCTCCCAGGGGCAGGTGTTCTGGTTCTGGAGTCTGTAAGTCTGTAAGAATGAGGGTGATATACAGTTACTATGTTAAAAAAAAAAAGCCTCAAAATCTAATTACCAAAAATAAAATTGCATCTATTATCTTAAGTGCCATGGTAAAAAAGGAATGACTCATAGCAACCCCCTGTGTGTCAGAGTAGAACTGTGTTCCATTGGGTTTTCGATGGCTGAATTTTTTGGAAGTAGATCACCAAATCCTTCTTTCAAGGCACCCTTGGGTGGACTCAAGTTCCCAACCTTTCAGTTAGCAGCTGAGTGTGTTAACGGTTTGTACCACCTAGCTTCTCCAGGTAAGTGCAAAGAACAATTTGGAAAGGATTTCCTGAGTATAAACTGAATCATAGCTACCAATTTTACAATTCTTCCAAGAAATTTGCAGTCAACCCCATTCAAAAAAAAAAAAAAAAAGATCTGACTTGAGAAAATAGGTTAAGTGCACCTGAAGAGTTTAGCTTTTCAAGCCTAAGAGACCAGTTGATGCTACCATCATTGCATGTTTATTAAGAAAAATTAAGTTTCTCGTTTCCTAACAGGATAAAATAATGTTGTTGAAGAGCAAAGAGAAAAAACCCTATATGGTTCTCGCAAGCAATCATTACAGGCAAGTACACACACAGTACACACGCGGACAGGGAGATATGCCAACAATGATAATTTTAAATCAGAGTTCCACAAATAGTGACAATCTGCCCTGCATTTATTCAAAAGCACTATAATTGACTCAATTATCTTCATTTCTGAGCATTCTCCTGTACGCCTGCCCTGAATATTCACTGGTTCATTAGTCACCCAACTAAATTAGGAAGTTATGCTTTGCCTCCTGCAATGTGGCAAAAGTATGTGTTTTGTTTGTTTGTTTCAAACTGTAGCAACACTAAAGACATCGCATCCCGATGACCTATAACAAACAAGTTTTTCCTTTCTACACATTTGAGTTATGAGGTCTAGTTCCATTTAGCACCAAAATCAGTGTTCTGAGTTAAGTCTTTTAAACGTGTGATTCCTAAAATTAAGCCACATCGAAATACTTCTTTCTGATGAAGATATTAATCTCTAATGTTCATTCCTTCTTACTTGATAATCTGTGAGGCACCACAAGTCAGTCACATGCAAGAAATTTCTAGCCACTTGGGTTTGTTAACCTCTAAGAGATTTCTAGTCAATCTATAAGGTATTTAAAGGTAAAAGGAACTTTAAAAGATCATGTTATATACTTTGCATTGATCTCAGAAGCCCCTTTAACAGTTGTCCTGCCAGAGAATCTTCTCACTAAAGCCCAGATCTTTCTAGAGACAGAAGAGTATTCTAGTTCATGTGATGCATTAACTAAAGATATAACTGGCACTCGTTTTTGAAACCACTGTTATAACAATTCTCATTAGCAGTAAGACTCTAGCCTCAGTCTCCAGTGATCAAAGTGAGTATAAAAACCAAAACCAAACCCGTTGCCGTCGAGTCAATTCCGACTAATAGCGACCCTAGATGACAGACTAGAACTGCCCTATAAGGGTTTCCAAGGCTGTAAGTCTTTAAGGAAGCAGATAGGCACATCTTTCTCCCACAGACAGCTGGTGGGTTCAAACCGCTGGCCTTTCAGTGGGCAGCTGAGTGCTTTAACCACTGGGCCACCAGAGCTCCCTAAAGTGAGTATAGTGGAGGGGAAACATGTCGATTTATGTAGCCAATGCCTGTATATGTGTTCACCATGGGTGTAAAATTTGGAGGTTAGAGATAGAGAAGAAAGGGCAGAAGCCCAAAAGTTATAAAAAGAAATAATCAGATACTTCTTTCCCTTTTACCTAGTCTTTCAGCTCCCAGTTCTAAGAGCCTGGTACAGAATGACCATCCAGGACTTCTTTGAGACAGAAAGGGATTGTTTTAGTTATTTAGTGCTAGTATAACAGAAATACCACAAGTGGGTGGCTTTATTGAACAGAAATGTATGTACTCAGTTTAGGAGGCGAGAAGTTCAGATTCAGGGTACTGGCTCTAGGGGAAGGCTCTCTCTCTCTGTCTCCTAGGGGAAGGTCCTTGTCTCTTTTCAGCTTCTATTCCTAGGTTCCTTGGCCATCATGTGGCATTTATCTTTCCCTCTATTTGTGCTGCTTGCTTGGTTAATTTGCTTTTTTATATCCCAAAAGAGATTGATTTAAAATACATCCTACACTAATACTGCCTCATTAACATAACAAAGACAATCCATTCCCAAATGGGATTATAACCACAAATATGGGCATTAGGATTTACAACATATATATGGGGGGGGGGCACAATTCAATCCATAACAGTGACATCGCCTTTTTGCATGCTCAGTAACCTTCATTCTAAAATTTGTCATTTGTTGTTACTGGCACCAAGCCACTAGGTACTTTACATGTGGTACTTCGTTTAAAACTCCTAAGAGCCCCATAAAACAGGTATGGAGAGAATTTGAACCCAGGTATGCCCGAGTTTAAAGCTGTGATCCTATCATGCTACATGATTCTCATTAGTAGCCTAAAGCCAGCCACATGGAAAACCAGAGAGGAGGAGTAGACCTTGTATCTTCTACTTAGGAGGCCAGGACTCAAAATACGTGCTCACACTGGGTGAGCAATATGGGTACAGGGGCTCTGTCTGAATTCACAGAGTTCCCAGAAACATTTCTCCTATTTGTTCACTGCTGCACATCTTATAAGTACAGAGGAGATTATGGTGTAGACCTGGTCATGGGAAGCATACACCAAAAGGGGAATGTACAGGAGAGTGGATACCTGCGTCACTGAGATAAAACATGCATGTTGCAGTTCACAGGTGAGGTCATTAGGTCATGTTGATCTACAAAGTTTCAACGGTACTGCAGCCCATTGTCTACTAATGATAGTTTTGACTTTCGAGCTACATAGAATAAATGCTTACGGTATGGGCAGAAGACATCATGAAACAGTGACATACAGTACATATTATGTGTGTGTCAGTATGTGTGTGTTATAGCAGAATGAGAAGCTATGTAGTCATTTATCCTGTTTTCAGTAGCAATTGTTGTACATCCTGGGATAAATCTCACTTGAAAAGAAGTGTCTGGACAACAAAGTAGGGAGTGTTTCATGTGACTAAAATAAGAGAGAGTACAATGCTTCTAGAACTAGATGGAAGAATTATAGATTTCACCAAATTTAAAAGTAGAAGCTCTCAAAAAGCAGCAGGTATCTCCTTTTCTCTTAGAGCTTTCTCCCTGTTCATTGCCGCTAGAGTGTCATTTTGTTTCTTCACTCATAAAACATGTTTTGCTTAGCAGCTTCCTGTTCCTAATCTTAAAATAAATACACACTGATTTTCCAATTGTGGGGCTCAGATTTAGTCATCCAGGGTTTTCTGAAAGCAACACCAAAGCTAAGATCTAACACCTGATGTATAGCGTAAGAACATGATTGTGGAAAACACATCAAAAAGAAATGCAGGAGGGCTATGGAAAAGAGCCGGTAACACTTAAACTACTACTGCTGCACCTACGGGCTTCATTTGACCTAAGTCGCCATCCTTACAAATACGGCCATTAAAATATATATTAAAAAGCAGACAGAAAATAAAAAATAAAATTCTTGGGCAATTACATTGAAACCTATAACGACTGTTAAATTTCCTACCTGCAATTAAAGCCAAATGTCAAGTGTTTCAAAAAATAAAGTATTGCCACTAGCAAAAAAAAAAAAGTACAAATTTTTATTATATCTAATATGAACGCTTCAGTATATTCAAAGTGTAACAAGAACTATACATGACTACATGCATGCATTCAGTAGACGTAGGTATATAGCTTTTCAAATATTTCTTGAATACTAAAGTTAACATTAAAATCTGATACACAGTGTAAAATATGATTATGCAAAATGTATCAAATGCAAATACATAAAAAATTCACATAAATATAGATTTTAATATATAATTATATTACATATACGATAGAGCAACTTTCTTTCTAAAATGTCTGGAATATTTGAAAACTTCCCACCTGAATTTCAAATCCAAATGTTTCATTATCCTGCTTTTCCACAATCAGCAGTTTTCTGTAATAAAAAACTACATATGAAGATCAAAGCATCATATTTGGCACAGTATTTACTTTAAAAATAACTGTCACAGCTAAAAATAGCTGACATTTAGCTAAATCATATGCATGACTCTGTGTATGTGTGTGTGTGTGTGCATTACCAACAGTCTGGAGAACTGTATCCCTAAATATTTTGGTGAATGATCAAAAAAACTGGTAAATCTCTTTACCTTTGAGGCCAGGAAAAGTCACCTAAAGAACTTGATCTGGTCAAAGCAAGCTGAAAAATACAATAAGCACACAGTTATCTAAAAGTCCTTAAGACACATCAACCTGTAAAATGGTTTAAATCACAAAGAACTTTGTTCTCTTTATCACCTTCTTTATCCCAGCTTCTGGGAAATTGCCATGTAAATGCAGCAATTTCCATTCTCCAGTAATAGCAAGTGGATTCCTGGATGGTGCAAATAGTTAAGCTACTTCTAGCCTAAAGTTTGACGGTTCTAACACACCCAGAGATGTCCCTGAGGACATGCCTGATGATCTGCTTTGGGAAAGTAATAGCTTTGGAAATCCCGTTGTTGCTGTTAGGGGCCATAGAGTTGGTTCTGACTCGTAGTGACCATATATACAACAGAATGAAACGCTGCCCGGTCCTTCGCCATCCTCACAATCGTTCTTATGCTCGAGCCTACCGTAGCAGCCACTATGTCAATCCATTTTGTTGAAGCTCTTCCTCTTTTTCATCTTTTTAGGGTTTTTTGGAAACCCTATGAAGTAGTTTTACTCTGCACACATGAATTGGAATTGACTCCAAGACAACTAATAACAAATGATGGCAAGGGAGAGCTGGGAAACGGACTTTTAGGAATTCGTCTTAAGAGAGTAAAAGAGACTTCAATAATAACACACTGTGGCAAAAGAGGAAGCCCTGCCTATAGGGTCGCTTTGAGTCGGAATCGACTCAACGGCACTGGGTTTTTTGGGTGGCAAAAGAGCTTGGCTGCTAACCAAAAGGTTGGCAGTTCGAATCCACCATCCATTCCTTTGAAACTGTATGGGGCAGTTCTACTCTCTCCTAAAGGGTACCTATGAATTGGAATCGACCGGACAGCAATGGGTTTTTTTGTTTGTTTTGTTGTTGTTGTTTTTAATTTTGGGCAAAGAATTAATGAATTGTGGCAAAACCCCAAAGCTTCCAAAGAGAACTTCATACCTGAACTGTATTTAAAACAGCTTCTGAAAGATTAACTGTAATAAGTATAGTCCCAGTGACAACCAAAGAAAAACAACAGCCATAGAATAGCATGTAACACCCACACATTTGACAGCTCTTGGAAATGTTGATGAGATGGCTGTGTTTATTGTAATGGTTCAATATGAGTTACCGTTTTTAGAAGGAAAAATAATCTCTAAAGGACCAACTTATATACACAGAAGCCTGATGAAACCAGGGACTCAGGACTTCCAATCCTGTTTATGACTTATTTTTGCAATAGCTCTGGATTAATGGAGAGAGATTTCCAGGCAAGAAAAGGAAAGGAAACCTCAGGATGATATCAATGGCTTACGTTGTTTAATAATATCACCTTCATTTCTGTGCACATTTTAGGAAAAGATCATATAGCATAAGCTTTCAGAATACATTCAACCATAGTAAACAGAAGAAAAGTCATCAAAATGTGG
The DNA here is from genome assembly GCF_024166365.1 of Elephas maximus indicus. Classification (NCBI taxonomy): domain Eukaryota; kingdom Metazoa; phylum Chordata; class Mammalia; order Proboscidea; family Elephantidae; genus Elephas; species Elephas maximus. The sequence continues at coordinate 54,715,030 of NC_064824.1, forward strand.
CATCTTATTTTTAAGAGATTGCAGTTGATTTTTGCTTATTTTTTGCTTTGTTTAGAAATTAATGAATGTTAATTAGCCCTTTCTGAACTGTTGGCACCAAAACAAACCAAACTCTTTTCCATCGAGTCGATTCTGACTCATAGCAAGCGACCCTGTAGGACAGAGTAGAACTGCCCCATCGGTTTCCAAGGCGCAGGTTGGTGGACTCAAAATGCCGACCCTTTGGTTACCAGCTGAGCTCTTAACCACTGTGCCACCAGGGCCCAAGCATAAGCTTATGCTATGTTTAACTGTAAACTTAATGTGGTTGTGATTACATCAACGAATACATAAAATACAGGAGATTCATGCATAGTCAGTCTAGACAAATAAAAATAATTACAGAATGAAAAACAGAAAGGAGAATAATACACAGAAGAAATTAATGGGTATGTGACAAATTACAGAATGAAATGCTCATTAGGCACTCCTTAGGAGGGAAGCCTACATCATTGTAAGGAATTTTAATTACCAGGTACCAAATTCTTACAAATTTCCAGAATATCCCAGTGTTCAGAATTCAACTGGCAGTGAGTAAAGTTAATGGAATGAAGAGGTGATCTCTTCCCACCTATTTGATGTGAACGAATCACATTTTCCTGTCTTGTCAGTTCCAGTCCTCAAGTCATCCACATGACCCTGAAGACTGAAATAGGAAAGCTCAGAAGCGAAAAGATCCTCTTGTTAAATAGTATTATTTGCATTTTTTGAGGTCTGACTGTGGAATACCTAACCAGTTTGTAAGGTTTGATATAGCCTGCTTCTGTACCTGATATGTACAGTTAACAAGGATGAGGACCCTTCATCTATGCGATAGGCTGCCTTTTTTGGAAGAAAGGAATAAACTTGATATTCCCAAGCATTCTCAATCTCTCCCTTATATTGTACTTACATCTTAATCTATTTTCATACTGTTCAGCGGCTTTGTCTTCTATCCTTAATGCAAGCTGTGAGGTACTTAGGTAGGCCATGTCTAATTATGTTATCTGTAATAGGGTCACTATAGGGTCACTATGAGTCGGAATTGACTCGACGGCAGTGGGTTTGGGTTTTTTTTGGTAATCATAACTAAGGTTTTAGTTTTTTAAATATCGCTCTTGCTATCATTATTCATCAGATTATTCAGATATCTATAGGGTTGCTATGAGTTAGAATCAACTCAAAAGCAATGTGTTTTTTAAAAATTATTATTACATATAATACATATATCACATATGCATAAATATGTTGTTGTCATTAGCTGCCGTCTAGTCACCCCCCAACTTATGGTGACCCCATGCACAAGAGAATAAAATGCTGTCCAGTGGGTTACGGGTCAGACCATTGCGATCGATGGGATTTTCATTGGCTGATTTTTTGGAAATAGGTCACCAGCCCTTTCTTCCTAGTCTGCCTTAGTTTGGAAGCTCTACTGAAACTTGTTCACCATCATAACAACACACAAACCTCCACTGATAGGTGGGTGGGGCTGCACATGAGGTACACTCACCAGAAATCGAACCCAGGTATATATATGTATGCGTGTGTGTGTGCATGCTTGCGTGTACACACTAAAAAAAAAAAAAAAAACCTATTACCATCGAGTTGATTCCAACTCATAGTGACCCTACATACGTAAAATACATATATATTATGTATCTACAGTTGCTATGAGTCAGATCATATTTTATATTTATATATATATATAAATATATATATATGAGCCCTGGTGGGGCAGACTTTAAGTGATCTGGCTACTTACCAAAAGATTGGCAATTCATGTCCACCAGCTGCTCCTTGGAATTCCTATGGGGCAGTTCTACTCTGTTCTAGGGTCACTATGGGTCAGAATCGACTCGACAGCAATGGGTTTTTTGTATATATATATATATATATATATATATATATATATACACATAAACTCAGAGACTTACACACGGAGGATGTACACAAGAACACTGAAGTCCCTTATGTACATTACTGCCATTTACATTTTTCATACTTTATAATGTATACTATTTTTACTTCTCTTGGCAAAAATACAGAAGGACCCAGTTGGGTTTAAGATTTGGGGAGATGTGTACTGTCAGCAGAAAACTCATTTCTCAGTTCTGAAAGCTACTTCTTTGACCCTGATATTTTTTCATTAAGCGTTGTGCACATTTCTAAATAACACTCTAGGGTGGATTTCAATCCTTTTGAATCTGACAATAGGGCTGGAATTTGAAATAAAATATTTAGATCTATAGAAGGGGCATGGTTGAGAAATAAAATTATAAATTTTCTTTTCTTCATTTCCCCAGACCTAAGAAAAGTATATTTGACTTCTCTAAAGAAGATGACAAGGAAAAACACGGTTTATAATGTGAAGGAATCTTGAATTGATCTTAAGTGAATCAAAAAATACCTTTTCTCTCATGCCGCATTATGTGGCCCAACATGCCCCAAATCATCATTTTTCAAATTTATACGAAGGACACAATGGATCAAATACCTCTGTATGCTTTGGGCCTCTTAAAAACCTTTGATGTCAAGTTGATCCGACTCATAGTGACTCTACAGGACAGAGAAGAACTGCCCCATTGGATTTCCAAGGCTGTAAATCTTTGCAGGAGACTGCCACATCTATCTCCCGTGGATGGGTTAGTACTTTCAAACTGCCAATCTTTCTTCTAGCAGACAAGTGTTTAGCCACTGAACCACCAGGGCTCCTTTTGAGCCTCTTAGGGTACTGTCATGGATTGAATTATGTCCCCCCAAGAACGTGTGTATCAATTGAGCTGGGCCGTGATTCCCGGTATTGTACGGTTTTCCTATGTTATAAATCCTGCCTCTATGATGTTAATGAGGGAAGGTAGGCAGCAGTTGTGTTAGTGAGGCAGGACTCAACCTACAAGATTGGCTTGTGTCTTGAGGCAATCTTTTGAGATATAAAAGAGAAAAGCGAGCCAAGAGACAGGGGGAACTCATACCACCAAGAAAGTAGTGCTGGGAGCAGAGTGCATCCTTTGCACTCAGTGTCCCTGTGCAGAGAAGCTCCTAGCCTGAGGGATGACTAGGAGAGAAAGCCTTCCCCTGGAGCTGACACCCTGAATTTGGATTTTAGGCCGCTTTACTGTGAGGAAATAAACTTCTCTTTTTTAAAGCCATCCATTTGTGGTATTTCTGTTAACAGCAGCACTAGATGACTAAGATAGGTACTCTGTTTTTTTTTACCCCATTGCTGACCACAGGGCCTGAAATACAGTGACTACTTAAAATTAGATAAAGAGATCAGCAAATAAACTGCTGGGCAACAATGCAAGTAAGTAAGTGGTAATGGGAGATCTAAGGACAAGTATTCTAAAAAGTCTTCTATTGTCCAGAGGAATGTGTTAAGATATTCTTCAACTTTGTCCTTCATTAAATTAAATATTATTGAGGAAAACACAGGAGTAAGCACTAAGAAAATATAAATACACTTTTTAAATCCCAAAGATTTAAAAATGAGAAACAAACAAAAAGTCTTAATCCAAAAAAACAGCAAGGAGTTTAGAAAAAGGAGGACTAATAGAAAACCTGGTAAGATAGCAATTTCATACATAATTGCTAAATGAATGAATGTTGGCAAGAATGAATAAATTATTAAAATTTCAAGCCTTCTCTTGGCAATTTTAAATGCCCTTTTGCTAGATAATCATAGTAAGATTTTAACTGGTCTACCCCCAATCTGCTTTCTAAATCTAAAACCATTCTGGAGAAATTCAGATATGAAATCTTTTAAATCCATAAGACAGATCCCTAAGCATCTACAGAAAAGGTAATTTCCCTTGTTTCCCTCCTGCTAACCTTTCTATCTAGCTAATTGACTAGTTGAAAATATTTGTCTAACACAATGTGAGACACAGCAGATTTTCAGTTCCTGTGGACTGACTGATTTGGGTTATCAGTGACACACAAAACAATCAGACCTAACCTTTAAATAAAAAACAATTTAAATAAATTAAATACCATCAAAATCTCTGACACTTGCCACAACTTGACACAAAGCCTACTTGTTTTTGATATGGGCTGTCAGACTCAGGCGATGTGGAAAGGAATGTTCGTAGGGTTCGACTTTGCTCATACACAGAACCATCTGCCTAAATGAAATGAAGTATGCCTGAGGTTTCATCAAAGGTCTTATGCTTTGGAAAAAGTTTTTCTACCGCCTTCCCCAAGGGTGAGCAGCCCTGTGCCCTATTCTGGGATCTAACCTGGGGAGCCCCATGCTCCAGAGACCCAGTCAGGGTTGTAGCGATGACACCAAAAATCATGAATGAGGAACTGGTATACAACACACAGCATATGCTGGCAACAGCTGTCTTTTATTGCACATTATCTAATATGAGAAATCCAAATTTAGCAATTTGGCAGGCCTGCAAAACACACATTCAATTATGCCTGCTGTATAGACAAAGCTCCCTACCTCCTTGCTAGCCACTAATATAAGATGCCCTGGGGTTAGGCTTGGAGCCCTGGTGGTGCAGTGGTTTAAAGCTACAGCTTCTAACCAAAAAGTTGGCAGTTTGAATCCACCCAGCCACTCCTTGGAAACTTTATGGGACAGTGCTACCCTGTCCTATAGGGTTGCTGTGAGTCAGAATTGACTCAATGGCAATGGGTGGATTGTGGGTAGGGGTTGGGCCTGTGATCACTCTTCTGTTTTTAATCAAATGACTTAAAAGATCAGCCATCAATATTCAAATCGTAATATCCCCTACTATGCAACCTGGTTCACAACATCCACTTTACTAAGAAATCAAGAGCGAATCATTCAGCTGTCAATTTGCAAACGATATGGGTGGGGAATCTGCAGCCAGCCAAATAGGTAGTCTGGCCTCAAAGGAGCTCAAAGTTCAACGCTGCAGCCCCTTCTGCTGCTAAGAAACAGACTGTTACTTCCTGGTCCCCACTGTGTACTCGTTCATTTCCTGAAAGTTGGTGGGGGCGGGGGGCCAGGGGTGAAGATACTCACAGGTGGAGTTTTGTTGTTGTTCATTTCAAAACGCCCACATTCATGAGTTCTGCTCTCTCTCCAGTCCCGGGCCTCACTTCCCAACTCACCCACGATAACTTTTTTTCCCCTTTTATATCAACCATCAGGATAGCAGGGCTCAGTGAACTATTCAAAGGTCCATCAAAATAATGGAGCTGAACTCAGTTTCCTAACTTCTAATTACCTTTGAAGAGCCTAAACAGAAAGTTACAGCTACCCAGGAAGGTCTGATCGTGGGCTCATCGACCTCCGTTTCAAGACAAAATGTTGGATATTGTCTCCAAGCACGTCACAAAAAGGAGTAAAGAAAACTTTTCAAATCCTTTTGTAATGAAACTAACACAGTTTTCTAGCTAAAAGTTTTCGTTTGAATGATCAAAATTCCTTCGTGCAGCTAGGAACGACTGGGAGATGTGGTAACGAATGGGTGTGTTGCCGGGGATAATGTGAAGGTCCCCGAAGGGCAGAACTCACCCCAGAAATAGATGTGTTACAGTTTAACACAACAGTCCATATCTGAACTTTTAAGTGAAATCACCCTTCCAGAAGCTGCCTATCTAGGAATAGTTTGATAAACTGAAAGAAAAGTAGGCAAAGGTAGTAAGGTAGTTCGCGGTAGCACTATGCACATTTGAGCTTCTGGCATGTTGGTCAGGTCCCGATTCTCACTACAGCATTTGGTGAAAACTGCCTTCTTAAGGCAAACTAGTACCCTTGGGAGACTGGGTGGTGAGGCACAATCGCTACTCTTTGGCATTTCCACATTTATAAAGACTATCCTCCTCTCTCTTTCCTACAGGGTTTTCCATTACAGGAAATAGAAACTACATTCTCAGAAGTAGGAGCCGCAACTGGGATGCCTGACATCTCCTACAAATGCAGGTATTGAGATAATGTGCACACACAGAAATCTATTTTTACACAAGTCTGAGTGTAAACACTCAAATGATTCTGAAGACTTATCTGAAACTACAGGGTGCCCAGATACAGCTTTGCAGAAACCAAAAGCCAACAATAACGAGAAGTATGAATTGTTGATGTCAGCCCTGAAAGTGTAAAAAAATAACAGTGGTCAGAGAAACACCTGCTCATCTGATGGCTTCACAGGGATTTTGTTCAGTCAGTGTCCACTTGGTGACTGTACCCTAAAAACTAGTTAAAGGAAACGAACATCCACTTGGGAAATTCTCAGACGCTGGGATAAATTTGCATTAAGTTCCATTGATGATTATTGTCGAATCTGTGGTATCATGTACAAGAGGTTTTGTTTTGCTTATTTTTTTAAAAAAGTAATTGTCACATCAGTAAGAGAAAACTGTTTGAGTGGGGGTGTCTACCATTGGAAAGGTGATTAAAGGGGGCAGAAAAGAGAAGACTCGGAAACTATCAGAGCTTCCAGAATATGGATAAATTAACTGGTATGGGGTATGTGTGTATATGCGTGTGTGTATTTCATATACCTAATTCTCGTTATCTCCCTCCTATAGCCAGCCTCTCCTACTAATTGCCTTTTTTCAGTTCATGCTATCTTCACTCTGGTTTAAAACCACATATATATGACTCTTTGTCTTCATCACCTTTCATATTCAAATCTTTCCGTCTCCTCTCCATTCCTGCATCTCCTCTTTCTGTGACTATTGCAACAGCGCTTTCTCACAAGTAGTCTCTACCCACTTACCAACACATCACATTTCTAGAATAAAGTTCCTAAATCCCTCCACTGTGCCAGAATGCTCAGTGGCTGCCTGTGCTGGCCAAATGACTACTTCCTCAGGAGAACTGTCCAAGGCTGCCATAAAGCAGCCTGACATACTTTAAATAAAGTGCTCTTACCCAAACTTGTCCTAAAATCCCCAGGATGTGTGCCTCAGCATTAATTATTCCCTTGCTCTGGAATACCCTTCAATATTTGGAATATCTACTCTTCAAGGTTGCATTTGAAGACATGTACTTGGATTAGAACATTTACTTGTTTCACTTTGTATAACACCTATTGGTTCACCCTATGAACTATAAACCCTATAATGGAAGGAAATGTGCTCTTCTCAACTTCATACCTCCTGTACTTAGATGATATCCATCTCCTAATAGGTGCTCATAAACTATGTGTTACATTGAAATGGCCAGGCATGGTCTGATATGTAGATAAAATGAATGAGGATGCAAAGTGTGGAGAATATAAGGAGTGGAAAGTTCCCTCCCTAATTCAAAAATCACTGTCAAAATTTCCACAAAAGAATGAAATCATAGCCTAACCAAGTGAACCATATTTCTTCTCATAGCTTCATAACAAATAGAAAGAAAGCAAACTTGACTGCTCTATGTCTGAAAATTGAATATTTTGATACTTCCCAAAGCTGGTTTATTTTTGGACAGGTTATAAATTTATAGAAATATTCATCATTACATTATCATAAAATATAGTTATCATTAATATGATTATCATTAATATAAAATGCTTTGGACTGAGAAAGATTGATAATCCAAACTGCAGTGGATTATGGGCTTATCTCTTTTGTGAAAAACACCAAGGAAATCAGGTAGAGCACATCACCAAAAATATCCTGACTCTCACACCCTGTTGTAACTTTCTAGTCCTGAAATGAGACCACTTAAGAGGAGCTCATGATGTATATGCAAAATAAAGGGCAAGAACTCATCCTTTAAAGCAATTTTAAATAGTTTCTGTTCAAGTGCTATATCTAAATTTAGACACGCACTTGGGGAATTGTACGAAACCTGAAAAGGTGTTATTGCTTTTTTTTTTTTTTTTAACATAGTGTAAGTTGGAAAACAGCAACAAAAAATCAGAATAAAATTTAGTTGGGCATGTATTTTTGCAAAAGACTTTTCATGCTTAGGCCATTACATTGCTGTAAAAATAATAGCACAAGTTAGCCTCCACTGTACACATGCTACATGTCAGTCACTGAGAGACCCATAAGGGTGATTCTATTATTATCTTTATTTTAGAAAAAAAAAAAAACTGAGTTGTTGCAGTTTTCACTCGACACAAGGCATATTCCCGACCAGTGAATGGCCAACTTTATTGTCAACCTGCCTCCCACATCTAACAAAAGTCCTAATCCCTAATATCATGAAACATGCAGCAGCACACCAGAGCCGAAGATAATTTCCTTAGCCAACAAAACTTATCTTCAAGAAAAGGTATTCTCATTTGGTTATGAACTGAAATGACTAATTATCAAGGACTGGGAGTGGGGATCAGAGGGAAATGGCCAATGGGAGGCGTAAAGGGGTAAAGACTAATAATTCCCATACAGGCTGTGTCTATTAAAACTACCTTCAAGTTTGATATGCTCAATGATTTCCATTTTACCTGAACATCTCTTTAAATGAAAGAAACAATCTAATTTTAAGTTTGCCTTGAAAAAAATTTTTTGATATGGTCTTATTTCTTTGGACTGGTCCACCAGTTCTCTGGGCTCCTCTTCTTCCTACTCTTAGTCACTAATTTCAAAGCCTCTAAAATAAGATTTTTAATATGAAGTCAGACAACCATAACACTCTGCTCTCAAGAGAACATGGCACTCAAAAGTACAAAATAGCAATCATACCTGCTTTCGTCCCCGAGGCAAAGTGGCCACAGTGTCTGCCAGCATTTGAATCCTTCTATTATCATCCATCTGAAGGCTGCCTGTGAGTGTGGAGTAAGAGCTATAGCCTGGACCAGCGCAGTAGTCCACCACATTGCCATTGCTTCTCTGTTGCATGAGCTTTTGTAAAGACATTGTGAATAAAGATGACTCCAGCTAGCACATGGTTGAGTGGCCTTGCAGGATGGGGGAAGCTAAAAGTATAACCCTCTGACAAGTAATCAAAAGTAGCAAAGCAGAAGGAGGCCATGTGACTTCTGTGGTTTGAGGTACTTGTTCCACAAACCCTAAACTGCAAGTTCACTCCCATTTCTCAATGCTTTTTTTTTTTTTTAAGCCCCTGGGAAAATCTAAAGCTAGTTTTTACAATTAAAGAAAATCAGCTTTTGGTTTTTTTTTCTTCAAACACCCAGAACTCTTAGGCTTTCGTGTACTGTGACAAGTTTTGTTCAAAACACCATCTGCTTTTTCTTTGTTTTTAAAGGGAAAAGAAAAACTTCCCCAAGTTCTGCCATTTGTTTCCCATCCATTCTCTTACTTAATATCAGTAGTGCAATGCAAAAGTTAGAATGTGCAGACATTCAGTGCTTATGAATATAAGCAAGAATTACAGGTTCCAGTCATAATGTTCTCTTAGGAAGTCCTTGTACTTTCCCTGAAGTACACCCTAGCTCATTAATGTTCATCAAAGAGACATTATATCTGCCACTTGGGTTGTAACCATGTAGCATTCTTCTGGTGTCCTTCTACTACTTTTTCCTGTCTAAAGTTATCTAGCATCTTAACAAGGTACAATGGAAAAGGAAGGCCAGCACATATAGGACACAAAGTTGGCCATATCGTACAATGGACTTTGCTGTAGCATCAGCAAGTACTTCTGGACGAATGATGGAGTTGGCAGGAAGGTAACAGGCAAACCAAAGTGTACTCTTGGATGAATGACGGAGCTGGCAAGAAGGTAACAGGGGAACCAAAGTGGCACATAGATGTTTCCAGTTGGTCCCAACATGAGCATATGGGTTAATAAGGACACCATCACAAAGTACTCAGGATCACAGAGTTTGGCACATAGATACTTTTTGTGTGTATGTGGTGGTTGTGGGGGGCATGAGCAGGTAGTTTTGAGAGAACTGGTTTCAGGGGAAGGGCAGAGGAGGCAACAAGAAGGAAGAATTAAAACAAAAAGAGAAGTTTTGTATAGCATAGAAAGCCAAATGCAATTTTCAAAATCATTTTGAAGGTCAATAGTAGAATTTAAAAGAGTTGGAAAGTCTTTGAACTAAAATGGAATGTGAGTGCATTAGAAGTCAAGGTGAATTAAGCTCAAGCAGAGCTTGCCAAATGTAAATAGTAAAATCTTCTGAGTTAACAATTCTTTAGGAGGTGGTGCCAACTCAGAAATTTTTAATACCCTATCATAGCATGACTCACAATTGGAACTGGATTAAACTTAAGTAGATTGATGTCTCCAAAACCATATAAATATATAAATTAAAAACTGCAGTGCTACAGGGGCCGGGGGGTAGCATAACTGTACATAAATGTTTAAGAAAAAAAAGGAGTGGTAGTGACTTTGGCAACTAAAGAATACATCAATTATAAATGCTTCTGTGTACTGAGGATAGATAGATACATGGATGGATGGATGGATGGATGGATGGATGGATGGATGGATGGATGGATGGATGGATGGATGGATGGATGGATGGATGGATGGATGGATGGATGGATGGATGGATGGATGGATGGATGGATGGATGGATGGATGGATGGATGGATGGATGGATGGATGGATGGATGGATGGATGGATGGATGGATGGATGGATGGATGGATGGATGGATGGATGGATGGATATATAGATAGACACATGTTGTCATTAGTTGCCATCGAGCCACTCCTGACTCATAGTGACCCTATGTACAAGACAATGAAACACTGCCCCATCCTGCACCATCCTCCTGATCGTTGTTATACTTGATTGATATTAAAAACATGTCCAGGCTACAAGTCATGTGACTGAAGTCAACACTATTAACTGAGGAAAGGAGTCTACCTGTATCCTAAGAATTTTAAAAAGTTAGGTAAGTAGTTTTAATATTTGAAAATGCTAAATAGAAATTATACACTTGCATTATATAAGAAAACATAGACCAACTGATACATTATGTTTTATAGATGGGAGCTAAAATTGTATCATTTTAGTGTGTTATACTAAACTTAAATTGATGTAAATTATAGAAATCTTGGCTGTAATCTTAACAGAAGCAGATCTTCAGGCCTTTCTCCCATGGTACATGTTAGTGGTTACCTCTGGAGAAGGAGTTGTGGGAGAAGATCGGGGGGGAGGGTGAAGGAGAACTTGCAAAGTTTATTCTATGTATGGTTTGAATCTTATGCAATAAGTATGCATTCATGTATCATTAGGTCAACTTTAAAAATACCAATTATTTGCAGATATTTTTGAAAGCCAATCATATTTTGTATATAATCATATCATGAATTCATAGGTCTTTCATACTTCTGTTTATGCTTATTGATGAGGATCATTGGTATATCAATTGAATGTTCAGTGTTTATTGGCAGGCTAAAATTTATGTTGCTTAATTTTTTTTTTCTCTCCTTAGAAGTAATCCCTTCATATTTCCTTGTCATTTTCTTCTACTAAAATAAAATTCAGAAGCCCTGGTGGCATAGTGGTTAAAAGCTACAGCTGCTAACCAAAAGGTCGGCAGTTCAAATCCAGCAGGCACTCTTTGGAAACCCTATGGGACAGTTCTGCTCTGTCCTATAGGTTTGCTATGAGTCGGAATCAACTTGACTCAATGGCAACGGGTTTTTTAAAATAAAATTCCTCTTCAAAAAAGGTCTGCTGACCCCTGAAGTTTTCATAAAACCAAGCAATAGTTTAGCTTAACTTGAAAAGAATATCTACCTTGAGCATTGTGCTCTTTTAAGGTCTATCTATAGGGGATCAAATTGACAACAGCAACTGGAAAGATTGGATAGAAATCTTAGGGGGCAATGAATTTATGTTAATGGTGGAGGAACATTTGAAAAAGGAAAGTGAGAATGGTTGCACAATTCAAAGAATGTAATCAATGTCACTGAATTGTACATGTAAAAATGGTTGAATTCGTGTATGTTCTGCTGTGTATACTCTCAACAATTACAAAAATAAATCATAAAAAATAAAGGTCTGCTGAAGTCTCCAAAAAACAGTGTAGTGAAAGAAGGTAGTACAATCGCAGGCCACTAATTTTTATGGAGGTAAAGTGCCTTCACTTGTTCTATTTGAAATCCACTGTTGTTCTCTACTGCCTGATCTGCTTTCTCATTAGTCATGTATTACCCCTGCCCTCCCCGCCACCATGACATACACACAGTTTCATTTCAAAATCCAAGCTTTTATCAAAATTCAAGGTAAACGTTCTTCCTCTTCCCTTAGCTAACACATCACCCTCAGTGCTCAGTTCATCTAACCCTTACCCAAAGGGTGTGGACTGTGTAACCCCGCAGAATTGGGAAGGGCTTGAGGGCTTAACAAGGTAACTTCTTAGAAAGCAAGAAACTTGTTTGGGAACTTGAATTTTGTGAAATGCTTGGAACAACAAAACACCCACATGAAATCTAGGTGATTTCCCCTTGGTCTTTGAATAAAATCCGAATTCCTGAAACTGGCCTTCAACGTTCTCCATGTTCTAGTAGATCCTATGACCTTACAGCATACCACACTCTAGTCACGCTGGTCTTTCTTCTGTCCCTCCAACAAGGAGCATTTCCTCTTCATGGCTTTTGCACCCACTCTTCCCTCTGCCCCCAACACTGCCCCTCCCCCACTACCCCTACCGTCTTCATTTGTCTCGTTTTCTTTCTCTCTCCATGCAAATCCCAGTTCAAACATGACCTACTATGCAAGCCCTGACTGCCTTAGACAAGTAGCCACTCTCTCTCTCTGTTCTATTGCCTGGTTTCATTTTCTTCATAACACTGAACTACAGTTCAAATTATTCTGTTTATTTATTTGCTTGTTTATTTTCTGACACTCCCGGGAGAACATAGACTTCATCTGAATCTTTAGCACCTGGACCAAGTAAACACTAAATGAATGAGCTGAACACTAACCAGATGTAGGTGGAGGAAAAAGAAAAAGACTTAATGCTAATAAATTTGTAGGAAAAAAAAATTTGGTAATTTACTCCAAGGAAGGAAACCTGACAGTAATTATACAGAGGATGTTGGTGTGTGTGATTTTGATAGCATTACATCAAAATAACAGTTTTCTGACAATGTCTGCCATCCTTCTAACTACATCTCCAATTACAAGAGGTACCATGGGTGATAAATGGCCAACTAAAGCCAATACTTAATATTTTGTGGAGGAGGGAGGTGGTGAATAAGGAAGAGGAGAAGAACAGTACAGAAAGAAGCTGGAAATAAAGAATGGTTCCACTATAATCTGTATTCTTTACATGCCCTTGCCAAATTATTTAACCTCTCTGAGCTTCTGTTATCTCCTTGGTAAATGCAGACAATCCCATTCAGAATTGTTATGAAAATTAAATAAAATAATATAGGCAAATCTTCCTGTCCAGGGTAAGTGCAGGTTAAATGGCAGCTATTTTTTTTTTTTATTATTATTATGGTGCCAATGTCCTTGTCACTCACTAAACTGTGATGCCTTGACATAAGATGTTCAGAGCAAAGGGCCATAGTTCTCTGTATTTCCAGAGGCTAAAACAACACCCTAACCTACATGAGGTACTCAATGTATTTGCTCATGATTTAAAAAAAAAAAAAAAAAACCACAGGAATCTCATTTTTAACGTATTTTCACTTCATTTCAAAGTAACTTAACTTTGCTTCTCACTACATCTTTGTGGACATTTTATAATAAATGGGTGGAGGCAAAGGAGGCATTGCTATTCATTGTTTTCTCTTCTTTCCTGAATATGTATTAGGTCAACTCTCTATTACACATTATTAGGTCAAATGAAACTGTAAAACATGTAATAATCAGAAGGAGTCTCTCTAATTTTGTTGACTCAACTCCATGACTCCCTCAAATTAATTATCATACACTAGAAAAATATGTATCTTGATTCATGGGCCAAGGGAATAGCAGAGCACACAATGGAAGAGCAACAAATGCCCTGTTCTCTTGTGGATTAGGCTATTGAGGACAAACTTAGCATGTTCATCTTTTCAGACTCACCCCATGAACGCCAGTCTGAGAGAGCCTTGGTTCATGGTGAGTGAAGGAAAATGCTCTATCTAAGAACTACCTCATTCTCTCCTCCTGAATCCAAGCATGTCTTAATCTAACCTCTGGTACAACACTTTAAAAGTGTGACATCATATTTAGTCGTGACCCTGGCTGGAGGTTTGTCAAGGGTAGCAGGGCAGTGAGTAGTTCTGGAGAAATGATTTCGCTGGTCAAAGGTCATAAAATGCTAGAAGGCACTGAAATGGCTCTTTCCCCATTTCTGCTTGACCCTAAATATATGGTTAATGAATTCAGACTAATGCGTAGAAAGATAATAAAATTGAAAAGTAATTGTTTCGGTCAGTGTGTTGTTGTCAGTTGCCGTTAATTCCAACTCATGGAAACCCCATGTGTGCAGAGTAGGACTGCTCCATAGAGTTTTCAAGGCCATGACCTTTTGGAAGTGGATCACCAGGCCTGTATCCTCAGGCACTTCTGGATGGGTTCAAACAGCCAACCTTTCAGCTAGTAGTTGAGTGCTTAGCCATTTGCACCAAGCAGAGACTCCATAAGCAATGTTTTAAAAGTGTTTCATCTCTTACAAAGCACAAGAATGGTGTTGTTTTTATCATTCTTTTTCAGATAAGGAGGATACTGAAGCTAACCTGTTTGCCTAAGGTCACACAGCTCATACCTAGATCAGTCAGACTTAGAATCCTCATCATTTCACTGCCAACAAGGTTAATACTCTGCAGTATTGCCTCCTCATAATTAATATTAATATTCTGCAGGAATATTAAAATGAACTAAATATGATCCTTGCTCTGAAAGAAATCAGAGTTTAGTGAGGGAAGACAGGGACAAAAAAAGTGAACTCTCAGTAGAATAACAATGAAAACAGTGATTCTGACATATATTGTGGATTTACTAAAGGGGAACATAGTATTTCCTCTACTGTTGTTCAGCTCATACCCTCACCCCCAAGACATTTATAATCTACATAAATTAACCTAGCAAGTATATAAAATAATATAAGAAAGAATGCCAATTATTGGCTACTAGCCATTCTTCCTTATATTTAGAGATATTTAAAGCAATATTAAAAGTGCAGTGTACCACCAGCTCCAAGAACAGATGACTACTCAACACCTCCTTGGCCTGGATATTGACTCAAAACACAATGGAAGGTTTGTGAGATAACAAGTATTAAATTAAAATTTATTTTAGGTGTATGACATAAAACAGTGCTGAATTCACAAAACAGTGACACCTTCTTTCTAGCCATTCTATTTTACTGTGGAGACTCTATTTTACTAATAAACTGAGGAGCAAAAAGGCTGTGAAACGAATGATTAAACCTACGATAGTTGGACAGCTGTCCTAGTTCCCATGTCAGAAGTCTAGGGAAATTGCTATGAAGGGTGGATGCTGAGTTTCTGAAGGCCGCCAGTTAGGACTGCTCTGTCCTCACCAATTGAAAAGCACAGAAGCTACTGATTCCCTAGAGACTAGGTGACTGGGAAAACACCTGACTTTGTGGTCCTGCCAGTGTCAGTCAGCGAATAACCATTTCTCCTATCTGGTAAGGTTACTATCTTCTACTTGTATTAGCTGACGACAAGTTGGCCCCCTTACTCATGGTGACCCCATGTGTTACAGAGTAAAACTGCCCCATTGGGTTTTCTTATCTGTAATCTTTATAAAAGCAAATCACCAGGCTTTTTCTTTCATGGAGATGTTGGGTGGGTTTGAACTGCCAACCTTTTGGTTAGCAGCCAATCGCAAATTGCTTGTGCCACCCAGGCTCCTATCTTCAACTTAGGAACATTGATTTTTCCACTGTTGAGCAAACTCATCAATTACCATATGAGTAACCGGCTGTCTTCAGAAACTCAGCATCCACCCTTCATAGCAATTTCCCTAGACTTCGGACTTGGGAAAAGGCCAGCTGTCCAATTGTTGTAGGTTTAATCATTCATTTCACAGCCTTTTTGCTCCTCAGTTTATTAGTAAAATAGAATGGCTAGAAAGAACGTGTCACTGTTTTCTGAATTCAGCACTGTCTTATGTCATACACCGAATATAAATTTTAATTTAATACTTGTTATCTCACAAACCTTCCATTGTGTTTTGAGTCAATATCCAGGCCAAGGAGGTGTTGAGTAGTCATCTGTTCTTGGAGCTGGTGGTACACTGCACTTTTAATATTGCTTTAAATATCTCTAAATATAAGGAAGAATGGCTAGTAGCCAATAATTGGCATTCTTTCTTTCATTATGGTTTATTATATACTTGCCAGGTTAATATATAACACCAGAGAAAGCAAGAGGGCCAAGTAGAATAGAGTAGCAATTGCTTAGTCTCCAGAAGATCTTGTTTTCTCCCCTAGCTCTACCACCCACCAGCTATAGGGCTTTGGCTAAGTCCTTACCGGTTTAGAGTAGGTTTTCCCATACAACCAATGCAGGGAGAAACGACACATCATTACGAGGATCAAAAGAAGTAACATAGGAAATGAGAAAGATCTCGGAGCATGAAAGTTCTCATGAAAAGTTAGGGGTTTTAAAATTTCCCTTGAGGATGCTAGAATTTGACAGACAAGTAACACATCCCTGGTCCTGTATTGCTGAAGACCTTTATGGTCTAACTGGTGGCAAAGTGGTTAAGTGCTACGGCTGCTAACCAAAGGGTTGGCATTTCAAATCTGCCAGGCGCTCCTTGGAAACTCTATGAGGCAGCTCTACTCTGTCCTATAGGGTTGCTATGAGTGAGTATGAGTTGGAATTCTATTACACACTGTTAAATAGTGATATAGTGTTCCAAATCCTGAGAACTCTGTCACTTCAGCTACAGAATAAACTTCAGACTCCTTCACGTAGTATGCAACACCTTCCTTGATCTGTGTCCAGCATCTTTTCCCAACTGTATTCCTCTGTGCGCGCTCCCTTATGTGTGAATTGCTTATGAAAGGAGTAAGGCATGCTGACTCAACTTGAGCTCTGCAATTCATGGGGAAGTTACCTAACTGATCTTCTTTAATGTCCTCAGCTATAAAATGGGACTGATAATACCACCTATCACCAAGTAAAACACAGCAGTACCCAAGCACATAGTCATTGCTCGATGAATGCTTCTTAAACAACCATTACTATTATTACCCATAGCCTGCACTCCAACTACCCTAGACTACTGTGTTCTCTGAACATAAATGGTTCTTTCCAACTTCTTATCTTTGTTCACAACACATTCATCTGGATTTACCTACTCCACTTCTACCTACAAAAATCCAACCCATTCTCCAAAGCCCAATTAAAATGCCACATCTTTTATGGCCTTGCTTGATTATCCCCAACCAGATATGAGTATTTCCTCCTTAGAACAGCCAAAGGATGTGTCGGGGACCTCTCTTATGATTAATTGTACTTTGCCTTGTTAAAATTATGTATACCTGTCTTTTCTTCCCTAATAAGTTGTGAGATCCATCTTGGCCACCTCCATGCCCAGGGCAGACTTTGTATCACATTCATCTTTATATCCCTCCAGCACCTACAAGAGTGACTCTCTTATACGAGTGGTTCGGAAAGCATTTGATGAATACATGCATAATGTCCTCAAAGCCTTAACAGTTGTTTTATTTTCCCAGTCATTCTTTACTTTGGGCAATGTAAGTGATGAATAACATCTACTATGTTTTTTAATATTTAAATGTAACTTATGTTTACTGGGTTGTTTGACTTCATTGCAATGAGTATGAAATACTTTTGTAGTTTGAGTGGAAAGCCCAATGCAGTAATAGTACACATTTTATACTTTATTTCTTTGATGATAAAATGCCATCAATTGCAACATGCACCACTGATTTACTAACTGCTTTTGAAGATAAACTTCCATGTTAAATGCACCCATAAATATAAGAAGCAGCCCAGCTTCAGAAACACAAAGTGTGGAGAACACGTGTATCAGAATTGAAGAAGGGCAGTTTGGGCTGTTGTCTCCCAGCACAGCCCCACCCGTGCCCCAAGAGGTACACACATTAAAATATGGAAACAATGAGACTCTTCTGGCTACTCATGAAGAGCAGAAGACAGTCTCCCATCTCAGTGGTTTCAAACTCTTTTTTCTATTTGATTGGACCTCATGTTTGTTTCTTCAGTTCTGCTCTGGAATGTCTGATGTCTGTCTCCTTTATCCAGGGCCACCTCCACCTTTCTGGTTCAGACTCAGACACTCAGTCCTCGACATTTACAACATGGTATCCCGCAGCTGGTCTCCCTACCTACAGTTGCCCCAACCTGACTGTATACTTTAATCTGTAACACTCCCATGTCAACTGAATTAAATTAAACTTCTTAGCCTTGCATTCAAAATCTTCCACTATCTAATTCTTACCTAAATTTCCATTCTTAACTTTTAATTTAAATACATTCACTAACTGCTCCAAGATGTAACAGCCTTCCTCCTGACAATACACCTAGTATTGTCTTACCTCTGTATCTGTATAAACTATTATATCTCTTAAAACATCTTCACCGTTTCTATTAATTGAAATTCCACCCACTGTTAAGAGCTGAACCCAAATGCCACCTCCTCTGTGAAGTGTTCCCTGATGACAGCAGTTGGTATGTCTCATTACTGCTACTGAACTCCTGTAATATATATTATCTGTGACAGTCAAAGCACTTGATAAATCACCATCTATTACTGTTTGTTTGTTTGTTGTATGACCATTCTTCTATTATTAGGACAGGAACCTCTTTTATATATATTAGTGCCCCTCATACATGTAAACAATGTCTTGGTTTAGAAAAAATTAGATAACAACATATGTCAAATAAATATGATTTTTGCAGCAGATAATTTGGTTGATTGAATGTCACATGAAGGTTTAGGAGGTGACGTGGAGGGGCTCAGAGCAAATAAAAATGACTGAAATGAAGATTATTTCAAGCTATGTCACATGCTGATTCAATGAGACACGCATAAGCTTAGTAGAGGAATGCTGGAAGTATTTAGGGAAACACTAGGAGATAAAATAGCCATTGTCCCTTACCAATTCCTCTTGTTTAGACCAAGTAAAACAAGTAAAAAATGGAAATGATAAAAATGTCTAATACCCCTGGGATTAGGAAGGGGAAAAACTAGAATATATGCAATCAAATAATATACCTGCTTTTTAGCTTAGCAGTGTCAGAAAACGATGTCATTACCTACCTTACCAGTAAAAGGGAAGGAAGCATTTAATATCCTTCCTGCTGCTGGTACAACTTCAGCCAATAACCTCTGTAACACAGAGAATTTCATCACCACCCTTCTCCATAACACTGGAGAAGATTAAAAAGGAAGTATATGTAGGAGATGCATCTGGAGAGAGACAGGAATTACTGCTCAGGACTGATTGAAATTCTTACTAAGACCTCAGAGAAGTACTCTGATCATGGCTAAGCAACGAAAGAAGACATAACTGTTTACCAGAGCACGTCTGGAGTGAGGAACAAAGACAGCAAATATATCACTGGCTTTTAGCCACAAGCTAAGAAACTGAATGAGGGGAAAGCCAGATTGTATCGATCTGTCGGTCGTATCTATCATACAAGATCCAACTCCATAATCAGTGTGCAGGACAATACTTTCACTCACTGGAAAGCAGATTGTTAATATTCTCCAGTCTTTCTCACGCTGCTGTATCACGTCTCCCCAAATTATAACTCTTTTAAGGGCAAAGTAGGTGGTACCATATATTTTGCCTCGCTTATCACACCTGGCAAAAAATCTGGCTACAGTACACACAAATGCGTAACCTAATAGAAGCTAATCCCTTCCGCCTTCACTTTGGAAAACAGGCTCTTGGTTTTACCCCCAGCGTGAATGATTGCAAGATGGGGTTGTTTTTTTGTTTGTTTTTTGTTATTGTTTTTGCCAGACTGTTGACTCCCACCTTTCCTTGGTCTACAGAATTTCAGCTTCCAACCTGGCTTTTACAGCACATTAAAAAAAAAAAAAAACGCTTTTGGAATATCCTTTCTAAAAGGCAGAATAACATGAGAAATGCTGTTCACTTCAATTAACTTTGTTTCTCAATGACTACTAACCGATAAAGTTGTTATACCTTTGGAAATTTTCAAAGAGTAACATTTACTAAAGAGTTCACAGGTACATATCATTACAGAATTTTCACTCTCCATTTTGTCCCTCACTTGCTGTTTGCTGTTCTTGGCTTAATGGTTTAGCTTTTGGAACGTGGTTCATTTTCCAAAGCAACTAGGAAACCAAAACCACCTAACTTAGCGAACCCACCAGAAGAAATTGTGCTGGTGTGGAAAGCTGGGAGTACTTAGGGACACACTAGCAGGTAGAACAGCTTTTGTCATTTTTCAAGTGAACCACCTTGGTTTAGTCTAAACTTCCCTTTTTCTCCACTTTTGAAATGCGATTTCCCTTAGGGCAGGAATCATGTTATAGGATCTTTGAACTGCATGGGACTTTGAAGATTATCTAGTCCTTGCTCAGCAAACCCCGAAGCTCCCTGTCATCTCCAGTTAGTGGTACTTATTATTCACGTGTTTCCATGTGCTCCTGAAGGACTCGGGTAATACAATTCTCTATAATACAGTACTAGCAGTCTGTTAGCTTCATTTAGTTTTATAATTACCTCTTTTTTTCCTGTTCTTTTTTTGCTTTGTTTTGCCTTTTTTTTTTTTTTTTTTTTTTGTGTGCAAGAAGTCTAGCAAGGTTTGCAAAGAAACACACCAGACTGACATGTAAGCCAGGTTTGAAAAAAGTAGGGCAGACTGAGAGGAAACCAGTGAACTTCCCACAAGAAAGTGCACTTGTATTAATTTTTGTATTTTCATTTTTTTCTTTTCTTTTTTTATAATTTTTATTGTTCTTTAAGTGAAAGTTTACAAATCAAGTCAGTCTCTCACATAAAAACTTATATATACCTTGCTACATACTCTCAATTACTCTCCCCCCAGTGAGACAGCCTGCTCCCTCCTTCCAGTCTCTCTTTTTGTGTCCATTTTGCCAGCTTCTAACCCCCTCTATACTCCCATCTCCCCTCCAGGCAGGAGATGCCAACATAGTCTTAAGTGTCCATCTGATCCAAGTAGCTCACTTCTCACCAGCATCCCTCTCCAACCCATTGTCCAGTCCAAACCATGTCCGACGAGTTGGCTTCGGGAATGGTTCCTGTCCTGGGCCAACAGAAGGTCTGGGGGGGTCATGACCACCGGGGTCCTTCTAGTCTCAGTCAGACCGTTAAGTGTGGTCTTTTTTATGAGAATTTGGGGTCTGCATCCCATTGTTCTGTTCCCTCAGGGGTTCTCTGTTGTGTTCTCTGTCAGGGCAGTCATTGCTTGTGGCCCTTTTTTTTTTTCTTTTTTGAGGTTTGGTGCTTAAATATTGCTAAGAATAAGAAAGACACAATGGGCTTTGCAAAGGGAAGGAAAAAAAGACAGGCATTTAACTAAAATGCCAGCTTTATAGATTGAACACAACTCCCCAAACTCTATGAGTGTTTCATCCCTAGCTTTTAAAATTCTGTTTTGTTTTGTTTCTTAAGGAGCCTAACTCCATACACAGCACATTTTCTCTTGTCATGTACTCCTGGTAGGTGAAAAGTCATCATAAACTTTGAACTGGGGAACCTTAAAAGTCACCCAGTATAATGCCCTCATTTTATTGATAGAGGCAATTTGACACAAAGAGGTGAAGCGACTTGACTGGAGACACACATGTCATTGGGCACAGCTCTGGGATCAAGCACAGGCCTTCCACTTTCCAGTCCAATGCTCTTCCTGCCAAACCACCCTGGCTTCTACTAGAAGATCATTATATGAGAACCCACTTGGCCTTCTCCTCACCTTTCCTCATAAATCCAGCCTTCCAAAATTTCAATCATTTGTATGCTCTTTCAATTAATCTTTAAGATTTTGACATGGCATAAAATAACAGGTACCTTTTTAATAAAATATAAAGCAATCAGTTCATATGTTCACAATGGTATCAAAAGCTGAAGCTCTCTAGCCTTACCATTTTTCTATTCTTTATAGTAAAAATAATTCTTTACTGCTTTTTTCTGATTTAAAATCAAATTCTCATACATATTTCTGCTTTTGCTCTTTTCCTACTCCTTTGCGTGTGCTACATACAGATCAGATTGCTAAAATTTCTGAAGCCTGATGTGGGAAATGTTTCGTACCCAGTTCCCTTGCCTACTGCCTGTCATCTGTCCGTCAATTCAAAAATGAATATGTAGGAATGTACTCACAGGCTTGGCAGTGATTTTTTTTTTTTTTTTAACAGACTCTGGTAGATTTTACAACATTTTACCAAATTGCTAGAAACCTATTCTGACCAAAAAAGAAAAAAACTCAATACTAAAACATAATTACAGGAAAGCAAAAATAAAATAAATGAATAAATAGGCTTCATTCCCCAGGTACCTGGAAAAGATCTGAAAGGAAAAACACTAAATGAAATACTGATTTTCTTTTTGCCTGATTTTTGTTTGTTTGTTATATTAGATAAATCTAAGACACTATCTTGCTATTGGCTATTTGGTATTATGGATGGAATTGTGTCACCCAAAAATACGTGTTGTAAATTCCTTATACCTGTGGGTATAATCCCATTTAGGAATAAGATTTTTTGCATTGTGTTTAATGAAGCCGTATCAGTGTAGGGTGTGTCTTAAGCCAATTGCTTTTGAGGTATAAAAAAGGGCAGATTAGGCAGAGACAAGCAATTATGATAGATGCCAAGAAGTGCCAGGAAATGCCAAGAAGAACCTTACAGCTGAAAAGGATTTTCTCTGAGAGTAGACAGAGAGGGTCTTGGCCTACAGCCAGTGCCTTGGATTTGTACTTCTAGCCCCCAAAGCTGTGAGAAAATCAATTTCTATTTGTTATAACCACCAACTTATGGTTTTTTTGTTGCAGCAGCACTAAGAAACTAAGACATTTGGGTTGGGTGCAACGATAACGAAGGAGATAGAATATAGGTTCAGTCAAGGCACCTGGACTTTCATTAGAAAATAAAATAATCGTATCAAAGCAATACAGATTCACTGTACTAAATGTACATGGTGAATTAGCATGTCCTTTGTTCATGACAAACCAGTTGTCGTCAAGTCAATTCCGATTCATGGCGTCCCTATGTGTTTCAGATGCATACAGCACGTTCTCTTTTGCAGAGGTTAAGAGGAAAACTAAAGCAATTTCCTTTTCGCCCTTTTTTTTTTTTTGAGTTGTTGTTTGGTGCTGTCGAGTTGACTCCAACTCATGACAACAGAACAAAATGTTGCCTAGAGTTTTCAATTATTTAATTATCCCTAGGGTTTTCAATTATTTAAAGGAGATGACTAACCTGGCTCTCCTCAGATATCCAAACAAGAAAAAGGCCCTGGTTGTATCTATATGACTACTTTAGGTTGAACTTTTCTGGAGGGGAAGACCATTCAACTTTGGCATAGGTTGTCAAGAGAGTTTGTGAAGTGTCTTTTTCTGAAGCTATTCAAAATTAGGTAAGACATCTGGGGTAGAGGGTTGGATGAAATCCAGTTACTGCACATAAAAACTGATTAGTGTCGTCAAGCACCCTTCTAGCCCTAACAAGTCAACCACAGGATCAAGGATGTGGAAAAAAGAAAATATGTCCTATCTGTCAGTTTCTCATACTATGGTGGCTTGCATGTTGCTATGATGCTGGAAGCTATGCCACTGGTATTGCAAACACCAGCAGGGTCACCCACAGTGGACAGGTTTCAACGGCGTTTCCAGACTAAGACAGACTTGGAAGAAAGGCCTAGGGATCCGCATCTGAAAATTAGCCAATGAAAACTCTATGGATCACAACAGAATATTATCCAACGTAGTTCTAGAAGATGAGCCCCTTAGGTCAGAAAGAAGGCACTCGCACTAACACAGTCATTTCAACAATGGGCTCAGGCATACCAATGATCGTGAAAATGTCTCAGGACTAGGCAGCATTTCTTTCTGTTGTCCTGAGTTGGAGTCAACTCAACAGCAACTCAAAAAAAAAAAGGAAATTGCTTTAGTTTTCCTCTTAGCCTTTGCAAAAGAGAACATGCTGTATGCATCTATAAGAATTAGAAGACACCATCAAACATCATCAATTTGTGGGGCCACAGTTCCTGCCAGAGTAACCCAGTTGTCTTTGACTCACTTTTAATCAGGGTGGATGTGGCGAGAATAGCTGATGTTGCTTAACAACAATTTAGACTTGGTGTTAAATATAGAAAATTTACAAAAAGATTCTTATCTACAGAGGAGTGGAAAACGTTGTTATACAGTGATGAAAGAGTCAGAGAGAGGAAGGTGGGAAACGTCCTGTTGCCCCTTCCTGCCACTGATTTCATCTGTGCACAAAGCTCCCACTGGTTTCAAAGGAGGATCAGTACCCAGATGAAATCGCTAAGTGTGTAATGGGGCCTGAAAAGCAAGCTCATTATGAGTAACATCACCAAAAGAAAAAGTATATGTTGCCTAAAGGTGCTGATGGAAAAATGACAGAATATTCAAAACTGAAAACAGGATAACTAAAATATTGTTACAAGGTGCAAAGAGAATCATTTCTGAACAGTGTAACTTTTTTAATAAAGAGAATAAAAACTTTGAACAACAAGTCACAAGAAAGAGCTTTTCTTGAAAAATGTCAGTTTTATGGGGGAGAAACAACCCAGAAAAGGAGGGTGGGGGTGGTTGTGCAACTCAAAGAATGTTATTAATGTCACTGAATTGTAGAAACCGTTGAATTGGTATTTATTTTGCTACATATATTCTGAACAATTACAACAACAATAAAACATATATATATCATTTTTATGAGTTTAATATGCAATTTTCAGGCTACTTTTTAGGCTAGCTTATATATTAGTTGGTTTTTATTAGTGTAGTTGAAGACAGAAATAAATATTGGTGAACTTAGTTTTCATGAGCATACAACAAGATAGAACTCACCTCCAAAAAGAGAGTAAAACAATAAAAGCTGAAGATGAATATACCAAAAATATCTAAAGCTTCTCACATCAGGGTATTGGGTAAACACAACCGTTGACTTTAGTATTTATTCGAGGTTTGTGTCTATAAGATTTGTTCGAGCTGGTAAACTCTGATACATGAGAGCAGCCGCCATTAATCCAAATTTTGAAGAAAATATTGTCCTGTGACATGATTATATCTTCTAAGCATCCTTTATTAAGCCACATTTTGGGTTTTTTTTTACTTAGAAAATAAAATTACTATAATCAGAGACGAATCATGCATTTGACCACATTTGCTTTACACACTTTATATACAGAAAACTTGTATTTACGGATGGCACACTGAAGGCGCTCACTCGTCTATGCCAAGAAATTTGGAAAAGATCCATATTTATGCCTAGTCTAAAGAAAGGTGATCCAACAGAATGTGGAAATTATCAAACAGTATCATTAATATTGCAGGCAAGTAAAATTTTGCTGAAGATCATTCAAAAGCAACAGGGAACTGCCAGAAATTCAAGATGGATTCTGGAGAGGACTTGGAACCAGGGATATCATTGCTGATGTCAGATGGATTCTGGCTGAAAGCAGAGAATACAAGAAAGATGTCTACCTGTGTTTTATTGACTATGCTAAGGCATTCAACTGTGCGAATCATAACAAATTATGGATAACATTGTGAAGAATGGGAATTCCATAACACTTAATTGTCCTCATGACATAGATCAAGAGGCAGTCCTTCAAACAGAACAAGGGCATACTGTGTGGTTTAAAGTCAGAAAATGTGTGTGTCAGGTTTGTATCCTTTCACCATACTTATTTAATCTGTATGTTGAGTAAATAATCTGAGAAGCCAGGCTGTATGAAGAAGAACGTAGCATCAGCATTGGAGGAAAATGCATTAACAACTTGTAACGTGCAGATCACACAACCTGCTTACTGAAAGTGAAAGAGGACTTGAAGCACTTACTGATGAAGAGCAAAGATTACAGCCTTCAGTATGGATTGCACCTCAACATAAAGAAAACAAAAATCCTCACAACTGGACCAATAAGCAACATCATGATAAATGGAGAAAAGATTGAAGTTGCCAAATATTTCATTTACTTGGATCTACAATCAACACCCATGGAAGCAACAGTCAGGAAATCAAATGAGAAGGCAGGAAGGCACGGGAACTGGTTGAATGGACTCAAGAAACCTGGGGTGGAAAGGGGGAGTTTTCTGTCACATTATAGGGATTGCAACTAATGTCACATAACAATATGTGCATAGATTTTTGTATGAGAAATTACCTTGAACTGTAAACTTTCACCTAAGGCACAATAACAAAAAAAAGAAAGAAAGAAAAGAAATCAAGCAACCCATTGCATTGGCCATATCTCCTGCAAAAGACCTCTTTAAAGCAAAGATGTCACCTTGAAGACAAAGGTGTGCCTGACCCAAGCCATGGTGTTTTTAATCGCCTTATATGTATGTGAAAGTCAGACAATGAATAAGGAAGACTGAAGAAGAATTGATGTCTTTGAATTATGGTGTTGGTGAAAAATGTTGAACATACCATGGTCTGCTGAAAGAACAAACAAATCCATCTTGGAAGAAATGGAGCCAGAGTGCTGCTTAGAAGCAAGGATATCGAGAATGTCTCACATACGTCAGAAATGTTGTCAGGAGGGATCAGTCCCTAGAGAAGGACATCATGCCTGGTAAAGTAGAGGGTCAATGAAAAAGAGGAAGACCCTCAATGAGATGAATTGACACAGTGGCTGTAACAATGAATTCAGGCATAACAATGATCATGAGGATGGTGCAGGACCGGGCCATGTTTCGTTCTGTTGTATGTATTGCTATGAGTTGGACCCGAATTGACAGCACTAACAACAACACCAACATGGTCTGAACTAAATTTTTTCCCAGAAAGAATCTGAGAAAATTTAATTCAAACAATAACTTTTAGCAAAAGCCTATTACCTATCTATGCTGGGAGAAAGTGATGCTGAGGTTAAAAAAACCCATTGCCGTCAGGTCGATTCCAACTCATACTGACCCTATAGGACAGACTAGAACTGCCCCATAGGGTTTCCAAGGAATGCCTGGTGGATTCGAACTGCCAGCCTTCTTGGTTTGCAGCCGTAGTTCTTAACCACTATACCACCAGGGTTTCCAATGCTGAGGTTAGTGAGGCCTCATCTTTACCCTGTATGAGGCTTAAAAAAAAAAGCTGCCATCAAGTTAATCCCAATTCATGGCAACCCCACGTGTGTCAGAGTAGAGCTGTGCTCCACAGGATTTCCAATGGCTGTGATCTTTCAGAAGTATATCACCAGGCTTTTCTTCTGAAGCACCCTGGGTGGTTTTGAGCTGCCAACTTTTTGATTAGTAGGCAAGCACTTATTGTTTGTACCACCAGGGACTTCTGCATGAGCCTACAGTCTAGTAAAAGAGATTAATATGTCCACCTGTATAGTGAGCAAGACAGAAGATGTGATGTATTTCAAGAGGATCGAAAGAGAGATGAATTTCTTCTTGGGATGGGGGCAAGGTTACTCTGAATGAGTAAGACAAGCTTAGAGAAACAGAATTTCAACAGTTAGAGACGGCAGCCGAGGAAGAACCAGCATTTCACATGTGAATGAAAGTATAACAAGAGTCATCAGGAGGGGAAAATACAGAGAATTAATCAGAGGTCAGTAATGAGGCCAGCATGCCAAAACTGTGGGCTGCTTAGTAAAAGGAAACTACTAAGCACCAAATTGAAGCTGCATAGGGGAGGGTCCTTGTCTACTATGCTAATCACTTTGAACTTGATGCAACAAAGGGAAATTACCAAGTTTTTGAGCAGAGGCTTAAATTGGCCAAATGGGAATTGACTTGACAATGGATTACAAAATAATCCACTGAAGAGAGATTTTCTCCTCTTGAGAAATTATCTCACTAGAGAAAGCTGATGACCAGCTCAACTAATGCTATAATCTTAGAAATAAGCAATGAAGTCTTGAACTAGAGCAGTGTCAGTGAGGGAGAAAAGGAGAGGTTAGAAACAAAAAGCATTGCTAGAGGGAAAAGCAACAGGATTTAGTGACTCTTAGGTTGAAGGAATAATGAGACAGAAACTCAAGTACTTGTAACCAGCCTGGGGAACAGAGTGGATGATGATACCAAGAACATCGATGGCAAGGAACCTAAAGAGTTTGCTCTGTTGTCTAATTCTAATTTCACTGTTACTACTGTAGTCAAGCTCCCGCAAACAGTGATTAACCTCTGATTTCCAAAAATTAAATCACAAATGCCTTCCCACACTGAGAAATCTTATCTCGTCTATTTCCACACTAGAAACCATTTGCAATGGAAGGTTAATAAACATCAATATTCTGCATCTTTCCAAAAATAATAATTCCAAAACTCATACCAATACACTCCTTGAACCTGATTAGATAATGAGTCTTAGTTATCCAGTGCTGCTATAACAGAAATACCACAATTGGGTAGCTTTAACAAAGAGAAACTTATTTTCTCAACATTTAGGAGGCTAGATGTCTGAATTCACAGTGCTGGCTCTAGGGGAAGGCTTTCTCTCTCTGTCAGCTCTGGAGGAAGGTCCTAGTTTCTTCTGAGCTTCTGCTTCTGAGCATTCTTCATGTGGTGTGGCATCTTTCTTCTTCCATCTCTCCTCTGCTAACTTGTTTAATCTCTTTTATATCTCAAAAGAGATTGACTCAAGATACACGCTACACTAATCCTGCCTCATTAACATAACAAAAACCCTTTGCCAGAAGAGGTTATAACCGCAGGCATAGAGGTTAGAATTTACAACACATATTTCAGGGGGACAGAACTCAATCCATAACAATGGCTTTTCACCTTGTATTCACATTTCTTTAATGCATAGCTGTATCTCTTTGTCTGGTCAGGAGGTGTATTCTTAAATATCAAGCCCCAGCTGGTGTTACAGACCTCGTCTCAATCCCAGAGGGCCAACATAGTAATTATCAGTCGTTCAGGCCCTTCTCTCATACATGTGTATAATGTTTATTCCTATCAAGTCTAAGAACAAATAAGACCCAGCCTTCATACTTGGCCTTCGTGTATGTACCCAGAGTTTCACCTTCGTGCTAATTTAACACCTACCAAGCACGCAAGGCTATTGAGCAATTCAGGTAATCTTCACTGGAAACAGGTAAGGCTTGAAGCGTTGACCAGGGTTCCTAGAATCTGAGCAGTTTCATTCTATCTGCTCACATGAAGCCCCCTTCTGAATTAATTCTAACCCAACAATTCACATTCATGGACATGAATTGAGCACCTACTGTATATAAAGTTGTGAGATAAGTGTCTGGGCATGAGCCTGAGATGAAAAGATACCTGTGGTGCATTGTATTTTCCAAAGATGTCCTTACTCATTCTTTTGTGGTTATGAGAGGGGTGAGGGAGGGAGGGTGGGAGAGGGGAATTTACTAATTAGATAGTAGATAAGAACTGCTTTAGGTGAAGGAAGGACAACACTCAATATAGGGGAGGTCAGCATAGCTGAACTAAACCAAAAGCAAGGAAGTTTCCTAAATAAACTGAATGCTTCGAAGGTCAGCGAAGCAGGGGCAAGGGTTTGGGGACCATGGTTTCAGGGGACATCTAAGTCAATTGGCAAAATAAAATCTATTACGAAAAAATTCTGCATCCCACTTTGAGGAGTGGCGTCTGGGGTCTTCAATGCTAGCAAGCAGCCATGTAAGATGCATCAATGAGCCTCAACCCACCTGGATCAAAGGAGAATGAAGAACACCAAGGACACAAGGTAATTATGAGCCCAAGAGATAGAAAGGGCTACATGAACCAGAGACTGCATCATACTGAGACCAGAAGAACTAGATGGTGCCCGGCCACAACCGAGGACTGCCCTGACAGGGAACACAAGAGAGAACCCCCTGAGGGAGCAGGAGGGCGGTGGGATGCAGATCCCAAATTCATGTAAAAAGACCAGACTTAATGGTTTGACTGAGACTAGAAGGATCCCGATGGTCATGGTCCCCAAACCTTCTGTTGGCCCAGGACAGGAACCATTCCTGAAGCCAACTTGTCAGACATGGATTGGACGGGACAATGGTTTGGAGAGAGATGCCGATGAGGAGTGAGCTACTTGCATCAGGTGGACACTTGAGACTATGTTGGCATCTCCTGTCTGTGGGGGAGATGAGAAGGTAGGGGGGTTAGAAGCTGGCACAATGGTCACGAAAAGAGAGACTGGAAGGAGGGAGTGGGTTGTCTCATTGGGGGAGACTAATTGGGAGTATATAGTAAGGTGTATATAAGTTTTTATGTGAGAGACTGACTTGATTTGCAAACTTTCACTTAAAGCACAATAAAAATTATTAAAAAGAAAAAAAAAAGATGGCCTTACTAATACATCTTACCCCACACACTTTTTTTACAATGTGATTTTTGAGAGGTGGCGTCTACATTCCTTCCCCTTGAATATAGATAAGCCTGTGACTATGGCAAAAATGATACTATGTGACTCCCAAGGCTAAGTTATAAAAGGCAATACAGTTTCTTCCCCGTTTTGTTGGAATACTTGCCCTTGGAGCCCAGCTCCCATGCTATGAGGAAGCCAAGCAGCCACATGGAAAAGCCATGTTTCAGTGTTCAAGTCACAGTCTCAGCTGTGAGTCTAGATGAGCGTCAGCATCAACTGCCAGATGTATGAGTGACTGAGCCTTCAGACAACCAGCCCACAGACTTTGATCCACCCCAGATGATGCTGAGTGGAGCAAAGATGAACCATCCCCACTGAGCTCTGCCCAAATTGCATACTTGTGAGCAAAATAAATGTTGTCATTAACTTAAGCCACTAATTCTTGGGGTTGCTTATTACTCAACAATACATAACCAGAACAATATCCATACAATGCTCTCAGAGCACTTATAGTCAATTCAGGAAAACAAGCATGCTCACAAATGATTATATGTCAAGGTATAACACAGGTGCCTTAGGAGAACAAAATCAAAAGTGGTTGTGTGTGTAAATTCTGGTTTATGAATAGGAAATTTCTAAATAATTTTTTTTTTTTAATTTATAATAGTTAACTACTAGCCAAAAGGTTAGCAGTTGGAACTCATCCACGATGCCTCAGAAGACAAGCCTGGTGATCTGCTACCAAAAGGTCACAGCCTTGAAAACCCTACGGAGCAGCTCTAGGCTGCACATACAGGGTCACCATGAAATGAAATCAACTCAACAGCAACTGAAAACAACAACCATCTGTGGAGTAGTCCTGGAGTATGAGAAGGGGGCTTATTTTTGTTTATATACTTCTCTGCATGTTTTAACCCTTGCGTTATGCATGTACTTACTTTTATAGCTCCAAAATCAGCTTAAATTTTCATAATAATAATAAAACAGTTTAAATAAATACAGAGACTGAAGCAAATGCTGCAGATCCTCCAGGAGGACAGTACTGTAGCTGAGCTATTGGGAATAGCTGCATTTTATCTTTCTCTGACTCAGTTTTCACATCTGTATAAAAATGATACCAACCTCATAGGGTTATTGAAAAAATTAAAGTATTAGTAAAAATATCTAAGAAACCTGGAGCTGTTAAGCATTAGCATGACATGTAGACACAGGGTCCCAAATGGTAGAATCAGACTGTTGATTAAGGTGATAAGACATTCTCCTCCTTTGATCAAAGGGGATAAAAAAGGAACCAGCATTCATATGTGTAATTGCAAGGGGAAGGTATATGACGTCTTTGATAACAATGTGGTAACTTCTGCAAATGCCATGTTCACTTAAAAACCTTTTCCAAAATGTTAGAAGACCAGTAAATTCAAACCTTCCATCCCACTTCCCCATTCTGCTTCCCCTTCTTCACAGTTCTCATCGGGTGTGGTAAGTTACTTGCGTATTACAAATGACTACCATTCATAGGAGGCCAAAGAGATTCATGTTTATAACAGCTTTGCATCTGTGTTTAGCTTCTCCCTGTATTTTAAGAAACTGAATATTGTGTCAATTATGTCAAAAGGGAGCGGATCTTTTCATTAGTTTTCCTAAGTAGTCTCTCTATTCAAGGGTAGGATGGGCCACCTAAAAGATCAAGTGGGGAAAGTCATCTTCTTCCCCAATGTGTCCCATATTCTAAAAAAGTTTCTGAACATATCAGCTAGTTCTAGAGGTATGAAGCGTTGAATTAATCTAAGGAAAATGGAGAAGGTGGGGTTAGTGATTAGATTACATGATGTGACAGAATAACCATAGTATTTTCACAATTGATAGTGAGTTATCTCAACCTAAATTCTGTAGATTTCAGGGTAATGGCATCATCGTTCTGCTTGCAAAGTCAAATGAGTAATGAGCAGTTCCTCTCTGACTCAGGGACTTCTGTTATTGTTTCCTGTTTGTTCTGACTTACCCAAGTATCTTAGAAACATGAAATATTACTTCAGCTCCTTAAGGGAGGCTGGGCTTGACTTTTTCCCATATGAACCAACTGCTTCACTCCATGCAAATTTTTGGCATTTAAGGAAAAAGTTTACTTCTCCTTTTTCCTTTCTTTAACTTAGAGCTGATACCACCTAATCAAAATGCCAAAGAATTCTCTATACCACAATGAATTAAAAAAAAAAAAGTAAAAGCTTGCCAAAAAGTAGAGAAATCATGCTAAGTGTGGTCAAGAGGCAGCTTGTTCAATTCTACCAATTTGCCCACTTTAAATCTCTCTTGATATAAACTGAGGTGAGATTAAATAAGCCAAGAGATTTACTAAAAAACAAACAGATTCTCGCTGATGCCATCACTGTGTAGCAAATATGAAGTGTATGGGACTGTGTCACGAATGCGAAGGGTGTACTATACAAATTATATATTCGAAATTCGCAGTGATACATTGGATTGAATTGTGAAAAGGCATGAAGTGCCCATAATTAGCTCTATATGAAGTTCTCATAGGGAGAAAAAATTACCTACAATGGATTTTGTGACAGCATTTAGCTGGGACTCCTGAAAGTGTTTCAAGTCACCACAAAAAATTATACACAGGATTTACGTGGTAAAACATAGGAGGTCCCAGGCTGTCTTCCAGACCATTTCCCTCCTCCCCCTCCTGCCTATGGCAACATCTAGAAAAGGAAAACTGCCTCTTCAGATAACAGTGAGCCACTGATTCTTTTTTATACCTTCTAAGTTCTCTTTCATCACAAGCCATTAGCACAGAGGCTACTTACTTCAACAAGGTTACTGAGGATGGCATCACTTCAAAACAGCTTAGAAATACAGCCTCACTACCTCGTGTTTATTGCTGTGAGTTGCCTTCAGTTCTGACTCCTTGCAGCCTCATGTGTCCAGAGTAGAACTGTTCCCTGGGGTTTTCAAGGCTGTGACCTTTCAAATGCAGATTGCCAGGCCTGTCTTCTCAGGGGCCTCTAAGTAGGTTAGAACTACCAACCATTTGGCTAGTAGTTAAGTGCTTAACCATTTACACCATCCAGGGACACAAATAACATGCCCTGCACTCTTAGCCTCCCAGGCCATATCTCCTTCTCTACCACTGCAAATGCCTCTTCAATGATCTGATCAGAGCCATATGACACCTGCTTTAACTTCATCCCCTCTAGGTAAGGAATTTCTACACTTTCTTACCAATTTTCCCAAGATTGTGGGGAAGGATAGGGAGGGGAGGTGCTGGGTGTTTATGTGTGGGCACATGCATGCACACAGGTGCACAAACACACACACTCTTGCCTACTATGCATAGTAAATATTCAAACTTTTTTTAATGAGTTCTAACCTGTATTCAGAATCCAAACAAATGGAAAAGGAGAACTAGCAACTCTAATATTATGGCAAAGAGGGAAACAATAAGCAAAAAATATTTTTTTAAGTTTTTTTTTTTCTGAATAATAAAACTTCTAGAGCATGCTAAAAGGTCAGTATATTTCCAGAGCTACAGAGTTAATAATGTTGATCTAATAATTGAAGCACCATTTTCCCCAAGAGGAATAGTTTCATCTACAGTATTTCAGACCTCTTTTACCAAGACTTCATAGCTCTAAGCCCATAACAATCAACACCGAGAAGTTACTACAAACAAAAACAAAAGACAAAAATAAATCAAAACAGAAAACCAGTACCTAGTGACACTTTTGCCCTAGGATGCAGCATTCAGGCCTCCTCACTGCCTGCTGATCTGGAGTCTGACGGACTACAATTTTCCTCCAACGTAGCCCACTTGCCTTCATGAAGTCCCCTTGCTTGCCTTGAAACCTTGATAGCTGTCAAAACCACCAGGCCCATTCTAGCATACGGCCTGCAATGGTGGGATTCTCTATATATTCACTAAATGAATTCATAACTGATAGTGTTAGAAGCAATGGTGGCAGAGTTTACACCAGAGGTTAATGGCAGCAGGACTTCCAAGAGGGAATAGAGGGGCTGTGTACATGGAATAAAGCCCCAGGCTGATGCGGTTCTACACCTCTAAATAAACAGTAACTATGTGTTTGAGCCTTCCTATGGAGTCCCTGGAAACCCTGATGGCGTAGTGGTCAAGTGCTATGGCTGCTAACCTACTTGGCGCTCCTTGGAAACTCTATGGGACAGTTCTACTCTGCCCTATAGGGTCCCTATGAGTTAGAATCGACTCAGTGGCAACGGGTTTGGTTTTTTCATTTATAGGCTTTCTGGGTGGCGCAAATTGTTCATGTGCTTGGCTGTTAAATGGACAGTTGGAAATTTGAGCCCACCCGGAAGCACCTGGTGATCTACTTCCAAAAAATCAGCCATTGAAAACCCTGTAGAGCCCCATGGGTCTCAAATGAATGAGCGTCAACTCAACAGCAATGGTCTTTGGTTTTATGGACATTAAACAGTTTTAAATCACAATTTTTTTTAAACTCTCGTTTTGACTTGTATACTTGCAAAACAACAGCCAAAATTATAACTCTACTACCAGCAGGTACATATCCATGGAGAGAAGAACTGGCCCAAGTGACTAGATGTTCCTGTAAATAGGCACAGCATCATTTGTGTTTGAAAAACTGGGACTTGGGGCTCAGTATTTGGTGGCAGCCAAAGCTCCCTTCAGAAAGAAAGCGAAGATGAGAGATGAAAGAAGGTGAGAGGGGAGGAGTGTGAATTCATATGCATCGTTTCCTTGGCTCAGGAGAGCAAACCGTGCAATAATGCATATGCCATAATGATTAATGCCCTGGAACTTGGGTGACAACACACTTTAAAGATCCAACAACCAGCATCTCGTATCCTGGGCTGATATAGAAACCAATGGAGTCTCACTGAGACTGAGGGGAAAGAAAATGCTACTCTCTATAATGACAATCTCAAGGAAAAATATTATTTTTACAATGGTTTTATATACATTTTGTTTCTATTCAAGTTTTATATGCATAAATAATTATGTTCATGTTTTAACTAAAATATGTTCTTATCTCTCAAAAAGAAATATAAGAAAACTGAGCATTCTTTTCTAGCAGGCATACGTAAGTGATCACTCACTGTTGGAATTTAGTATCCAGTGGTGGCAGGTAGACTTGTGCAAGGGAGGCCAGGATTGAGACCCTAGAGTAATTTGAAGAGACAGGTAGAAACTGGAAGTGTAAACTTGAGTGTGTTGGCCAGGGATCCAATATACTGAAAGCAGGCACGTAAGGCCTGCCTCCGGAAGGGTTTGCTTAGCACCAAGGAGTCCATCCAGGTAAGAGCTAAAGATGAGAAAACATAAATTCTCCTAGCCATGAAGTACAGCCTACATGTAAGAGGTAAATACATCCAACTTTCTGGGCATAAAAGTGTTTGCAGATAATTGCTATACTTTCAAACTCCTCTAAGACATTTTAGAAAGTCTAGTGGAAGGGAAGGTGGGAAAAAGTTAGAAATTTCCATGTATTTAGATACATATAGTAAAAGCAACAGCTAAACAGACAAATTACATCTACTTTCACTGCCTTTTTATTTTTCCCCAGTTTATAATATAGCATGAATCTGAAAGTTCACAGGTTTAAACAGAAAAAAAGAAAATGTTAGAGATTGAATTCTAAACCTCATTGCTTTGAAAATATCTTAGAACAATTTAAAGGTAAATTTTAAAGTTATGTGACACCTGTAAAAATGTAAATTTGGTCAGAGAACTGGTTTGTTTTAGAAAAACAGTGGCTTTTATCAAAATATCCCAAGACATTGGTTGACTGCTCTTACCAACAGTGGTAAGAGAAGCACAGGTATTTCCTTGTAGTTGTTCTATGTACTCCAAAGCTAGGCAGGAGCAAGCTAAGAGCATTCATTGTTTCAATATTTTTATTGCCTTAGGCTCCATCCCAACTCGGCCACCCCCTCAGAAAAAAAAAAAATTGAGTTGAGGTCATATCCATCTGCTTTCACTAGTTCTAATGCTCTGCCCTTTTTCTTTGTCCCTGTAATTTCCCTTGGGTTTCTTTCTTTTTATAATTAAAAATCAGTTTCTTCTGCATTATTATATGTCTACTTATTGCAGGTAGCTTGTAAAATAAAAAGGTTAATGAAGTAAGATTACGTACATACCACTATCACTGCCACCATCAACAACCGTCGTAGAAGTTCTAGTCTTTTTTTATTACTACTTTTTAGCTAGATGGGACAATTATGCATAATTATATATCCTCTCTTGTTACACTTAAAACACTATGTAATAATCACTTTCTTTTGTCACTAAGAACTCTTCACAACACAATTTTAGTTGTGCTCTGAATGAAAGCCCATCCTATAGCTATACTGTAATTTTCCAATTATTAACAACTAATTCAATCTTTATAAACATGAAGTTGTTTCTAATATTTTAGTATTAAAAATAATGATGTGATGAAAATGCAAACATAAATCTTTGCCCACATAACTATTTTCTCAGGATAAGTCATTAGGTATAAAAAATATTGGTTTGAAATATATGGCTGTTTTTAAGACTCTTGATGGATATTGCTAAGTTATTGGCAAAAATGTTGCATACAAAAATGTCCACCTTGTAGAACTTCTGACAACCTTGATTGTTACAATTTAAAAATCTTTGCTGTAATGTGCTAGGTGAAAAATGCTATTTTTTTTTCCCTAATTCGAAATTTACCTTTCTTGGATTACAAAAGATATAAGTAATTGCTGCCCATTTCTGTTTTCTCTTTTGTGATTTTTCTCACATGTATGTATGAAAATTACAATTTCTTACATGTGTTGATTTTAAAAAAACTTTCAGTTTTGTTGTTTGTCTTTTCATTTTGTTTATGACATACAGTAATTTTTCATTTTACTTATCAGTCTTTTCCTCTGTGATTTCCTTAGTTGCTTTTAAGCTTAAAAAATCCTTTTCCCATTTGGAGATCAGATAAGTATCCATCTATATTTCTTTCAAGTTATTCTGGTTTAACTATTCCTATTTAACTCTTTAATCTACTTTGGAATAAAAATGATTTTTTTTTTTTTTTATGTAGGGTGACTCTAAACTGAATTTTTTCTCCCAAATAACCAAATTCCCCAAATAGAATTATAAACTTACCTATCCCGTCTCACTAATTTATGGTACTTAATTTACCATATTATGCTTTTCTATATTTTAGTGTCTGTTTCTAGTCCATTTACTTCTATTATAGTAATTGCTCTGATTTTTAGGCAGTACTATGTTGTTCTCACTACTGTGGCTTTCTGCAACCCAGTAACATGGTTAAGAACCCAGCTCTGGAGGTAGTGTGCTTGTACTAAGATCTAATTCTACCACTTACTAGCTATCTAACAGAGAGTTAGTTGTGGCCTTTCCGTGACTCATTTTCTTTACCTGTAAAATGGACACAGTAATATTACTTCCCTCATAAAGTTGTTATGAAGATTAAATCTGTTAACATAATAAAGAGCTTATAACAGTGCTTGGTGCATAGACAGTTCTAAAGAAGGGTTGGCTATTGTTGTAATTATTCTGTGTTAGTAAGGCAAGTTCTTCTAACTCTCATCTCTCAAAATTTTCATCTTTACATTAGATCTGTTTCTTCTTCCAGGCAACCTTTCTTTCCAGACAGAAATAGCTTTCATTATTTTTACTTTTTCTAATTATAAAAGAAATGAATGTTTACTGTTAAAAACTTTTCAGATAATAGCATTCTGCATCCCACTTTGAAGAGTGGCGTCTGGGGTCTTAAATGCTAGCAAGCAGACATCTAAGAAGCATCAATTGGTCTCAACCCCCCTGGATCAAAGGAGAATGAAGAACACCAAGGACACAAGGTGATTACGAACCCAAGAGACAGAAAGGACCACATGAACCAGAGACTACATCATCCTGAGACCAGAAGAACTAGATGGTGCCCAGCTACAATCCATGACTGCCCTGACAGGGAACAAAACAAAGAACCCCTGAGGAAGCCGAAGAGCAGTGGGATGCAGACCCCAAATTCTCATAAGACCAGACTTAATGGTTTTGTTTTGTTTTGTTTTAAGCAGGGTGTATATGGGTTTTTGTGTGAGAGACTGACTTGATTTGTGAACTTTCACTTGATTTGTAAAGCACAATAAAAATTATTAAAAAAAAGAGTTCAGGCTGCCAACCAAAAGGTCAGCAGTTCGAATCCACTAGCCACTCCTTGGAAACCCTATGGAGCAGCTCTACTCTGTCCTATAGGGTCGCTATGAGTTGGAATCGACTCAACAGCACACAACAAGAACAACTATAATGGAGATAGTATCATAAAAAAAAAAAAATTTTTTTTTTTTTGGTACTATATTCATAATGTAGAATTCTCATGGTTTATTTAACTTTCCTCATTAACAGAGATTCAGTTACTTTCCAAATTTGGGCTACCACATTACAAGAAAGCAATGGCAACCTTGTATATAAATGTTTTGTGCACTCATTTAAGTATTTCAATAGGAATTATTCCTAGTATAGAACTTCTGGGTTTAAAAATACACATGCTTTAAATTTTGAGAGGTATTGCCAAAATACTTCCTCAAATAAGTCTTTGTCAAGTTATACTTCCACCAACAGTGTATAGAGCATATATTGCCCTGAACCCTAAAACAAAACAAAAAATCCTTGGTATTATTTGTTTTAAATTTAAGCCAATCTCATTGACAAAAATAACACCCCATTATTTTAATTTAATTTTCCTTTCTCTGATTACAAATGAGTTGGATCTTTTCTCATGTTAATTGGCCGTACATATTTCTTCTTGTGAATTCTATATCATTCACTTTGCCTTTTTTTTTTTCCCTGTAATGTTGGCTGTCTTTTTCTTACTAAATTTTCAGTTCTTTTAAAATTTGTTAAATGTTACAAATATGTTCTCGTTGTCTGCTCAAAAAAAAAAAAATTTTTTTTCAGGTAATACAAAACAGAATTTTTAAATCACCTATAATCACAGCACCCAGGAATAATGTTGTTAACACCTAGCTAGGAAAATGTCCAAATATTAACATTCTTGCTTCTCTTCATCAGTCGTGCAAAACCTCTTATTTTGATAGAGGGAATCCTGAAAGACTGAGGCACAAAATGGGTATCTGTAGCTAAATGTGAAAGAAATAAATACCAGGCAGCTGAGAATTTTGCTGAAGTGATTAAATTTCTGAAAGCTGTAACATGTTTAACTCGCCAGCTTCAATTTCGTTGTTCTCTGCTTCTGGTTTAAAGATCAACTAAAAGTTGTGAAAACAGAAAAGAATGTTCTAAGAAGACAGAATCCCCTCTTTTCTGGCCTGCTGTTTTCCTAGGTAATAATGAGTCACTACAGAATTGTGTCATCCAGAACAATAACTGTGATGCAGAGTTCTCTTCAGTATTAGAAGTAACTGCACTATCTAGAAGGTTTCCAGGAAGAGGTGGCCTCTTCTCATACCCCTGTGCTGTTCCCTAGTCATCCCAGAATCAGTAGCTATGAAGATAAAATGCAGAGAGAGGAGAGGTAGAAAAACCCAACTGCGTCTTTTACTTGCTAGATGCTCTCTGTCCAAGGGATGGAGTCATGTAATAAAACATTAACTGTCCCATGTAAGAGC
Organism: Elephas maximus indicus; assembly: GCF_024166365.1. Classification (NCBI taxonomy): domain Eukaryota; kingdom Metazoa; phylum Chordata; class Mammalia; order Proboscidea; family Elephantidae; genus Elephas; species Elephas maximus. The sequence goes on from NC_064824.1 coordinate 54,754,905, forward strand.
TAAGAAATCAAAATCTGTTACCTACTTAGAAAGGAGATTTCTCTGCTTCAGTTACCTGTGACTCTTTAAAATATATGTATTTAATATCCATTAATTTCTGTCCCCAAAACTCACAAATGCAACAGGATATTAAATGCAAGTTTTCCTGTTACTCCAGATTGGTAATTAGGGCCCTAACATCCAGATAAAGAGGATGGAGAACAATTGAGCCAGCCACCTCCTTCACGGCTGATTAGGGAACAGGTAATGAATGTCCCCTATGCTCCAAAATATCACTTCAAACCACACCCAGGCAGAAAAGTGGGGAGAAAGAGAAGTTGGGAATCATCAAGGTTCTAACACGGTGGTGGTGGGGGTGAGGAAGGGACTGATGCTGCAGTTTTCCCATCTGCTCCCCCAAGGACGTGCCTCTCACCACTGAAGCAAGTGCTGGGGCTGCCAAGAGAGGTGTTCTAGACGAACTGGAGGAGCTGCCTGCCAGAAGAGAATGCCAGGGTTTCATTTCTAGACTGGACATGTGCACATGCAGTGGCCTTGCCAAGCACTCTCTGTGCCTATTTGACTGAGAGAAAAAAAAGATTTAGAGAAGAGAGGGAACATCTCTGGGGCAACCCACAAGCCTGTGTCTATGGTCCAAGTCAACTGGGAGAAGTAGCCAGGGTTGTGCTATCATGCCAGATTCTATCCAAGAGCACTGACCACTGAACAAGGGGACCACGGCAGCAGGAAGTTGGGGGTATTTGCAAGGATAAGATCTCACTGGAGCTGTATCTCCCATGTCAGAGAGAGTGAAGAGGCCTCAAACGGCCCTCAGAAAGCTCACCTGTGATACCTACCACTCAGAGGGTCTCAGCCTGCACTAACCAGAGAAATGGCAAAACCCTCACACAGAGGAAGGACTAAACCACACTAGTTAATGTGAGAGATTTGTCCTTTCCTCTGCCCTTCCACCCCACCCCAATTCAGCAAAAACGTAAATGATTAAAAGGAGGAGATGCTGCCATAGAGGTAGACCATACCACCTTTTTTTTCTACTTCAGAAATCTTATCTTTAACCTTTTATGTGGAGAGGGATAGTTTTGAATCAAATTGAGATTGAAGCTTGTATAACACTGAGTTGTGTTTTTGTTTTTAATAGAAAAAACTGAACAAAAGATTATAGTATTTGCCCAAGAAAAATGGAAATTTGACAAAATTCATGTAAGTGGGGAAAAAAATTATTACTTTCATGTTGATGCCCTAGGCAAGTTCAGGCTATTCAGTAAACCCATTAATCAAAGTAAACAAAATAATATGATGTTGTGATTAAGAATAGAAGGGCTCCTCTAATGTGGTCACAAGTGAAAAGTGAAGGAGTAGGACACTAAATACACATTCCAGGTTATATTCTCAAATAATAATTAGGAGACTCTGAATCAAAGAGCAAACTATACTGATTAATGTGGCTGGCACACAGCATGGCAGATTTACAGTACATTATAGGAACAGATATACTACCCATCTGTCAGTTTGTTGTACTGTGGTGGCTTGCATATTGCATGTGATGCTGGAAGCTATGCCACCGGTATTTCAAATACCAGCAGGATGACCCATGGTAGATAGATTCCAGATGAGCTTCCAGGCTAAGATAGACTAGGAAGAAAGGCCTGGTGATCCTTATGGATCACAACAGAATACTGTCTGATCATAAAGATCAGGAACATTTAGTTCAGACAACACTTAGTTCTGTTATATATAAGTTTGCCATGAGTTGGAACCAACTTGATGACAACCAGCAACACAGCATAGGAATAGAAATAGGAGTTTTTGAATTAGAAATACCTGGACTCAAACCCTGACTCTTCCAGTTGCTACCTCTGTGACCTCTGAATCTCTGTAGAAAATGGGCACAATAATGCCTTTTAACAGGGTTATCCTAAGTATTAATGATGAAATGTGACAAGTATAAAACCTAGCAGATGATAGAAAAAAAAAAAAATGGTAGCTACAGTTATCAGCATTTTTGTCTTCATCATTTACTTATCATTAACATTTACTATTATGGATAGTTCAACCATTTCAGGAGGTAGCATGCGGTCAAGAACTGATATCACCGAAGGAAGAAATCCAAGCTGCACGTAAGGCATTGGTGAAAAACAAGGCTCCAGAAATTGACAGAATATCAATTGTGACGCTTCAACAAACAGATGCAATGCTGGAAGTGTTCACTCATTTATGCAAGAAATTTGGAAGACAGCTACCTGGACAACTGACTGAAAGAGATCCATATTGGTGCCCATTCCGAGGAAGAATGATCACCAGAATGTGGAAATTATTGAACAATATCATTAATATCAGATGGAAGCAAAATTTTGCTGAAGATAATTCAAAAACAGCCACAGCAATTCAAAGACAGGGAACTGCCAGAAATTCAAGCTGTATTCAGAAGAGGACGTGGAACAAGGAATATCATTGCTGACATCAGATGAATCTTGGCTGAAAGTAAGAAAGATGTTTCGCCATGTTTTATTAACTGCACAAAGGCATCCAACTGTGTGGGTCATAACAAATTATGGATAAAATTCTGAAGAATGGGAATTCCAGAACACTTAATTGTGCTCATGCTAAACTGGTACATAGACCAAGAGGCAGTCATTCGAATAGAACAAGTCATATCCTTTCACCATACTTATCAGTCTGCATGCTGGGCAAATAATCGGAGAAACTGGACTACATATATGAAAAGAACGAGGCATCAGAATTAGAGGAAGGCTCATTAACAACCCGTGATATGCAGATAGCACAACCTTGCTTACTGAAAGTGAAGAGGACTTGAAGCACTGATGACAATCAAAGACTACAGCCTTCAGTATGGATTAAACCTCAACATAAAGAAAACAAAAATCCTCACGACTGGACCAATAAGCAACATCATGATAAATGGAGAAAATATTGAAGTTGTCAAGGACTTCATTTTACTTGGATCCACAGTCAAGGCCACAGAAGCAGCAGTCAAGAAATCAAAGGACATATTGCATTGGGGAAATCTGCTGTAAAAGGCCTCTTTAAAATGCTGAAAAGCAAACACGTCACTTTTAGGACTACAGTGTGTCTGATTCAAGCCATGGTATTTTCAATCACCTTATAAGCATGGGAAAACTGGACAAGGAAGAAGAAAGATGGAAGAAGAATAGATGCATTTGAATTATGGTGTTGATGAAGAATGTTGAATATACCATGGATTGCCAGAAGAATCCACAAATCTGTCTTGGAAGATGTACAACCAGAATGCTCCTTTGAAGCAAGGATGGCGAGACTTCGTCTCACCATCCGTTGTACAGGTATCAGGAGGAACCAGTCCCTGGAGAAGGATATCGTGCGTAAAGTAGAGGAAGACCCTCAATGAGACGAATTGACACAGTGGCTGCAAAAATGGGCCCAAACATATCTCTTATTATGAGGATGGCATAGGACTGGGTGATGTTTCATTCTGTTATACATAAGGTCTGCAGGAGTCAGAATCAACAGTACAGCACCTAACAGCGATGATTTACTGAGAAGTCACCAGTAACATTGAGAGAGATAAGTAGCAGCACTGGTAAAAACATACTTTAACTGAGATTTTGGACTACGGAAAAAAACACAAAAAACTATAATACAGGGGAAAGAAAATTCCTCCAGCATTTGGTGATGACTAGATACCCTAGTTTAGGAACTACTCTCCAAGTCAGTATAAAATAAAGTGCTGGATTTACCCCACCACACATGCCTTATCACAATAATTCAGGAGTAGAAAGACACGTAGAGATGACATTAAGCCTTGAAGTGGCTAAATGCTTTGTCCAGGGACAGTTTAATCACACCCTCACCCTCACCTGTCCTTCATGTCCCCCTTCTATTAACTTGTTAGCTGTTTCAGTCATCTCAAACATTTAAGTGCCACCAAACTTCATCTTTCCTTCTTAAGATATCTCTACTGTTTACTCTTGGTGCTTCATCTAGCAGATAGTATTTGGCATCAGCCACGTGCCAACCAGCGAGCCAGCCAGCCAATTCAGTACAAAGTGGCATTGTGCTGAATAGCCATATAAGTATTTGATTTAATTAGAGTTTATTTGATTTGTGATCCTGTTCACTTCCTCTCTTTTGACCATTTTTTCTGCTCATTCGTTACTCTTTCCACACCAGCTGGGTGGCAGATATGAACAAATGGCAGAATTTGGTCCTTTTCACTGTGATCTTTTTTAGAAATTCTGATAATGTTTTCCTGAGGGAAATTAAACTGTTGATTTAGATACTATTTGGGGGTCAATTATGATTCCCTGTGCCATCTGGGTTGTTCATTTCCACTGCTGAGAGAAGTTATCCCCCACTCTCATGTTTATTCATCTTCCTGTCTAGGATCTGCCTTGAGACACTGGCCCAGAATGTCAAAGATCTAAGAACTAGCCTCCTACTTGACCACGCCTTGGTTCTGTCTGCCCTGAAACATTTCCCTGGCCACAGAGGGCTTATCACTACACTGTCCTTCTTTTCCCACCCCAAGAGTTAACACTTACTGCTTGCATTTTTTCTTTAAATTCCATAAGGTGACAATATCCTTTTTAAAAGAGAAGGCATTGTCCTCATCTGGTCCCTGAGGACTCTACACATGCTTGCCTTCCTTGGAAAGCATCTGTCTAGCCTCACCCAGCTGGTCCTGCAGCACCAAGATGGTAACATGGAGACACCCAAGACCATGAGCATACATGGGAGGCTGGAAGGCCTGGATACTTAGCCCTGCTGAGGAGGAGGAGGCAGGGCTCAAAAGCTCCTTGCCCAAAGATACAGGGGATTCAAACCCAGGTCTGTGTGACTCAGACACTGCCTCATCATCTCAGCTACCCTGAGTCTCTTCCCAAGCCTGTCTCCTGGTGCCTTCTGCACTGACAATCCTCTCATAAGAGAAACATTTTTGTTCCTGTGGAAAACAAGCAGGAGAAATCCCCAAATATTGCTTAAAAGGAAAACCCTCCAACACCACATCTTTTAAAATATAAAGATTCCTAGGGATCCTCCCCTCTAGACTTACTGAATCTGAATCACTGGAGGGAAGACCCAATGATATATATCTTTTATACTCCCAAAATATGTATATTTATATATTTTGAGGAGTATAAAATATATATTTCATGTAAACAAAAATTTATATTTCTATTTAATATTATATGTTATACATATGGGAGCCCTGGTGGTTCAGTGATTAAGCTCTCGGCTACTAACCAAAAGGTCAGCAGTTCAAATCTAGCAGCCACTCCTTGGAAACACTATGGATTCGACTTGATGGCAAAGGGTTTTTATCATACACACATATTTTAAAAGTCTGAGAACCCCATGATAGAAAAATATGAAAACAGATAGTGGTGATCATCGCACAACGTGGACGTCATTAATGTCTCTAAATTGTACATGTAAAAATGTTGAAATGGCAAATGTCTTGTTATATATATTTTTACCACAATAAAAAAATGCTAAAAATGTTTGAGACACGCTACCCTGAGCCTTTATTCTTAGACACCAAAAGTGTACTTTAAGAAGGGCTTCCTGACTAGACAGCTACTAACAGCAAATGCAGTGATCGGACTTGAGTCGGGGAGCACTACATAGGTGACGAGAACAGACCTCCCTAAGATTATAAAGTTTGGCTTAAGATTTAGAAGACTATGTTTGAAGAAAATATTTCATGTTGTGTTTTTGTATGTCATACGTGTGCATTATTTAACCTTCTTTGTTACAATTAAAGAATTCAGTCCAAAAAAAAGAAAGGCTCCCTGGACACAATGTCCTGACCCCTGGTGGTCCATCCCAAAAGTGTGACTCTGACATGATGGGAATTTGAGGGAATGCTTTGTGATACACTCAAAGTTCACCTACTTATTTGATTAAGTTTCGGCTGCCTTTTGGCTGAACTCTGATTACCTTATGCAGATTTACCTAACACAAGGCACAGAAAAGCTGCTAGTAGGCTGACCTTCCTGTAGCAGCTACAAAAAGAAACAAACCATTCAATCAATAAATGTTTACCAGTTATCTATTCTTTGCAGATGACACAGGCCTGAAAGGAGAGGGTTCCTGTCCTCAGAAAGGCTAGTGTGGATACAGATAATAAAATAATCAATTAGTTGTCACATATAGACACACACACAATTCAGTTTCAAGGCCTTCCTTACCATGTGTTCATCATTAGAATATCATACTTGAGTTCTAGTGCTTAGCCATTTTCAACTTGGCCTCTCACCAGCTCCCTCCTTTCTTTTTCTAAAGAAAAATCTTAAACTTTTCAGGCCAGTCTCTTGTCCCAATTCTTTCTCCTTACAATGAGGTCACACTCCTGCATTTATTTATTGGACATTTTTGGCTGTACTTATTGGATATCGTCGAGATGTAACAAACTAAACATTTATTTTGGCGGATTATAATCCCACCAGCAAATCTAATGAACATGTGATAAAAGAAAAAATACAAGACACTTAGTAACAACAACAACAGAGACCTAGTAACAACAAGTAGAAGTCCAAAATATTTAGAAAATGAAACCAATATGAGCCAAGCAGCTTACTCATTAAACATTGGATAAAGAACTCTTAACAAGGATTTTCTCACTATTTTATTTATCTTAAAATATAAGACTTTACTGAAACTTGTTCACTCTCCCTCATCAAAGAAAGTAACCCATAATGAGACTCTGTCGGCACATTTCAAACTCACCGTGTTTAACTTACCATAGAACTTCAGCTGGCAAACCTCAGTCGGTGATTCCTCCCTGTCTCCAAGCCAGAGCATATGAGGTCTCGTCCACTCTGCTCTAAATGAATTTACAGGCTCCTGCAATGCAACAGGACACTAACATACTGAAAAGAAAACACACTTCTGCCCTGATTTATACTGGCCATCTCGTCCTCCCTGAAGCACACCCACATCTGTTTATTACAGGATATGGACAACTGCCTAGTATCAAGTTCCTTACACACCAAGAGAGAAACAACAACAAAAATTCGGTGATACTTATGTGATTCTCAAGCCCCATATAAACGGAAAGTCAGGGTTCTTTATTCTATAATGCATCAAGTGGAGAAAGAAACCAGTTCTTACCTGGCGTCACTGCCGTATCAATGTTTCACGGGTGGCTCTTTTAGGGACTGTAATCGTTTTGAGTTTCAAACAGTGCTTGCTATCATCCAGCTACAAATTTTACTTCATTTGCTTTTATTTTCCAGGTACTAAGGGATATAATTTAATTATAAGGAAGTGCCTTTCTCTAATTTTTTTTTTTTTTTTTTTTTAAAACAAATCTTAAAGCCCACTTTTGGTTAATTCCACACTGTTCCAGGACAGCTGGATTTACCTAAGCTTTTTTTTTTTTTTTTTGAAGCAGAAAATACATTGTTTGTGTGGTCTATCTTTTTAACAGAAAGCCACATTAGTTTTCACCCACATGACACTACAGTCCTAGAAACAATTTACAGAGAGAGCAAATTGGCCACATGTATAGTAACTAATATGCGAATATGCATCATGGAAAATTTTCTACACACACAGAAAATCTCATGGTTTGGTTTGGAAAACAAACCACTTCAACATTGTTCCTGCCTTGAAGGCAAGATCTGCCAACTAGTCATTCTAGTTATTCTGAACCTGTAACCAGCATTGCCTGTATTGCTTTGAGGTGCTCACTATACGTAATTAATTTAAACTAACCTGTTCTAACCTTAAAAAGACAAAACTTTTTCCTTCAATTTTCTCAGAAAGGACAGCCATCTTTAATAGAAAACGCTGCTTTTGTTTTCCAAATCACATTTGGGCTGTGTAATTATTGAGCTCCTAAAAACAAAAGCAAAATTTTAATAGTAACCAATACATTGGTAAGCATTGCAGTCTTGACCAACTACAACGAAACCTGTGAGAGGCAGAACTCGACAGGGACTGCCTTGTTTTCCTGGGTCTTGAAAGTTTCCTGCCTTTGACAGGATGCAGTCTTACCACTTTTCTCTCTCTCTCTTTTTAATGGAAAATATTTGGGTTTTTCTTCTCTGACAGGTTTCTGCCCTACAGAGGTTCAGGCTTTCGCAGGTTTTAGTGTATATGTGAGATGGAAGTCTTTTATACGCCATTGTCAAATATAAAAAACGTCATGGGGAAAGAACTCATAATAGCTGAAAACTTCACACCTATAAAAGAAGCCTGGCTTGTCTTATTGGTTCCTTCTAACAGAACTATAGTGTTTTTCCGCCCACAGTCAAGGTTTTGCAGGATTTGTACAAAACTATATAGAATTCAGAAGCCAGCTACTCTGGCACATATGCCAGGTCACCTCTATGACACTATCACCCCTTCAGAATCAAGACTTCATATGTCCTCACACACCGGCCCGTCTGTCCCAATAGCTTCCTCCATAGTTAAGAACCTGTATCTTTCTTTACACCAGTCACTCTGAGAGTCATAAGGACCAGCTCAGAACTCCATTTCCAAATCCTGAGTCTCCTCAGAGGCCTTAAAGAAATTTCCCGAGATTTGCCCTGTCCCTACCTCTCCTGCGGTGCTGGGGCTGGCTGGAGGAAAGCAGTAAAGGCCGTGAGGCTGCCCTGTGGGAGATGCCGGCCCAGCATGCAGCTGGGGGAGGGCACAGGGCGGTCAGCAGGAGGAAGAGAAGGAGGAATAATTTGTGTGCCACGATAAACATGGTACGGTGCCAACAAAAATATCATTCTTGTTTCCCCAAGAAGTTCAAAGTGCTTTGTAAACATTAACTCATGAGACCAAGCAGTCACAGAGCAATTATTAATTTATTACACCCTTATTTTTTTTTTCTTAAGATAGCTACTGCAAGCAATGTCTCTAGGGAAGGGAGCTTATTCACTGCTTAGATATTTCGCAAATACTTACTAGGCACCTGATATGTGCTAGGCACTGGACACAGAGGAGCAAGCATGGAGCTCTCACTCTAGCTGGTCCATTCTCTTTTGCTGCCACGGTCAGTGCAGTAAACACCTGCCACACTCCTTTCTGCACTTTTTACATTTCATTTTTGCCCAAATTATTTAATGGAATGTGCTCCATTCTTCAGAATGCCCATAATGTGCTAAGTGCTGAGCAAACACACAAAGGACATTTGTTTCAGTTACCTGTAAATCTTATTATGATTTTAGGGACTGGAGAATATCAATTCAAAGTGCTTTCTTCTAAGAGACCATAAATAAAGTATTACTGTGAGCCATCCTGGTCTCTTTTAATGTTTGTGCAATTGCAATAGGGGAACAAGGAGAGTTAAGATCAGTAATACCATGCCAAGCAGTTTATATAAATAATCTGCATTTTTTGAAGTGATTAATCCGATGAGCAATCATGTTTGGAACACAGAAAGTCTTTGCCCGTGGGTCTGATTCTGGACTCTTTTTGATTTGATGTGACAAAATAACAGGTTGAATAGGGAGATTTACACCACATCTAAATCCTTCTCCTTAGGCAACAGAATCCAGATATTTTAGTGTATGGTTATCTAAGACTAACTGGACAAAAGAGCTAGTGGCTGCTTTTTAAAAATGCATGGATTTCTAATGAATCAGAAGGTATTCTAGCTGTTGTCTCTTCAAGGTGCCAGGTAAGGATTTTAGTGTCTCCAGGGAGTCACTAACCTGCCTCAGACAGTGTTTTTGGACTAAACTGAGAGGCTGTTGCAGTTCTCACTTAGAAACTTTTGAATATTTTAAAAGTGTTGAGAAATTATAACCCCGCTTAAAACCCAATTCCCTTCCTTAATAAGCACGTACCTGAATAAAAAGAACATAATATAGATGTGTCATGGATTGAATTGTGTCCCCCAAAATTATGTGTATCAATTTGGCTAGGCGATGACTGTAGGTATTGTGTGATTGTCCATCATTTTGTCATCTGATGTGATTTTCCAATGTGTTGTAAATCCTGTCTCTATGATGTTGATGAGACAGGATTAGTGGTAGTTATGTTAATAAGGCAGGACTGTGTGGACTGTGTGTTGAGCCAGTCTCTTTTGAGATTTAAAAGAGCAAAGCAAGCAGAGAGGCATGGGGACCTCATACCACCAAGAAACAAGAGCCAGGAGAATGGCACGTCCTTTGGACCCGGGGTCCCTGTGATGAGAAGCTCCTTGACCAGAGGAAAATTGATGGCAAGGATCTTCCTCCAGAGCTGACAGAGAGAGAAAGCCTTCCCCTGGAGCTGACACCCTGAATTTGGATTTGTAGATTACTAGAATTTGAGAGAATAAATTTCTGTTTGTTAAAGCCATCCACTTGTGGTACTTCTAGTACACCAGCACTAGAGAACCACGACAAGGTGTAATATTGATTTTCATTCAAGTGTATCGGTTAACACATATACCCAATGAAATTCAAATTCCATATGTTAGCAGTTAAACAGGTTTCTCGTTTGGCCCCAAACTACCATTCTAGCCTCAGCTTCACCCTCCTTATATTCTAGACATAGCACATATATTTGTAATAACATCTTGCTTATCTGCTTCCCTCTGCCTTGAAGCCTACTCTCCCCAACCCTCACACACACTGACTCACTCACTTTGTCCAACTGAAAAACTCTTTGTTCTCAAAATCAGATGACTCCTCCCCCTGTTTCTATATCACGAGCTTATCACATTGTATTTATTTATTTATATACATATCTAGCTAAAGCCTGAATACTTTATGTACAGAAATCATCTTATTCCTTTGTGTTTTCACCAACTAGTATTAAATCTTTGTTGAATTGAATTTTCTACATCAATATAGCACTTAGTGAGGCTGATAAAATGATCAATCACACATACTCTTGGGTTTACTCTTCAGCTAGAAGTGCAAATAGGATTTTTTAAAAAAACCTTTTATTAAACAGAGCTGCTAATGAAGAGGATAAAATCAAATAAATTATTAAGTTAAAAACAGATCCATTATTTTCAGTGAAAGAGCTAGTATATTAATATCAAGGAGCCCTGGTGGCACGGTGGTTAAAGTGCCTGGGCGCTAACTGAAAGCGAACCTTCCAATCGCTCCACAGGAGAAAGATATGGCAGTCTGCTTCTGTAAAGATTTACAGCCTTGGAAACCCTATGGGGCAGTTCTACTCTATCCTGTAGGATTGCTATGAGTCAGGATCAAGCTGACGGCAGTGGGTTTGCTTTAGTTTGAGGTTAATATCAGCATCACTATCCTTGAGCTTTTCACCCCTTAGATGGCACCACTTAAGAGCTAGAACCATCTTCTATTCCAGCTATAATAACAGCACTGAACAGAAAACAGTGTGCCTAGTGGGCACTCAGAAAGAGCTAACCACCAACGGCAATGGCAGCACTAGCTGAAACTACCTATTTCTGGTTTCAAATTAGACAGGAGGAAGAAAGAAGAAAGGGATATGGAAACACACAGAACAAAAGACAAAAAGAGAAAAGGAAAGGAAAAATTGGATTGCTGTAAAAGACTGTCCATAGAATTAATTTTTTGCCATTTTTCTCTTTATGAAAGTGAGAAATACAGACATTCTTATAGGTTGTACAAAACACAGTGATAGCCAAAGATAAATACTACTTAGTAAAAAAAAGTTGTTTTGTCTCCAGAGCACCTTACAAAATTTATTTTAAGGGCCCCTGCCCTCCTTCATTATGTTTGGGAAGGTTCCTTTCATTTCCTAGATTTGAAACATTCATACCTGTCTTCTAATTTTACCCAAAATAAATTTCAAAGAATCAATGTTGTTAACGTAGAATGCTCTGTTCTCCTGTGTAAACTTGACTAAGCACATATGTTTAAAAAATCTCACACTTTAGGTTACTGGGTTAGGGGACACAGTAAAGCGCTTTCACATATGTTACTAGCTCATTTGATCCTCAAAACAACCTTTTAAAGTGGGTAGGGCATGTTTTACAGGGTCCTGGTGGTGCAGTGGCTAAACAGTTGGCTCACTGAAAGGTTGAAGGGTCATGCCCACCTGGTGCTCCACAGAAGAAAAATGTGGCAATCTGCTTCCATACAGATTTCAGCATTGGAAACCCTATAGAGCAGTTCTACTCTGTCTTACAGACTCGCTTTTAGTCTAATTTGATGTGACAATACACAACAACAACAGGGCATCTTTTCACAGATGAAGTGACCAAGGCTCGGAGAGGCTCTGTATCTTGTAGAATTAGGGTATGAAACCAAGAAGTCTGATAATACTCCTAAGGTTCTTCCTATCACATAATACTATGTGAATACTTTTAAAATTATTGGATCTGCAACTTTTATTATTTACATTTCTGTAAGAATGCTAGCACTGTACATTTTGCAGCCTGTTTATTGAGGAAAGGCTAAGTATATGATACACGATGATTTTTTCCTTGGATACTGGGAAATCTGCTAATAATCCCTACTTCTTTTAAGGGATGCATTCCCTGATTAATTAGATCTCATCAACATGCAAGCAAATATTTATTTTCAGATAAAACAAAAAACTTTCAGCCTTATTTAGTTCTTCAGCAGGCAACGCACATTCATTTGTCCTGACATATCCAGCAGGGGGCAGGATGCTCCCACTAACTGCCAGCTAGCTGGCGTCACCAGCCAAACCAGGGTTTCTGTGTTCCTGGCTGTGACACAATCACCATTTTCTAACTTGAGTCTGAATGGGGATGCAGATTTGAGCTGAGAATAGGGGCTGTGGAATGTGTTCCTGGAAATATCAGGAAAAGTTTTGCTTTAGAGATGGCCCACATTTTGTTTGAGCCTTGCTGTTTAAGATACCTAGAAACTAGCCAGTTCTACTTATCTTCCTGGAATATCTTGCTAAGGAAGCTACAGTGGGGAATCAATTTGAGACATACCATGATAATTTCTGTTTCTGACTTTATACCATCTCAGATCTCAGCTTGGTCACTACACTGACATGCCTTATCTGGGGACCCCACTTCAGCCCATCCTGCACCTCCTACCTGTTTTCTTGAAAACTCCTAATGGGGGGCCCTGGGTAGTGCAAACAGTTAAAATACTTGGTTGCTAACCCGAAGATTGACAGTCAACCCAGAGGTACCTCAGAAGAAAGGCCTGGAGGTCTACTTCCGAAAAATCAGCCATTGAAAACCCTATGGTACAATAAAAATTAAAAAGAAAACCCTATGGTGCACAGTTCTACTCTAACACGCATGGGGTCCCCATGAGTCAAAATCGACTTGACGGCAAATGGTTGGTTTGTCACCATGGCACAAAGCCCACTGACAGGCAATAATGACCCTGTGCCCACTAATTCAAATCCCCTCTCTTTCCAGTCCTGAAACAAGGGCCACTTCTTCCAGGAAGTTTGTGGAGATCCCAGGCCCTGCGATCATCATTAAGAAATGTTCACCAAGTGAACTACCAGGTGAAGATTTGTACAAGGCTTTGGGTTTAAAAATATACAGCCGGGTCCCTGGTTTGGGTGACCTTTTCTTCTTGCCTAGGGCTACCAGGCAGCAGTGTGAAAAAATACAAAATGAGAAGTGAGGACAAATGGCAGTTCAAACCCACCCAGCAGCTCTGTGGGAGAAAGACCTGGCAATTTGCTCCTGGAAAGATTACAGCCAAGAAAACCCTATGAGGCAGTTCTGCTGTCACATGGGGTCACTATAAGTGGAAATCAATTCAACAGTACCCAGCCAGGACAAAAGCACAGCTCATAGGAGAGATCAATACCTCTGCAGGTGGCTGAACGAGTGTAGCAATCTTCTGGTGTTTTCAAACTACAGCTTAGAAGTTTGTTGTTGAGCCCACAAAATCTCCTAGGGCAGGGTGGCAGTGTGGCGAGGAATGGTTGATTAGACAGGTTCTGTATCATCCTCCACCCCACTCCCCTTCCTTTACTTCCCCCCAACCGGATGAGAAAAATTCTATTTTTACCCATATTTGTTTTGCATACCTCTGGGTATGGCAGTGGGTTTGGGTTTGGGTACTGTATAAAGATTTCCTTTAAAGAAATCAAACAATCTACCTGTCAATAATAACAACATAACAAAACAAATTTTAACAGTAGTGTGAAAATCAAAGGCCTTTCCTTGCTCTTGATAAAACCAATGCTGGAGATGAAGACAGATCTGCTGTAGGCTGCAGACTGGGAGATGAGGGAACTGAGACTTGAATCCTTATCTCTAACCGCTAAAGCTGAAGACTCTCCTCTTTCCTCTAAAAGACAGGGTTTGCATTGAGCCTGAACTCCATCCACTCAAACCCATTGCCGTTGAGTCGATTCTGACTCATAGCGATCCTATAGGACAGAGTAGAACTGCCCCATTAGGGTTTCCGAGGCTGTAAATCTTCACAGAAGCAGACTGCCACATCTTTCTCTCATGGAGCAGCTGGTGATCGAACCTCCGACCTGTCGGTTAGCAGCTGGGTGCTTTAACCACTGTGCCACCAGGGCTCCTTTTTGAACCTGAAGGGGAGGCATTAAATAAAGAGATAAAGCCCTCAGTCACCTGTGGACAGAAGATTTCAAACTACGGAACTGCCTGGAGCAAAGGTGAGAAGCAAAAAAATGTGTTTGCATGGGCGTGGCCAGCAAAAGAAGATAAGGTTATGTTTTCAACAACCTTTATTGAACACTAACTATGTGTAAGGCAATGTGCTGAGCACTGGGACACAACAGTGACCAAGATAGGTGGGGCACCTAAAACCAAAAATACCCCTGAAGTCTTCTTAAAACCACACAATAGTTTAGCTTAACTAGTAAAAATGTTTGCCTTGAGCACTATGCTCTTCTAAGAACTATCTATACAGGATCAGATTGACAATAGCAACTTGAAAGATTAAATAAGAACCTGAAGGGGCAATGAGTTTACATTAATTTTTTTTTTTTTTTTAACAGCTTAGAATAGGAGGATGAGAATGGTTGCATAACTCAAAGAATGTAATCAGTGATCATGTCACTAAATGGTACATGTACAAACTGCTGAACCGGTGTCTGTTTTGCTGTGTATGTTCTGAACAACAACAAAATAAAAAAAAAAAATTGTTAAAAAATAAAAAGTTATATGGGGCACCTATTTGTGTTCATGGAGCTCACTCTGGTGGAGAAGACAGGCATACAATTATAATTTGGTAATGTGACATTGGAGAAATGCAGGCTGCTACAGAAGCATTCTTAAACTCTATGACCAGGACCATTTTCCAGGTAATTCATTTTCACCATATATCTTTAAGTAATTACTAGAGAAATCACTTGTCCGAATAGCATAATAGCATAAAGCCTACCCTGGCTCTCCTGAGGCCTTTCTCCTCCAGTACAGGAGCTGATCCAGGATCCCATGTTGCATTTAATTGCCATGTCTCCTCAGTCTTCTCCAATCTGGGACGGTTCCTTCATCTTTTTCTTTTTTGTCTCTTACGGCCTTGGCACTTTTGAAGAATACTGAAGAGTTGTTTTGTAGAACGCCTCCCAATTTGCGTTTGATGGTTACTCATGATTAGATGTAAGCTATACACTTGGAGCAAGAATACTACAGAAAGGACGTTGTGACTTCTCAGAATGTATCGTATCAGGAAGTACATAATGTCAATGTGTCATATCATTGGTGATGTTAACTTTCAACACTTGGTTGATTGATATTTGCCAAGTTTCTCCACTGTAAATTTACTATTTTCCCTTTGGAAGTAACTAGTATCTTGTGTTGAGATATTTTGAGATTATGCAAATACCTTTTTTCTAATTATATTTTTGCTCGTAAAGTTTAGCAGCCACTGATGAGTCTTCCCCAAAGCAATTATTACTGTGGTGTTTGCCAAATGGTGGTTTTGTATTTCCATCATTCCTTCTTAATTTATTAATTGGAATTTTACTGTAAGGAAGAGCTGTCCTTTCACCATTTGACTATTTATATCCACATTATTCTTATTATTATTATGTAGGTTATAATCCAATACTATCAGTATTTTGTTGCTCGTATTTTCCCAGCTTTGGCCATTGAGAGCTCCTTCAGATTGGTTTTTAGCTCTTATGATATGTTCCCATCATTTTTTGAATATTTCCTTTCTGGCCTCATAAGATGAGCAGACTCATCTTGGACTTTCTGTGCCCCAGCCTTGAAAGTAGCCATTTTATTTTAAAATGGTATTTAAGACAAGCTCTTCATACTAGGTATACTTGTTGCTGCTGGGGTATCATTGTTTCTAGGCCCTTCAAGTAAACAGAGCTTAGGATATACACACACAAATACGTGCACATCTATATGTATTTCTATAGCTACCTGTCTCTATATATATTAAAAATCAATAGTTCAAACTGATACCTTCTATTCTAATCCACAGTGTTCATTCTAGCCTCCCCCTTTCATCATTTGTAACTCCTTTCTCTGACAGTGAGAAACGGGCTCTCATTATCCACAATACATTAATATTTACTAATTTGCTCAGTCTTAGAAAACACAGAAAGTAGTTTCAGAATTACTAACACATATCCCTGTGAAAAACAAATTTACTAAAAAGAGTACAATATTTGTGTGCAGTTCTTTTGGTCTTTGCCTTTGTAGAATACAGTTAAAATGCTGTTTTCCAAAGTTCCTTTGGTCTATTCTTTTTTATCCTATTCATTATGGCTATGGTTTTCATTTATAGGACAGTTAGTCTTAGTGGTTACAGTTTGTATTCCATTTGGGTTTGCAACACACCCTGGTGAATTTAATTATTCTTTTTTAATATACGAAACACCACTTGATTCTAAAAGTTAATAACTACACAAGAACGTGTGCTCAAAAAGTGTCACTCATCCATTCTGCCTTTTCCCATTCCCCCCATTCTTTCACTGCACCCCCACCCGCCCATATCTGTACTTAATTAATCCAGTTAATTTCTAGTTTACCCTTCCTTTATTCCTTTTTGTACCAATAAGCACATATACATTTTTCTCATATCTCCTTTTTTCTTAAGTGATGAATTATATACTACAAATATAGTTTTGCACTTTACTTTTTTTTCCCCACTTAAATGTATATCCTGGATACTACTATACATTGGCTCAAAGGGATCTTCTTCATTTTTTTTTTTTTTAAAGCTGCTTAATATTATTGTGTGAACGAAAGTACCATAGGTTATGCAACCACTCTACTGTGTATGGGTATTCTGGTGGTTTCCTATATTTTGCATTTGAAAACAATACTCCAATGAATTATATTGTGCATATGTATTTGTATTCTGAGGGTGTGATTTCAGAATGACTTCTTAGAAGTACGATCATTGGGTCAAAAGGTAAATGCATGTGTACTTTTTTTAGATATTGTTAAAATAACCGAGGGAGGTTTTAATACATAGCAGTGTCCAAGCTTCACTCAGAGAGATTGTGATTTAATTTCTGAGGAGTGGGAACCAAGCATTGGTATCACTTTTATACCTTTTTTATAGCTTTATTGAGGTATAGTTCGTTGATGTTGTTAGGTGCTGTCGAGTGGGTTCCAACTCATAGCGACCCTGCATGCAACAGAACAAAACACTGACCAGTCCTGCACCATCTGCACAATCATTGTTATGCTTGAGCCCATCTTGCAGCCACTATGTCAATCCTTCTCATTGAGGGTCTTCGTCCTTTTCGTTGATGCTCTGCTTTACCAAGCATGATGTCCTCCAGGGACTGATCCCTCCTGATACCATGTCCAAAGTATGTGAGACATAGTCTCACCATCCTTGCTTCTAAGGAGCATTCTGGTTGTACTTCTTCCAAGACAAATTTGTTCGTTCTTTTAGCAGTCCTTGGTATGTTCGATATTCTCCGCCAACACCGCAATTCAAAGGTGTCAATTTTCTTCGGCCTCTCTTATTCATTATCCAGCTTTTGCTTGCATATGAAGCAATTGAAAACACCAATGCTTGGGTCAGGTGCCCCTGAGTCTTCAAGGTGAATCTTTTCGTTTCAACAAAGGTATAATTTACATACCGTAAATTCACATGCTGTAAGTCTACGACTCAATAATTTTTTAAGAATTTACAGAGTTGTGCAACCATCACCAGCATTGGTGTCTTTTCAAAGCCCTCTGATTCAATGACAACCGAGGGTATAAGATACTAAACTAATTGGTCCAATATTGTCAGTGGTTCAAACCCAGCAGCAGCTCCATGGGAGGAGAGAGCCGGTGATCTGTTCCTGTAAAGATTACAGCCTAGGAAACTTTACGGCGCAGTTCTATTCTGTCGCATAGGGTTGCTATGAGTTGGAATCTATTTGACAGCAAGTAACAACATCAAACTAATTGGTCCGCTATTGTTGATGCTTCTTGCTTCACATGGTGTCCATGTTGAAGACCCATTCTGCTGCTTGGAGGCACTAGGCTTTTCCTTAACTGCTGCACCCTGCTGATTTAGATCCAGTGGAACCTTTCACATTGAACAAATGGAGGCAGCTCAAGCTCAGCTCTCGTTTCTTGAAATCAAATCACCTGGCTACAAAAGCTGTGTCTGAAGGAGTTTCCAGCACTACTTATGTACTCGTGTCCTTGTCCAGATGAGTTTTTTCCACCAGACTCTTATGCTGAAACCATGTCATTACACCAGGCTTTGATTTTTGCATCCTTTGCAATTCCAGACTTCTGTTATTCTTGACTTGATCCTTGTTATGGATTAAGTTGTGCTCTCCTCCCTTGCCCCCCAAAATATGTACTAGAATCCTGATCCCTATATCTTTAGATGTAATCCTGTCTGGAGATAGGTTTTTCTTTGTTATGTTAATGAACCCATACCAGTATAGGGTATGTTCTAATCCTCATCACTTCTAAGTTATATAAAGAGGAGAATAGACACAGAGACACCCGTGCACACATGGTGGATGGGACCATACACCATGTGAGGATCTTCTGCTAGCCAAGGACCCAAGGAACACCTGAGGCTATCTAAAAGGAATCAACATAGCCAAGATCCTGATTTGGACTATTACCCTCCAGAACAGTAAGAAAATTAATTTCTATTCTTTAATACCATTCACTTGTGGTATTTCTGTTACAGCAGCACTAGGAAACTAAGCCAGTCCTCTTTTGCTCCAATGACCAGCTGAACATAACTACAGACAACAGAGAAGCAAAGGCCCTGAAGCAGGACAGAACAGAAGACTAGTGTGACTGGTGCATAGAGAGATAATGGGGGTATATGTTGCTAGATAAGACTGGAAAGGAAGACCTGAGACGAGATCATCCAGGCCCTTTTAGGCCTTATGGACTTGGGCCCTAATCTTAAAAACAGTGAATATCCACTGAAAAATTTTAACTGTTTGATTATAGCAAGGTAATTGAGATTATATGACATGATCAGATTTGTTAAGAAAGGTTCACTCTGACAACAGCAGAAAAAATAGACTGGCAAAAATGGCTACTGGAAGATAATTAGAAACTATTGCTCTGAAACAAAAAAAGGATTGAAAAAAAATTTGACTGGTGAGTGTAATGGTGCTAATATTCAGAAAGGCAGTAGATTGACAGGACGTGATTGGTTGACTCTGGGGGCTGAGAGAGAGAAAAGTATCAAGGATGACTCAAGTTAACAGACTATACCACCCACTTCTCCTCCTTATTGCAGTCTTCTATTGCCCCCACCCCCTTACTCCTCATTCTTTTGGAGCTTTTAGCTCCTAGCTCTGTCCATCATTCTCCCCATTCTGCTATAATTCTTGATGATTTCAATACATATGCAGGTAACCCCCCATTATCCTAGTTCTCAGTTCCTTAATTTCCTCTTTTCAATCGATTTGTGGTCTATTACATCTTAGTCATTGATTCCCATGGGCATACCCTTGACCTTTCACTATGGTCACACCTGAAAGCCTTCTATAGTCTCCTTTTCAAACACCCCCTTCTAATACCCCGACTCCAATATTCCTTTCACTCTACTAGGCCCTATATTCCACTGATTCTTCCATATTTTCACTGTCCCTTATCCCCATGTTCTCACTATCATTACTAGACAGCTTAAATTACAGAATAAATCATTGCAATCTTTTTTTCCATATACTCCCCTAGCTCCCTCTCACTCTGTAGAATCTCTGGGTGAAGCCACAGTTGTGGTTAAGTCCATTCTCCATCATGTCCATACCTATAGCCACACTTACATATCCATATAGGTGAATATGGGTGGAGAAAGCACAAAATTATGCTGACTGCTTTCATGTTAAATTCATGATCTCAAATTTCAAGTGAGCCTTTTATGCTGCTGGCAATCATAATGTATTTCCCTAGTCAATTCATTGTCTCACTCTCCTAGAGGGCTACTTCATACATTCTCTTCTCAAACTTCTAACACATCCATTCCCATTGTCACTCTCATTTCTCCCCACATTGCACAACTTGAAAGGGAATTATCTATCTAGATGACAGTATATATAATGAACCAGTGAACCAGGAGATGTATAAAAATAAGGTGTATCCAAAACGGATATTTCCTCTTTGCTCCTTAAGATATTTTCTCCATCCTTGACGTATGTCCTGGAGGACTAACATCAAAAGGGCTCTATGACCTCTAGATCTCAATTGGTACAGCCCTTGGAGAGCCCTGGCAGGAAATAGGAAGTATAAAGGAAGAACTGAGTTCCAATGATTTATTTCACTGGTTCCATTCCTGCAAGTTCACCAAGAGCTGTCTGTATCCCTCAACTGAAATCAGATCACCGATTTGCTTTATAGGACTCACTCTACTTCTTAACTTTGGAAACCTCTTCTCCCACTTAGGCCCTTCCTGTCTAGTGATATTAGTGGCTCCACCCTAGTAGACCTGGGTTTCTGCATTTTCCCTGTAGTTCAGCCCCACTCATAATTTTTGTGTTGCATTTATTATTATTAAGGTACAATTGACACAGTGAAATGCACATGCAACAACGAGCTTTGACAAATGTACACACCTGGAAATCCCACGTTCTAATCAAGATGCAGGACATTTCCAACACCCCAGAAGGTTTTCTCATACCCTTCTCCAGTCAATACATGCACCCCAAGACAAGAACTGTCCTAATTTCTATCACCACAGGTTACTTTCGCTTATCTCAAAGTTTCTATAAGTTGAATTATATAGTTTTTATTCTTTTATGTCTTGCTCTTTGCTCTCAAAATCATGTCTCTGGGATTTATAATGCTGTTGTCAGTAATTTCTTTAATGTGGAGTAGTATTCTGTTGTATAAATATACCACAATTTGTCTCTTTTCCCATTGGCAGACGTTTGGGTGGTTTCTAGTTACTGGCTTTTGTTCATAAAGTTGTTATGAACATTCTTGTATTGTTCCTTTTGAGAGCATACATTTTCATTTTTTATGGATAAATAATTAGAAGTGGAATTGGTGGGTCATAGGGAAAAGGTATGTTCATCTCTGTAAGAAATTGCCAGTTTTTCAAAGTAGCTGAACAATTTTATATTCTGTAAGCAATGCATGATAGTTCCAACTGCTCCACATTTTGCCAACAGATGGACTTCTTATATTCCCTTTATAATTTTAGCAGTTTTACTGAGTATGTATAGTAGCTCATTGTACTTTTATCTTGAATTTCACTGATGACTAATAATATTGAATACCTTTTCATGCATTTATTGACCACATATCAATCCTCTTTTTTGTGGTGTCCAAGTCAACTCAGTAGTTCCTAACAACAACAGTAACATGGCAAGGTAGTCAATAAATGGTAGGTCCCCCACCTCCACCCCATCCATCATTTGGGGAGGGTGAGAGGAAGAAAAAAAAAAAAATCACAATTTTAAAATAAAGTTCATTCCTATTTTACTGCCAAACGTGTTCCCTCCACAGACAAAAAATTCATGTCTTTTAGGCCTTGTGGGGGTAGAGTGTTTTCCAAAGGGGGTGCAGAGAGGTTACAAAGTAACTTTCAGGAATATTTTTTGCTTATTGTGGGAGGAGAGAAAGAGTAGGCAAAGAGCTCTGGGAACAAAGTTTTCTCTCCCACTAATTCCATCAATTAGAGATTCAAAGTAGTTAATGAGCCATCCTCTTAAAGTGTAAAAATCTCATAGGGTTAAAACTTCATTTACACCTGAATGCCGTTAAACAAATAATCAGTTCTACCTAAAATTCAAGGCAAAAAATTTGTGATAAGAGAAGGAGAAGTAAGGAGTCTTTTGGGGGAGTAGAGGGCGTGGTAGGCTTCTGATAGCCAGAGGCCCTGAGGGCAGAAAGTGTCTGATGTTAGGGGAAGAGATGGCTGGTAGCACTAGGATTTCAAAAGTGAGAGAGGCAATGGCCAAGTTCAGCATTGAAATTCTCCCCCCACCCCCAGAGGTCAAAGAGCAATGGATGTGTGTCACTCTCGTATTTCAGCAGAGCCTTCAAAGACAAAATTAAGATATTTCAAACCGAAGCCAAGCCGGTTGCCAAGTGGATTCTGACTCATAGTGACTCTATAGGACAGAGTGGAGCTGCCCCATAGGGTTTCCAAGGAGCCACTGATGGATTTGAACTGTGAACTTTCTGTTAACAGCTGAGCCCTTAAACACTGTGCCACCATCCATTAATAATAAGTTTCCACTATTTCTATACAGAAATTACAATCTTTATGACAGGCTTTTGAAAGGCAGATAACATATCCTCATTTTCCAGTTGAACAAACTTGTACACAGAGAAATTATATAGCTTGCTCAAGGTCATATCAAGGCTTGTAAATATAAGGACAGAATTTGGCCATAATTTTTTTTTTACTGCAAAGCTTGTGTCTCATTTGCAAGGAAAGCAAACAATTGGAAGGCTGCATTTGGCAGGCTACAATCCCATCTTTCTTCTACCGGGTTCAAACTTGTCAGGCTAGAATATAATGAACTTTCTAATTCAATTCAATGGCTCTCTGACTGATCTATGACCTCTTACAGAAGTGGATGAAGGAGTAGATAGAGCTCAGACTTTGGATTCAGACATACCTGGGTTCACAGCTTAGCTCTACCACTTACTTGCTATGTATCCAACAGCATATTTTCTCTTGTGTAAAATACATGGTCATACCATAGTCTTGGGAGGCGTTCAGGTAACCTATGAGTTGGAATCAACTCTATGGCAACAAATTGCTGCATAACAAACACCACATAACTTAGTGGCTTAAAAAAACTGATTTTTGTTTTGCTCATGAATCTGCAGTCTGATCAGGGTCTAGTAGGGATAGCTCATCTTTGCCCCAGTCATTGTCAGCTGGGGCAGCTCGCAGCCTAAGGACTGGAATTATCATCACTCCCAAGTCTATAAATTGAATCTGGCTCAATTAGCTGTTGCTTACAGCCAGAATAACTACACATGGCCTCTCCCTGGAGCTTGAGCTTTCTCACAGCATGGTGCCTGGGTTCCAAAGACAAGCATTCCAAGAGAAAGAGTGGTTGGGGGAAGCTCAATTTCTATTTATGAACTAGCCTCAAAAGTCACACAGCATTGCTTTTGCAACATTCCATTCTTTAAGACAATCCCAAAGACCTATTCGGGTTCTAGGGGATGGGGCATATATTCCATTGATAAAGGAGTGGCAAGGTTCTGGAAAAGCATTTGGGACCAAAAGTAGGCAGCTGTTATTGGAATCTAAAATCTTCCACAATTTTCTTTTTGGCCACAACAATTCCCATCTTTTCGGTATGCAAAATACACTCATGTCTCTCCCTGAGCTCGTTGGGTTCAGGCCTGAAGTCCAGGATCTTGTCATCTAAATTAGGTAACATTCTTGGGTTTAGCACTCAAGTACCATTCCATTTGATCTGAAGATCTGTGATTCACCTACTTTAGATTGAACTACTCTACATACTCCTGACATGCAATATGATGGGTGGAAGAAAACCATTAAATGTACTCACATTCCAAAAAGGCAAAATGGAAGGCACACAGCAGTCACTGATCCACAGAAAGTACAAGCAGGCACATGTTACCAATTCCTCAATTAGGGATTAGTCATACTGCTTAGAAATTCTCCATGACTCTTTGCTCCACCTTTTAAGCTCTTTCAACCCACTAACTTTCCTTTCCTTTTCCATAAAATACAGGTCATTTTTGCAGCTGAGTAGTTGTCTTAGTCTGCTTTCTTTCTACCCATAGAAATTTAGGGGTCCAAATTCCTCTGTTCATTTTGTACTGCTTCTATCTTTTTAGTAAAAAAAAAAAATGTACAAGGTAATAAAATTCCTTTAAACACTTTGTGGGTTTCCTATGAATCAGCTTATAACACCCCATTAGACAAAAGCCACATGCCCAAATATCACTGCAGTAAGCCTTTATTTAACATGGACTTTTTAAAGGACATCTCCATTGAGGTTCTTAGAAATCTATTGTTTTATGGAAAAAATCTGTGAGGTACCTTTAACATCCTCAGAGGGTCTTTTGTCTGTTTAAAAATTTTCTGAGGCCTCAACAAAAGATTTTTATCTTTAGGCCATGTTTTCCTGATAGCGCCCTGGTTTTGATCTCTATTCAGAAGCCACATCTTAATTTTAGCATCATTTGCCATCTGGAGAGGCTGGGAATGAGAAACAGTTTTATTTCCCAAACCAGCAAGTCCTGGAGACTTTATATATAACAGTTCTTTCTTTAGCTCATCTCTCTTTTTCGCATTTTACTACAGACGGCTAGAATTAGACAGGAAGCAAGGCATTTTCAACAGTCTTTCTGCAAATCTCCTTAGCTAGAAAAGAGCTATATTTTTTATTTTCCACCTCACTGCAGGAGATATTGTTCCTAAACTTTCTACAACTACATTACAAGAGTCCCCTTTCCTCTGGTTTCTAATAGCATTTTTCTCTCTTGGCTGTAAGTCCTCACCAACAGGATTTTCAAGGGCCATCAGGCTTTCTCTAATAGTCTTCTTGAGCCTCTTTAGGTTTCCAGTAATATTCTCCTAAAGATGCTTCCTACTTTCACCTGCCTTCTGGCCCTAAACCTACTGTCACACATATTACATTTTGTTTTGATTGTATTTCACTTCCTGGAGCCAGAATATGTTCTATCTATCTACTGCTGCCTATAAAACTACCCTGAAACTTAATGGCTTAAAAGAATGACATTTATTTTGCTCAGAAATTTACAGTTTGAGCAAGCCCCTTGGGGATTCCTCATTTCTGCTTGACTCAGTGTTAGCAGGGGCAGCTCAAAGGCTAGGGGCTGAATTCACATTTCGTCCCTGCTCTGTGGTGTTTGGAACCTTAACTGGTAGATTTGAAACTTACGAATGACTTGTAGGCTGGGAGATGAAATTGAGAAGGCTTGTTCAGTCACATTTTTGATGGTTGATACTGGCTATTGCCAGAGATCTTTACTGGGGTTTTAGCTTCCAAGAGGGAACATTCTGAGAGGAATGAAAGCCAAGAAGTTGGGTTGCCTTTTATGACTTAGCCTTAGAAGTCATGTATGTCACTTCTACTGCGTTCTATTCATTGAGACAGTCACACAGGCACCATAAGTTCAAGGGAAGAGGAAATGGATTCCACTGGTCAGGGAGTAGCAAGATTCTGGAAGAGCATGTGAAACCAAAAATGTTATTGAAGCCATTTTTGGAAAATACAATCAGCATCAGAAAGATTAAATGAAATAGCTTACATATCAACAAATAGATGCTCAACACACGTCAGCTCTCAACTCAAACAAAATATCTTCATCCAAAATATTCCCTCAATATAGGGTACATATGGTGTTCAGAGATACTTTAGATTGAATGCAAAATTTTGTCAGTGTATATGTGTATAACATTTTTTTTTAATGTGGAAAAGAGCCATGGCTGTCATCGGATTCTTAAAATATCAGCTACCAGGAAAAAAAAATGGGTAAGAACTATTGCTATAGTCTGTATCACTGAGTACAATGTTTTTATAATGTACTTGTGGGAAAGGAAATTTTTTCCTGTGATGTTGAAGATCTGTTTTGTAGACATTTCCCTTAGAGAAATTAGCAAAAGGAAAAAGCATCAATACAAAAAAGTTAAATTTTATATTCTTCTTAGAATTTGATAAAAATACATCATGTATTTGTAAATAAACACATACTGTCTCTTTGCTCCACTTTGCCCTTAAATAAGGTCTCTCAACTGAAACCAAAATGAATTTTCAGCGATTGAGCATTCCCATTTCATTAGAGTGGGCATCAAAGAAGGTACACTGAAAGTCAGTGAAGACTGTGTCAACCTGTCACTAGAGTTTTTCTTTCTCAAATTTCAGTAATAAAGCTCTGATTTTATGAAACTAAGCTCAAAAGACTTTAGGTTGGATTTTTGCAGGTTAGGATTTAGAGGTGATCAAGCCACATGAAGCAAAATTCTTCCTCTTCTAAACCAATCTTCACCACTATAATCCACATTACCTACTACTTATTGAACAATAAAGAGTGGGAAGTGGAAGAATACCCAATATCAGAAAGGAAAAGAAGAAAAATGGGGAGCATAAATGCCAGATTAGGGGCATATTATCTCCTGTCCAACGCCCAACATTCCAGAGAGGAAAAAAATGTGACCATGAGAATATGATAGAATTATATGTAATTACTTACATTCACACAATAGTAATAAATGGTTCTGTTCTAGATTTCTGCAAAAATCACAACTTTCATAGAGAGCTAACGATAAAGATCTAAGTAATACAGGCACCATATAAAATATTCAAGCTATGAATGCAATGAGATTGAACATTACAGGAATGTCTTTGGAAATCTTTGCACTGTTTGCAAATAGCCTGTCTTTCAAAAGTTATTATCAATCACCAATTCCCACCATCTGCCGATTAAAAGAAAATAAAAATTTTTTTACGACCCCTCAATATGAACAAATAATTGTGTACCTCTTGTGTTCCCTCCGTCTCTCTCATTATCTGTCTCTGTCTGTTTCTCTCTGCTCTTTCTTTTGCTCTCACTCTTGCTTTTGCTTTCTCTCTGCTAGAAGCACACTTTAATGAATTGGACATATCCAAAATTGTGTTTTAGGTACTTAACATTCTGCTGCATTTGATTTGATTCAGTCTTCTAAGACCTACTCCAAAGAATGGACAAGCTTTTTAGTAAATAATTAGAAAAACAAATATAATGTTTTCAAAAACTTTAAAAATAAAAACAGGGACTTTCGCTTTCAGCCACAACAGGCTATTTGGAATTATAATTTCCCTTTTACCGTAAACAGCTAAAAAAATGTGTGTGTGTGTGCATGTGTAAAATGTCCAGTGAAAAATCCTTCAAAAATGAAAGACATTTCCAGATTAATGAAAGCTGAGAGAATCTAGAGGTCTATGAGGAACGTGAAAGATATGTGAAATATATATATATATATTTCATTGATATGGACAATCACACAACTGTTTCAGACATTCAAAAGCAGGACTATAACCCCTAAGAGAAGGGAAACACATGAAATAAGTCCCAACACTACCCAGGCTTTCTTTCTGGAGTTACTTTCTGGATTATGAGGACAGAGGAGGAACCAAGCTAAGCACAACAGTCTTGCTGAGCTTAGTAGACAGTAGACAGATAGGGGAGGTTCAGAAGGCTAAAACAACTGGTATTTGCAGAACGGGAGAGAGCTAAACAGAAAAAAAGCTTCAAATATTTAAATAGAGGTTCCCTTGAGTCATTGAGCACATACTTTGGGTAAATTTTCATGAGACCAGACAAAGAACTGAGAAGTTTTAAGCTGAACAATTAATTCCCTAAACTCGCACAGGAGGATGTTTGAGCACTGATCAGGAGGACTATAGAGATCTTATTGAAACCTGAAGCATTCCAATGATATTTCAGGAAACTCACACTTTTCTAGTAGGATTAAATTAGCACTAGGTTTAAGGTTATTCTAGACCTACCCCAAACCAAAAAACCTGTTTCCATCAAGTTGCCATAGCAACATAGGACAGAGTAGAACTACCCCTAAACAAGTTTAAAAATGAGACTTGAAAGGATCGAGCTATTCTCCAAATGCCTTAAATGCCTTCCAAATCACAATTCAAGTCTCCTGAAAGGATAACAATGAAATCCAGACACTCAATAATGTAACACTCACAATGTCCAGCATCTAATAAAAAATTACCGGACATGCAAAGAAGATAAATATGATCCATAAAGAATGGAAAATGCAGTTAAAGAAACGGACCTGAAGTAATACAAAACCCTTAAAAGAGCTGTTATAAACATGCTCAAGGACTAAAAACAACTTGAAAAGAATAAGAAAAGAAATGGGAGGTATAAATAAGAGCTCCCCAAAGTCGAGAAGGTGGGGCCATAAACCTGGTGGGCCAAAAGAAAGGGTACATGCAGGGCCAAGGGAGTAGGATCACAGCTCCAGTGGACCAGGAGAATGGGACCACCCAAAGCTGAGGTGGTAGATTCCTACAATATTGTACTTTGGAAGCAGATAACTTGTTTCACAGATCCACAGATCAGAAGGAAATTTGCCCCAGTATGGACCATTCCCAGAGTCTCCCCCATATCTGACTTTAGATGATTGAAAAGATGAGATTTTGGACTTAGAGCTAATGCTGGAATGGGTTAAGACTTTTGGAGATGCTGATGTTACCGCAAAACATGGATTTGAGCTACCTGCCACAAAGCCAATACTGAGACAGGAGTGAGGTAAGCAGCAAGAGGGGTATTACCGGTATACAAGAGACAGAGGGGAATGGGCTTCTCCAAAATTTGCCTGTCTGCTGGATACCAACCTGAGGGTTTTATAGGGTTAGGGCTTAAGCTTAAAGGATCTGGAGAATGGCAGTTCTCCTTTGGAGGGGGGGCATGTTGACCACATTTCAGACATGTTGACCTTCTGTGGATATTCTTTAGAGGTGCTCCGATGCCATCCTGGTTTCAGTCAAAAGATGGGTCCCCATTGTTTGGTTGTCTCATCACAGATCTTCTTGATCCTTGTTCTACTTGTTCAAGAGAAACATAGGTTAAACTTTATAGAGTCATGGAGAATGGGAGAGGGAAGGAGGAAACAGAACACACAACACAAAATCAGCAGGGTGTGCAAAAACTAACTACATAAGCCACGTAGAAACAATGCTGCAATACTCATGATACATGATATTAAAAAA
This sequence comes from Elephas maximus indicus, assembly GCF_024166365.1. Lineage (NCBI taxonomy): Eukaryota > Metazoa > Chordata > Mammalia > Proboscidea > Elephantidae > Elephas > Elephas maximus. Next base: position 54,783,882 of record NC_064824.1, read on the forward strand.
CATGCTCTCGTTTTCACTGAGATGGGGTGAATGTATTTTGCACACGGCAATGACACAAATTTTGGGGAGCCAAAGGGTGGAGCATTATGGATTAAATTGTGTCACCAAAAAAATATGTGTTGAAGTCCTATGAATGTAACCCTGTTTGAAAATAGGACTTTTGTTGTGTTATGTTAATAAGATCATACTGGAGTAGTGTGGGTCCTAAACCTAATCTCTTCTCAGTGGTGTCCCATAAAAAAAGTAAAATAGGTAACAGAGACACACATAGGGGAAGAGTAATGTGACAATGGAGACTGTTTTATAAAAGAGTTGAAGATGACCTTTGTGTATTGCTCTTAAGTTGTTTATTTCTTCATAGCAAGCTGAGGCCTGTTATCCCCAAAAAGCTGGCCAATGCCAAACTCAAATTTTACACATGCAATTGTCATAAAAAATATAGCTCAAGTAAGCAGATTTTAAGCCACTTAGAGCTTGTCTGCTTTATATACCCTTTAAGACTGCACCCAACATCTGCTAGCCCTGGGTAAAATAAAACCCTGTAGTTATAAGGACGCTAAGGCGCTGCTGCTTTTCAGAGTCTCCCCCAGTGACACTCCACCTTGCTGCAGGAGGACATCACCTAGGACATGTAGGTTTCCCTCTCCTTTTCCTCTTCCCCAAGGTTTTACATGCCCTTCTCCCCTTCTGGTGGCTCCCTATGCTGCTTGTCTCTGGCAGATATTATGCTGTGTGGACCGCCCCCTGCGTTTAGCCCCAATAAATAGTTTGTTGTGCAACTGCAGTCTCCAGATCATATCTCTTTTCTCGATTACCCCCAAACTCCCTCTAAGTCACTACAAGTAGCCACAAGGATAAGAGAATTTTGGCAGTGGTCGGGAAAAAAGATATGAGGTCCACCCAGCCAGTAGGATAATCAATCAGCAAAACAATGCTAGCTGATCTTTAGTGGTTAGGACTCAAAATGTGGATGCTGCCACATCAGTTTGTTGTGCTCCATTCTATGTTCTTTGTGGTTTCCCTCTGTGCTTTGTTAGCCTGGCCAAATGGTAGAGTCTGTATTTGGGAGTGAACCCATGCCAGTGGAACTGACTTTTGTAGTCACAGGTGCCTAGCTGCTTGGGGAGAGAAGTCAACCCATCCCCTGGATCCCCCACCGGGCAGGTGCTGGATATTGTAAGACCCGTGGGCCTAAATAGGAAAGGGGGAAAAGGGCATGCCTCTGGACCAAGGGTGGGGTGCCTCAGGCCCCATAACAGGCAATAGTAGGAGAAGCTCCCTGGTGTTGGGACAATGATTTGGGGTACCCTATAAGAGGGGAGTCTCTGGGAGGTGCAACTGGCTAATATGTTCAGCTGCTAACTGAAAGATTGGAAATTCAAGTCCACTCAGAGACACCTTGGAAGAAAGGTCTGGCAATCTACTTCCAAAATATCAGCCATCAAAAACCATAGGGAACACAGTTGTACTCTGACACACATGGGATCGCCATGAGTTGTAATCAACTCAACGGCAACTGGTTTTTGGTTACTGTGGCCCTTCTTTACCTAAAAAGTTCCTACCCTTGACAATGTCACTTAACACATCTTGCTGCATGGAGATAGATAACATTTACCAAGTTTTACAGGTAGCCAGGACATGCACCAAAGGGATCACAATGTCACTCTCCTGACTAAACAGATTAAACAAATCAAAATTCTCCCCTTATAGGATTCTGGATCTTAAAGATGGTCTATTACAGTCTCAAATTTAGGCATTATAAAATAACTTACAACTTAGATTATAACACAGCATGGAACCAGGAAATGGATTGCTATATAAGTGAGTCAAAAATGGCATCTGTGTATTGGTCCAAGTTGTTTATTTCTTCATAGCAAACTTCATAGCAAGTTATTATATGGACTATACACTACAAGTCTACGTAGTAACTTTATAGACTTATTATAAAATTAGAATAATCCAGGTAGTGTACAATTGACTAAAGCATGGACATAGAGCTCAAAGAATAGAACAGAGAATACAGAAACAGACTCACAAACACACGGCCAATCACATTTTGACAAAGGTGCCAAGATACTTAGAACACCCGCTGGCACCAAGCTCAAATTTGTACACGCTTTAAAAAGAGCCCAAATACATAGATCTTTAGCCACTTGGAACCTATCTGCTTTACATAGCACGTAAAACTGCATTCAACATCTGAAAGCCCTGTTGTTGTTAGGTGCCGCTGAGTCAGTTCCGACTCATAGTGACCCTATGCACAACAGAAGGAAACACTGCCTGGTCCTGAGCCATCCTTGCAATGGTTGTTATGCTTGAGGTCATTGTTGCAGCCACTGTGTCAATCCAACTCATTGAGGGTCTTCCTCTTTTCCACTGACCCTGTACTCTGCCAAGCATTATGTCCTTCTTCAGGGACTGAGCCCTCCTGACAACATGTCCAAACTATGTAAGACACAGTCTCACCATCCTTGCCTCTAAGGCGCATTCTGGCTGTACCTCTTCTAAGACAGATTTGTTCGTTCTTTTGGCAGTCCATGGTATATTCAATATTCTTCGCCAGCACTACAATTCAAAGGCATCAACTCTTCTTTGGTCTTCCTTATTCATCATCCAGCCTTCACATGCATATGATGCGATTGAAAATACCATGGCTTAGGTCAGGCGCACCTTAGTCTTCAGGTTGACATCTTTGCACTTAAACACGTTGAAAAGGAGGTCCTTTGTAGCAGATTTACCCAATGCAATGCATCTTTTGATTTCTTGACTGCTGCTTCCATGGCTGTTGATTGTGGACCCAATTAAAATAAAATCCTTGACAACTTCAAACATTTCTCTGTTTATCATGATGTTGCTCATTGGTCCAGTTGTGAGGATTTTTATTTTCTTTATGTTGAGGTGCAATGCATACTGAAGGCTGTGGTCTTTGATCTTTATCAGTAAGTGCTTCAAGTCCTCTTCACTTTCAGCAAGCAAGGCTGTGTCATCTGCATAACGCAGGTTGTTAATGAGTCTTCCTCCAATCCTGATGCCCCGTTCATCTTCATATAGTCCAGCTTCTCGGATTATTTGCTCAGCATACGGATTAAATAAGTATGGTGAAAGAATACAGCCCTGACGCACACCTTTCCTGACTTTAAACCAATCAGTATCCCCTTGTTCTGTCCGAACAACTGCCTCATGATCTGTGTAAAGGTTCCTCATGAGCACAAATAAGTGTTCTGGAATTCCCATTCTGAAAGCCCTAAATAATATAAAATCCTTGTAGTTGCAAGGACCCTAAGGTGCCACTGCCTTTTGGAGCTCTCTGACCCGGTGACTCCCCACCTCACCTCAGAGAACCTTGTCTAAGGTGCACAGAAGCCCCCCTCTCTTATCATCTTCCCCAGGGTTTTTCATGCTTTTTCCCCCTTCTGGCAGCTTCCTACACCATTTGCCTCTGGCTAATTTCCTGCTGTGGGGACTGCCCCACCACCCCGCATGCCCTGTCACTGCTATGGCCCCAATAAATAGCTCCTTGTGTAACTCAATGTCATTATCATGTCCCTTTTTCTTGATCAGCCCCAAATTTCCTCAAGCTCACTGCAGAGGCAAACTCATCTACAACCCGAGGAACACCAAGGATTGCCAGCAGCTACAAAAAGCTTAAAGGGACAAAGAAGGACCACCACCTAAAGCTGAAACCCTAGCCTTGGACTTCTAGCTTCCTGATTGGTGAGAAAACATATTTCTGTCCTTTAGAGAAACCCACTGGTGGTAATTTTATTACAGCAACACTGAGAAACCAAGATAATTACAGCAACACTGAGAAACCAAGATAGCACGTTTATATTTACAAATATTAACACAGTGGAAAAAGGTAGAAAATGAAAATGTACAAAACATCATTTACAATAGCATGTAAAACATGCAACACTTGTGGATAAATTAAACTAATTAAGTGCAATACCAAAAGATGGAAAAAATATTGTTGAAAGAAATTAAAGGAGACATAAACAAATGGAGAGATATATGATGTTCATGAATTGGAAGGCTCGATTTTTTTAAAGAAAATGATTCTCTCCAAGCTGATCTATGATATCAGTAGGGTTATTCTATGAGTCCAGTGAAAACCCAAGCAGGCTATTTTGTAGGAAATGACAATTTGAGTTTAAAATATGTATGGCGATGAAAAGACCTGGAACAGCCAAAACAATTTGAAAACAAAAGAACAAAGCTGAAAGACTTTTGCTGCCTCATTTAAAGACTTATTATAAAGTTAGAATAATCCAGATAGTATGCAATTGACATAAAAAAAAAAATTTTTTTCATAGACATACAGATAAAAGAACATGGAAAGAGACTCACAAATATATGGCCAATCACATTTTGACAAAGGTACCAAGGTACTTAAATGTGAAAAGATTATCTTTTCAACAAAAGGTGCTGGAGCAACTGGACATTTTTAATTTCAAGCCATATTGAAATTACTGAAACACAAAATTAACTAAAAATGGATCATAGATTAAAATGTAAAGCTAAAACTTTAAAACTTCTAGAAGAAAACAGGAGAAATCCTTCATTATCTTAGACAAAGGTTTCTTAAGACATAAAAGCACAAACCACAAGGAAAAACTTAGTAAATCGATTTTCATCAAACTTAAAAACATCTGCTCTTTGAAAGACTGTATTAATTAAACTAAAAGGCAAATCACCAACTGAGAAAAAAATATTTGCAATGCGTGTACTTGACAAAATGCCTCATACTATGAGGTTCAATCGTTTGGAATTGATATTTGAATGTGACTTTGCAACTAATTTAGTACTTCTAGTTGCTTTTCTTTCTTTTTCTTCTTTTTTGTTTTTTTCAGGCTGCTGGGTGGCACAAAAGGAGCCCTCGTGGCACAGTGCTTAAGCCCTTAGCTGTTAACCAAAAGGTCAATGGTTCAAACTCACCAGCAGCTCTACCGGAGCAAGATGTGGTAGTCAGCTTCTATAGAGATTTACAGCCTTGGAAACCTTATCAGGCAGTTCTACTCTGTCCTATAGTGTCGCTGTGAGTCGGAGTCAACTTGATGGCAATGGGTTTGGGTGGCACAAATGGCTAAGCACTCAATTACTAGCCAAAAGTTTGGCAGTTGGAACCCACTCAGAGGCACCTCAGAGGACAGGCCTGGTGATCTGCTTCTGAAAGCTCACAGCCTTGAAAACCCTATGGAGCAATTCTACTCTGCATGCATGGGGTCGCCATAAGTTGGAATCGACTTGATGGCAACTAATTATAATAACAAAATATCTGCTGATAGTGCCTAAAAGTAATGACGCCCCAATGACAATCCAAATACGGGCACAGCAACCAACAACAGCAGTTGGGGTTTTTTTTGGTAAATTCTTCAGAATTTTTTTTGTGTATACAATCATGTCACCTGACTATTTCTTCCTTTCCAATCCATATGGCTTTTGTGTGTGATTTAGTGAAAGTTTACAGCACGTATTAGTTTCTCATTCAAAAATTTATACACAAACAGTTTTGTAACATTGGCTGTACTCCCCACAATGTGTCAGCATTCTCCCCCTTTCCTTTTCCAGCCGAGGTTCCCTGTGTCCATTCATCCAGTTTTCCAGTCCCTTCCTGCCTTCTTGTCTTTGCTATTGGGTAGGTGTTGCCCATTTGGTCTCTCATACTTGATTGAACTAAGAAGCATGTCTCTTATGTGTGTTATTGTTTGTTTTATAGGCCTGTCTATCTTTGCCTGAAAGGTGGACTTTGGGAGTGGCTTCAGCTCTGAGTTAGCAGGATGTCTGGGGGCCTGATCTGTATGTTTTTTTATTTCTTTCTCTTACCTTATTATACTGGTTACATCTCCAAAACAATGTTGAATAGAAGCTGTGAGATTGAGCTTTCTTAACCTATTCCTGACCTTAGGGAGTGCGGGGAAATTCAGCCTTCAGCCATTATGTATGATAACTGTAGGTTTTTCATAAAAAGTATATGATAACTGTACATTTTTCATAGATGTTCACTTTAGATCAAAGATGTGACCTTTTATTCTTAGCTTACTGTGATTTATGAAAAGCAATGTGAAGATTCACATCATAGACAAAAATCAAATCATAATGGATCACAGACACACACATTTATTTATTTAACCCAATTACATATTAGGGGTTTAGGAAAGTAACCACAGTGTGGGTTCTCTTTCTTGCCGCAACGGATTTTCACCTCCCAAATAAAATGTCAATACTTAATCCATTCCCCTGGCTCTGTTTTCCAGAGAATTTGTATTAAAACAGGTGCCTACCTCAGTATGCATGAATTGGAAATTCTCACATTGGAGCAAATGACCAATATAAAAACAGACAAAATATTTGAATGTACATCACAAAATATACAGTCCATAACAGCATGAAATGAAGCTAAACATCATTAGTCATGATGGATATGCAATTAAAAAAAAAAAAAAACAGAATACCATTACATTCCCATTAGAAAAACTAAAATGAAAAAATCTGGAGTCACTAGTACTCTCATACATTGGTAGTGTGAGTGCAAAAAGGCACAACCACATTAGAAAATAGTTTTCACTTACCATTTGACCCAGCAATAGCACTCCTAGGTATTTACCCAAGGGAAATGGAAACATATCCACAAAAAGACTTATACACGAATGTTCATAGCAGATTTATTTATAATAGCCAAAAACCGGAAACAATCCAAACGTCCATCAACAGGTGGCTAAAGAAATAAACTGTGGTATGTTAATACAATAGAATAGTGCTCAGCAGTATAAAAGAGCAAGCTACTGATACGCCTAACAACACAGATGAATCTCAAAAACATTATCCTAAGCAAAAGAAATCAGACACAAAAGAATACACTTTGACATTTGAATATGAAGTAACTGACATACCCAAGTGAATACATCAGGAAGCTACAGGAAGTTAGGATCTGTATCTTAGAAGAGAAATCTGGAACAATTATATAGTTTTGGGGGTCACTAGCCTAATTAAAGCCAAAGGAATAGATGATATATCACCAAGGAGCAGTGTTTAGGATGAAGAGAGCCAAAGCCAGAATCCTAGGCAAATATTAGTGGCTTAGGGACAGAGAAAAAGGGAAGTAAGTGAAGAAAACTGAGAAAAAGAAGAAGCAGGAGGAGGAGAACCAGCAGAAAGTGGTACTGTAGAAACAAAGAAAACAATCCTGGGAGAGGACATTCTGTATCAAAGGTCATAGAGGGATCAAGGAAGGAAAGGCTTAATGTGCTTTGCACTGGGCTACTATAAAGTCATTAGTGATCATAGAGAAGGCGGTTTTAGAGAAGCAGTGAAGGCAAAAAGTTCTATTGTGATGGGTCAAAAAGTGAATAGCTGGAGAGGAAATGGGGACAGAGAAGAAACAAAGAGATGGCAAAAATCTATATATTTCTGAATGTCGTCTTCCCACCTGATTGCGTATACTTTGGTATTTAATGACTACCTCTCAGCCATTTTTTTTTTTTTTCACAGCCAATGAATTCTCAGTAGAATGTTCATACAAAGGGTGTTCATGAAAATCAGCCCTGAATTTCTAGTAAAGAAAAAGCTGACACAGAGAAAAGGGAATTTTATGAACTAGTTCATGTATCACATGAAAGCAAATATCCAGATTGCAATATAGAATCAAAACGTGTTTTGCAAAGTCTTGCTTTTGCTCTGTGCAGAAAACTTAGGCTCTGTTTCTCCCTGTTCCGGTTCACTTACATCTCCTGCGACTGTGTCACCTTGTGTTTCTCCATTTAAAAATAAAAAGCAAACTCAGCAGTTCCTTTTTCTTAAACTGCCGCAGCAACCAGCAGTTGCTACGTTAAAAGCTTTACCCAGATGGCTATAAAAATAGCATTATGCTCCCTAGCAGGTAACTACATTTGAACCAATTGTTCTTTCAGAAATGTAGTCAGGTAAAATCAAAAGGCCAGGGAAAGACAGGCTATGAGAAAAAGGGAAAAGTCGGTTGACATTCAAAGGGCAAAAGTGCATGGCGTTCGAAATGTTTTGTATAAATGTTAAACAGTGCCCATATTTAACCACCTGCTTTGTTTAGAAGAGTTCAAATGAACAATTTCAAGCACAATTGAGTAACACTCAAAAGAAAATCAAGTGTAATTTCCTAAGTTGCTGAAGCAAGAGTTCTTCTATGAAATCGCCATTAGTGTTTCTAAACTCAATTTGATGATATTTGAAATTTACTGCACACAGTTCAGTGACACCTGGAAATTTCTTCATGCAGAGATGGAATTATGAGGTAGATCTTTTGAAGTTATTGTTTCTGTGTGTGTGTTAAATTCCCTGGGTCATATTTGTGATACAACCAATGTATTGAAGACAAAATTCTCCATTTCTTTCTTATCTTCCTTGTGACTGTATTTTGCTTTGTTTTTAAGACACATTTGGATGGGGGAGGAAAAAAAAAGCACCACATAACCACATAGACACCTACATTACATCAATGGTATAACTCTTCTTGAAATTCTTCAGCCATCCACTATCTAAAATTTACCAGGGGAGGAGGGAGGGTTACGGTGGAATCTTTGGGTTACTTTGATAGATCTCTTAAGAAGGTAACTCTTTTACTGCCTTTACTAAATACCAACTTCACTTCATCCAAAACCAAAAAATGAACAAACAAGCCCACTGTCGTCAAGTCAGTTCTGACTTATAGCGACCCTACAGGACAAAGGGAAACCCTGGTGGCATAGTGGTTAAGTGCTATGGCTGCTAACCAAAAGGTCAGCAGTTGGAATCCTCCAGGCACTCCTTGGAAACTCTATGTGGCAGTTCTACTGTGTCCTACGCCGTCGCTATGAGTCGGAATTGACTCCAGGGCAACCGGTTTGGTTTTGGGTTTACAAGACAGAATAGAACTGCCCGCGTAAGGTTTCCAAGGAGCAGCTGGTAGATTCAAACTGCTGACATTTTGGTTAGCAACCAAGCTTTTTAACCACTGTGCCACCAGGGCTCCACTTTATCAGTGGTGCTCAAAAACCTCAAAAAGAAAAAAAAAAAAGCAAGCCTGTTGCCATCAAGTCAATTCCAACTCATAACAGCCCTATAGGACAGAGTAGAACTGCTCCCTAGGGTTTCCAAGTAGCAGTGGGTGGATCTGAACTGCTAACCTTTTGGTTAGCAGCCCAGCTCCTAACCATTAGGTGACCTGGGCTCCCGAAAACCTTCAGTCTCCTTCTAAACTAGGATTAAGTTTCCACACTGTAATCTGATCCTCACACAAACCCTCTCTCTATTCTAGTCCTATAGGTTGCTCACTGCCATCAGCATTCCTGCCTTTGTTTAGGACTTCATTTAGGGAATTCTTCCCTGTCTATTCTACATATATAAATTTTTCCCGTTCTACAAGATATAACTTGTCAAGTTTCTTGACTCTTTCAACTTAACTCATATCTCATCTCTACATCTTCCTTATCATTTAATATTTGTACCCATATTGGCCTTAATAATTTTCTACCTTATGACATCTCTTGTATTACTGTCTTTTAAGGTTAGGTAGTTTTTTGTGTGTCTTATTTTTCTAAATAGATTATTATCTTCTTGAATGCAGCTTATTTTGTCTTAGCATCACCTACAACGACTGTTATGAAGCTAAGTACTTAGTAGCAGCGCTTGATAAACATTTGTTAACTAGTATTTGTTTTTATTTTTAGGGAATAGAATAGTATTCTATTTTAATTATAAAAGTGATTCTAATTACAATTTTGTTAGATTTAGCATTAGCAGAACCAACCTTTCTATAAGCAAATCTTTCTAATTAAATAGGTTTTAAAGAAACTGTTTGAATCAAAGACTTAATAACTCTCCTTAACTATAACAGATTCAAATTTCCTCTGTAAGTCATGGAGCATTTCTTGAAAATCTCAGTTCCAGAACATCCCATAAAACACTCAGGAATTTACCTTAAACATTGAAAATTGCCCTTTTTCTGGTCATTTACAGAGCTTGCTTTTCCTTTTTCATGTCATTATTCTCAAAATGAGTGTCTTCTTCAAATCTAAGATGCCAAGTCTAAAGATAAAGCTATTTTTAAATGAAATGATAAATTGTGGCACTGAGATATTACACGCATCAATATGTATCATCCTGTCCTTTATCAAATAAGTTTTGCCACTGTATAGACTTCAGACTCATATTAATGACTCCGTATTGAAGAGTAACAGATCTGAAAAATGATGATGCTCAAAACCTTGCCAGCTTTAATCCCTATGTGACAGAGAAGGGAACCAAAAGACTTAGAGATTATCTGACTGATATAGCAAGAATATTTCTGATGAGCAATTGGAAGTCTTCCTTGCCTGCACCTATACCACATTGTAGCTTTCATTTTTCTTTTCTCAACCCTGCAACATAACAAGCTCATGTTAACATTTGATCATTTCTTCTCCAAAGTCTCTATGATTTATGACTATAGAAAAAGAAAATCTAAACTGAGTCTAAATGGCTCCAGATTTCGTCTGTCAACCAAACCCACCCATTCCTATGGGATTATTCTTTAAGAATCATTTCAAGCAACAACTTCTTCAGGAAAACTTAACATAGCTAGAAAAAATATAATTTGTCCTTTCCCCATGACTATACAAATGTGTTGTTCCTGTAGTGGAAGGCAAAACACAGCTCCTTGGATTAAGGCATATTTATGATTATGATTCTCTCCCCCAATAGACTGTGAGCTCTCAAAGGAAGGGGCAGTGTGCATGACCTTTTGTATCCCTTTTACATTGGTGCTTTCATTCATTCACTCACCACATACTTATTGAGCACTATGTATGTGACCACAGAGAATATAACAGTGAACAGAGAAAAGTCCCTTACCTCATGGAGCCTACATTTTAGTGGAAATGATGGACAAGAAATAAACATATATGTAATATTTAAACTGTAGTATAAGATACTTGATACAGTGTAACATCAGTTAATGCTAAGTGATATAAATAAAAATAAAGTAGGCTAATTGGATACCTCAGCATAAAGAAAACAAAAATCCTCACAATTGAACCAGTAAATTGTGATAAATGATAAATGGAGAAAAGATCAAAGTTGTCATTGACTTCATTCTACTTGGATCCACAATCAATGCCCATGGAAGCAGCAGTCAAGAAATCAAATGTTGCATTGCACTGGGCAAATCTGCTGCAAAAGATCTCTTTTAAGTGTTAAAAAACAAAGACGTCACTTTAAGGACTAAGGTGTACCTGACCCAAGCCATGGTGTTTTCAATCACCTCATATGCCTGAAAAAGATGGAACATGAATAAGGAAGACCAAAAAAGAATTGACGCCTTTGAATTATGGTGTTGGCAAAGAATATTGAATATTCCATGGACTGCCAGAAGAACAAATCTGTCTTGGAAGAAGTACAGCCAGAATGTTCCTCCTTGAAGCAAGAATGGTGAGACTTAATCTTACTTACTTTAGACATGTTATCAGCAGGGACCAGTCCTTGGAGAAGGACATCATGCTTGGTAAAGTAGAGGATCAGCGAAAAAGTGGAAGACCCTCAACGAGATGGATTGACACTGGGCTGCAACAATGGGCTCAAGCATAACAACAATGTTGAGGATGGCACAGGACTGGGCAATGTTTTGTTCTGTTGTATGTAGGTAGGATTGCAATTGGATAGTGAATGACAAAGGGTGTTATTCTAGGCAGTGTGACTGGGAATGGTCATTTGGCTCAATGTCATTTTAACAGGTATTCATTATACAAATATCTAGAGGAAGGACATTCCAGGCAGAGAGAACAGTCATACAAAGTCCTTAGAATGTGGTTGGCATGCTCAAGGAACAACAAAAAGCCAGTACAGAGAGCAGTTGGGGATGGAGGTGGGGCATATGGAAATGAAGGCAGAGAGGATGTCAGATTCCATATCCTGGAGGGTCTTGTAGAGGAAGAGGTCTTCCTTGTTCAGCTTTCACATGCAAGAATAAAGTCCAAGTATTTTGAACTTTATTCTAAATATAATAGATGCTATTTGAGGCTTGAGAGCAGGCCAACAGAGTAGTCTGTCAATAAATGCTGATGTGCAAAAAATGGTTACCCACAGGCAAACTAAAACAGACACTCGTGTCCTGAGTGTCATGTAGGAAAATGACTGTTAAAGAAGAGCCTCTTCTAGCTCTGAAAACCTGGAATTCTTTAACTCCCTGGTAGAAAGGAAGCAAAATTCCAGCGCTCACCATATCCAGTGTTTACATTTCCAATACCCTGTTCATATACTGCATGCTTATATATAAATACAATTTCCAGATAATAGAACATAAGCACAGAAACCAAAATATCACATTTTATTTTTATTTAAAATAGAGCTCTCTATGCTTCACAGAAACAAGTGCGAGGAGTGCTTAATTTATTATCTTTGTCACTTTACAAAACAATACATTTTCAGAAAATGCATACATAAAAATATAACATTTAGGCAGATAACTATTTACATCTGGAGGCAGCTGAAAGTTAAGCAATAATATTACAAAGCTTTAAAATAAATACTTTCATGACTTGCTGTTGGTAATGATAAACATTTTGGTATGAAGTCTATCACTGAGATCTTACTAAATTCTAAAATACTATTATTTCTAAATAAAATAAGTATATCTATTACTATAAAAAAACAGCACAACAATTTCACAGACTAGAAATTAATGAAGCATCTGAATATCATTCCTCTTTGGAATTTGTGTTTCTTTTCACCTTAAGCAATTAAATTGCAACTACTGAAAGTGCCATCTGCATATTTTTTGGATACAATTTATTACCTAATTCTCATTTTAAAGCCTAATCTATTTTTTTTCATATTCCTTATATACATTCAGTTGAGCCTCTCTGTTGAAAGGCAGTATCTTTTTTACATAATTAAGAATATCAGCTAACTTACAAAAAATTCTTTACAACAGTTATTCTTTTCACAGTAGTTCAAGAGTTCAAGGCATGTTTTGCAATGTCAAAACACAATGGTTTTGACATTTGTAATATGTTCTTAGGTATAAGAAAAGTCACGCTACCAAAAGAAAAGTATAATTAGTATTAGTACTTTGAAAGTCAATCCAAAATTCCTTTTTTGAGATCTGAATCTAATTTTCTGTTTTTAGGACATTGTAAAATCTGAAACACAAATTAAGTTTGAATACTTTTCCCTAGCCTAGGATCAGTAAAGTGCAAGAGCTTGACACCAGTCATTCTAAAAGTGAACAAAAATTTAATATTTTGGCTCATATACCCTCACTTTATACAAAGAAAAAAAAAGACCTGGATTTAAAAAAAAGGAATGTTTAAATACTAGTATTTAGCCTATTGGAGGAAATGAATAGATTAGTAAATCTCATTCTACTCCTGCATTAGTTACACAGAACTTAGAACACATAATTCCCTCTCTACAGGCAAAGTCAATGGGCAGGTTTGTGCATGAAATGAAAACTCAATGGAGATATCAAAATCAGGGTCCGTATGCCTGCCTTGTGGCAGATTGTATGAGTTGAAAAATTAAATCTCAACAGAATAAGCCTGTAACCCCTCTTGTGAACGGTAAGATGAAAATCAAAAGAACCTTTTCTCCTGAGTTTTCTGTGTATTTAGCAGTTTCAAAGAACCATTTTGAGATTTTAAGCCTCATTTCTGAAGATGTACAAGCAGGGCCATTGTCTGAAGGTGTATAAGTGCATAAGGTGCTTTTTTGAAAAATGTAAAATATATGGGTTGGATCTCAGCCCCCATCTGCCCTTCAGCTGAGAGTGTTTGTGCAGAGCGCAATCTGCCCAGCTGGATTAACTGGTGACACTGGGTATAAGGCTAATTTATTACTGCATTCAGAGTCTTAGTATCCAAGTTAATACTCAGGCTCATGGAGCCCAGCACAAAAATCTTGCAATTAAAACTATTAGGTCTAGAGAGAAAAAATATCTTATAAGATAACATATCAATGATAACAATGATCAGAAAATATGAATCATGTCTGAAAATATTGAAATCTAAGATGGGACAGAGCTCATATTCTCCCAAATGTTATATTATCAACAACTGACATGAATCAGGATCTTGGCAGTTCTTAGCAGAGAGATTTAAAAACAAAGATTATTAACTAATTTCAAAATAATGTTATCTTCCAAACCGTATGGCATAATAGTTTGGTTTAAAAAGATGGCAAGAACAAAACAAAGCAATGGTATGAATCATAGCAGAAATAAATTTAGCAATCACATTATGGGACATATATTTCACATTCTCTGTTCAAGCCTGTCTCTTGAGTAGAATTTAATATTAAAGCAAAAGTAGACACTCCTTATATGTGAGCTAAAAACTAGAATGTAAGTAGACTGCCAATCTTTTTAAAGTGCTAAAGAAAGTCATCTCTGCCATTGACAAATACCCTCTTTATAGTGCCAAATGAAAAAGTATTGGAGAAGCCATGAGGTTGGTATGAGAAATAAAAATCTTGTTAAGAAGTTCAGTGTGTAGGAATCTGGACAGGGGTAGAACCCAAATAAAAGAAGGGGACAGAAATTCTAAAGGGACTTAGGGTTGATGAAATCCTGCAATAGATAATTTATAATGCAGTGAAAAATAGTGGATGTCAAAAACAACTACTTAGAAACTACAAAAATAACAGAAGTAAAATAATCTGCTCTAGACATGGTCCCAAATTCAACTACCAAAATCATCTTGCTCCTCCATGCCAATGCATAAAGACAAAGAACAAGCCTCACAGAAAGGGGGTAGAGAGAAAGAATGTCAGAAAGCAAGTCTATCATTAATTGCACTAAGAAAATTCTATACTCTCACAATTCCTAAATTCTATTCATCTACTTTATCAGCACCCCAGTGGTTGCCTAGCTAGCTGACAAACATGTGAAAGCTCTCCCTTAGCCTATTTTAGTCTTTGTCACTGAGCTTACCATGAGTAAGAGAATTATTTTAGTAGAAATACAAAGAGGGAATTGATCATCAACACTGAATGGCACATTATGTTAAGGTAAATTCTAGGTTTAGATGAAGCTCATGAATTTTTTAGTAAGAGTTGGGATATGGTAGGGCACTGGCCTGGGTGTTACCACAGGGTTCCCACATCAGTTCTGCTAACAACTGTTGTTATTGGGTGCCATCGACTCATTTTCAACTTACAGCAACCCCATGTGACAGAGCAGAAATGCCCCATAAGGTTTTCTAGGCTATAATCTTTACAGGAGCTGATCTCCACGTCTCTCTTCCTCAGAGCCACTGTGTGGGTCTGCACTACCAACCTTTTGGTTAGCAGCTCAGTGCTTAACCACTGTGCCACCAGGGCTCCTTCTGCTAGTAACTATAGTCATTTATCTCTGATCCTTGGTTTCTTTTTCTATAAAATGTAGGGATCAAATTCTAAAATCTCTTGTATTCATTCCAATTCCTAAATTCTGATTTTCATTTTTTGGCCATGACACATCTGAAATAATTAAGATCACTAAGGGGTTCCCTTTCATTAGAAAGCTAATACTAGAATGATGAGGTGATAATTAGTTATTTTTTTTTAATTAAAGACTAAAGATAATTTTGAAAGACAGTGAAAAAACACTTTTAAAAAAAGAGGAGAGAAAAATAATGAAACAAAAGAAAAAGGGAAAGCGGAGAAAATGAAAGTCAAAGATCTGAAAATTTTGCATTAAAACACTTAGAAAAACTACCTATATTAGAGAAATTCTAATTAATATGAAAATTTTATATTCCAACTGGACTGGCTTTTCTGTTTAGAATCAAATGGATTACTACCTTCACTAAAATAGGGAATAAATCCTGGTAGGTATTAGCATACGAACCATTTCTTTTGTGTTTCTCAAAAGAAACGATGTTTAGAATATCTGAGAAAACTCCATTAACACCAAGTAACTTATAATGTTGTATTTGTGAATTTACTTCAAGGAATTGAAGAATCAGCTACCACCTTCTATTCATTTCCTCCTGTTACTTTCTTAATTTTCTAATGGGAAATAAAAATGTCCATGTTTCAAATATATTTAAATACAATTAACTCCTATTTTTATTTTAAATAATCAGTCGAAAAGTATTCCCCGACAAGCAATTTTAAGTTGTTCACTGAGATTTTGTATAAGGGCACACATGGGCTCCCTGCTGTCAGAAGATTTGCTAAGAAGGTTCCCCTGGTACTTTGCATAAGCTCAAAAACAGTCCGGAGCTTTCTCTGCCCCAATAAGTCACATGATGGCAAAATTCCAGCATAGTAGTAGTACTTCTCTTTTGTCTTGTTTAACAATTCTACAACAGTAGATATACTAAAAAATAATAAATTATTACAGAACTTCTAATCTAATGAACCTATTGTATATTTTCATTTTAAATAAAAATTGATTTTTTAACTCTTCAGACATTGCAACCAGGCTATTATTTTCATACAATCATGGAAATTCAAAATGCAAAGTTAATTGAAAGTATATAGATGAAAAGCAAGTGTTACACCTATAGTAGTGCACAACATAGTCATATTTTACTTAACTTTCAAGTCAGAACATAAATTAAGAATTTTAGATGTGACATGCCAGATATTTTAGACACAGAAAAAAAGTACACAATAGAATCTGTACCAATTACAAACTTAAATACATAGCTTATAAGGCAAGAAGATCATGCTGACATATTGACAACAAATAATGTTTCCCTTAGTTTAAGAAAATGGGGCTGCATATAAATCCCATCACCATTTATCCACCATTATATATTTTGGTAGATAACATTTTTCCAAGCTTTGTATTGTGCCCCAAATCAAAATTATCCGAAAGGAACAAAAAACACTGACACTTTGAGCCTAAGAATATTTTTTTTTGCTTTTAACAAAATTTAAAAGAAATAAATATTATGCAATGGGACCCTATTAGAAACAAAGGATATAAAATTTAACATCATAGGTATATACAGGAAATCTGCTTTATGCTCTAAATCTTATCCTATTTTTATAAATGAGCATTTTCTATTTATAATCATGTTGAGAGTTAAGGGAAAAAAATTACAACCTTTAACTTTTTCCTTATCATTTTGTTTAATCTACTCCCTTTCTTTAAAAACGTATTTTGTAATTGAAATATAAGACTATTCAGTTTGGAGTTATAATTAACCAACGCACAAACAATAAAAAATATCTGCAAATGTAAAAATGTACATAGTGTTATAGAGTGAAAGTTGAACCAATAAAAATATGGAATTATATTTAGACACACTCAAATAAATTATAAAACATAATGACAAGGGACATGGAGATGTTAAAACACCCTCTCTTATAAAATTAAATAAGTATATTCAGCCAACATAAGTGAATAAAACAGGAACTATTGCTCTGGTGTATTTTGGACTAGAGTATAATCATAATAAATAAATAACTTCATTCTCATATATGCAGAAACAACCTATAAGAAATCAAGGTAACAAGGACAAGCAGGATTATGTCTTCATGCAAGCACTTTTTAAAACTGAGGATATAATTTAGATTGTCTGTAATATCCAGATAATGAGGTTTTCTAAATGTGCCGCAAACTAAAAGTGATTTTCAGACTTACTTTTGAAAACCAACGTCACGTAGAACTCAAGACATCCTACTTTGCATGATATCTATTTGCCAATTTACTTTCTTCTTTCGCCCCACTCACATTCCTGTTCCTGTTCCCAAATTAGACTTTTAAATCCCTGAAGGTAGGACTATCATCTTTTCATTTCCCTGTTGTGCCCAACATTTCAGCAAGCAAGATGCGGGGTCCTCCAAGCTTACTTAAAGAATGGATGAAGGCATGAGTGGGAGTGACAGTACATGCAAATTTTGTAACTGTTGGTTTTTTTGCCTTCTTTATCTCAACCCAGTTATATGAATAGGGATTCAATAATATATTTCCATAGTAAAATAAAGTATAATCTCCAAATTCTGTTCCTTCAGAAAACCATTTCCCAAGGTGTACTTTGTAGGACGTTAAACTGTAGAATAGTAAAAATTTCCTTGCTGTTCTTAAACAAAGGGTTCCATGGCGAAATCATTTGGGAAATCCAGTAAAAAATAATTTAAATACTGTTTCTTTCCCTCTAGCCTCTTCGAGGTACATTATATGCTAATATATCATGTGTCACTCTCAAAGTAGCTATCAAAGAACACTTTTGGTCATCCCAGCAAAAGAATGTTCTAAGAACAGAGTTAGATAAACAATATTTTAGAACAATAGAAGACACCATGTTAAGTCTTCTTCATCAAAATAGCATTATGGATTTGAAAGAAATATTTACTGTTCCATGTATCATTCAGAATTTATGACTTTGTCTCCACAGGACGCAGAATGAAGGCAAAACTATCATGAGACTTCTTTTGCACTGCGTTTTGGGAGTGAAGGGGAATATCTATTTACAGTTGCTGATTACATCTGTAGGGTTTAGTTGCTACTCTGAATTTAAGACTTGTCTTCATTTTTTTCAAAATATCTCCTAGATTCCTCTTCTGATCTTTATTTTTAAACACACACACACACACACACAACTAGTAAGTACACCCTCTGACAATGGATCTTTATGCTTGATTAATTTCTGGAAGTGTTCAGAGTACATTCATACTCATCTAACAAATGGGGTAGCTATGACATTTCCATGAGAAAAATGTCAATAGATATTGTCCTGAGATTTTATGCAGGTCCGTTGTGATTCCGCAAAATAACTCAATTTTCCTTCTGAATGGCGAAAGTACAAACATTATAATGAAAGATGTTGTTTCTGCATAGGAGAAAAGTACTATGGGAATTCATGGGGAAAGTAAGAATCTAGTTAACTCTGGACTATTGACTATCTCAAGATTTTTATCTAATACCAACTCTTCTACTAGCCATGTGACTTCGAGACATTTCTCAATGCCTCAAGATGTCAGGTGTCTCATTTGTAAATGAGAAAAAGTAACAAGTTTAGTGGCTTTCAAACTATTTGCCTTAGGAGCTGCTGTGGTAGTGGATTGTCAAGGTAAAGAACAGGGGTAGAGTCTCAAACAAGTGGGACTCTGTCCTCAATCACATCTTCCAACCATGCAGCTCCACTTTTACATGTTTTATATATTAAAGTTCAGAGTGATATTTATTTTTTAATATCCTTTTTAACTCATAAAATAGAAAAAAAACATAGATTGTATGATCTAAAGTTCTGTTTACATATAACATGCTGTAGTTCACATTTTAATGAATGTGTTCATCTCAAAATGTATTTTTTACATATTTTTCTATTCATTCATGTGCTCTCGGTTCAAGTAAAATAAAACCCTTAATCACTCTCGTTATTTTTATGTAGCTTATTTTACCATTTTTTTATTATCTTTCTCTCTTATAAAAGAAAAAGATGAGTTGATGTGTCGATTTTCAAAATAAAATTAAAGACAACATGGAGATTGGGTGATGTCAACCCATGTTTAACTTTAGAGTTATCTTTACATGCTGCCTTTGGGCACTTAAATACTGTACTGCATTATCTTTGAGGTAGAACCAAAAAAAAAAAAAAAGGCAAAACATTCACATAAAGAGGGAAAATGGGAATGAAAGCTGTGAGAGATTCCTTTTTAACACTATTATTATTAGGCTTTGCAGTCTTCCTTGAGACAAAGTTGAGAAATAGTCTTCTTTATACGGAGGGCAGTTAGGCGAGCTGCTCCACTGGCATACCAACATTCACGCATTATTCTGCCCATGACTCGGAGTGCCTTTAAGGGAGAGAAAAATATCAAAGACTTTAGCTACTCACACAAAACAGAATACAACTGAAGCAAACTGACAAAGCCAGGAATTAATGCTAACCTTTAATAAAGAAATAAGAAACTCAAATTAATGGTTTAGCTTAACTAGTAAAGAATGTCCGCCATGAGTATTGTGATCTTTCAAGATCTATCTATATGAGATCAAATCAATGAGAGCACCTCGAAAGATTAGATAGGGACCTTAGGGGGAAGTGAGTTTATGTTTATGGGGGAGGAACAACTCAGAAAAGGGGAGTGAGAATGGTTGCACAACTTGAAAAATATAATCAATGTCACTGAATTGCATGTAGAAACTGTTGAATCAGTGTATGTTTTACTGTGTACATTCTCAACAACAACAAAATAAA
The DNA here is from genome assembly GCF_024166365.1 of Elephas maximus indicus. Classification (NCBI taxonomy): domain Eukaryota; kingdom Metazoa; phylum Chordata; class Mammalia; order Proboscidea; family Elephantidae; genus Elephas; species Elephas maximus. The sequence goes on from NC_064824.1 coordinate 54,803,996, forward strand.
TAAAATAAATAGTAAACTTAAAGTGTCATATGAGAGGGGGATTAGGGCCAAACTCCTTCAAAAAATCCTGTTAAAACATACATATCAAACTTGTACAGACTAACTTTTAATCAAATATTCAATCTACTGATCTCTGGGACTACGGTACAATGACTATCTTTTAAAATCTCCTAAATGTAGGGAAGGGGCATGAAGAACATGAGGATATGGAGTGAGTTGGAAATGCCCTGTATCTTGATTTGGGCCGTGAGTACACATGTGTATGCGTATGAAAGAATTCATCAAATTTTTTTTTATTTTATCATATATGTTTTACCATATGTTAACCATAACAAAATAAAAATAATTCTCAATGTATACACTATCAAAAATTCGTAACTAAAAAAATCAGAATAGTGAACTGTCAAAGAAATAAGATAAAAATGCTGAAAGAAAAACAATGAGAATGCTTGAATCCAGATTAATAAAAAAATGTTGAAGCTGGTGACTGTTCTGGCAGAATCTGCTGATCTCATGGTCTAAAACCAAAAATCAAACCTGTTGCCATTGAATTGATTCCAACTCATAGCAACCCTATAGGATAGAACAGAATTGCTCCATAGGATTTCCAAAGAGCAACTGGTGGATTTGAACTGCTGATCTTTTGTTAGCAGCAAAGCTCTTAACCACCATGCCACTAGAGCTCCTCTCATGGTCTAAAACATTAGAACTGATAGGCCATATCTGGAAGAAAACCCAAAGCACATAGAAAATACCAGATCAAGATAATGGCAAAGCCCTGAGTGTGAAGGTGAATCTGTCCCACAAAGGATGTTTGTAGGGAAAATTGCCAGAGTCTGGGCTCTTGCTGAAGAAAATAATCAAGCAAAAGTTTAAGTAAAGCTGAATTCACAATGAAAATTCACAAGCACATGAGGAAACCAGGAACCACAGCAAGAGAAAATTAAAACAATAAACAGTAGAATCAAAAGAGTAAAGACGTTAAATGATAAAATTAAATGATATAAAATAAGCATATAACATATGTTTTTAAAAAATTGTTCTAATGGGCAACACCTGCACAAAAGCAAACATGAGAAGGTAGGAAGAGACAGGAAACCTGGACAAATGGACATAGGTAACCTGGGGTGTAAGGGAAAGGGGAAGAGTGCTGACACAATGTGGAGGCTGCAACTGATGTCACAAAGCAATTTGTGTATAAATTTTTGAATGAGAAACTATCACCTAAAGGACAGTAAGATAAAAATTTAGAAAAGAAATTGAAAATAGCTAAAAGAAAGAGATTATTGAAAAATGTTGAGTAGATTTGAAAAAGAATCAATAAAACTTCCTGATATGAAAAATATAACAATTGAAATAATGAAATCAGTGGATGGGTTAGACACAGTTGAAGACAGACTTAATGATCTGGAAGGTAAATCTGAGAAATGTAGCATAAAGGTACAACTATAAAAATATGAGAGAATAAGAGACAAGCAAAGAAGAATAAAAAGTCTAGCATGAATACAATGAGTTCTCCAAAAGTTGATAATAAAGATGGGGGAAGCAGGAACAATGTGAAGAGATAATGGCTCAGAATATTTTAGAACTAAGGAAAGTCACAAATCCTCAGAACTAAAAAATCCAGAAATTCGAAGCAAGATGAATCAAGAGGCATCTAAACTAAATACATCATGGAAAATACCAAAGACACAGAGACAATTGAGAAGAACAGCAAAGACTGAGAAGTTCTTAAAATTAGTCAAAAAGAAAAAAAAATAAATAAAGGAAACATAAAATTTATTATCAACTGAATTCTCAACAATGGAACCCAGAAGACAGTGGAATAATAACTTTAAGTACTCAGAGAATATAACTGTTAACTAAAATTTGTATACCCAAGTGAACTTTTTCTTAAAGACTGGAGAGAAAATAATGACATTTTCAGACACTCAAAAACTAAAAGAACTTACAGTCACTAGACTCTCATTTAGAATAACAAAACACTTCTAAAAGATGCATTATCAGGCAGTCAGAAAATGACATAAGAAGGAAGCTCTGAGAGACAAGAAGGAATGCTGAACAAAGAAAATAATAAACATCTGGATAAATCTAAACAAACGATGGTATAAAATAACACCAATATCTAATGTGTAAGGTTAACACAAAACAAGATATAACTCAAATATTAGACAAAACTGAACCAAAGCTCCATATATCAGCAATGTACAAAACAGATCATAAATAAATTTTTTTTTAATGTTGGGTCTATTCTAGGAATGCATGATAGCTTATCAGTGGAAAACTTATAAATGCAATTCACCACATTAAGTGAGTAAAGTAAAAACACTGCATCATCACCTCACAGATATGAGAAAAGCTTTTTTATTAAACTAAAGTCAGTTATTACTTGATCTATTTAAAGTTTTTACATGGAAAAAAAAAAACTCTTAGACTGGGTTCTCTAAAGAAGGAAAACCTGTGAAGCATATACATAGAGAAAGAGAGAGACATATCTCAAGGAAATGGCTCATGCAGTTGTAGAGGTTGGCAAGTCCCAAGTCCATGGGTTAGGTGTCAAGCTGGGGATTTCTGGCTCACATAGCCGCAGGGGCTAACGAAACCACGATCAGCAGGTAACACAGCAGGCCACTGGCTCAAGTTCCAAGAACTGGAGGTCAAATGATGATGAGCCAGATCCAGAGCCAGCAAAAGCCAGTAAGCTTTGCCAGAATGTTCATATATATTAGATGCAGGCCACACCCCCAAGGAAGCTTCCCTTACAACTGATTGATTGGCTGGTCATTTCAGATCACATCGTGGAGGTGATTAAAGTATATCACAATATGGAGGATAACGATATCATTACACAACTGCCAAACTACTTCATTATATAACTGCCAACCACTGAGAATCATGGCCTGGCCAAGCTGACATATAACCTTAACCATCACAGTCCACCCCTTGTCAACTTGGCACAGGTACACATCTCCTCAAACCATACACAATCTCTAAAGACAATTTCAAAGTCATACTTGCACCTAACATGATACAACTAACATTCATACAACTAAAAACACACTAGCCTTGTTTACATCTTATATTTTATAAGTGAAGAAAACAAAAATATTTGACACACACATACAAGGAAGGAATACACATAACAATTACCATCCCCATTTCTGCAACTGGTCATGTGGTAGTAACTGGTATTTAGAACTACCTTCTTCCACTACCCATTCTGTATTCCCTTTTCCCTCAGCAAGCACCTTGGCTGGTTGTGGTTCTTTGTCCGGTTCATACCTGAAGAGTCTGGGTCATTAGTAGTCATGTTGGAATTGGGCTGCTGTACTTTTCCATTGACTTTAATCACAGGGCATGGTAGTACTAACAGATTTCCTGTATTCCAGACATACTCTTCTTTAACTCCATTATGTAATATCAATCCAATTTCCCCTTGGTAATCAGGATCAATCATACCAGCCAATACAGTAACCCCCTTGTTTTTCTGTTGATTCAGAGACATAAAGACCCCAAAGTGGCCAGGTGACATTCTTAACTTCCAAAGGAATCGGTGTTGTGTCTCTCAGTGGAAGCATTCTCTTTGTTGGAACTAAGACCTCTGGCCCCTTTTGTGAGTGGGTCACTAGGAGTAATAGTGAGTGGTACCACTCCCACTTCCTCCCCTTGATTCCTGTGCCCGTGAATCCTGGCTACAGGAGAAACAGCACCATATATTAGATGCTGTTTTAGAGCATATATAGCCTCCTGGAGAACATTGCCCCAACCCTGCAAGGAATTGCCACCTAGATGGCACTGTAATTATGTCTTTAGACGGCCATTCTATCCTTCTATTAAGCCAGCTGCTTCAGGATGGAAATACCAGTAAATTTCATGAGCGTAGGCCCACTGCCACACTGCCATGAGATTTGCTGTGAAGTGAGCCCCTTAATCTGAGGCAATGCTATGTAGGATACTGTTTTAGTTGTCTAGTGCTGCTATAAAATAAATACCACAAGTTGATGACCTTAACAAACAGAAATTTATTCTCTCACAGTTCAGGAGGCCAGAAGTCTGAATTCAGGGCACCAGCTCCAGGGGAAAGCTTTCTCTCTGTCCTCTCTTGCAGGAAGGTCCTTGTCGTCAATCTTCCCTAGGTATAGGAGCTTCTCAGTGCAGGGACCCCAGGTCTGAATGACATGCTCTGCTCCTGGATCTTTTTGCTCGGTGGCAATGAGGTCCCTTCCCTCTCTGCTAGATTCTCTCTTTTATAACTCAAAAGAGATTGACTCAAGATACAACCAAATCCTGTAGATTGAGTCCTACTCGTTAACACAACTGCCTCTAATCCTGCCTCTTTAACATCACAGGAAAATTACAACAGATCACAAAATGGAGGACAATCACACAATACTGGAATCATGGTCTACCCCAGTTGACACAAATTATGGGGGACACAATTCAATTCATAACAAATACGATGACAGTGGACAAGGCATTCTATGAGTTCAATGTTTGGCAGAACATTGTGTGCAGAGAAGGTAAATCCATATCCAGAGTAAGCATCTATCTCAATTAGGATGAAAAACTTCCCTTTCCATGATGAAAGCAGTCCAATGTAATCAATCTGCCATGAAGTTGCTGGCTGATTGCCTCAAGGAATTGCGCCATACTGGGCATTCAGTGTTGGTCTTTGCTGCTGGCAGGCTGGGCACTCAGCAGTGGCTGTATCCAAGTCAGCCTTGGTGAATGGAAGTCCATGTTGCTGATGCCATGCATAACCTCCATCCCTGAGATCCACTTTGTTCACGAGCCCAATGGGCAATAATGGGATGGAATTCTGTGGAACAGGATGACTTGTTTCCACAGAACATGTCATCATATCCACTTGATTGTTAAGATCTTCCTCTGCCAACATCACCCTTTGGTAAGAATTCACATGAGACACAACTATCTTCACTTCTCTGGCCCATTCAGAGATGTCTAGCCAAAGACCTCTTCCCCATATCTCCTTATCTCCAATTTTCCAATCCTGTTTCTTCCAAGTCCATGACCATCCAGCCAAACCACTCACCACAGCTCATGAATCAATATACGATCATGTATCTATCTGGCCATTTCCTCTTCCATGCAAAGTGAACAATTAGGTGCACTGCTTGAAGTTCTGCCCACTGGGAGAATTTACCTTTACGACTGTCCTTTAGGGAAGGTCCCACTTTTGAATGATGCCTGCGTATTATGCCGAATCCATCTGTAAACCAGGAATGAGTTTTCTCTTCCTCAGTCAACTGATCATAAGGAACTCCCCATGAGCCCATAGGTGCGAAGGGAGAGAGGGCAGGTAATGTGACAGGAGTGGAGACCATGGGTATTTGGGCCACTTCTTCATGCAACTTACTTGTGCCTTCAGGTCCTGCTAAGGCCTGATCTCTTATATACCACTTCCATTTAATGATGGATCACTGCTGTGCACATCCAACTTCATGGCTCTGTGGGTCAGACAACACCTAGTTCATGATGGGCAGCTCAGGCCACATGGTAAATTGGTGGCCCACAGTTAAGCGTTCAGTCTCTACTAAGGCCCAGTAACAAAATCTGTTTCTCAAAAGGATAGCAGTTATCTGCAGAGGATGGCAGGGCTTTGCTCTAAAATCCTAAGGGTCTGCACTGTGATTCAAAAATAGGGGCCTGCCAAAGACTCCAAATAGCATCTTTATCTCCCACTGCCACTTCTAGCACCATTAAATCAGCCAGATCACATGGCCCAAGTAGCAGAGTGGTTCACGTGGCAGCCTGAATCTGTTGCAGAGCCTTCTCTTGTTCTGGGCCCCACTCAAAACTAGCAGCTTTTCAAGTCACTTGATAAATAGGCTGGAGTAGCATGCCCAAATGAGGGATATGTTGCCTCGAAAATCTAAAGAGGCGCATCAGGCATTGTGCCTCCTTTTTAGTTGTAGGAGGGGCCAGATGCAATAATTTATCCTTCACTTTAGAAGGACTATTTCGACATGCCCCATATCACTGGACCCCTAAAAATTTCACTGAGGTAGAAGGTGCCTGAACTTTTGTCAGATGATTTTCCCACCCTCTAGCACACCAATGTTTTACCAGTAAGCCCAGAGTCATTGACACTTCTTCCCTACTGGGTCCAATCAGCATAATGTCATCAATGTAATGGACCAGTGTGACATCTTAGGAAAGTGAAAGGCGATCACAGTCCCTGAAAACTACATTATGACATAGGGCTGGAGAGTTGATATACCTCTGAGGTAGGACAGTGAAGGTGTATTGCCTGCCTTCCCAGCAGAAGACAAACTGCTTCTGGTGGTCCTTCAAAACAGGTATGGAGAAAAAGGCATTAACCAGACCAATAGCTGCATACCAGTTACCAAAATATGTATTAATTTGCTCAAGCAATGAAACCACATCTGGAATAGCAGTTCCATTTGGGGTCACCCCCTGATTAAGTTTTTGACAATCCACTGTCATTCTCCAAGATCTATTTTTTGCACAGGCCAAATAGGTAAGTTGAATGTAGTTAGCTGTCTTAATTCAGTTATGGCAGTTCCCACTGTCAAATCTGACTTACATAAAATAGCAATCACAACAGTCTTTAAAAATGCTGGGGCTCCCTTCACAAATTTGTTCCTCACTGTTCTGGTAACAGCTGTGTCCTCTGGGCATTCCATGTGTGGGTCTGTGGGTCTAACCTCATAAATCCACTCTAACATGTCAATTTCCTTAAGCCTATGGTACCTTCTATACTATACCAAGGCAGGTCTGGTAATTCAACTGGATTTAGTGTAGGCCACCATGTAATCCATGCTTCAGTGAACCAAGCAAATAAACTATCAGATCCTTTCTTAACCTCTCAAGCTGAAACATTGAATGAAGAATCTGTGCTTAGTGGGCCCATATCAATAAACTCAGACTGATCTAACTTTTCTATTCCTTGCACCATTATCCCACACCCTTAATAGCCATTCCCACACATAGTCCCCAGGTTTCTGTTAGTACATATTAGAAAAGTAAAGTAGTTCTTCTGGAGGGTAGCATACCACCTCCTGGGTCACATTTTGTACTTCACCTTTTGGGGCTCGCTGGGACTAAGTCTAGTTATAGGTCTAGAAGTAAAAATAGGTGATGGGTATGTGTTCCGAGAACACTCAGCAATGTCTTGTAAGGCTCAGGGAATGCCCAAGGCAATGACTCAGAGGTCTCACCAGGCAATGACTCAGATGCTGCCCCAGGCAATATCTCGGACAATGGTTCTTCAGATACAGCTGGATTATCTCATTAGATGGGAGAAGAGGGGCTAATGGTTTTACTGGGGAGGGTGGTTTAGCAGACAAAGATGAAGCAATCTCTTCAGATGGCAGTGAGAAGGCTGGTTCTGTTGGCAGGAGTGATTCAATGGAATTTAGGGGCTCATTGACCCATTTCCTGATTATCTGCCCATATGTCCTCCTTCCAAGTTTCAGGATCCCATTGCTTCCCAATCAATGCCCTCACTTTAACTTCAGACTCTGGGTTTGGTTTTCAGCAATATCAGCTGTTACTACAAGAAATAAGGCTTTCTTTCAGGGCTAGCCACATCGTATCACATCACAGAGGTGATTATATCATAAAATGGAGGATAATGATATCATTAAGCAACTGCCAAACTACATCATTACATAACTGCCAAATCACTGAGAATCATGGCCCAACCAAGTTGACACACAACTAACCATCACAAAAACTATAACAAATACCATACTCAAAGGTGAAACATAAAATGTTTTAAGGGACAAGAGACGGGTGCCAATTATCATCACTTTCAGGCAACATAATATTGGAGGTCTGCACACTAAAATAAGGAGCCCTGGTGGCACCTTGGTTGAAGTGATTGACTGCTAACCAAAAGGTGGACTGTTTGAAACCACCAGCAGCTCCGCAGGAGAAAGATGTGGCGGTCTGCTTCCATAGAGATTTACAGCCTTGGAAACCCTATGGGGTCACTCTGCATTGGAATCACCTTGATAGTAATGGGTTTGGTTTTTGGGGGACAATACACTAAGAAAGAGAAGCATAAGGACTGAACCCAGAGTTTTCATTAATTGAAGATATGATGATCTATATGGACATCTGAAAAAAAATCTGTAGTTTTACACCCTAAGAAAACTTCTCCACATATATGTATACCAGCATTGTTTAAAAAAAAAAACTACACACATGACAAGCAGCATGATAAAGTAATCGTGCTATATCCACACAATGAAATACTACACAGCAATGAAAATGAAAAGGCTATGGATACACATATATAAAAAAAATATATAATAAGCCCAAAATCCAGTGCTGTCGAGTCAATTCTGACTCACAGCAACCCTATAGGACAGAGTGGAACTGCCCTATAGAGTTTCCAAGGAATGTCTGGCTTATTCAAACTCCTGACCCTTTGGTTAGGAGCCGTAGCACTTAACCACTACGCCACCAGGGTTTCCATATATGTAATAGAGAGTGAAAAAAAAATTGGGAGAAATAGCTATAGTAAGATTCAATGAGTTTCACAAATACAAAAAAATATATATTTTCAGGAAAAAAATGTGCGTGTGTGTATGTGTGTGCATGTGTGGCAGAATTCTAAAGAAATGCAAGGCACTAATAAATAAATAAGTATTTATTTCTTATTTATTCTTCTTACCCCTCAGAGAGGTAAGAAGCTCTTCAAAACATTAGAAATATTGTATTTTTAAACTTGATAGTATTATTTACTGATTTTCACATTATTGTTATACTTTAAACTTTACATATATGTTATATATTCTCTTATATGCATAAAACTATGAATATTAGAAAAATTTAATTTGATTTCAATTAAGTTGCAAATACGTCAAATTCTGCTTCTCAAGTAAGTATGCAGATAAGATCTCTATACAATCATATAGAAAATCCAAGACATAAATCTTATCTTAAATAGAAAAAGAGCTGAGTGAAACGTGAAGGGAGATAAGCCAAAAAAGCAACCATATGAAATAATTTCTACACAAATCCAAATTAAAAGAGGCCACTTAAAGAGACCTCACACATTATAATTAAACATGGCAAAAGATAAAAGGCAATAGCTGAGATGAGGGAAATTAAAGTATAAGAATGCCTCTGGAACTAGTTGTATGGTTTACAGTATTTCTGCCGCCATTCCTTCTTTCTCCTTGTAGGAGCTGGAAAATATCTATCTTCATATAACCCAAAAACACTCAAACCCATTGCTGTTGAGTCGATTCTGACTCATAGCCATGAGTCTATCTCTGTATAAGGCAGAGAAAATACTTCAATGACTATTTAATGTGTGGGTGGTATAAACAATGCTCTCAGCTGCTAACCAGAAGCTTGCAGTTCAAGTTCACCCAGAGGTGCCTCAAAAGAGAGTCTTGTCAATCTACTTCCGAAAAATCGGTCCTTGAAAGCCCTGTGGAGCACAGTCCTATTCTGACACACTTGGGGTCAGTAAGTCAGAATCGTCAGAGCTTTTCCACTATATGACGGTTACTATACTGGACTGCTGGCGGCGAATAAATAACCAACCATGGCTTCTGCCCTCAGGGAGCTTTTCCAATATAGAAAAATCAGCTTAAACGTCAGTAGTTTACAGATTAGGAATACTGTATTGAATTTGTTGTTGTCATTGGGTGCCATGGAGTCAAGTCCAACTCATAGTGACCCCAAGTGATAGAGTAGAGCTTCCCCATTGGGTTTTCCTGTCTGAAATCTTTACGGAAGCAGATTGCCAGGTCTTTCTCTCATGGAGCTGCTGGGTGGATTTGAACTGCCAGCCTTCTGGGTAGCAGCCCACAGCTTAACTGTTGCACTTCCAGGACTCCTTATTGAATAAAAGGATGGCTAAGATTCTAATACTTTGTATGGCACAGACAATGAGGGCTTGCTGAATATGCACGTGTTCCCATAGTCCCCAGCTACCCTGCAGTTAGAGTGAGCCATGTGACTGGTTCTGGCCTGTGTGCCATAAATGGAAGTGATATGTGCCATGTGCCAAAACACTTAAAAGCCAGTGTGTGACCCTCCAGCTCCTCTTCTCCTGACCCCAAGATCAAAGCAGGCCAAATTACTGAGTCACCACGGGGAGGACAGATGCCATGAAGAGTTGCCTATCTTACATAGGACTATGTATAGCAAGAAATAAAGTCTTATTGTGTTAAGCCGCTGAGATTTCAGAGCTTGTTTGATACTGCCACATAATCTAGCATGATGTATTGTTGCTGTTAGTTTTCATCAAGTCACATTGCTGAAGAAATAAAATCCTTCTGAAGACTTATAAAAAGACATATACCTACATATATGGAATCAGTTGGATGCTTACATTAACCAACATGACATTTTATGGTATTTGAAAATCTTCCCAGATACATAGCTCAAAAATATGATAGAAAATGTACATAACAAAAACAGCCTTACTTCACAGCTTTGCCACTGGTTTGGGATACTTGGTCGAAACTTCTGGTCACAAACAACCTTCCTCATTTCCTCTATTGAGGGGTCTGAAGGCACCATGTCATAATAAGGCAACTGGTAGTCCTCAACAATTCCTATAAGAAATGTACGTAACAAATGGTCCTGTGTGAATAATAAAGATGGCCATTTCAAAATAACATCAAATCTTCTAGGCACAATGGCACCCTGGGAAACTGGAAAGTCAAGTTTATTAAAATAATGTATCACTATAAAACAAAGGATATAAGCTTAAAGCATTTAGTTGAATAGTTAGAATTTTAATTGATCTAAAAATTCATTATGCAATTCAAAAATAATGCGGAGTTATGGAATTTACAGTACAGCCTCATTGCCCTTTTAAAACAAACTAGCTTTCTCTCTTTGAAATTTTTGCGCAACTTTTTAAAAACTGACTTTCTTATCTTTGGATTTTAGAACTATTGCACCTGAGAATGTTCTCGAGAAGTAGCCAAAGGTAATTGAAAATGGAAAGCTCAACATGCAGGTTAATGTTTAAAGAGTCTCAAATACAAAGTCACAGGTGTGACCTTAAATATTAAATATTACTTGGATCCCAAAAAATTCCATATAAAATTAACTACAGCCCTTTCAATCTCAAAACATTTCAGATGTGCTGTAATATTAGAAAACTAATAAAATATATGTTAACATAAATATATTTTTACAGTTGAATAAAATTTAAGGACAAAAACCTAAAAGCAAATCTAAACAAATATCAATTAAAATTTTTTTGAAATAAGCATGTTTGCAGGCTTACTATTTAACAAGCACCATGCTAAGCCTTTTCATGTTTTAATCAATTATATCTCAAAACCAATGATTAAAGAAGGTACCATATTATTCCTATTTTATAGACAAGGAAACTGAGGGACGAAGAGTATTGTGAACTTGCCAAAGGTCACACAGCTAGTAAGTGACAGATCTGGAATTCAAAACCCAGGCTACAGGAGTCCAATGTCCATGTTCTGTACCTTTATAATCCTATTGCTCCTATGGATAGTTTCAGCTCCTGAAGAATTTACTATCTCTTCTATGAATAAAAAATTACAAATGTAACTTTAACCTTGTAAGCATTTTATAGATGTGGAACCCTGGTAGCACAGTGGTTAAGGGCTAACCAGTCATTCCTTGGAAACCCTACGGGGACAGTTCTACTTTGTCCTATAGATTCTCTATGAGCTGGAATCAACTCAATGGCAACAGGTTTCAGCATTTTAAGAAATATGCAAGGTTTTTTTTTTTTTTTTTTTTTAAGCAAAACTGATGTAATGCAAATAAAAATGACAGAGGTTTAATAATGACAGCTCTTTTATTGGATGCTTACTATAAGCAGACTCTGTGCTAAAAGTTTCACCTGATTTAATCTGTTAATTCTTCATAGTCCAAAGGGTCAGCTTTATTATTATTTTTGTTTTACAGATAAGGAAAATTACCTGTTGTTGTCAAGTGGATTCCGACTCATGGAGGCCCTGTTGGACAGAGTAGAGCTGCCCCACAGGGTTTCCAAGGCTGTAAATCTTTACAGAACAGGCTGCTACATCTTACTCCTGCAGAGCAGCTGGTGGGTTCGAACCGTCGACCTTTTGGTTAGCAGTCCAAGATTTAACCACTGTGCCTCCAGCTAACTAACTTGCCTAAACTCAGATACTCAGGAAGAGGCTTAACCCTCAAGCCTGTCTCACTTGAAAGTGCAAACTCTAAACCATTTTCTGCAAATATTTATCTCTATTGATGCTACAATTTCATCAGGCTGCATTTGTAGAATTCAGCCTCCCAACTTCTTTCTCTCATTTTCTCTAAACTGCTGGGAGCAGTAGAGGGACAGGAAGATTGTCTTGGCTCACCTCCTCCCTCTACTCACCCCACCCCCACCCATCACAGGAAAAAAGAGCAGAAGAGGAAAAGTCTAAGAAACCGAAGGCTTCAATTCTTGCAGCCTTGGCAGCAAATTTGACTTCTTTGGGTTTTAGTTTCTGGTATAAAGTAGGGATACAGCTAACTTCATACAAATTCCAATAAAATAATTTCTAAGTGCTTCACAAAGTATTACTATGGGAATCAGAATTATTAGGAGAACTGCACCCCCTCCCCCTGCCCCAAGCAGTAATCACACTATAAAATCTCCAGTATTGCTGTGTACTCTGCTTTCGCTGCTAGGAAAAATCATCAAAAGTTATTTTTGTAAATATTTAGAAACAATTTAATGTGCTGCTTAGAAAAAGAAACAAATCAGAAAATCACAGTTTGTATTCACAGCATCATAGAAAGGCAAACAGAAAGAACACTTAAAGTCTTAAAAAGTCAAAGTCTTACCTCCAACTGAACACCTTCGGGCTATTTCCCAGTAAACCAGACCAACGGAGTAAATGTCAGCACGTTTGAAGGACTCAAAGACATTCACATTTATGGTATCATCAAGCATTTCAGGAGCCATATACCTTCAAAAACACGTACATTTCAGGTTCTGTGCATGACTTTATAGTGGTTCAGTAAAACACAATCTTAATAAAACCTGATGCAAGGTATAAATTAAGATAGCTTTTACATCTATAGGTAGATCTGAGGCACTATAATAAAGTTAAATAATACAGTTATTAACTCAACCATCAGTTAAAATTTTTTTTAACAGAGTTATCCCACTCAGTGTTACGGCAGGTATGCCAGTAGCCAAATACAGTTATTGGAAACCGCAAGCCAGAGGGAAAGTCAGTGGGCAAAGCACCCGAGGGGAAGATGGGACTCAATTTCCTCTACTAGTTCATGGCTATGAAAGTTCCTTGAGGACCACCACCAGTTTCGGTCAAGTAGATTCTGACTCATGGTGACCCCATGTGTATCAGAGTATGACTATGTTCCACAGGGTTTTCCAGTGGCTGATTTTTCAGAAGTAGACCATCAGATCTCTCTTCTGAGGTGCCTCTGGGTGGACTTGTTTGGTTAGCAGCTGAGCACATTAACCGTTGCACCACCCAGAGACTCCTCCTTGAGGACAAAGAGTGTGTTTTCTTCATTGTGGTGTGCCCAGAACTCCAAAACATTGCTCAGCAGCTGTCCTCAACTATCTTCTCTGAGTGACAATTTTATTATACATTAACTTCAAGACAATTGCAGCTTTGTTTGAACAGTGTTAAATCGAGGAAATCTAGAATTTGTGGAACCTGACTGAGTCTAGCTGACCTAGGAGGTTTTGAGGAACTCTCAGATTATTGAAGCAAGGACGCAACACCCTCTAAAAAAAAAAAAACTACTAGAGGCCCTTTAATGATTTAGAACCTCTGAGGGAATCTGGCATTCAACAATTCCGTAAGGGTTCTTCACGTAGGGATAGTCAGAACTCAAGGGGCTTTCTTTTCCTGAAGAAAAGGACTGCCCAGTCGAAATAAATAAATAAAGGGCTGCCCAGTCTAAATAAACTTCCCTGAAGTGTTCCTGGGGTCTCATTAAATTCTTCCTGGAAACCAAGTGGAAGACTCAGGACTGTCCTGAAATCTCAAATACAACTTGGAGGCCAGCTACAGCAGCTTAGAACTTCTCTTCTCTGAAGGACTTTTAAGAACTCCAGGAAAATGTTTTGGTTGTTTCTGATTTCAAGATCAAGAGCTCTGGAATTATGCCAAAAGGAGCATACAGACTGCAACTCAAATAAAAGGAAATGGAGGTAACTCCCCCACAAACTGGCCATAACAACAACAAAAACACCAAAAATCCCATTACTGATGGGCCTATCCCTCATACACATATGGTAAGCTCTGTTTAAACCATGCTGTTCTTAACTTCCAGAGATTCTGATCCTTTAGAGTGGAAACTCTGCAAACTCATATTATCTTGTAATATACATCAATTTCAGAGACTTAAGTATGACAACAAGTGAAAACATAAATTATTATACAATATTTTTAAATACTAATGGAATATAATAGCACATACATATATTTATTATATAAAGTACATAGTCGACCTACTGATTCTGTATCTGTTATTAAGAACATGTAGAACAGGGTTGTGTTTTAAAGGCCTGGGTTTCAGGTAAAAAGGCTTTGGTGGAATTATAAGGTATTGATGTATTCTTTTCCAATCTGTGGGAAAATGCATCCACAGAACGTTGTGCTCTGAAACAATATATCACCATCTCTTCCACTTTTTATACAACCAAAATGCTCTCTCTCCTTCTTTATAGCCATTGTGTTCACTAACTTCTCAGGGACCTAGAAAAGACTTCTTGTTTTCTTGGACGTAATGATTTCCCATTCTGATCCAACCCCTCTATACAACATCCCAGGCATTCGTGCTTATTGGGCCATTATAAGTCTTATATGGAGTTCCCAGATGATGCAACAGTTAACACACTTGGCTGTTAACCAAAAGGTTGAAAGTTCGAGTCCACCCTGAAGTTTCTCAGAAGAAAACCTGGTGAACTACTTCTAAATAAACAGCCACTGAAAACCCTATGAAGCAGAATTCTACTCCGACACACATGGGATCACCATGAGTCAGAGTCATCTTGATGGCAACCGGTTTTTTAAGTCTTATACGCTACTGAAGTAATTCACCTTACCTCTTGGTTCCTACTTTAGGGTTATGAGGTATGTCAATAGTGTTCAGAATTGAATCATGCTTCACAGCCAATCCTAAGTCTGCTATGGCACAAGTTCCACAATTTTTCACTAAGATATTCTTTGATTTGATATCTCGATGAGCAATAGCAGGTTTACCTATGAAGCATAAGAAAATAATAGTCATGTTTTTTATTTATTTATTGAGCCTCTCCAAAAGAAATCATTTTGAAGATGAGATTCCAATGTCACCCTGACACCCCAAATAGTCTCCATCACAATACCTCACTGTGCGTTCTTCAAAACTTCTTTCACTATCTAAATTATCTTGTTTTTGTTTATTTATGTATGTGTTTATTATCTGTCTTTCCCAACTAGACTATAAGCTAAATGAGGACAGTAACTTTTTCTTGTTCAACACTGTGCCTCCAGGGCTTAGATCGCACCCTGTGGCATGCAGTAAGCATTAATAAATACTTATTGAATGAAAAAGAATTACCATTTCAAACCTCTGCTACTCTAGACCAGTGGTTCTCAAATATGGCCCAAAGAGGGTTCTTTGAAACCTTTTCTCAACTACATATCTGTATGCAGTCAGACTTTCTTCATACACTTCAGCCAAAAAAACATATTAGAACAAACTGAATGAAGAAGCAGATATAAAAATTCAGACATTAAAGAGATTTACAAAAATGTAAAACAAACCATTATTTTCACTAAATTTTTTTATTAGAAAACACAGTGTTAAAAATACTATGTTACTTTACTGTTTAATTGGTTTATTATAGTTATTTTAAATAAACAAATATTTTTATTTTCTCAGTTCTCACTTCTAATATGGCAAATATTGATAGATATAATCCACATACACAAAAATTTGGGAGGATTCTCAATAATCTTCAAGAAGGAGTCCAAATTTGAGAACAATTGTCCTGCCTAAACTAATGACTTTCTAAAGCTACCTCTCTATTAACTCAATAAATAGAAAAGGTATTGGCTATTATATGGCTTCCAAACACATGATAGAGACTCTTTTATTTTCAAGGTCATTTTACCCTTTTGACTTATTTTTTTTAATCAAAGATAAACATTTAAATTATTTTATTCTCTGAATATAGGGTGTTTACCACCACAGCAAGATCTTCCAGACCTATACGCTAAATGGCGAAGATAGAGCCACTAGGAATACAAATATTATCACAGATAGTATACAAAATGATGAGTATCTCGATAGATGAGGGCCGACAAAATCATGACAAAACCTTCAGCTTTATAAAGTAACTTTAGTGTTTCTTTACATTGATAACCGTTTATAAAAAAACTACAACGCAACTAAAATACAACGCAGTGTTTCTATTTACGTATTCAAGGAGAAAAAAATTAGAAAGGAAATACATACCTTGTGTACCAACAATCTCCATATGAAGGTGAGCCAGACCACTAGCTACTGAAAGTGCCAGTCTGATCATTCCAGCCACTGATACTATGTTTCTATTCAAATAGTCATACAAGGAGCCTTGTTCATGATATTCCGATACAAGCCAAAGTTGAGTCCAAGTTCCATTATCTAATGAGAAAAAAAATCTATTGTGATAAAAATATATATAACACGAACATTTGCCAATTCACCATTTTTTGCATGTGCAATTCAGTGACATTGATTACATTAATCATGTTGTGCAACCATCACCCATATCCATGGCCAGACGAGGAAAAAAATAATTTTATTGCTGTAAATGTATGTCTAAGAAACAAGTGCCAGTGCTTAAAATTAATTTGTATTGTAACAAAGCAAAGTGAATTCATGATGTTAGCAGTGCACGCTGGTAAAGTAAAAATTCTCAGTGACTTCCTGAAGATATTGATATATCGTTGCTGTGTGCCATCAAGTTGGTTCCAACTCATAGCGACCCTGTAGGACAGCGTAGAACTGCCCCGTACAGTTTCCAAGGCTGAAATCTTTATGGGAGTAGACTGCCAGTCGTTTCTCCTGCAGGGCAGCTGTTGGATTCGAACCACCAACCTTTCAGTTAGCAGCTGAGCACTTAACCATTGTGCCACCAGGGCTCCTTGTCGATGTATTAGAACCCAGTGTATGTAACCATCATAGCTATAGGCAGCTATGAGGCAGTGATTCTAGCTACTAAACAATTCCTTTTTTATTTCATCTATAGATATGTCAGTATCTGCTGGTAACAGCAACCACATCATAGAAGAAACCACTAAGATATGCATCTAGGCTCAGAGTTGTGTTACAAATTATTTTGAGCTTTTAAGAAAGATTGTACCAATAAAAATCAGAAATATAACAAATATACACAAATATTACTACTAAAAAACCTCTAACATTCTAAGAATGTTCATGCTATTCACCTTTCAAAATATGAAGTTGCCATTTTCCCCAAGAGTTTATATTAAAAGCCAAGCACAATTATTAGACATTTTCAAGAAATTTCCCTCATTAACCAAAAATTAACCCAGCTTATAAAATATTTTCATCAGAAGAGAAATTAGCCTAAAACTTCTCTATGTATTACAGTCCCCAGAATTAGATTTAGCCTTTGAAATAAATAAAGTATATACAATAGGCCTGGTAGTCCTGACTAGCTCTGACACTCAGGGAAGGAACCTATAACGAACATTTGCTAAGAACATTTTCTGCCAGGTACTTTATGTATAAGAGCTGCTCATTATTCAGATATTTGATTTCCAAGTCCAGGCAGTAATAAAACTTCCCAGAATTGCAAAAGTCAACACAACAGGATAAAGTTCACTAATGAACTGACCACATACAAATCTAACCCTATTCACACCTCTCTTCCCACTTGCCACCAGTGGCTATTTTTGCCCTCACATCAATGTCTTTATCAGGCAGTTGACTAAAAAGTGAAACTGTACATCTTGAAAAAGATACGGGCATTCATGACGATGAAAGTGATGTTAGAGACCATTTGGAATCATATACAAAGCCATTGACAAGTAAGGACAAAGTAGACCAATTAAATTAAGAAGGAAAAATAAAGGATTATCTGAGCTCTCTTGTGCAATATTTTATAATCTAATAAATACTATGATTAATTCAGCCCAATCAAGATGGTCCGTATAACCACAATAATCGCTGCTTTGGCAGCACTGTGAATTAGTGTGAACATACAGATCCGGTTTGGGGTATTGGGTAATTCAGCCCGAGATTAGGAGGGAAAAGAAAAAGTGCATAAGAGTCGAATGAGAAATATCTCATTTTCAATAGTCTGAATTGTTTTCAAAGTATCTGTAGTTAAGAATTTGAAAGGACCTCTTTTTTTTTTCTAAGCACAAATTGGCTTTATTCAGTTCTCCCTAAACCCAACCAAATCAGGAATGAAAAATCATCATCAAACATAATTATGGCCAAAATGTACAAAAATGTTATGCCTCTCTTTGCCGTTTACTTATTAATGAATAACTTTATAATCAACTTCATGCTAGACAAAAATAACCGGATTTTGAATTTTCGCAGGTAAGAGTGGATTCGTGATAGCCATAGATAATTTGTTTCAGCTTTTTTTTTTTTTTTAAGATAAAGGTTACAGTCACTACCTCACCAAAGTTCTCCGTGTATACTGCTGTTTCGAGTAAAAAAATAAATTAAAAATTGGGTGGATGACGTTTTTCTTGCTTTTATTCCCTGTTTCCCTTTGGCAAAGACAGTAAAAACTATGAAAAAAAGAAGAAATAGGGGACAGGAAATCCACAAATTTTATATTCAGCCCCTGATTACTCAGGGATATGTACATTATTTTATGAACATTGATTTAAATACCAGATAGTTGACACTCTGTCTTGCTCCATGAAGCTCAAAAAGTAATAATACCGTTTGAGGTAGTTAATGTTCAACCTCAAGATATAAATTATGCATAAAGTAACATTAATAGAAAATTTCATTAAAATTGTCTTGCTGCTGCTCTAACACAATCTAAAGAGGTAATGTTCATAGAAAATTTGAGTCGTTTAAATGAAACCCTTTATAAAAAAAAAAAAAACCCATTGCCGTCGAGTCGATTCCGACTCATAGAGACCCTATAGGACAGAGTAGAACTGCCCCATAGAGTTTACAAGCAGTGCCTGGCGGATTCGAACTGCCGACCTTTTGGTTAGCAGCCGAAGCACTTAACCACTACCCCACCAGGGTTTCCGAAACCTGTTACAGAGAAGAAAAATACAGCTTTAACAAGCATGAATATTCAGCCGGTATTTACTGGTATGTCCGTATCAGTTACAAAAATATTGAAATATTTCTCTCCTGGGTGGTAAGCAACTGCTAGTTAAAAACTCCAAATGCCATTTCTTTGCCCCAGGCACCCAAACTTACTCCTCCCCCTACCCTTCCAGATACCTCCAGATAGAGTCATGATCCAGTAACTAAAGGGTTAAAACCTAGCTTGGCAGGGTTCTCCAGGACTCTGCTCCAGCTCAGCCTTCTGTTCCGATTGGCTGGTTCCTGCGCCATAGGAATCATCAAATATTTTAAATACCCAACTGGCTATAACATCATCATAATTTCATATGACAGGCTTGCTCTGTTTTATTGTATGGTTATGTACATTTTTTTGTAGAGAAGAGAAAAGCATATTCTCTCCGCAATAGGGAAATTAGACTTTTATGTAGACTTTATTAAAACAAAAAGGTTACGTTATTTACTCTCGTCTGATAATAGACAAAACGTTTTTATTTGCTGGACCCAATTATAGGAGCCTTGGTAACACAGTGGTTAAGTGGTCAGCTGCTAATGAAAAGGTTGGCAGTTCAAACCCGCCAGCTGCTCTGTAGGAGAAAGATGTGGCAGCTTGTTTCTGTAAAAATTACAGTCTTGGAAATCCTACGGGGTAGCTCTACTTTGTCCTACAGGATGGCTGTGGAGTCGGAATCGACTCGACGGCAATGGGTTTGGTATGGGTTGGACCCAATTAGATTAAAACTATACCTTTGTTGTCAGCAGCAATGAAACCAAGGATGTTTTCATGTCGCAGCATAACCGTCTGATAGATTTCTGCCTCTCGAAACCAAGATCTTTCATCTCTGGAGGAGAATATTTTCACAGCCACATCTTCCCCACACCATCTTCCATGCCACACCTCACCAAATCTACCTTTTCCTACTATTTCCTGAAGTATAATCGTCCTTGCGATTGTTCTTTGAACCAACAAAGGTAGACCTAAACAAAGAAAAGGTGGAATGGATGATAAAAATAAGGCAGTGCCAGGAGAAAATTGTCATGGTGACCACTATTTTTGCATTAAA
Source organism: Elephas maximus indicus (assembly GCF_024166365.1). Taxonomy (NCBI): domain Eukaryota; kingdom Metazoa; phylum Chordata; class Mammalia; order Proboscidea; family Elephantidae; genus Elephas; species Elephas maximus. The sequence goes on from NC_064824.1 coordinate 54,824,320, forward strand.
AGTTTAAGCACTTTAATAATTTTACTGATTTTGAGGAAATACGCACTGTTACACCAACCTTTAATTTCCACATATGCTTGGAAAAAAAATGCACTCAATATGAAATTCTCTTCTCATATTCAAAAGGAGAAACTTCTTGAACACCACCTGTTGCTACAAATGTCTGGTTTTCCAGAACTGTTGCAAACCTCCCTGATTTGCCCACCAAAGGCAGTCAGGTTATTAAACACACAAGGGTAAAAAACACATTTTGTCAAACTTTAAAATAAAGTATATGGTTCCTAGTACAACTGGGAAGGCAAAAGAATACCTTGCGAGTTTTTTTTTCAAAACTAAAATAAAGTTGGAAAGTGAAGAATCAAATCCAATGGCCAAGTGAGGCAACGATGTTACACTAGAAACAAGATACAGTTATAGGAAATAGCAAATAAACACTTGCCCTCAAATAAAAGAATTTCAAAGAAAATCTATTTTGAATATATATGTTTATATTCTCTGAACCAAGAGCTCCACTTCTAAAATTCTATCCTAAAGATTTAACGCAAAATGTAGAAAAAATATGTCCAAAATATCTAGTACATTATTAGTATAGTCATAGCAAAAATGAGGAAAAGTGTCAGATAATAGAAAAATTGTGAAATTCAGCACAGAGATCAAGAGCATGAATAAGAAAGACTTATGTTCAAATTTCAGCTGTGCCATGTGCTAGCTGGAAAACCACGGGCAAGTTATCGAACCTCCCTGAGTTTCAGCTTCCTCACCTGAAAAAATGGAGATAATAACATTACTTATCTCATAGGGCTAGAATGAGAATTAGTGAGACTATCAAGAGAATGAGATTGTGCACGTTAAGGAACTAGCACAGTCTGGCATATCACACACTCAGTTGTGGTTAGTCCCTAGTATTAAGTTATAGCTATGGGAATCGCTTGAAGACAGTAATAATGACGCTGCTTATGAAGAGGTATTTTTTAATGACAAGGAAAAGTATGTTTGCTATAATGTTAAGTGAAAACAGCATAGTAAATGTTATCCATATCAATAAACATATCTAGCTATTTAAAATATGCACAGAGAAGGAGTGAAAAAGAAATATTCTAAATGCTCTGATAGTTATTTCTATTTGGTGGAATCGGGATGAATTATTGTCTTCTTTCTACTTTTCAACATCTTTATTTTCTCAATGGGTATCTATTACTCTTGTAATCAGAGGTAAAATATTTAAGTACATTACCATATGAATTTATTCTGGAAAGTCACATTTTGTTATTGTCCTTATACTTAGATGGGCAGAACCCTCACAGTAACAATCCTAAAGCTCCTGTGGGTTTTGATCCCTGATACTAAAATATGATACTGTATATTTAGATGTTCTCATTTTTCATGAGAACCACCCACTATGGTTAAATAAGCACAGATAATAAAATTTATTGTTATGGGTCTCGACAATTAGTCACAAAGTTCCCGAGTCAGAAAGGTCTTTTGAGATCACTGGGTTTAACTCTACCATTTTAGAGATGAGACAACTGAGGCCTGGCAGTAACCAATGACTTGCCCAGGATTGTGCTCTTAGTGGGAGGTAGATCTAGAACTAAAACCCGGGTCTTTAGTCCTAACTCTTGCCCTCTAACCACTCAGTGGATAGGACTGAAGCCCTCCCCTGTTGGGAAGGCTTCTAGCAGGAAACTATAAAATAGGTTATTTCTGTAGGCTATAATCACACAATTGATCACATGCTAAAAATTATACTAACAATCTTCAGTAAGTTGGATACCAACTAATTATTAGGCCAAATCTCTCTGTCTCTCTCTCTCTCACACACACACACAGAAACACTGACATAAACATCACCACCACCACCATCAATCGAACAAAGAACTAGGTAAGCCAATGTTTTCAAACTACAAATTAATCAAGCACATAGTGGTGCAGACCAGGGACAAAGAAAGACAACATCCAATAAGGTACTAAACACATCAATTAAGGTGAGATGGTAAAACTCAATGAAAGTTGCTTCAGTATTGTTCATAGCAACCACCAAAAATAATCTGATTCATTCTCGTGTTATACACTTAGGAATTTCATTTGCAGATGGATGGACTTTGCCTCTCCCTGTGGGTATATTTTACTCTTTTTGCCAGGGAGTACAAAGCTGATGTCTCTCTTATGGAAAGGCATCTTTCTGTCACCATCTGTCAGAATTGTTATACCACAAAAGGAAAATAGCAAGCTACCCAGTCTCTTAGAAGTCACCTGAGACATAATCCACTCTCAAAGAGAGTCCAGTAAAAATCCAGTCCATTTTCCACTCTTGTAGGAATTGTATCTCTTTGTGTTCCTGACCAGCTTAGAAACAAGCTTCACAATTTTTAGTTGTCAACATCTGACAGAGCTGCCTGCCTTTTAAGGTTTCTGACAAGTAAGGGAAAGCAAAAGGAAGCAGAAATGCCTGAGTTCCTTCCCACGTGCGAGTGTTGGGGAGGGAAGCCTTGACATGGGTAGATCCATTCTCTGTGTCTGCTTGTTAAAGGCAATGAGGCCATCAACTACTTTTAGCCAGTGGCCACTGCCAAACATATGCATCTGGCTTGTGGAAAAAATTCCTAGAATTATTTCAAATTAGTCATTCAGGAAATCATCCATGCTTGGACACACTTGCTGCTTTCATTTTATAAGAGATCTCAGAATAATCAAAACAGATGAGAATTCAGCACAATCAATAAATTCATATTTAGGTTTAAAGGTACACAAACACACCAAAAAAAACTTTACCACTGTTTTTTTTTTTTAATTTTAATGCCATGTCTCATGACTATTTTCTTAAAGTAAATACCCATTCTCCAGTTTAAAAATCTCCATCACTTTTATCTAAAAGGGAAATCCCTGGTCATCTTCAAAATATTTAAGGAGTGACTCCAAAATCAACATGTCTACCTCATAACACCAGGTGAACTAGCATTTTGGTGGGGATAAAATAAGTTCAGTCACTTGAATCTTCAAATTAAATTACATTAAGGTTTCAGGAAACTTGGCACAGTGTGCCATGCCTGGGATGTTGCCAGGGCTCAAGGTATTGGGGTAGAGTGATGCTCAAATTTTAATATTCAAAGAAAGAAAGAGTATTGAATCCAAACAAGTTTTACTTCTAGAGAAAGAATGCCAGCTGTCCACCCAATAATTTAATTTTGATGCTAGTTTTATAAATTTTGCCATTGAAGGTTTTCTTTCCAATATTCCTCCTTTGAAAACATGTTACCTAATTTGTGCAGTGATGATATCAATATTTAGTTTTTGGCCAGTGAGAGAGCAGATGACCTTGCCTCAGAAGCAGCGAAGACTCTGGGAGTCTCTAGATGGCATAGTTATTCTTCTCCTTTTCCAAAGAATACTTGTGAGTGCAAAGATCCTTCATGTTGAATATGGACATACAGATGTGGTCCCAATACAGTTGACGCACCGAGCTGTGTCTCCTCTGTCAACTGCCTCCATGAACTGTGCCTGCCTGGAAGATTCTAAAGGCCATTGGCAGGTGAGTTCCTCAAAAACCTGTTTGGGGTAATAATCCTTAATGGTCCTCCCAAAGCAAGAAGGAATATAGGGGCTTCTGCAGTGGCTCATCTAGGCTTACCCTAGTCCACATTTCTGCAATATCATAAGATTTCTGGGAATATATATGACAGCAGGGATACCCCTGCACTTTAGGGAGAATACCAGCTCTGTCATCTGAAACTAAAAAGCAAAAACGAAAACAAAAAACCTCAAATGCCTTGTGCTTTAGGCTATAATATAGTCTGCTATTTTGAATTGTTTTGCCAGGTATTCTAGAGTTCCATTAAAGAGGAGGGTAGTTATTATATAGCCCTAAAGCAGGAAAAGTCAGCAAAGGAAATCTGTTCTCCTTCCTCTTATCTTCCATTTCCATGCTTTAACCGCATGTTTTTGATTTTAATTTCAGGTCAGCTCCCTGATAACTTCACACACATATCCCAGGGGTGCCTGAAGATTCTGAAGAGCTTCATAACCACAAGCAAAAGTGTTCTAAGAACACTACTTTGCTTAACTCACATCTTTTCCCAGAATTCAGTTTCTCAAAATACAGTAAGTCTTTTGTGCCCGTAAAGCAACGTGATTAATACTAACCGTAATGAGTTGGGGGAGAGGAACCCCTTTCTCATTTCATCAGTAAGTTCTGAAGGAGTGTGAACATGGGAATCTGAATGCCTAAAAGCACAAAAAGCAATTGAGATGACCTAATTCTTTAGGCCATGACAGTTATTTCGCTTCATCAAATCTTAAACAAAGTTTCTATACCAGAATTTACAATGTATCGTATCAAACATTTTTTAAAAAATGGAATTCATGATATTTGAGTCATTTTTTGTTTTAAAAAAAAAAAAAACTTCTGATGTGTTGTTAAATAAGATTTGTCTTACTAAAGACACGGACAATGGGCACATACCAGAGCCCGATCCCGAGGCTGTCACGTCATACATCAGATCTTTAAGGGTTTTTCCGGCATTGACCAGGTTGCACTCAGAGAGTGGTTCCTCCACATTCTGTCTCTTTTTCTTCCTGTGTGTGCACTGTTGACTTTGGCACGTCCATATAGTCAGCATTGCAGCTACGGACAAGAGGCAAACGGGCACAGTAATAACAATGGTCAGAGCCATGGGTCCGAGTTTGGAGGCATGTGGTGATGCTGCAGTTAAAAAAAAAAAGAAAGAACATGATCACAAATTAACCCATTTTAAATATGTTCAAAGTTGGCAATACAGTCACCAAGATTTAACATCTATAATGTACAACTTAAACAATATGCTCTTACATTAATTGGTAAAGACTCCGTGGTCTAAGTGAACGCAGGCAAAAGGAGTGAGGTTAGGCTGCAGCTAGGAATGGCTAGGCCAGGTGACAACGGCAAACAGAATTACGATTGTGAAAAAGCACTAGCACATGGGATCTTTTTTTAAAGCTTCCAAAGCATTTAACACTTTCATATTATTTTCTCCCCATTATTCAGCAATCCATTCTGGGAGCACATTCATTCATGCCACAAATAATTATTGATCTTGCAATGTGTTGCCACTATTCCAGGTGCTGGAGCTATGGAGTTGAGTGAAAGATCCCAAATCCCTACTCTCATAGAGCTTATTTTCTCATGCATTCACTAAACAGGGAGATACGTGATACAAAGTCAACAGGTGATAAGTGCTATAAACAAAAGTGCAGGAGAGAAAAGAGATAGGGAGTGACGGTGGGATGCTACTTCACAGAAAGTGATGAAGAAAGGCTACTCTGGGAGGTGTCTCAGCAGACCTGAGTGAAGCAGGGGAGCAACCACTGGAGGCATCACAGGGAAAAGTGTTCCCAGAGGAGGAAAAGCAATGCAAGGATCCTGAGGTGGGAGCCTGCTTGCCATATTCAGGAGCAACAACTAGAGTGGACCTAGAATGCAGCAAGTGAGGGGAAAGAGAGAAGGAAATGGAGTCATAGAGGTAAAAAAAGAAAAGATCGTTTGAGTTCTTATAGGCTAAGGGAAGGACTGTGAATTTTTTTCTAAGTAGAAGCTGTTGCAGGGTTTTGAGCAAGGGAGAGACAGGATCTTTCATTTTGAATGGATGCTGTGTGGAGAATAGACGCTAGGCGGCAATAGCAAAACCAGAGGACCGATTAGAAACCAAATGCAGTAATTCAGTGAAACATGATGTCCTAGGCAACTCTGTCTAAAACAGCATATCCTACCGACCCCCATTCACTCTCTATACCCTTTTCCTTCTTTATTTTAACCCCTGGATCTTATCACCACCTAGCACATCCTATATTCATTTATTATCTGATAACTTCCAGAGAAAGTAAGCTTCATGAGAGAAAGAACTCTGTTTTCTTTACAACTACTCATAAGTATACCCCCAGTGTTTGCAGCAGTGCCTGACACACAGTAGATGATCAATAAATCATTCCAGAATGACAGAATCCTGGAAAGTTCCAATAGTTTTGTCCTTAATAAGTAAGAGACCAGGTTTTTAACTTTGGAAAAATAAATATGATAACTGAAACCAAATTAAGTTCAAAATTAAATTCGAGTCTAATTTTAAAATTCACATAGCCTTTTTTAACTTACATTTCATTTTGCATTTTAGAAATCTTTTTTTAAAATATAATTTAGAAAAAAAAGTGATTCATAAAAAATGTATGATGAAAGATAGCTAGCCAGTTGCCATTAGGTCAACTCTAACTCATGGTGACTCCATGTATGTCAGAGTAGAACTGCTTTCCTCAAGGTTTTTTATGACTTGATTTTTTCAGAAGTAGATCACTGGGCCTTTCTTCCCCTCACCTCTAAGTGGACTCATCTGACTTTTCTGTTAGCAGCTGAGTACACTAACCATTTGCACTACCCAGGAACTCCTATGATAAGGGATACTTCCTGTGTTTTTCAGAAAAGCTATTTTGACACAGGGTTAGATGAAAAATGCCACTTGAAACTGTTGGCACATTGTTCCTTTCCACTTCCCTAAAGAGAACCTCTCAGTATTAATTTAGTTTTTTCTCCAAGTCCTACCATCAGGAATATAGATTTTTATTTCTAATAAACCTTGTGGTGTATTTGATAGAATATGGGAACAGAATTCTGAAGAGAAGTAGAAGAATGCAGGCCTTGGAGAGAGGTAACACCAGTTCCAATCCTGGGCTGCCACTCCCTTGCTATGTTGACCTTGGACAAACTGGCCTCCCACTGACTCTGAACAGGCCAATGAGAAGTACAGATAGTGCAGGAAAAGCAATAGCATAGTATTTGTACCTTAAAGTCTAAACAAATGATAACTACAGTAGACTTGGTGAATTGAGCCATTTCTCAGGCTTCCTTCTTTACGTTGACAATCTTAAAGAGTTTATTACATGAAGTGCACTTGCATTTTACTTACAAAGTATGAACCAAAATGTATGAATAAATTTGAAAACAGATTTTTAATTCTAAAGCAAAAAGAGTCAGATTCTTCAAAAAAAAAAAAGTGTTAAGTGAACTTTGGAAACAAACATAATCCATGCTCCTGGGCTTTGCTTAGTGAATTCTGGCAGATCCCCTGAGTGTTTCAGGATTCCTCTGAAATCACTAGTGCTGCAGGTACATATGAGGTGTACTTGGCCTTGAGCGTTCTTAAGAAGAGGTGCTAAAAGAGTTCTCTGACTTCCCTTTGCACTAGAAATTATTAATCCCGGTGCTTGTGACTTCCAAAGTTTGCCGTCATGAGAAAGGTTTATTACCCATTTCACAATGATCTCCCAAACCTGAATTTCAAGTTGTAACTATATTGTTAGGCCCTCACACGGGTATTCTAAGTATTCTGAGAAAGCCATAGAATTTACGTGGTAACTTTTCAAGTCACAGAAACATCTTTTTAATTTTTTTTTTTTTTTAAGTAAAATTCCACTCTTGGATATGCTTATATGGCGGCCTTTGCCTTGGATATATTATATGTTATTAGGAACTATCAATATAAACATTAGAGTGAAAAGGCTTATTAATTGCCTTCATTTTAATCAAGCTCTATTAATCAGAGTTCCACCCATCACTATGGCAACTAATAAAGAGGTAAAAGATCAGAAGCCCTGAAAATAGAATAATCTCTATAAAAGTGGTCTGCTGTAGTGGTGCCTACTGCTCTCAGGGGTGTTTATTACAGATGGGCAATTTTTCTACTTTTGTGAACAAATTTACTGACACCAGTGAGAAAGAAAAAAGATTACTCAGCAAAAATAAAGGCTGGCTACACCAGTCAGAAAGAGCTCATTAAACACTGGCCAATTTTAAAAGCAAACATTTGTAAAACTATGTTTTCAACCAAATGTTGATTTTAATCTCTACAGGAGAAATGAGGAAAAACTGTAGTCTACGCCCAATTAATCACGGTGAATGAAGGAGACAATAGTGCAGCAAAGAAGCCATTTTCATAATACTTACCTTTGATGAGCATATTAATTTTTCAAGCACGTTTAATACTCCTGATCAAAGGAAAACTCACTATGTGATAATTTGCAAGTTTTGAGATTTTTTGTGCCAACTGAGATACGCTCTCCAAGGAATAACCAGCTCCAGGGATGGATATGTTAATCCCAAAAGTGTGGTCGGGGGAGTGTTGCTAATTCAAGTTATTTCACTCCCAGCGAAGTGAATAGAGGAGGACAGGAAAAAGAGAAAAGCGTTAGCTCAGGTAAGCAGGAGCCTCACTCCCAAATGCTTACCCCATAGAATTCTACAGTACACTAAACAGAGACAACGCAGAGGAAGGACATTTTATCTAAGGCAGAGAGAAGGAAATGTTGATCCAAATGGGAGAGAAGAGTTTAGACAGCTAGAGACCATCAGGTGAAAGGCAAAGGATGTAAGAAGGTAAGAGAAGACAAAAAGAAAATGAAAAGAGGAAGAATGAGAAAGAGAAAGCAAGGAAGAAAAAAAACTTTTTTAATTTTATCTTTGTGTACTTTGCAACTGTCTCTAGAGACCTAGGTGGAACTGGTGATGACGAAAGCCGGTGGTGCTTGGCAAAACCCCAGTTAAGACTGCGAAGCTAGCTTAGATGCCTCAGCTTTCCCCAGAAAAGTTCAGTGCCGTCACCTCTTAGCCACTTTCTATTCCTTGCGTTAGGGAAGAAAATTCAGCAAGACGAGAAAATGTAAGCGTGCTTCCCACGTTTTCTTCCCCAGTGACCACTTCTCTTTCTTTATTAAATAAAGTATGAAAACATATTGATGTTTATAAGATTTATATGACCTTCAAATTAATTAATTTGCATTAATTAAATTCTATATGCTATTTGGAGGAGATGGCTTAGAACTAAGTTGATGCATGCAAATGGTCATTTGCTTCAAATAACTCATATTGACCAATGGCACAAAAACCTTATGTATAATATCTGTATTCAATTTACAGACATATTTCCCCACTATATTTGAATTCAGTTTGTATTCAACTGAATACAAATAAAGACATTACAATGAAGAGATGCATAGAAACTATTTGAGGAGAGAGGAACTGAAGATATATGTACTGGCAGGACAGCTATTTAAAAACCAGTTTAGGCAAAGAAGACAGAGGTCTTCACCCAAAGTGTATTTTTGTGAATTTTTTCAAGGCTAAGTCTTCCTTCCAAGTCATTGTAGCAAGTAGTTATAGAAACTTAAAACACCCAAACCTCCCAAAATAAACTACAGACGAACTTAGTGTTAAAACCACACCTACTCCTTTTACCAAAGGGTTTTCCCAAGTAAAAAGATACCACTTTGTAAGGTTCAATTCATGAATGTGTAAATATCAAGTCTTCAGCTGCCCCCTGACACACACACACCAGCATATGACTTGGAAACGTTCTCACGTAAAAAACCAAATTAAAAGATAATGTTGCTCAAGACACTTCCTAATGGGTCTCCTTCTGTCCTAGAACCTGGGAGAAAGAAATGCCACTATGGTCAATTGAACGACGAAGTGATCGTCTTTCCACCTACCCCCCCTATAAGCTTTCTGTGACACAGGCCTGTGATTTCAATTAAATGTCTTTTGTCTAGTTCACAGTTTTCTGAGGAAGAAAAAGAGTGGAAATAATATGTGCAGCTGAAGCAGAAGAGAGAGTATATTTCCTCTAAGACATTCAAAGCTACCTCATTAGGTAGCTCAACAGGAATAACTTCTGATGTCAAAAACAGAATGACATGCTAAGCAAGGAGAAATTTCACAAGTCTTCATGATGAAATTTTTAACCTGCCACTTCAAAAAAAACAAGCATCCTTAAATGTGGGTACTATCATTTCAAATATTTCTTGATGGTAATAAAAATACATTTCTAATTGGTTTCAGGTCACTTTATTGGTTCAAAGATGGGACCCAAATGGATTGATCTGTGTAGCGCTGCACTGAGAACAGCTCTCTAGATGGAAAATGCCAGACAAGTAGGGCAGTCTACATTCCTGTGGAGAAAACCTTATGTAAGAGTGGTGGAGGAGGGATAAAATAAGAAAAAGGATCTTCATGAGGTATTTCCATTACAGTGAATCAGTCCAATATAAAGAATATGTAACTGCAATTTGGCAGGAATGAGTCTACAGATCTAAGACACAAACACCAGTTCTGTCATTCTGTTGTTGTTGTTAGTTGCCATCAAGTCTGCTGTGACTCATGGCGACCCATGTATGTACAATAAAAGGAAATGTTGCCTTGACCGATGCCATCTTCATAATCCTTCATATGTTTGAGTCTACTGTTGTGGGCATTGTGTCAATCCAGCTCACTGAGAGTTTCCCTTGCCTTCGTTGGCCCCCCACTTTACCAAACATCCCTCTTGATGACATGTCCAAAGTAAGCAAGGTGGTCTCAGACAATATTCTGTGATCCATAAGGTTTTTATAGGCTAATTTTTGGAAGTAGATCACCAGGCCTTTCTTCCTAGTCTGCCTTAGTCTGGCAGCTCCACTGAAACCTGCCAACTATGGGGGCCCCTGGTGGTATTGGAAATACCAGCGGAATAGCTCCCAGCATCACAGCAAGGCACAAGCCACCATAATACAGCAAACTGATAGACGAGTGGTTGTTTATTTACCTAACACTGCCATAATTCTGTACTTACTGATTGCAGGTGGGAGTTTGTCCTAAACTATTACTTTTTCTCAGTGACCATTATAAGTTAAATCAGGAATAATTTAGTTACAAGGCAATTCAATTAAATCCCTCCAACATACTCCAGTATAAGTAGAAGCAAATGGTTTCCCTTCTGCATAGAGTGAGAATAATCTAGTCAGACAGTTTATTTCTGATCAGCATGCACCTCAAGTAACAATGCAGAATATTTTCTAATCCAGAGAGTCAAACGAGCCATGATAGTGAGAGAAATAACATGATAATTATTCCCGCGTTTTTAGCCAAATCAGATAAGCTATTGACAGGCCATTCCACTGCTCAGTGCTCAATCTATAAGTGGCTATCTGCACGCATTGTCTTCCCCTGGCCTGATTTCATAATTCCTTAGCAGGCAGGGAGCACCACACACAAAAATACTTCCTGGACAGGTTCTCCCTGTGTTGCTGGTTTTGGGGAAAATGTGAGGAACACCGAGAAACTAAATCTTCTTCTACCCATTAGCATCTAAATTTGGGGATAAAATGTTTTCATATTTTAAGGAAATAAAAACACTGGATTGAAAAATATAAACATTGGCATAAAGGGTGTTATGGATTGAACTGTGTCCCTCCAAAATGTGTACCAACTTGGCTAGTCCATGATTCCCAATATTGTGTGATTGTCCACCATTTTGACATTTGATGCAATTTTCCTATGTGATGTTGATGAGGTAGGATTAGCGGCAGTTATGTTAATGAGGTTATAGCAGCGCTAGGTGACTGAGACAAGGGGTATGAAGAACTTTCACTCAGATGAAATCGATAAAATATAAACAGCATGATTTAAATGGGCTCCACAATTAGCCTTCCTTAAGTGCAGGGCATGTATGCAGTGGATATGTCAGAAATTATTATTTCTTAATCTCTGTCATCAAAACATATCCTCAAATGATAAGTGTTTGTAAAGAAATTAGTAATTATTCATGGAAGATTTTAGTTATTTTTTTTTTTAAATCAACCCTTTAAATGGGAAAAATGAAAAGTTCCTTGGAAGCTTGTATGTGCTCCCCCAGTTCACAGCAGAAAGCTTTGTTCAGGGAAAGCACTCAAGAATGTTGACAACAAGGAAAAATTTACACTTCTCCATCCTATCATTCATGCCATGTTCACACAAAACAGCATGTTCACTGGGAAAAGATTGTTGTGTAGTAATTATGTTTTGACTTAGCTCGATGTCCTGTACTTGATAATCACCCAGTAAACACTAATTGAGTAAGTAGACAATAGTATTTATATAACTGAGAGAATTAGGAGCTTACATTTAATGTAAAGTCCTCAATTTAGAATAGGTTACGAGTTTTATTTTCAGTTTCCTACTAGATCCCTATAGAACATGCAATCAAGATGCATTGATAATTACTGGTGATTGGAATGTGAAAGTTGGAAACAAAGAAGAAGGATCAGTAGTTGGAAAATATGGCCTTGGTGATAGAAACAATGCCCGAGATCGAATGATAGAATTTTGCAAGACCAACGACTTCTTCACTGCAAATACCTTCTTTCACCAACATAAACGGTGACTGTACATATGGACCTCGCCAGATGGAACACACAGAAATCAAATTGACTACATCTGTGGAAAGAGACAATGGAAAAGCTCAATATCATCAGTCAGAGCAAGGCCAGGGGCCGACTGTGGGACAGACCACCAATTGCTCATATGCAAGTTCAAGCTGAAACTGAAGAAAGTCAGAGCAAGTCCATGAGAACCAAAATATGACCTTGAATATATCCCATCTGAATTTAGAGACCATCTGAAGAATAGATTTGATGCATTGAACACTAGTGACTGCAGACCAGATGAGTTGTGGAATGACATCAAGGACATCATACATGAAGAAAGCAAGAGGTCACTGAAAAGACAGGAAAGAAAGAAAAGACCAAGATGGATGTCAGAGGAGACTCTGAAACTTGCTCTTGAGCATCGAGCAGCTAAAGCAAAAGGGAGAATTCATGAAGTAAAAGAACTGAACAGAAGATTTCAAAGGGCCTCTCGAGAAGACAAAATAAAGCATTACAATGACATGTGAAAAGAGCTGGAGATGGAAAACCAAAAGGGAAGAACACGCTCGGTATTTCTCAAGCTGAAAGAACTGAAGAAAAAAAATCAAGCCTTGAGTTGCAATAGTGAAGGATTCCATGGGGAAAATATTAAACGACGCAGGAAACATCAAAAGAAGATGGAAGGAATACATAGAGTCATTATACCAAAAAGAATTAGTCAATGTTCAACCATTTCAAGAGGTGGCATATGAGCAGGAACTGATGGTACTGAAGGAAGAAGTCCAAGCTGCTCTGAAGCCATTGGTAAAAAACGAGGCTCCAGGAATTGATGGAATATCAATTGAGATGTTTCAACAAACAGGTGCAGCACTGGAGGTGCTCACTCATCTATGCCAAGAAATATGGAAGACAGCTTCCTGGACAACTGACTGGAAGAGATCCATATTTATGCCTATTCCCAAGAAAGGTGATCCAACCGAATGTGGAAATTATAGAACAATATCGTTAATATCACACGCAAGCAAAATTTTGCTGAAGGTCATTCAAAAACGGCTGCAGCAGTATATCAACAGGGAACTTCCAGAAATTCAGGCTGGTTTCAGAAGAGGACGTGGAATCAGGGATATTATTGCTGATGTCAGATGGATCCTGGCTGAAAGCAGAGAATACCAGAAGGATGTTTACCTGTGTTTTATTGACTATGCAAAGGCATTCGATTGTGTGGATCATAACAAATTATGGATAACATTGAGAAGATGGGAATTCCAGAACACTTAATTGTGCTGATGAGGAACTTTTACATAGATCAAGAGGTGGTTGTTTGGACAGAACAAGGGGATACTGATTGGTTTAAAGTCAGGAAAGGTGTGCGTCAGGGTTGTATTCTTTCACCATGCCTATTTAATCTGTATGCTGAACAAATAATCCGAGAAGCTGGACTATATGAAGAAGAACAGGGCATAAGGATTGGAGGAAGACTCATTAACAACCTGCGTTATGCAGATGACACAACCTTGCTTGCTGAAAGTGAAGAGGACTTGAAGCACTTACTGATGAAGACCAAAGACCACAGCCTTCAATATGGATTACACTTCAACATAAAGAAAACAAGAATCCTCACAACTGGACCAATGAGCAACATCATGATAAAAGGAGAAAAGATTGAAACTGTCAAGGATTTCATTTTATTTGGATCCACAATCAACAGCCATGGAAACAGCAGTCAAGAAATCAAAAGACACATTGCATTGGGGAAATGTGCTGCAAAGGACCTCTTCAAACTGTTGAAGAGCAAAGATGTCACCCTGAAGACTAAGGTGCTCCTGATCCAAGCCATGGTATTTTCAATCGCAACATATGCATATGAAAGCTGGACAACGAATAAGGAAGACTGAAGAAGAGTTGACGCCTTTGAATTGTGGTGTTGGCGAAGAATATTCAATATACCATGGACTGCCAAAAGAACGCACAAATCTGTCTTAGAAGAAATACAGCCAGAATGCTCCTTCGAAGCAAGGATGGCGAGACTGCGTCTTACATACTTTGGACATGTTGTCAGGAGGAATCAGTCCCTGGAGAAGGACATCATGCTTGGCAGAGTACAGGGTCAGCAGAAAAGAAGAAGACCCTCAACGAGGTGGATTGACACAGTGGCTGCAACAATGAGCTCAAGCATAAAAACGATTGTAAGGATGACGCAGGACCGGGCAGTGTTTCGTTCTGTTGTGCATAGGGTCACTATGAGTCGAAACCGACTCGACGGCACCTAACAACATAACAACAACACTAGATCCCTATGAACAAAATGTCATAGTGTGTTAAATCAAAGTGTACTTATCTTCTGAGACAAGAAATGCCATACAAGTTGGACTTCTTTGTGTCCTTATATTTCATAGCACTTTCCAAGGTATAAAAATCATAGCACCTTTCAGTTTAGGATAAAAAAAAAAAAAAAGACCTGGCTGGCACACCTGTCAGGTGTACACTGAATCCTCAGAGTGAGCTATAAACGGATTTGTTCATGTGATGGCCTTGCAGTTCCCCCAAAGAGTCCTGTAAATATTTCTCAGCATGTGCATGTCACCTGGCCCTGGCAATAGGCATGAGTATACGTTTAAAATAGAAAACCATAGGAAAATTAGGCAACAACAGTGGATTTTTTTTTAAAGGAATGAAGATAATAAGATTTTTAAATACACAAAGGAATGACACTTTCTGTGCCTACAATTTTTATAATTATGACATACTTTAAAACTATTAATTTCTGCCATAAATTTGATTCTGGTGTTATGGCAGTTTTTCTTGCTCTAGATGAAAATCATCACAGTTTAAATTAAAGTCTAATTAAGACATGCACCTAATCAATATACATTATATACCTACCACAACTGATATAATAATCGATTTTTCTTTTTCTTTTTACACAACTGAGAGGAGAACAGGAAGGTGAAAATGGTATTCGCATTAACAAGGCACCCACATTTTAATGTTGTTCATGCATTTTCTTTATTGAAACTAATTATTTGCACTAGTGAAAATAATAGCATTATTAAAATATAAGATAGTGTATGGAAATCTGGGAGGAAAAATCAGAAATTATTACTATACTAATTCTTTCAAAGACTGAATGTTTTGGTAGCAAAGTGGAAGCAAAGATACCTGAAACTTGAAGGTTTTTATTGAACATTCTTCCATTGAAAGGTTGCAGTTAGTGCAAGCAATTCCTAACAAAATTAACCCTATACAAAAGCAGCTTCCCTAACTCAGGTTTCCTGATTTTATTCTAGATGAATTTTCATGGAGAATTTGAGAGTACCCTTGATGCTATGAGACATCACAACAATTTCTGAGCATTTCTCTGATGTTACCTAGTGTCACCAGAAATCACTTCTGTTACAAATTGAAATGCAATCCAGCCATGAAGGAATCAAACAGTAAAATATGATTCCTTCACATAGGGAAAGACATGTTTTAATATTAAAGGACAAAGGTAAGAGATAAACTTGTATTAAGCAGAATAATCTCAGTTATGTTAAAATTGGAAAGTATACTAAACTGTTAACAGCAAGAACTCTAAACCAGTGAATATAAATTCAAATATAAATTGAATGAATGAAATGAATGGGAACAGTCCACACCCCATAAAGAAGAGTTAGTCACTACTCAGCTTCAGCCAGTCGATATGTTGTGGGAGACCTCCGGGGTCCCAAATCTGTCGACTTTTCAAGAGAAGCCAGGGATCTTGATTTTTATATTAAGACTCTTAATCTTTTAACATTATAAATAAATTCACTTTTCTTTCTCAGAAACTGTGCAGATAAAATTGCGAGCCAGATACAACCCACAGGCAGGTAGAACTCTGAATGTTTTTCTGCCTATGTTAATTAGGATTGGATTTTTAACTACAAATAACAAAAGAAACCAATATAAGTTCCCCTCTCTGTCACGTAAAAGAAATTTGAAGATTGGGGGAGGGTGTTCTATTAGATTCTCCAACTTGAACAAACCATATTCTTTGACTCTTGTCTCCCTTGAACCTTGAGATCCTAAGAACAAAGCCCAAGGTTTTCCTCATTGGTAAAAGCAGACACGCACAAGGAAAAAAATCAGATGGCAGTATCAGAAATTTGGACAGTAATGTCCCTTTACGCAGCCTTTTGTTTTTTGCTTTGGTTCTTTGCAAAGCAGCTTGAGAGATTTTTCCCCTAAATGCTGAGGAGTTACCTTTGCCCTAGTTTTCCTCCCCGGATGGTTTGTTACTTTTGTCAGGCTTGACTGACATTTCTTGGGTAAGCTGTAAACAATTCATGGTTTGATACTTTTTGTCTGGTCCCAGACTGTAGCCTGCCCTGTGATTGGTATGCACTTTGCAGAGACTGATCAATAGGCTATGCAAATGAAATGTCTGGGGCCTACTGAGATGAGATTGGTCAGTTTGTGGCTTGCTGGGAGGAGCCATGCCTTGAAATTGACAAGGAATTGTATATATATATACAGCCAACACCACAGAGGTTTTTTAGAGAGAAAGAAGCAGAAGGAATGAAGAAAAAACAGAGAGAGAAAGAGAGATGGCAAGGAACCTCCTAAAAGAGGTGTAACACGGGTCAAGGGCTGTAACACTGAAGACATCGAGAGGCTCAGAAGGGGTCCTACGGCAGAGTTGATGGTGACAGATGGCAGGGCCAAGAGGAGCCTGTCCTGAAGGGGCCAGTAGGACTTTGTCCACAGGAGGCCGAGAAGAGCCTGTCCTGAGGGGGCGGAGAGGAGGCCTCCATGGAGGTGAAGAGCTGAGTGAGCTGTCCTGCACTGAAAAGGGAAACTTTGCCTACATGCTTCCTGATCCTGATCCTGAGTTTCAGTAGTCTGTTCATCCTGACACTGAGTTGTACCCTGTTGCTTAACTACTTAACTGTAAGAATGATCTATGAGTTCTGTGTGGCCATTACTATGGACTATCGAACCCAGAAGAGAAGTAGAGAGTGTCATGAGAGGAATGGCTAGTGTCAGAATTGGTAAAATAGAAGGAGAGTGGAGGAATGTCTGACCTCCACCTCATAGGGATCAGCCTTGGGCTGATCTTGATTCCCATTATCACCCCTGAAGTTAGACAGGTTCTGATAATACTACTACTGCTAGTCCCATCTTACAAATGTCTTAATAAAGCTGGTCACTGACTCACATGACAAGAAATCTGGAAGTAGGCTGAGAGTATGATTGATTTTCTTTATTAACAAACCATGAAATCAGCCTACTTTCAGATTTCTTGTCATGTGAGTCAGTGAACTCTCTTATTGTTTAAGACATTATTATCTAAGTTTCTAATACTTTTAGCTGAAAACATCCTGACTGATATATTGCTATTTTGCCAATATGACAGGTGGTAAAAAAAAAGGTATGTTCTGTTTTAATTTGCATCTCTCCTGCTATTATTGAGGTTGAACATCTTTTCGATG
Organism: Elephas maximus indicus; assembly: GCF_024166365.1. Classification (NCBI taxonomy): domain Eukaryota; kingdom Metazoa; phylum Chordata; class Mammalia; order Proboscidea; family Elephantidae; genus Elephas; species Elephas maximus. Next base: position 54,841,944 of record NC_064824.1, read on the forward strand.
GTTGACCGCTTTAGATTTTGTCTGTAAATTTTTTGTCCTTTGCCCGTTTTTCCACTGACCACCCCCCTGCCCTTTTTCCATCTCTTCTCTTTTCTCCCCCTTCCTCTTGACACATACACACACACACATGCACACAACAGTTACCTTCTTCTAGTTGCATATGCTGGAAATATTTCTACCCATTATTTATCTTTCAGTTTTATTTATGTTGTCTTTTATCATTCATTTTTATTCTAGATTTTTATTCTAGATTTTTATTCTTGTTTTCATGTAGTAAGTTATATCTGTCTTTTCTTTTTATAGTGCCTATATTTCCTGCATTATTTAAGAACAGCTTCCGCATTACAAAGACATAAAAATCCTTTTTTTCTAAATTTTCCTCTGACATTTAAATTATTTTATATTTCACGATTAGATATTTAATTGAGCTGTAATTTATTTTTGTATATGGTATGACACTGTGGTACAACCCCTTCTTCCAGATGGATAGTTAATTATGCCAGCATCATTTCAAAAATAAACTATCCTGGAATTTCCATTTCTGCCAAGTTGCCTGTTAGAAGTCCACAGAAACCCTTCTTAGTATGGCATGCACAAAAATATTAAATAAATATAAATAAGAAATCTTTTTTTTGATTATATGATTAAGCTGGTGAGAAAATAAATGAATTGCTCAGCAGCCAAAAATAAAGTACAAATCCAGTGGAGTGCTTGAGCATTGGCGCTGCCATTTACCCCAGAGACATCTGCCAATTTCTGGTGGCCAAGTGATTAGTTTACCAGGCTTTATCAAAAGATGAAGAGGTAAAACATGTTTCCTGAAAGAGTGAAAGGTCAGATCAGAGACCCTCGAAACTGTGAATGGCGTTATCTTGAAAACAAAACAAAAAATGTTCCACACAGTGAGCTAGGGCATGTGACAAAAAAAAAAAAAAACCATTGCCATCAAGTCAATTCCAACTCACAGAGACCCTATAGGACAGAATAGAATTGTCCCATAGAGTTTCCACGGAGTGCCTGGTGGACTTGAACTGCAGCCTTTTGTTAGCTGCTGTAGCACTTAACCACTATGCCACCAGGGTTAGGAAAAGGAGGCTATAATGCCTGTTTCTCTCAACCTTGGCTTTGTGTAGAGGAGAAAAAAAGAAGAAAACAAAAATCTGCCCAAGAGCTTCTCACTCCGAGTATGTACCTTTCTATGTAGTCCTAAAGCCAGAGTTCATGCTCTATATTGGCTCTCAAAAAAACAATTAAAAAATTGAGTGAGTTTGGGTTGGTAGTGCCCTCAGACACCTGGCAGAAGTTTATATAAATCTTCTCTGGAGGAACACATTTTAAATAAGGCTTCAAAAAATTCCTCCAGATACGATTCCTGAAAACATAAGCTTAGCATCAAAAATCACAAAACACATCAGGAAAGAAGCACCAAGAATATGATTTGGCAGAAACAAAAATAGTGGACTCCAACCCACAGAATCTGTAGATAATGAAATTGTAAAAGAATCAAAGATAAAGAAAAGGTATATATATATATATATATATATATATATATAAAGAGTTTAAGAGATATGGAGAACGGAGAGAAAGAGAAGGTTCAACCTACATCAAATTGGGGGCTTAAAAAGGCATAAAGGAACTGTGAGAATTGATAGGAACTGATTAGAGAACTCACAGGCAGAACCCAGTGTAGACACAGGCACCCAAAACATCTTCCAATGTAAAGGAAACAGTTTTTACCTAGTGTGTGTTTGCCCTTCCTAAATTTCCCCCTCACTGCACACTAAATTGTGCAAATAAGGCTTTTCTTTTTGAAATGAAAATATTCTTGAAGAGTTAAGGATACATCATTTAGTCTGAAAGTGAATTTTTCCCACCAAAATGGCTTCTGCCCTAACCTCAGAGTAAGTGGAGAGCAGAACAATTTAGCATGTGCTGCCAGTGTGCAGAAAACTTGACAAAGCCTGGGAGTATTGGTTCAAAGGGTGTTGGAGTAATAGCAAGGAAAGTAGCATCCAGAAAGGTGGGCAAATATTTTTACAATTGAAAGATCTCTGGTCTGAAAATAAATAAGAAGAGGAAATTAGGTTAAGCTGCATAAAGTATATGTAAATTTCTCTTGTTTAACTCATATGAATAGTCTATATTTAAATTTTAAATATTCAACACTACACTTGTTTTGTGAAAATAGTAACATATTTGCTGTTAGTAAAGATACCACCCCAAAGGACTAGCCAAATAAATGACTATTTTTGGAAATAGTTGCTGCCTTCCAAGTTTTACATAGAAACAAACAAACAAGCAAAAACTGAATAGTTTTGATAAACCAGTTAAACTTAGAAAATCACTTCTCCAGTGATATCAAAGTGATCTACTTCAATAAGCTTCAGGGAAGGGAGCAAGTTTTTTAATATTATATTTCTACCAAAATATAAAATTACTTCTATCAAACATAAATGATTAGCTCCTAAAAATTAAACCCATGGGTAATGCCAAACAAGAAGGTATTCTTTTATAAGGGCAACTGATTAAATTTAATATTATCTAAATCAAATCCTACTTACAAATGATCTAAATTAATTTGACTTAAATCTAGTTCATCTTAATATTAAACATGAATGGGTTAGAAGGTTTTTTAAAGCCCATTTCAAAGGAAAGCATTTGAAATTAAAATAGTAACTAGACTTTTTAATAGTTTTTTTCTGCTAGTGAATTAAAATAATAAATGTCCTTACTCCACTTAAAATTACCACATTTTAAACATAAACTAAAGCGGTGTTATTAAACTGTGAAGATAACCTATTAGTAGGATCTGACCAGCATTTTTATTTAATAAAATAGCATAGATCAGAGTACTTCACACATTTTATGGGTAAGTATGTTTTGTGAAATTCTTATTTCAGTTGCGTGCATGTGGAGTGGGAGGTGTGAACACTAGGAAATTATATAAAATGTATTTCTGTCTGAGTGTCACAATGGAAAGCTGTGTGAAAGCCATTAGTCTGAGGTCTTAGGAATTAAGAGTCAAACACTTAAAAGGATTTTGGGGAGTGTGAGCATGAGCAAACGCATTTCTCCAATTGCAGAGTAACTGGGTCACCAGCAGGAAGAGGAAGGGAGTAGGAAAGTCATCAGCTGTATTCAAAGAAACCTTGTCCCAAGGAAGCAAAGCAAGAGCCCAATCACTGCAAATGAGATCTAAGGGCAGAACGGAGCCACCTGGAACATGATGTGACTGGATTACTCTCATAATGCTCAGGAATCCAGAAACGGCCCTAAAGTCTGGAGTGATGGACAAGTAGCACAGAAACAAAGACGGAAGTGCTGGAGAGGCAAGGGTCCACTTGGCTTATAACTGGAACTGTAATGAAAAGTCCCAGATTTCATCCCACCTTCTTTGGTCAATTCCCCACCTCTTCTTCTACTGTTTTGCCCATGAATATGATGCAGTGCCTTAAGTACTGTAGAAACGCCACTCTGTATATAGTTTTCATAGCTGGACTATATGAAGAAGAACGGGGCATTACGCAGATGACACAACCTCTCTTGGCTGAAAGGGAAGAGGGCTCGAAGCACTTACTAATGAAGATCAAAGACTACAGCCTTCAGTATGGATTATACGTCAACATAAAGAGAACAAAAATCCTCACAACTGGACCAATAAGCAACATCATGATAAGGAAAGATCGAAGTTGTCAAGGATTTCATTTTACTTGGATCCACAATCAACACCCATGGAAGCAACAGTCAAGAAAGCAAACAATGCATTGCATTGGGTGAATTGGCCACAATGACCCCTTTAAAGTGTTGAAAAGCAAAGATGTCACCTTGAGAACTAAGGTGCACCTGACCCAAGCCATGGTGTTTTTCACTTGCCTCATATGCATGCAACAGCTAGACAATGAATAAGGAAGACCAAAGAAGAACTGATGCCTTTGAACAGTGCTGTTGGAGAAGAATTTTGAATATACCATGGACTGCCAAAAGAACTAATAAATCTGCCTTGGAAGAAGTACAAACAGAGTGCTCCTTGGAAGCAAGGATGGTGAGACTATGTCTCACATACTTTGGACATGTTATCAGGAGGGATCAGTTCCTGGAGAAGAACATCATGATTGGTAAAATAGAGGGTCAGCAGAAAAGAGGAAGACCCTCAGTGAGATGGATTGACACAGTGGCCACAACAATGGGCTCAAGCATAGCAATTGTGAGGATGGTACAGGACTGGGCAGTGTCTCCTGTTCTGTATAGGGTTGCTGTGAGTTGGAACTAACTCGACAACACCTAACAACAACAACAATATAGTTTTTATAAATTTCATATATACTTGATCACGTTTGAAATAGGCAAGTCCCTATCAGGCAGAGCAAGAGATAACAATCCTACTGTCTGATGACACAGAAATAGTAGAGTTGTTGCCACTGGCTGGTATGAGGACCCAGCCTGGAGGCTCCCAATTCCTCTCCAAACAGCTGCTCCTCTATATACAGCTAATAGCCATGCAATGCTGCCTCACAGAGAGAACAACCCCAAACAGGATAACTGCATGTACACCCGTATTCAGTTTATCATATAATGTTATTAATAAAACAAATTCTTAGTTTAAGTATGAAATGTCACACAATATTCTTTGTAGACATATTAATTACTGGCTGGACAACATATACCTTCCCTGTTATAAGTAATTTTAACAGGCAGGTTTGTTGCTGAGGGGGAAGCTTGTATTTTACATCTCGTGGAACCCTGATTCCTAGACAAACACACATATTTAATACATAGGACAGAGGAGAATTGCCCCATAGGATTTCCAAGGAGCAGCTGGTGGATTCGAGCTGCCAAACATTTGGTTAGCAGCCAACTCTTAGCCACTGCACCACCAAGGCTCCATGATATGTAGACTAGACATTAAATAAAATATATCAGAATTACATAAAAGAATCAAATCTCAATATCTACCAAGACTAGCTTAAAGATACACTACCAGAGTACACACGCCTGTATAGCACCCACAACCCCTACATATATTATTTGATGTTTAAATGACATTTTAAAATTGACTGAAAAGACTAAGAAATGAAAATTCAACAAAGGCTTACAATAAAAATAACAGTATTTGAGAAATTGAAGCTTGTAAAAGCCTCCCACATACACTTACAGTAAGCACATCGCTGTCTCTTACATAGACAAAACTGCTTTAGTACACATAAAATCGATATTCATTATGGCTTTCTTTTAATTATCTCATTATTATGGACCCCTTCCTCCATAAATATAAAACCAAAAAAACCCACTGCTGTCTAGTCGATTCTGACTCATAGCGACCCTATAGAACAGAGTAGAACTGTCCCATTGAGTTTCCAAGGAGCGGCTGGTGGATTTGAACTGCCGACCTCTTACTCAGCAGCTGTAGCACTTAACCACTACGCCACCAGGGTTTCCCACAAATACAAAGATATTAAAAATTATATTTTATGACTACATTGGTCTAAAGGTGAATATAGTCCAGGCTATATTACATTCATTTCTTTTCTTTTAATTTTAAGAGAAATCACATTTTCCTGGGCATCTAAAAGTATCTTGGATCCTGGGCACTGTGCCTGCTGTGCCTAATGGCAAAGTCAGCCACAACCACTACATACTCACTCAGATGCCTATAATTGAAAAGAGAGAAAATGCCGCGTTTTGGCAAGGATGTGGAGAAACTGAAGCGCTCCTTCACTGTTAGTGAGAAAATAGTAAAATGACTTTGGAAAGCAGATTAGCTGTTTATTAAAAAGTTAGACAGAAGCTTACCATATGGCCCAGCAATTCTACTCTTACATATCTACCCAAGAAATATCAAAACATATGTCCACACAAAGACTTCGTAAAAGCACTATTCACAATAACCAAAAACCTGAAACAATCCAAACGTCCATCAACTGGTGAATGAATAAACAAAAGGCGGTACATATCCATACAAAAGAATACAATCCAGTAATGAAAAGGAATGAATTATTTAGACATGCAGCAACATGGATGGACCTCAGAAACGTTACGCTCAGTTTTTTTGTTTCTTGGTTTGCTTGTTTTAATTATGTTTTGTTTTGTTTTTGCTGTGGTATATCTGTAGCCCCCATGTGTCTGTCAGGTTGCCATACTGTGGGGGCTTGCATGTTGCTGTGATGCTGGAAGAGATGTCGCCAGTATTCAAGTACCAGCAGGGTCACTCATGGCAGACAGGTTACAGCTGAGCTTCCGGCCTAAGAAAGACTAAGAAGAAGGACCCAGCAGTCTACTTCTGAGATTTAGCCAGTGAAAACCTTATAAATAGCAACAAAACATTGTCTTATGTAGTGCCAGAAGACAGCCCCTCAGGTTAGAAGGCACTCAAAAGATGACTGAGGAAGAGCTGCCTCCTCAAAGTAGAGTCAAACTTAATGACGTGGATGGAGTCAAGCTTTTGGGACCTTCATTTGCTGATGTGGCATGACTCAAAATGAGAAGAAGGAGCTGCAAACATCCATTAATAATCAGAACATGGAAAGTATGAATCTATGAAAATTGGAAGTTATCAAAAATGAAATGGAATGCATAAACATTGATATCGTAGGCATTAGTGAGCTGAAATGGAGTGGTATTTTGAATCAGACAATCATATGGTCTACTATGCAGGGAACGACAACTCGAAGAGGAATGGCATTGCATTCATTGTCAAAAAGAACATTTCAAGATCTATCCTGAATTACAATGCTGTCACTGATAGTATAATATCCATAGGCCTACAAGCAAGATAAGTTGATATGACTATTATTCACATTTATGCACTAACCACTAAAGCCAAAGCTGAGGAAACTGATGATTTTTACCAGCTTCTGCAGTCTGAAATTGATCAAACATGCAATCAGGATGCACTGATAATTACCAGAGACAGGAATGCAACAGTTAGAAACTAAGAAGAAGGATCAGTAGTTGGGAAATACGGCCTTGGTGGTAGAAATGATGCTGGAGATCACATGGTAGAATTTTGTAAGACCAATGACTTCTTTATTGCAAATACCTTTTTTCACGAACATAAACAGTGATGTCAGATGGATCCTGGCCGAAAGGAGAGAATACCAGAAAGATGTTTACCTGTGTTTTATTGACTGTGCAAAGGCATTCTACTCTGCAGATCATAACAAATTATGGATAGCATTGCAAAAAATGGGAATTTCAGGACACTTAATTGTGCTCATGAGGAACCTGTACATAGACCGAGAGGCAGTTGTTCAAACAGAACAAGAGGATACTGTGTGGTTTAAAGTCAGGTAAGGTGCGCATCAGGGTTGTATCATTTCACCATACTTATTCAATCTGTAGGATGAGCAAATAATCCAAGAAGCTGGACTATATCAAGAGGAACAAGGCATCAGGATTGGAGGAAGACTCATTAACAACCCGTGTTATGCAGATTACACAAACTTGCTTGCTGAAAGTGAAGAGGACTTGAAGCACTTACTGATCAAGATCAAAGACCACAGCTTTCAGTATGAATTACACCTCAACATAAAGAAAACAAAAATCCTTACAAGTGGATCGATAAGCAACATCATGATAAACAGAAAAAAGTTCGAAGTTGTCAAGGATTTCATTTTACTTGATTCCACAATCAATGCTCATGGAAGCAGTAGTCAAGAAACCAAACAACACATTGCATTGGGAAAACCCTGCTTCAAAAGACCTCTTTAAAGTGTTAAATAGCAAAGATGTCACTTTCAGGACTAAAGTACATTTGGCTCAAGCCATGGCATTTTCAATTGCCTCATATGCATGTGAAAGCTGGACAATCGATAAGGAAGTCTGAAGAAGAATTAAGGCCTTTGAATTATGATGTCAAAGAATATTGAACATGCCATGGACTGCCAGAAGAACAAACTAATCTGTTTTGGAAGAAGTATAGCCAGAATGCTCCTTAGAAGCAAGAATGGAGAGACTTCATCTCACGTTCTTTGGACATATTATCAGGAGGGACCAGTCCCTGGAGAAGGTCATCATACTTGGTAGACAGTCATTGAAAAAGAGGAAGACCCTCAATGAGATGGATTGACACAGTGGCTACAACAATGGGCTTAAGCATAACAACAACAATAATAACAACTACAGGACCAGGCAGTGTTTTGTTCTGTTGTACATATGGTCACTATGAGTTGGAACAGACTCGATGGCACCTAATAACAATTACATAGCTGTAGCAATTCTAAGGCTACTCCCTGGGCAAAGTGGAACTGAGCAAATGAACACACAAATTGATGATGCTGAGAGCCAGGTTCTGTTAGAGAAAGAAGAAACAAACATGGGATGAGGAAAAGGTCAGGAAGAACCCTGTGGTGTTGTATGGAAGTAGGCGGAAATATATGTATATATACATAGGTAAGTCTACCAAAAGGAGTCCCTGGGTGGCACAAACAGTTAAGTGCTTGACTATCGGCCAAAGAGTTGGCAGTTTGAACCCACCCCGAGGCGCCTCGGAAAACAGGTCTAGTGAACTGCTTCCAAAAAACCAGTCTTGAAAACCCTATGGAGAAGTTCTACTCTGCACATGTGGGGTTGCCGTGAGTTGGAATTGACTTGACAGCAACTAACAACATCACAAAATGTCTCCCGAAAGGACCTAGAAGCAATGACACCCCGATGACAATCCAAATATGGGGCAATTTGAGCATCAAAAAAATAATGACAGTAGTGAACTATATCTCATTGAATAAAGTAGGTGTCCATGAATCCATATTGTCATTTAATTAATTAAATGGGGAAAGAGTTCTTACTCAGAGTAGAGTGCCAATAAATAAATGTAGAAAGAATGATGGAGCTGGAAAATTATCATTTTGCAGCAATGATAATAATAATCTTTCAGAAAAAAATCAAAGAATCATCAATGGATGCTAAAACTAGTGAAAGAAAGTTTGATGAGGAACAGAATATTTATATAGCCTCTGAGTATCTTACCATAAATAACTTACAAATCATAAAGATAAAAGGAGCAACTTTACAACAGAGAATGTCAGGAAAGACAAAGAAAGGCTGTGGTATTATCTCAGATTAAGAGACTAAAGTTACATGGCAACTTTAGTTGAACTGGATCTTGGACCAGAAAAAAAAAATAATTGTTATAAAGGACATTATTAAGACAATTAGTAAAAGTGTAAATACGGAACTCAGATTAGACACTAGCAATGTAACAATGATAATTTTGATAACTGTACTGTTATTATGTAAGAGAATGCTCTTGTTTTTAGGAAACATACATTCTCAGGAAAATATTAGAAAATATTTACAGGTAGAAAAACATGAAATCTACAATTTACTCTCAACTCAACTGATTTAGAAAAATTACTGTGCATGTATATATATATATATATACCCCCACATGTCTGTGAGTTTGTCTTACTGTGGGGGCTTGCGTGTTGCTGTGACTCTGAAAGCTATTCCACCAGTATTCAGATACCAGCAGGGTCACCCATGGAGGACAGGTTTTAGCTGAGCTTCCAGACTAAGACAGACTAGGAAGAAGGACCTGGCAGTCTACTTCTGAAAAGCATTAACCAGTGAAAACCTTATGAATAGCAGTGGAACATTGTCTGATATAGTGCAGGAAGATGAGCACCCCAGCTTGGAAGGCACTCAAAAAATGACTGTGGAAGAGCTGCCTCCTCAAAGTAGAGTCAACCTTAATAGCGTGGATGGAGTAAAGGTTTCGGGACCTTCATTTGCTGATGTGGTGCGACTCAAAATGAGAAGAAACAGCTGCAAACATCCATCAATAATCGGAACCTGGAACATATGAACTATGAATCTAGGAAAATTGGAAATTGTCAAAATTGAAATGGAACGCATAAACATCGATATCCTAGGCATTAGGGAGCTGAAATGGACTGGTATTGGCCATTTTGAATTGGACAATCATACAGTCTACTATGCTGGGAATGACAATTCGAAGAGGAATGGTGTTGCATTCATCGTCAAAAAGCACGTTTCAAGATGCATCCCAAAGTACAAAGCTGTCAGTGATAGGATAATATCCATATGCCTACGAGGAAGACCACTTAATATGACTACTATTCAAATTTATGCACCAACCACTAGAGCCAAAGACGAAGGAATAGAAGATTTTTATCAGCTGCTGCAGTCTGAAATTCATCAAACATGCAATCAAAATACACTGATAATTACTGGCAATTGGAATGCAAAAGTAGGAAACAAAGAAGAAGGAGCAGTAGTTGGAAAATATGGCCTTGGTGATAGAAACAATGCCCGAGATCGAATGATAGAATTTTGCAAGACCAACGACTTCTTCACTGCAAATACCTTTTATCACCAACATAAACGGCAGTTATACACATGGACCTCACCAGATGGAATGCACAGAAATCAAATTGACTACATCTGTGGAAAGAGACAATGGAAAAGCTCAATATCATCAGTCAGAGCAAGGCCAGGGGCTGACTGTGGAACAGACCATCAATTGCTCATATGTAAGTTCAAGCTGAAACTGAAGAAAATCAGAGCAAGTCCATGAGAACCAAAATATGACCTTGAGTATATCCCATCTGAATTTAGAGACCATCTGAAGAACAGATTTGATGCATTGAACACTAGCGACCAAAGACCAGACGAGTTGTGGAATGACATCAAGGACATCATCCACGGAGAAAGGAGGAGGTGATTGAAAAGACAGGAAAGAAAGAAAAGACCAAGATGGATGTTAGAGGAGACTCTGAAACTTGCTCTCGAATATCGAGCAGCTAAAGCAAAAGGAAGAATTGATGAAGTAAAAGAACTGAACAGAACATTTCAAAGGGTGGCTCAAGAAGACAAAGCATTATAATGACATGTGAAAAGAGCTGGAGATGGAAAACCAAAAGGGAAGAACATACTTGGCGTTTTTCAAGCTGAAAGAACTGAAGAAAAAATTCAAGCCTCAAGTTGCAATAGTGAAGGATTCCATGGGGAAAATATTAAACGACGCAGGAAACATCAAAAGAAGATGGAAGGAATACATAGAGTCATTATACCAAAAAGAATTAGTCAATGTTCAACCATTTCAAGAGGTGGCATATGAGCAGGAACTGATGGTACTGAAGGAAGAAGTCCAAGCTGCTCTGAAGCCATTGGTAAAAAACGAGGCTCCAGGAATTGATGGAATATCAATTGAGATGTTTCAACAAACAGGTGCAGCACTGGAGGTGCTCACTCATCTATGCCAAGAAATATGGAAGACAGCTTCCTGGACAACTGACTGGAAGAGATCCATATTTATGCCTATTCCCAAGAAAGGTGATCCAACCGAATGTGGAAATTATAGAACAATATCGTTAATATCACACTCAAGCAAAATTTTGCTGAAGGTCATTCAAAAACGGCTGCAGCAGTATATCAACAGGGAACTTCCAGAAATTCAGGCTGGTTTCAGAAGAGGACGTGGAATCAGGGATATTATTGCTGATGTCAGATGGATCCTGGCTGAAAGCAGAGAATACCAGAAGGATGTTTACCTGTGTTTTATTGACTATGCAAAGGCATTCGATTGTGTGGATCATAACAAATTATGGATAACATTGCAAAGAATGGGAATTCTAGAACACTTAATTGTGCTGATGAGGAACCTTTACACAGACCAAGAGGTGGTTGTTTGGACAGAACAAGGGGATACTGATTGGTTTAAAGTCAGGAAAGGTGTGCGTCAGGGTTGTATTCTTTCACCATACCTATTTAATCTGTATGCTGAGCAAATAATCCGAGAAGCTGGACTATATGAAGAAGAACGGGGCATCAGGATTGGAGGAAGACTCATTAACAACCTGTGTTATGCAGATGACACAACCTTGCTTGCTGAAAGTGAAGAGGATTTGAAGCACTTACTAATGAGGATCAAAGACCACAGCCTTCAGATTGGGTTGCACGTCAACATAAAGAAAATAAAAATCCTCACAACTGGACCAATGAGCAACATCATGATAAATGGAGAAAAGATTGAAGTTGTCAAGGATTTCATTTTACTTAGATCCACAATCAACAGCCACGGAAGCAGCAGTTAAGAAATCAAAAGATGCATTGCATTGGGTAAATCTGCTGCAAAAAAAAAAAAAAAGGACCTCTTTAAAGTGTTGAAGAGCAAAGATGTCACCTTGAAGACTAAGGTGTGCCTGACCCAAGCCATGGTATTTTCAATCGCATCATATGTATGTGAAAGCTGGACAGTGAATAAGGAAAACTGAAGAATTGATGCCTTTGAATTGTGGTGTTGGCGAAGAATATTGAACACACCATGGACTGCCAAAAGAGCGAAGAAATCCGGCTTAGAAGAAGTACAACCAGGATGCTCCTTAGAAGCAAGGGTAGCGAGACTACCTCTTACATACTTTGGACATGTTGTCAGGAGGGATCAGTCCCTGGAGAAGGACATCATGCTTGGCAGAGTACAGAGTCAGCAGAAAAGAGGAAGACCCTCAACGAGGTGGATTAACACAGTGGCTGCAACAATGAGCTCAAGCATAACAACGATTGTAAGGATGACGCAGGACCGGGCAGTGTTTCGTTCTGTTGTGCATAGGGTCGCTATGAGTCGGAACCGACTCAACAGCACCTACCAACAACAACAACGTATATATATACACATGAGGCATTTGTAGTTCAATGGTAGAATTTTCACCTTCTATGCAGGAGACCAGGGTTCAGTTCCCAGCCAATACACTTCATGTGTAGCCACCAACTGTCTGTCAGTGGAAGCTTGTGTGTTGCTATGAAGCTGAACAAGTTTCAGTGGAGCTTCCAGATTAACACAGACTAGGAAGAATAGCCTAGAGATCTACTTCCAAAAATCAGCCAGTGGAAACCCTATAGAGTACGGTTCTACTCTGACACACGTGGGGTTACTGTGAGTCCAAGTCAACTCAATAGCAACTGGGTTGGTTTTTTGGAGAAATTAGGTTTTTCTTTGCATATGTTATCAGTTAAATTAACAAAGTCATACCACAGTAGGGTGGGCCCTAGCCCTAAACCTTTCCAGTGATGTCTTATAAAAGATAAGGATAGACTCAAAATTTATTGCCTGAAACTTATTTTCAAATGATTAGCAAAACAAATTAAAAAAAAACCATTGCCATCGAGTTGATTCCAACTCAAATGGAGTGAGAGTAATACGGTAAAAAAACGGTAAGATGTTAACAATTATTAAATCGAGGTGTTGGATATATGTGATACATATGCACATCACACACATATACAGGGAGTTTTTTTTCATTATGAACAAATTTTAACATCCTAACGATTAAACACTAAAACAACAAACAGCAAGATGCCATGAAGCTACTTAAAGCATACCATTCTGAAACTGTGAAACATTCCATGAAATCCACCTTTGTGAGACAGGGTATTAACTGCACACTGTGTGGCAATGAGAACTGATCCTTTAAGAAATGGTAAATCATATACTCAGCTGGGCCTAATTCTGCAGGAAGAAAATTCTTTTCAAAGGAGATAATTGGGGGGCTACTGGAATCAGAAATAAGAATATCTGAGTATAAGATATTCAGTTTCTCCATTACAGAAAGGAGTCTCCAGGACTACTATGTTATTAAATCTACTAATACCATGATAAAAAAAAAAAAAAAAAATTCCTCTTCATGTATATGTTTACTATTCTGTATAGCTACTCTAATGAAAAGGATCTATACATATTGACATTCAAAAATGTCCCTCAAATATTAAAATGAAAAAGCAAGTTGCCAAAAAGCTTGTATATTATAATCTCATTTAGGCAAAAACAAAAACACCGCTCCACACACATTCAGAGCCCATACATCTAGCTATCCACATCAATGCAAGGGAAAGGTCTTGAAGTATGCGTATCACACTGTTGATAAAAGTTATCTCCAGGTATTGTGGCTGGAAGAAATAGAGGTGGTATAATGGAGAAACTGGAAGATTTACTCTTTCATTTCACATGCTGCTAATTGTTTGAGTTATTTAGATTAAACATGCATTTATTTTGTAAATGAATAAAAAATATGTATAAGGTTACCCTTATTAATGTAAACATATGGCATCTCACTGCTTATAAAATTTAAACAGAAATACTTGAAATTGTTAAGATGAAAGTCACAGATGGCCTGCTAAGCAGTATAACAATAGCAGGGTAGGCACATTGGCAGCTGTTAGCAAAGAAAAATGAATGAAGAAACAAAGGAGCTATGTAGAGAAAAGGAACAACGAAAGGAACAAGTTATAGCATTTACCAATAGAGACATCAAGATGGAGAGACAAATTTGAGTAGTTAAACCAGGTCGGACACTTTTTAAAAAGTCTAACTTGGGGACACTGATGAGTAGCAAGGTGAATGATTAAGAAAATATTTTGCTCTATCTGTTTTAAAATATATTGTCTCTTTTATAATTAATAAACCAATAGTGGATAAAAAAGGAACAGTAAAAATGCCCAATTAATCCAAACTAAAGCAGGAAAAGAAGAAAAAGGAAAGAAGAACATATGGGACAAAGAAAAAAACAAATATCCGGTGGTAGATTTAAACCCAACCAGATCAATAATTACATTAAATGTAAGTGGTTTAACATTTCATTTATAGGGTAGAAATTGTCAACCTGAATGAGAAACTAAAACCCAGTTATATCCTGTCTCCAAGAAAACCACTTTAAATAAAAAGATACAGATAGAAACGCGTAAAACCGATTGCCGTCAAGTCGATTTCATCTTATAGCAACCCTACAGGACAGAGTAGAACTGCCCCCATAGGGTTTCCAAGGAGTGCCTGGTGGATACGAATTGCCAACACTTTGGTCAGCAGCCATAGCACTTAACCACTATACTACCAGGGTTTACAAATAGAAGAAAAACCAATTAAGCCTCCAGTAAACAAAAAGAAAGGGAATGATAAAAAGTCAATGGAATTGATAAATCTCCAGCCAGATTGATTGAGAAAAAAAAAAAGAGACACAAATTATCACTATCAGAAATGAAAGAATGATTATTACTACATATCCCAGAAATATGGAAAGGATAATAAAGGAATGTTACCAATAATTTTATGCTAATAAATTCAGCAAATATTATTGGATTATTAATACTCCAAAACCAGACAAAACACTGTAAGAAAGGAAAGCTACAGACCAGTACCCCTCATGGACACAGATGCAAAAAACCCACAATAAAATATTAGCAAATTGAATCTAGCAACATATAGAAAAAAAAAAATCACAATCAAGTGTGTTTTAAACTGGGAATGCAAGGTTGGTTCAACATATGAACATCAATTGATATAATCATCATACTGACAGACTAAAAAGGAAAAGTCACAGGATAATAGATTCATTAAAATTCTCACCTAACTAGGAATAAAAGAGAATTCCTTCAACTGATACCTGGCATCTACCAAAAAAACCTACGGTTAACATCACATTTAAAATAATGAAAGATTGAGCCCATTCCTCCTAGGACAAGGAAAAAGGCAAGAATCTTCATTCTTATCACTTCTGTTTAACTCCAATATCATATTGGAGATCCTAGCTAGTGCAATAAATCAAATCTGAACATAGATACAAATGTAAAAACTAAAATGATAAATCTTCTATAAGAAAACATAAAAGAAAATCTTTGTGACCTTTGGGTAGATGAAGAATTCTCTGATAGAAGATGAAGTATACAAACCATTAAAAAGAAAAAAAGATAAATAAGATTTCATCAATAATGGTGAAACTAGGACATTTCCAGATAAATAGAAATTAAGGGAACATATAAAAACCAAATCAAATTTACAAGAATTATTAAAGGGAGTCTTTTGGCTTGAGAACAAACAACATCAGATGACAACCTGAAACTAGGATGCAAGATTGCACCAGCCAGAAACCAACTTAGGAAATGAATTCTCAAGAACCATTCAAAACCAAAAGATTTACAGTAGGAAACCAGGGAGGTTAATCTGTAAATGACAACAACCTCAGAACGATAAAAGAAGGAATAAACACTGTAGGTATAGAGCTTTCTAATGGGAAGAAAGCAAGGCAATACCAAGTAGTAATAGACTGGTTCAAACCTAGGAAGATGAGGGTAAATTTCAAGGTAACCACAAAGAAAGTTAACAAACCCACTCATCAAAAAGAAGAAGAAAAACATAAAGCCTCTGTAAAAACAAAACTACAAAAACAAAAGAAATGAAAAAAAAAAAAAATTCCACAAACAAAAGAATTCAGCCCAGGAGAGTAAGAGGAAGAAAGAAAACGTCAGCACCACAAAAAAAAAAAAAGCACTACAAAATGACAGCAATAAACTCATACCTATCAATAACTACACTTAACGTAAATGGCCCGGCCTAACTGCACCCATAAAGAGACACAGAGTGACAGGATGGATAAAAAAATGGAATCCATCAATATGCTATCTACAAGAGACACACCTTAGAAACAAAGATGTAAATTTATTAAAAATCAAAGGATAGAAAAAAATATGTCAAACAAACAGATATCAAAAAAGCAAGAGTGGCAATACTAATCTCAGATAAAATAGACTTTAAAACAAAATCCACCATAAAAGACAAAGAGCACTACATAATGATTAAAGGGACAATCCATCATGAAGACATAACCATAATAAATATCTATGCACCCAACATCTATGGGCTCCAAAGTACATAAAACAAACTCTAACAGCACCGAAAAGAGAAATTGACAGTTCCACAAAACAGTAGGAGATTTCAACACACCACTCTCAAAAAAAGAAAAGAACATCTAGAAAGAAACCCAACAAAGATACAGAAGATCTAAAGGACACAATCAGCCAACTTGACCTCATAGACATATATACAACACTCCACCCAACAGCTGCAAAGTATACAAAGCATACATTCTTTTCCAATGCATCTGGAACATTCTCCAGAATAGACCACATCTTAGGCCACAAAGCAACCCTCAGCAAAATCCAAAACACTGAGATATTACACAGTATCTTCTCTGACCACAATGCCATCAAAGTAAGAAAAAATAAGATTTCATCAATATTTAAATTTCCTGCTAGGTGAAAGACACTTCCAAGAAAACAAAACAGCAATCCACAGAATTGAAAAATATAATCAAAATACACATAACTGAAAGAGAACTTGTATTCAGAATCTATTTTTTAAAAAGTCTTACAATTCAACCATAAGATATTAATGAACCATTTTTTTTTTACTGTGCAAAAGATTTGAATAGACACTTTATAAAGGGAGATATAATGATGGCCAATGTTCTTATGAAAACATAACATCGTTAGCCATCAGGAGAATGCAAATTAAAACCACAATGATATACCACTAAAGAACCACTTCAATGGCTGAAATTAAAAAGACCGATTTGATAATACCAAGTATTGGCAAATATATGGAGGAACTGGAACTATCATACATTTCTGGCAAGGATGTAAAATGCTATAACACACTTTAAACTGTTTAAGAGGGTTTATAAAGTTAAACATACACCTATCATTATAATCCTGCAATTCTATTGCTAGTTATTTACTCAAGAGAAATAAAAACATACATTCAAAGACTTGTATATAAATGTTTATAGTAGTTTTGTTACTTCTTGTTCTTGGGTGTCACTAAGTTGATTCTGACTCATAACAACCCTGTATGACAGAACAGAACTGCCCCCATAGGTTTTCCTAGGCTGTAATCTTCACAGGAGCAGATTGCCAGGTCTTTTCTCCTGTGAAGCCACTGGGTAGGTTTGAACCGCTGACCTTATGGTTAGCAGTCAAACGCTTAACCATTGCGACACCAGGGCTCCTTTATTTTGTTACTATTAGCCCCCAAATAGAAATAACCTGAATACTCATTAAAGCCTGAATGGATGAAAACACTGTCATATATCCATAGATGAGCCCTTGTGGCACCGTGGTTAAGCAGTTGGTTGCTTACTGAAAGGTCAGTGGTTCAAACCTACCAGTTGTTCATAGAGAGAAAGATGTGTCAGTCAGCTTTCTTAAAGATTTACAGCCTTGGAAACCCTATGAGGCAACTACGTTCTTTTCTATAGGTCACTATGAGTTGGAATCAACTTGATGACAACAGGTTTTTTTACGTTCATAAAATGGAGTATTACCCAGCAGAAGGAAAAACCTACTGATATATTTCAAAACGTGAAGAGATCTCAAAATCATTATGCTGAGTGAAATAAGCCAAACACAGAGTAATACATTCTATATGACTTCTTTTATATGAAAATCTAGGGAAAATAACCCTGAACTAGAGTGATAGAAGATAGACCAGTTGTCTGGCCCCAGTGGAAGTGAGCATTGATCGGAAACATTGTGAGGTGATGGAAACATGGTGGTTGTTACATGGGTGTATGTATGTGTCAAAACTCATGAAACTATGTGTTGAAAATGTGCACTTTTTGTTGTGTTGCTGTTAGATGCTATCTAGTCATTTCCAGTTCGTAGCAACCCTATGTACAACAGAATAAAACACTGTCTGGTCCCGTGCCAACCTCACAGTCCTTGTGATGCTTGAGCCCACTGTTGTGGCCACTGTGTCAATTCATCTCATTGAGGGTCTTCCTGTTTTTCAATGACTCTCTACCAAGCATGATGCCCTTCTCCAGGGACTGGTCCCTCCTGATAACGTGTCCAAAGAACATGAGATGAAGTCTCGCCATACTTGCGTCTAAGGAGCGTTCTGGCTGTACTTCTTCCAAGACAGATTTATTTGTTCTTCTGGCAGTCCATGGTATGTTCAATATTCTTTGACATCATAATTCAAAGATCTTAATTCTTCTTCAGGCTTCCTTATTGATTGTCCAGCTTTCACATGCATATGAGGCTATTGAAAATGCCATGGCTTGAGCCAAGTGTACTGTAGTCCTTAAAGTGACATCTTTGCTATTTAACACTTTAAGGAGGTCTTTTGCAGCAGGATTTTCCCAATGCAATGCATTGTTTAATTTCTTGACTGATCCTTCCATGGGCATTGATTGTGGAACCAAGTCAAATGAAATCCTTCACAACTTCAAACTTTTCTCTGTTTATCAAGATGTTGCTTACCAGTCCACTTGTGAAGATTTTTGTTTTCTTTACGTTGAAGTGTAATTCATATGGAAGGTTATGGTCTTTAATCTTTATCAGTAAGTGCTTCAACTCCTCTTCCCTTTCAGCAAACAAGGTTGTGTTATCTGCATATCAAATGTTGTTAATAAGTCTTCCTCCAATCCTGATGCCCCATTCTTCTTCATATAGTCCAGCTTCTCAGATTATTTGCTCAGCATACAGATTGAGTAAGTATGGTGGAAGGATACAACCCTGAAGCCATTCTTACCTTTAAACCACAGAGTATCCCATTTCTCTGTTTGAATGGCTGCCTCATGGTCTATGTACAGGTTCCTCATGAGCACAATTAAGCATTCTGGAATTCCCATTCTTCCCAATGTTATCCATAATTTGTTAATTATCCACACAGTTGAATGCCTTTCCACAGGCAAACATCTTTCTGGTATTCTCTGCTTTCAACCATGATCCATCTGACATCAGCAATGATATCCCTCATTCCACTTCCTCTTCTGAGTCAGACTCAACTATGTAGCAATTTCCTGTTCCTGTCCCAACCACTTTTGAATGATCTTCAGCAAAATTTTACTCGTATGTGATATTAATGATAGTGTTCGAAGATTTCAGCACTCCGTTGGATCACCTTTCTTTGGAATGCATATAAATATGAATCTTTTCTAGTCGGTTGGCCAGGTAGCTCTCTTCAAAATTTATTGGCGACAAGTGAGTGCTTCCAGCACTGCATCTGTCTGTTGAAATATCTCAATTGGTACTCCATCAGTCCCTGGAGCCTTGTTTTTTGCCAGTGCCTTCAGCGCAGCTTGGACCTCTAGCTTCAGTACCATCAGTTCTTGACCATATGCTACCTCCTGAAATGGTTGAATGTGGACCAATTCTTTTTGGTACACTGACTCTGTGTATTCCTTCCATCTTCTTTTTTTTAATAATTTTTATTGTGCTTTAAGTGAAAGCTTACAAATCAAGTCAGTCTCTCACACAAAAACCCATATACACCTTGCTACACACTCCCAATTACTCTACCCCTAATAAGGCAGCCCACTCTCTCCCTCCACTATCTCCTTTCCTGTCCATTTTGTCAGCTTCTAACCCCCTCCATCCTCTCATCTCCCCTACAGGCAGGAGATGCCAACATAGTCTCAAGTGTCCACCTGATCCAAGAAGCTCACTCCTCACCAGCATCCCTCTCCAACCCATTGTCCAGTCCAATCCATGTCTGAAGAGTTCGCTTCCGGAATGGTTCCTGTCTTGGGCCAACAGAAGGTCTGGGGGCCATGACCACCAGGGTCCTTCCAGTCTCAGTCAGACCATTAAGTCTGGTCTTGTAAGAATTTGGGGTCTGCATTCCACTGCTCTCCTGCTCCCTCAGGGGTTCTCTGTTGTGTTCCCTGTCAGGGCAGTCATCAGTTGTAGCCAGGCACCATCTAGTTCTTCTGGTCTCAGGATGATGTAGTCTCTGGTTCATGTGGCCCTTTCTGTCTCTTGGGCTCGTAATCGCCTTGTGTCCTTGGTGTTCTTCATTTTCCTTTGATCCAGGTGGGTTGAGACCAATTGATGCGTCTTAGGTGGTGGCTTCCTAGTGTTTAAGACCCCAGAAGCCACTCTTCAAAGTGGAATGCAGAATGTTTTCTTAATAGATTTTATTATGCCAAGTGACTTCGGTGTCCCCTGAAACAATGGTCCCTAGACCCCCGCCCCTGCTATGCTGGCCTTCGAAGCATTCAGTTTATTCAGGAAACTTCTTTGCTTTAGTCCAGTTTAGTCCAGTTGTGCTGACCTCCCTTGTATTGTGTGCTGTCTTTCCCTTCACCTAAAGTAGTTCTTATCTACTATCTAATTAGTGCCTGCCCCTTTCCCACCCTCCCTCCCTACCCCCTCTCATAACCACAAAAAATGTTTTCTTCTCAAACTATTTCTCAATTTCTTATAATAGTGGTCTTGTACAATATTTGTCCTTTTGCAGCTGACTAATTTCACTCAGCATAATGCCTTCATTGGTTCCTCCATGTTATGAAATGTTTCACAGATTCCTCACTGTTCTTTATCGATGCGTACTATTCCATTGTGTGAATATACCATAATTTATTTATCCATTCATCTATTGATGGGCACCTTGGTTGCTTCCATCTTTTTGCTATTGTAAACAGTGCTGCAATAAACATGGGTGTGCATATATCTGTTCCTGTAAAGGCTCTTATTTCTCTAGGATATATTCCAAGGAGTGGGATTGCTGGATCATATGGTAGTTCTATTTCTAGCTTTTTAAGGAAGCACCAAATCGATTTCCAAAGTGGTTGTACCATTTGACATTCCCACTAGCAGTGTATAAGTGTTCCAATCTCTCCACAGCCTCTCCAACATTTATAATTTTGTGTTTTTTGGATTAATGCCAGCCTTGCTGGAGTGACAGGGAATCTCATTGTAGTTTTGACCTGCATTTCTCTAATGGCTAATGATCGTGAACATTTCCTCATATATCTGTTAGCTACCTGAATGTCTCCTTTAGTGAAGTGTCTGTTCATATCTTTTGCCTATTTAATTGGGTTATTTGTCTTTTTGTAGTTGAGTTTTTGCAGTATCATGTAGATTTTAGCTATCAGGTGGTGATCGGAAATGTCATAACTAAAAACTTTTTCCCAGTCTGTAGGTGGTCTTTTTACTGTTTGGGTGAAGTCTTTGGACGAGCATAGGTGTTTGATTTTTAGGAGCTCCCAGTTATCTAGTTTTCCTTCTGCATTCTTAATAATGTTTTGTATAATGTTTATGCCATGTATTAGGGCTCCGAATGTTGTCTCTATTTTTTCTTTTGTGATCTTTATCGTTTTAGATTTTATATTTAGGTCTTTGATCCATTTTGAGTTAGTCTTTGTACATGGACTGAGGTATGGGTCTTGTTTCATTTTTTTGCAGATGGATATCCAGTTATGCCAGCACCATTTGTTGAAAAGACTGTCTTTTCCCCATTTAGCTGTTTTGGGGCCTTTGTCAAATATCAGCTGTTTATATGTGGATGGATTTATGTCTGGATTCTCAATTCTGTTCCATTGGTCCATGTATCTGTTGTTGTACCAGTACCAGGCTGTTTTGACTACTGCGGCGGTATAATAGGTTCTAAAATCAGGTAAACTAAGCCCTCCCACTTTGTTCTTCTTTTTCAGTAATGCCTTATTTATCCGGGGCCTCTTTCCCTTCCATATGAAGTTGGTCATTTGTTTCTCCATCTCATTAAAGAATGTCGTTGGGATTTGGATCGGAATTGGCATTAAATTTATAGATCACTTTTGGTAGAATAGACATTTTTATAATGTTAAGTCTTCCTATCCACGAGCAAGGTAAGTTTTTCCACTTATTTAAGTCTCTTTTGGTTTCTTGCAGAAGTGTACTGTAGTTCTCTTTGTGTAAGTCATTTACATCTCTGGTAAGATTTATTCCTAAGTATTTTATCTTCTTGGGGGCTACTGTAAATGGCATTAATTTGGTGATTTCCACTTCGATGTTCTTTTTGTTGGTGTAGAGGAATCCAGCTGATTTTTGTATGTTTATCTCGTATTCCGATACTCTGCTGAACTCTTCTATTAGTTTCAGCAGTTTTGTGGAGGATTCCTTAGGGTTTTCTGTGTATAAGATCGTGTCATCTGTAAATAGAGATACTTTTACTTCTTCCTTGCCAATCTGGATGCCCTTTATTTCTTTATCTAGCCTAATAGCTCTGGCTAGGACCTCCAACACAATGTTGAATAAGAGTGGTGATAAGGGGCATCCTTGTCTGGTTCCCGAACTCAATGGGAATGCTTTCAGGCTCTCTCCATTTAGGGTGATGTTGGCTGTTGGCTTTGTATAAATGCCCTTTATTATGTTTAGGAATTTTCCTTCTGTTCCTATTTTGCTGAAGTTTTTATCATGAATGAGTGTTGAACTTTGTCAAATGCCTTTTCTGCATCAATTGAAAAAATCATGTGATTCTTGTCTTTTGTTTTATTTATATCGTGGATTACATTAATTGTTTTTCTAATGTTGAACCATTCCTGCATACCTCCTATAAATCCCGCTTGGTCATGGTGAATAATTTTTTTTGATATTTTATTGAATTCTATTGGCTAGAATTTTGTTTAGGATTTTTGCATCTACATTCATGAGGGATATAGATCTATAATTTTCTTTTCTTGTGGTGTCTTTACCTGGTTTTGGTATCAGGGATATGGTGGCTTCATAGAATGAGTTTGGTAGTATTCCGTCCTTTTCTATGCTCTAAAATACCTTTAGTAGTAGTGGTGTTAACTCTTCTCTGAAAGTTTGGTAGAACTCTGCAGTGAAGCCGTCCGGACCAGGGCATTTTTCTGTTGGGAGTTTTTTGATTACCGTTTCA
Organism: Elephas maximus indicus; assembly: GCF_024166365.1. Taxonomy (NCBI): domain Eukaryota; kingdom Metazoa; phylum Chordata; class Mammalia; order Proboscidea; family Elephantidae; genus Elephas; species Elephas maximus. The sequence goes on from NC_064824.1 coordinate 54,865,375, forward strand.
ATCTCTTCTTTTGTTATGGGTCTATTTAGTTGTTCTACCTCTGTTTGTGTTAGTTTAGGTAGGTAGTGTGTTTCTAGGCATTCATCCATTTCTTCTAGGTTTTCAAATTTGTTTGAGTATAGTTGTTCATAGTAATCTGATATGATTCTTTTAATTTCAGTTGGGTCTGTTGTAATATCACCCATCTCATTTCTTATTCGGGTTATTTGCTTCCTCTCCTGTTTTTCTTTTGTCAGTTTGGCCAGTACTTTATCAATCTTGTTGATTTTTTCAAAGAATCAGCTTTTGGTCTTGTTAATTCTTTCAATTGTTTTTCTGTTTTCTATTTCATTTAGTTCAGCTCTAATTTTTATTATTTGTTTTCTTCTGGTGCGTATGGGTTTCTTTTGTTGCTCTCTTTCTATTTGTTCAAGTTGCAGGGATAATTCTTTGATTTTTGGCCCTTTCTTCTTTTTGGATGTGTGCATTTATTGATATGAAGTGGCCTCTGAGCACCGCTTTTGCTGTGTCCCAAAGGTTCTCATAGGAAGTGTTTTCATTCTCATTAGATTCTCTGAATTTCTTTATTCCATCCTTAATGTCTTCTATAATCCAGTCTTTTTTGAGCAGGGTATTGTTCAGTTTCCAAGTGTTTGATTTCTTTTCCCTGCATTTCCTGTTATTGATTTCCACTTGTATGCCCTTATGATCAGAGAAAGTGCTTTGTAATATTTCAATGTTTTGGATTCTGCTAAGGCTTGCTTTATGACCTAATATGTGGTCTCTTCTAGAGAGTGTTCCATGTGCACTAGAAAAGAAAATATACTTGGCTGCTGTTGGGTGGACTGCTCTGTATATGTCTACAAGGCCAAGTTGGTTGATTGTGGCATTTAGATCTTCTGTGTCTTTATTGAGCTTCTTTCTGGATGTCCTGTCCTTCAGCAAAAGTGGTGTGTTGAAGTCTCCTACTATTATTGTGGAGCTGTCTATCTAGCTTTTCAATGCTGATAGAGTTTGTTTTATGTATCTTGCAGCCCTGTCATTGGGTGTATAAATATTTAATATGGTTATCTCTTCTTGGTGTATTGTCCCTTTAATCATTATATAGTGTCCTTCCTTATCCTTTATGAGGGATTTAAATTTAAAGTTTATTTTGTAAGAAATTAATACTGCCACTCCTGTTCTTTTTTGACTGTTTGCTTGATATATTTCTTTCCATCCTTTCAGTTTTAGTTTGTTTGTGTCTTTAAGTCTAAGGTGTGTCTCTTGTAGGCAGCATATAGACGGATCTTGTTTTTTAATCCATTCTGCCACTCTCTGTCTCTTTATTGGTGCATTTCGTCCATTTACGTTCAGGGTAATTACGAATAAGTACGAATTTAGTGCCATCATTTTGATGTCTTTTTTTGTGTGTTGTTGACAGTTTCTTTTTCCCACTTAATTTTATGTGCTGAGTGGATTTTCTTTATTTTTTGTCCTTTCCTCATATTTGTCGTTGTTGATTTTGTTTCTGCTGAGTCTCTATTTTTCCCTTGTATTTTATTTTGATGAGTAGGATAGTTCGTCTCCTTTGTGGTTACCTTATTATTTACACCTATTTTTCTAAATTGAAACCTAACTTTTATTTCTTTGTATCACTGCATCTTCCTCTCCATATGGAAGGTGTATGATTACATTTCTTCGCCCTCTTTATTATTTTAATGTTGTCTTCTTTTATATAATAACATCGCTGTTACCTTTTTGAGCCTTTTTTTTTTTTTTTTTTAATAATCTTGCTTTGTTTTTTTTGGATTTCCCTGTCTGGGTTGACTTCTGGTTGCTCTGCCCAGTGTTCTAGTCTTGGGTTGTTACCTGATATTATTGATTTTCTAACCAAAGAACTCTCTTTAGTATTTCTTATAGTTTTGGTTTGGTTTTTATGAATTCCCTCAACTTGTGTTTATCTAGAAATGTCTTAATTTCACCTTCATATTTAAGAGACAGTTTTGATGGATATATGATTCTTGGCAGGCAATTTTTTTCCTTCAATTTTTTAAATATGTCATCCTATTGCCTTCTTGCCTGCATGGTTTCTGCCAAGTAGTCTGAGCTTATTCTTATTAGTTCTCCTTTGTAGGTGACTTTTTGTTTATCCTTCGCTGCTCTTATAATTGTCTCTTTATCTTTGGTTTTGGCAAGTTGGATTATGTCTTGGTGACTTTCTTTTAAGATCTACCTTATGTGGAGTTTGATGAGCATCTTGGATAGATATCTTCTCGTCTTTCACAATATCAGGGAAGTTTTCTGCCAACAAATCTTCAACAATTCTCTCTGTATTTTCTGTTATCCCTCCCTGTTCTGGTACCCCAATCACTCGTAGGTTATTTCTCTTGATAGAGTCCCACATGATTCTTGAGTTTTCTTCATTTTTTTTAATTCTTTTATTTGATTTTTCTTCGAATATATTAGTGCCAAGTGATTTATCTTCGAGTTCAGAAATTCTAGCTTCTACTTGCTCAGTTCTACTTCTCTGACTTTCTATTGATTTGTCTAATTCTGTAATTTTATTGTTAATCTTCTGAATTTCTGATTGCTGTCTGTCTATGGATTTTTCCAGCTTATTAAACTTTTCATTACGTTCCTGAATAATCTTTCTAATTTCTTCAATTGCTTTATCTGTGTGTTCCTTGGGTTGTTCTGCATATTGCCTCATTTCCTTCCTGATATCTTGAAGGGTTCTGTATATTAAACTTTTGTATTCTGGCTCTGGTAATTCCAAGAACGCACTTTCATCTAGAAGATCCCTGGATTCTTTGTTTTGAGAGCCTGTTGAGGTGATCATAGTCTGTTTCTTTGTGTGACTTGATATTGACTGTTGTCTCTGAGCCATCTATAAGTTATTGTATTAGTTTATGCTTGCTTACTGTGTTGTAGCTGCTTGCTTTGTTTTGTTTTGGTATACCCCTATGGGTTGCTTGAGTGAGCTAGCTTGATTATTTTCGCCTTTGGAGCTCTGATGTCCTGTCCCCAGCTGGCTAGAGCTGTTATCATGTATATCAGTCTAGGAGTCCGTTCAGTTTTCTTGTATGAATTCAGCTCAGGTTTCCAGGTAGCTGATCATCAGGTATGTGGTACAGGCTCTGTCCTACACTCTTAGAGGGGCATGGATGATTGGCATACATACCAGTATCTGATTGCAGCAGGGGGTCATGCTCTGAACAAGGCAGGGGGCTGAGAACCGACCCCAAGTGTCTCTGAGGAAAACACGTTCCTGTTCCCTAGAGCATGTAGGTGGGTGGGTTTTGCAGAGGGGCCATGTGCACCCAAAGTTTTTGGTTGTGAGGACTGGGAGGCACCAGTTATCTTTGAACCCCTGTCACGGGTGGCTAGGTGACCTGAGTGGAGCGACCAGTCCTTAGGTCCCTGACGTGGGTAGGTGAGGACCTTGTTTAATAGGCAAAGCAATGTCAAACGTCAAACACCAAACTTTCCACCACACAGCTGAAATGGTTGGAGTCTGCCAACAATGGCCTCTTCTCCCGAAATAGGCCCACACAGGTCCATGCAGAAGGGAAAGGTGCTCAAGGTCCATGGACAGTTTATGCCTGGACAGGAGCTGCTTCTGTCCTGAGCTTCCCTGGTTAATGGAGCTAGCAAATTATCTTTTCCCTCCGAATTGCAAATTTTTTCCTCCCCCAAGGCTGGGAGGATGGCTTTAGGTGCCCACCAGGGTCTATCTCAGGCCCAGGGATTCAGCCGCTGAAGCTGGCTTGGGGGTGGGAGGGTGTGGTAAAGTATACGCAAGTACTTAGCTTTTGCCAAGAGTGCCATTCTTCTCAGGTTCCGGAGGTGTGAGTAGGCTGTGTGGCTGGCTGCTTCTCCCTGAGGAAACTGGCCGAACACTAGTACCAGCCTGCCACCACCACTGCTGCTCCAGGAATGGTGCCTGAGGGCTCCCAGCAATTCAGGTCCAGTATCTCCTCTCCACTTCTAAATGGTCTCTTCCTCCCCCTGCCCCTCAGTTCATTGTCTAAGCTTGCCTTTGATGCTCAGGGCTCCCAGCTTGTCACAAATATACTCATTTCACTTGTTTTTTCAGGTCTTTGTTGTAAAGAGGGCTCGTCGGAAGCGTCTGTCTCTTCCGCCAACTTGGCTCCATCCTGCTTCCTTCCATCTTCTTTTGATGCTTCCTGTGTCCTTAAATATTTTTCCCCTAGAATCCTTCAATATTACAACTTGAGGCTTGATTTTTTCTTCAGTTCTTTTAGCTTGAGAAATGCAGAGTGTGTTCTTCCCTTTCAGTTTTCTATCTCCAGGTCTTTGCACCTGTCATTGTCATTATAATACTTTGTGTCTTCTCGAGCCGCCCTTTGAAATCATCTGTTCAGCTCTTTTATTTCATCATTTCTTCCTTTCCCATTAGCTACTCTACATTCAAGGGCAAGCTTCAGAGTCTGATATCCATTTTGGTCTTTTCTTTCTTTCCTTTTTTTAACAACCTTTTGCTTTCTTCATGTATGATGTCCTTGATGTTATTCCACAATTCATCTGGTCTTTGGTCTTTAGTGTTCAATGCATCAAATCTGTTCTCGAGATGGCCTATAAATTCAAGTTGAGTATACTCAAGGTCATACTTTGGCTCACGTGGACTTGTTCTACTTTTCTTCAACTTCAACTTGCATATGAGCAATTGACAGGCTTTTCCATAGTCGGCCCCTGGTCTTGTTCTGACTGATGATATTGAACTTTTCCATCATCTCTTTTCACAGATGCGGTCAGTTGGATTCCTGTGCATTCCATCTGGTGAGGTTCACATGTATAGTTCCTGTTTATGTTACTGAAAAAAGGTATTTTCAAAGAAGAAAATTTTTGCAAAATTCTGTCATGCAATCTCCAGCATCATTTCTATCACTGAGGCCATATTTTCCAATGACTGATCCTTCTTCTTTGTTTCCAACTTTCACATTTCAATTATCAGTAATAATCAAAGCATCCTGATTGCATATTTGATCAGTTTCAGACTGCAGAAGTTGGTAAAAATCTTCAATTTCCTCATCTTTGGCCTGAATGGTTGGTGCATAAATTTGAATAATAGTCATATTATCTGGTCTTCCTTGTAGGCGTTTGGATATTGTCCTATCACTGACAGTGTTGTACTTCAGGATAGATCTTGAAATGTTCTTTTTAACGATGAATGTGATGCCACTCTTCTTCAAATTGTCATTCCTGGCATAGTAGACCATATAACTGCCTGATCCAAAATAGCCAACACCAGTCTATTTGAGCCCAATAATGTCTAGAATATCGATCGATCTTTATGCTTTCCATTTCATTTTTGAGGACTTCCAGTTTTCCTAGATTCATACTTCATACATTCTATGTTCTGATTATTAATGGATGTTTGCAGCTGCTTCTTCTTATTTTGAGTCATGCCACATCAGCGAATGAAGGTCCTGAAAATTTGACTCCATCTATGTCATTAAGGTCAACTCTATTTTGAGGAAGCAGCTCTGCCTCAGCCGTATTTGGAGTGTCTTCCAAACTGAGGGGTTCATCTTTCTGCACTATATCAGACAATGTTCCTCTGATATTCATAAGGTTTTCACAGGCCAATTTTTTCAATAGTAGACTGCCAGGTCCTTCTTCCTAGTCTGTCTTAGTCTGGAAGCTCTGCTGAAACCTGTCTAAAAAAGGGTGACCCTGCTGATATTTGAAATACCTGTGGCAAAGCTTCCAGTATCACAGCAACACGGAAGCTACCACAGTAGAACAAACTGAAAGACACGTGGTGGTACACATTTTATTATATATAAATTGCACCTCAATAAAGTTGATTTTTAAAGAGAGACTAAGTCTAGATTGGTCTTAGGGGTAAAGTCATAGGCTTCTCAGTGCCTAGGGGGAATTTACAGTTGGATTGGAAAGAAATACTTTCTAGCTGTATTAAGTAACTTTAATTTGCCCAACTACATATAAAGCATCTTGTCTCCAAGACATTTGTTGTAGTCAAAATAATGTCTTTTGTTCCGGGTGACTGGCAGAATGTAGTGTTGTGAATAACTCATTATTGAGGGGACATGTTAAAGAGGCCACTGCCAAAGACTAATGAAGAGATTTTCCTCCTCTGCTAATCCTTTCAATCTTGATCATGGGTTAAGAACAGCAGCAAATATAGGAAGCCATTACTTTAGGGTGCCTCTGGTCCACAAATAAACCATGAGAGAAAATGCAAGGAAAGAAAAATGTCCAGAATAGATCCAGATTGCTACCAAATCAAGGAAATCTATAGAATCTGAGACAGAGAGTAAGTGTAGTCTAAAAATCAAGATTGAAAGTAGCTTTTAGGGATAAAATGCCCATGAAAATTTACATTTTACTTTAAGTCCATTAATCACTTCAAAAAATACAATTCACATGGACAGATTTCATCAAAGTTGTTGTTGTCAATGTTTTCACAGTGTTGTGCAATTTTTAAGAAAAAAAAAATCCACTCAGCTAGGTTTTAGAGAATTTTATTGAAGTTTATGGGAATCTATTAAAAGTTCATATACTATATGAAGTTGCTATTTAGATTATTTTAAACATCTCATTATTGCTAAACAAATTAAAATATTTGTATATTAATGTAGAGTGGTATTTTAAAATATTATAATGTTAAAATTTTAAAAATGTAAATACCAATATTTTATAAAATTAAAAGTCACGATGATTCACCATTAAAAATTGGTGTTAAATTAACAAATGTTGTTAGGTGTCTTTAAGTCAATTTTCCACTCATAGTGACAGCATGTGACAGAGTAGAACTGCCTGATAGGGTTTTCTAGGCTGTAATCTTTTCTTTGTTTTTTTTTCCAAAATTTTTATACACAAATTGCTTTATGACATTGGTTGCAATTCCCACAATGTGTCAGCACTCTTCCCCTTTCCCTTTCCACCCTGGGTTCTCTGTGTCCATTCGTCCAGTTTTCCTATCTCTTCCTGCTTTCTCATCTTTGCTTTTGGGCAAGTATTGCCCATTTAGTCTCATATACTTGATTGAATTAAGAAGTATATTCCTTAAGTATGTTATTGTTTGTTTTATAGGACTGTCTAATCTTTGGCTGAGAAGTGGACTTTGGGAGTGGCTTCAGTTCTGAGTTAGGGGGTTGTCAGGACCCATAGTCTCCGGAGTTCCTCCAGTCTCTATCAGAGCAGTAACTCTGGTCTTTCTTTGTGAATTTGAGTTTTGTTCTACATTTTTTTCCTGCTCTGTCCCTCTATCTTGATCCCTGTCAGAGTGGTCAGTAGTGGTAGCCAGGCACCATCTAGTTCTTCTGGGCTCAGGCTGGCAAAGGCTGTGGTACTTGTGGTCCATTAGTCCTCTGGACTAATATCTTCCTTGTATCTTTGGTTTTCTTTGTCCTCCTTTGCTCTAAACATGATGGGACCAATAGATGTGTCTTGGGTGGCTGCTCCTAAGCTTTTAAGACCCCTGACGCTACTCACCATAGTGGGATGTAGAACATTTTCTTCTCTCTTTTTTTTTAATTGTGCTTTAGAAAAAAAAAAAATTTTTTTTTTAGATGAAGGCTTTTGGAGCAAATTAATTTCTCATTAAACAATTAATACACATATTGTTTTTTGACTTTGGTAGCCAACCCTATGACATGTTAATACTCTACCCTTCTCAACTTTGGGTTCCCCATTTCTATTTGTCCAGCTTTCCTGTCCCCTTCTGCCTTCTCATCCTTGTCCCTGGGCTGCTGTGCCCATTTAGTCTCATACACATGGTTGAGCTACATGTATTATTTTTTGTTTTACGGGCCTGTCTAATCTTTGGCTGAAGAGTGAAACTGAGGAGTGACCTCAGCACTGAGTTAAAAGGGTGTCCAGAGGCCATACTCTTGGGGTTTCTCCAGTCTCTGTCATACCAGTAAGTCTGGCCTTTTTTCGAGTTTGAATTTTGTTTTCCATTTTTCTACAACTCTGTCCAAGACTCTTTTGGATCCCTGTCAGAGAAGTCAGTGGTGGTAGTTGGGCACCATCTAGTTGTGCTGGACTCAGTCTGGTGGAGGCTGTGGTAGTTGTGTCCATTAGTCCTTTGGACTAATCTTTCCCTTGTATCTTTGGGTTTTTTCATTCTTCCTTGCTCCAGACGGGATGGGACCAGCGCAGTATCTTAGGTGGCCACTCACAAGCTTTTAAGACCCCTGATGCTACTTACCAAAGGATGTAAAACATTTTCTTTATAAACTATGTTACACCAATTGAGCTAGGTGTCCCCTGAGACCATGGTCCTCAGCCTTCAACCCAGTAATTCGATCCCTCAGGGAGTTTGGATATATCTATGAAGCGTCTATGACTTTGCCTTGGTCAAGTTGTGCTGACTTCCCCTATATTGTGTGTTGTCTTTCCCTTCACCAAAGTGAACACTTGTCTACTATTTAGTTATTGATTTCCTCTCCCCACCCCTCCCCCCCATAATCATCAAAGATTTTTTTTTTTTCTGTGTATAAAAGTTTTCTTGGGTTTTTATAATACTGGTCTTATACAGCATTTGTCCTTTTGTAATTGACTTATTTCACTCAGCATAATGCCCTCCAGATTCACTCATGTTGTGAGATGTTCCCTGGCTTCATTATTGTTCTTTATCATTGCGTAGTATTCCATTGTGTGTATGTACATAATTTGTTTATCCATTTTTCTGTTGATGGGCACTTAGGTTGTTTCCATCTTTTTGCTAATGTGAATAATGCTGCAGTGAACATGGGTGTGCATATGTCTATTCATCTGATGGCTCTTATTTCAGTTTTAGAGAATTTTTCCAGCCAAAAACAAACAAAAAAAAAGGAACCGTGAAACACATTTTCTTATTTAAAGAAACATAAGACAGTTTGCTTTCTGCCATGCTTATAATTTCCCAAGAATAAAATTAAATGTGAAATGAGCAAAGATAAACCCCTTACCTGTTGGCAGATGCAGTGTTATGTTGTTACAAAAATCTGTGAAGCAGCATTCAGTTTTGGTAACATTGTTGGAACTATGACAGAAGACTTGAGCATTTAATTCTGGGAGAGAGACACAGGACTTGATCACCTGTTCTTTTCCATTGGTTAGCATGACTGAAGCCCAACATGCTCCTTCTGTTTGGCAGGTAAAGTTTGAATGATCACACAAAAGACATACACACTTCAGTCCTGGAAAATGTAAGCAAAAAGCTTTAAAATGCAAAAAGAAACCCTGAAAATTTGTTTCATAGTAAAAAATAAGAACAAAGAAATTCAAGCTTAATGAAAACTGAGGAAAGGTTTAAATAAACAGCACTTGATAAGCACACCCTAACGCTGTGTTATTGCTCCCTCAGTCACACGTTCTGTTAAACAGGCTTCTCAGTTATTATTCACTATTTATTGTACTTTTGTAAAATTATTCAGTCTCTGCTATATTTTATAACATTTGTCTCATCCGGGCTCTAGATCCCTTCTGCTTATCTGCAAATCGGTTCATTTTAAAACCAATAGCTCCAACGAAATGCTGGGAAACAGTATCACAGCAACCAAGGGGAGCTGTCCAGCATGATCTGTAGAACATAAAGTGTGGTTGTGGCAGCTGTCTAACCACACAATTCAGTGAGTTCTGTTCATTTACTCTTTTTCACTTTAAATTTTTAATCAGATGTGCTAAACACAAAACTAACCACGGATATAATTGCTCCAGAAACAATCATTGTGATTCTTTACATTTATATCCTGTGATGTTATAACATCGTTCTTGTCATGGTAACTTTAAGGCATTGATAAACCATTATACTTTTCCCTTAAAACAAGAGTCAATTGAAAATAGGCCATGACCTTCACGCAATTTTCTTGAACGAACACATCTATTTCAAAAAGAAAAGCACAGCAATGACAGAGTTTAACATAGCTGCCCTCTTTGCTGTCGAGTCAGTTCTGACTCATAGCGACCCTACAGGACAAAGTAGAACTGCCCCATAGGGTTACCAAGGAGTGCCTGGTAGATTCAAACTGCTGACCTTTTGGTTACCAGCTATAGCTCTTAACCTCTATGCCACAAGGTTTTCCTTAACATAGCTACACAAATAAAATTTTTTAAAAATTAGACTTTGCTAAATAAATCTGTTCACACGTCTCCTCAACATTCCTCACTTACTGCCTCCCTCCCCTCCCCACACAAACACCGCACATTAACTCATGTGATGTTCCAAGCAGTGCGATACTTCTCAGCTTTTAGTGTGAAATACTTGTCAGGATAAAGAGTCCAGTGGCCATGAGCAATTTATTTCTATTTTATTTAAATATACTGTTTTTAGATAGTTCAATCCTAAATCAGCCTTTTGTACTATTACTTTACTGAACTTTTCATTAAATTGTAATTGGCCCCACAATTATCAATTACCTAAATGTCCAAAGTTTTACCATACAATAACTTCTATTAAAACTGAAATCTTTGAATTGCTACCACTCATATTTGAGGTGATTTTATAACTGTAAAATATTTTTATACATAAATGGCAATTTTTATGCTCAACTCAAATACAAATATAGGAGCAAAAACAGCAATACTCCTATGTAACTGGGTAAGAACAAATTGTATATTAGTGTAGAAAAGAAAGTATTCTTTTTTTTGATAAATCTTTCTTGGCTGGTAAAATACCATTCTTCTAAACATTTTTATTAATACAAGCTAAAAGAAATACAATGAGAAAATAAAATACGATTTTGTTATCAATATTGGACCAAACATAATAGCTCACTCCCCCTATTTATTCTAGTAGTGATCATCATAAATAAATGTACTCTTTGATCGATATGGAAACCCTGGCAGCGTCGTGGTTAAGTGCTACGGCTGCTAACCAAAAGGTCAGCAGTTCAAATCCACCAGGTGCTCCTTAGAAACTCTATGGGGCAGTTCTACTCTGTCTTATAGGGTCGCTATGAGTCGGAATCAACTCTACGGAAACAGGTTGGGTTTGGTTTTTGGTTGACCAATATTTATGTTATAGTAGGATCCTGTATTCTAGATTGTTTGGGATGCAGTTCTACTATGTCCTCTATGGTCGCTATGAGTCGGAATCGACTCGATGTCACTGGGTTAGATATACAAAATCTAGGTGATTTTGAAAATGGTGTTTAAGGCCATTTCTTTTCATGAAAGAGGGCACAGTGGGAATCCATTCACTCAGATGTCTTGACTCTATGAATATACAATTTCAGCACACGAGGTGTCCATATTTTGACAATTAAGAAACCTGCCCCACTGTGGCTATTCTTCACACTCATATTTTAAGGGGCTGATATTTGGAAGAAGAATGATTCTCCTGGCACATGATCTCAAACCATTTGTTACTAGACTCCTCACCAATGTCCCCTTGAATTTTCTATTCCCCAGAGAATCTTAGGCAGGAAATCAAGGTAACTAAGGAATTTGAATCCACTGAGCGGTAAGAACCTAAAGAACTCAACAATTAAACACATGTTAGTTTTATGCGCATTCATCGTAACGTATAATTCCCAATATAGCTGTACGAGTTAGTTTTCACTATTCCTATTTTAGAGACAAGGAAATGAGGCTCATAAGATCAAGTCACTTACTTAATGTAACAGTCTTTAGTCTACTCAACCAATGCTTTTCTACCCCACCAATGTTGTTGTTGTGAGTGGCCATTGTGTCGATTCCAACTCACGGTGACCCCATGTGTGCAGCATAGAACTGCTCCATATAGCTTTCAAGGCTGTGACCTTTCAGAAGCAGATTGCCATAACTGGGTGGGTTGTAACCACTAACCTTTCAATAGTAGTCAACTGCTTAACTGTTGGCACCACCCAGCGGCTCCACCAAAGCTGCCATTTAAAAAAAGGCAAGTGCCAAAGCTATCCTCCCGCCTCACCAATTTCTAGCAATTGTGAATAAAATATAATTCTAGTAGAGCAGAATGATATTCATAACTAATTAACAGTTACCAATTGAGATCATGGTCTGTATTTCCCTAATAACCTTTCAAAACACGGTTGATAATTTTTAACCAAATGCTATCTACCTGTTTTCTGAGACAGGTGTTCAAATGGAAGTCAGCATCTTGTGCCTGGCATTTAACATACACAATCTTACCTTTTAGCTTGTCTGAATTTTGTATTAAATGAAAGCCTCCAAGTACCTAACCTGATACTTTCTCTCTCTTAGAAGCCCTACTGGTATCTTGTAAAAATTATTACATAATAATAATAATAATTATCAAGAAGTAATGTGGTCACTCACAGAATATTTACCTGGCTACAAAAATTTCCTTCTGTTGAAAGTAAAAAGTATTAGTCAGAAGAAGAATATAGATTTAAGTAACACAGTTAAGGCATAGAAAAACACACCTTAGTTTAAATTTTACACTATGGTAAACACTGAAAAAAAAATGAGGATTTGTTAATGATAATGGCTTCAAACATCTGTTAAATGTTCCCATTTATTCTGGATCAATTGGCAGTACTATAGCACCAACAGAGAACAAACAGCAGACTAAAGAGGACCTAAGATGTATAACTAAGATATGACATATTTAGTCCCACATTTTTCATGTCTCACCAGTCTACTATATGGTCACATCTGGTATATGATTAAACTATTTATACCAACCATCTTCAACGAAAAATCCTTGTGCCACCAATTAAAACATAAGTTTCCATTAGTGATGAGACCTATGCTTTCATTTTTTTTTAAACTGATGCTATTTGAGTCAATTATACTAAGATAGTCCCTGACGTGATAAATCTGGTTGTTAGCAGACAGGAGTCCAGCCTTATGGTTCTTTATTTTATACTTCCCCATTACACTGTATTTGAGTCATATGGAAAGGGATAGCAAATAAAGTTGAAAGAGGCAATTATCCATAATAAGGAGGTCTGTTAGATTTTTTCCCCTATAACGAAGATTACACTTGTCTTGTGTCTCCTCCTACCCCTTTAAATACCCCCCTTTTCCCCCTCTTTGCCAATTAGTCTGTAAAAGCCAAGACATCTGTTACCCACGGGAAACCAAAGGATGTGCACATTCCTAATCAGCTAGAAAATAAGTTCTCACCCATATTTATGTGTGATAGCAAGCACATCATTCTACCAGAAATGTAAAAACCATCAGATTTACCAATTTTGCATTTATGTGCTATTCTTACTGAAGAGCCAAATATTTGCTTGGAAAATATTTTGTTTTGGATTGGATACTATTTTCAATAAGTTGGTCTCCCATTACCTAGGTTTCCTACATTTTGGGTCTAGATGTTCAAATATCTATTGCCAGAGCTCTCTGTCAATACCTAACACATACCCTTTCCTCTTTTTCAGACATTAGCTTACTCTATTCCATTTCTCTAACTTCAGAGCAGACTGTTACACAGAATTTTTTTTAATTCAGAAAAATTTCTCAGATTTGACCTGCCGAATGTGTCATATTTTCATCATTTGCAGCCTTCTGATTTAATAAAAGGAATAATTCGAGCTCATCAGTGAGCTGAATATGAAAAGTATGGCAACAGGAAGGAAGCCAGATCAACGAGCACTACAGTGGGTGAAAGAAAGCCAGACAGCGTCAAAGGAACTCAGGCAAATATCTCCCTTCCCTTTCTATTTCTTTTTAATTTTTTATTTTCCTCTAATGTGATCATTTCAACACATCCCCTTTCCCAATGATAAAGAAAAACAGAATAGAAGAAGAAAGTAACATTAATAGAAATGCAAATTTTTAGGCCAAATGAGCTTTCAAAAGAGATTCAGCTTGTAGAAATTCTATTTGTGAGGCTATGTCCAAGAGAATTCAGAACAAAAATATGTGAATACACCTAGCACAAAAGAAAATTGTTCCTTTGTGCAAAGTGGCAGATATGTTCCCTGTTCAAGAAGGCCTCACTCTTATACCAAAACCAAACCCACTGCCGTCGAGTCGGTTCTGACTCATAGCGACCCTATATAGCTGAGAAAAATTGGAACCAGCCTAGAAGAACAGATTCTATCCAGGAACCCATTTAAAAAAAAAAAAAATTTTTTTTTTTGTGAGGGAGGATGATTATCAGCTTAACATTTTTTGCTTATTGGCATAGTTATTAACTAAAAGGTCACTTTTCGAAAAAGGTTTTCTTCAGAAATACTATTAATAACATTAACCCCAAAGTTCTTTTAAAAATACCATTAGTAACACTGGAGCCCTGGTGGCACAGGGGTTAAGAGCTACAGCTGCTAAGCAAAAGGTTGACAGTTGGAATCCACCAGCCATTCCTTGGAAACCCTATGGGGCAATTCTACTCCGACCTATAGGGTCGCTGTGAGTTGGAATTGACTCAACAGCAACAGGTTTGGTTTTTTTGGATTAATAACATTAGCCCCCCAATGCTTTAACTTCCAGTTGCAAGGCTGAAATTTTATAAACAAAGAACCCAGCACATTTTGAATTATAGTGTCAACCATTTTGAATTTCCTCAGTGCAAAGGCAACACTGAATGAAGCCTGAATTTTGAGCCCACCTCTTCCACAAACCACCTAAAATTTTAGACAATTTTTTTAATCTCTCCATAAAAAAAAAAAAAAAAAACCCGTTGCCATCAATTTCAACTCATAGAGACCCTACAGGACAGAATAGAACTGCCCCATAGGGTTTCCAAGGAGCAGCCGGTAGATTCGAACTGCTGACCTTTGGGTTAGCAGACAAGCTCTTAATCACTTGGCCACCAGGGCTCCTAATCTCTCTGTATGAGCTTAATAATGAGGTCAGGAAATGGATTCGATTTCTAAAGATTCTTTCAGCTTTCTAGACCTCTGAGGTTATAAGCTCATGTCACAGTCCTCAACATGAGTAACTTTACGATTATCTTATCTGTGATAAATAAAAAGAAGGAGCTGGAGTTAGAAAAATCAGCATGCCCAGGATCAGTTTGCACCCCAAAATTTCCACTCTGGTATCTCGGTGGGTGAAAAGATCCAACAAATCTTTTCTAGTCAATATTAAAAGTTATTTATCTTGTCCTACATTTACCATATAAGAAAGTACTGTTCTGTCAAATACCAGCATAACGTTTTGGGAAAATCGAGGGAAAGTAACAGAAGCCTGAAAATTTTCCGAACCTCTCGGAATTATGCTGGACATCCAGAGTGTGGCTCAACCCCTCAATCACAGTGGACATATGATGGCACTCAGTGCAGATACAGGCACACAAGACAAAACACAACCCGGGAGATCTACATACTTTAGCAATTTGGTTAATCTACATTCTTCTAAGTAGAAATAAAAATCTTTCCCAAAAATGTTTTGAATGGCTGACCGAAAAAAAAAAAAAAGCAGAGTTTAAAACTGCTAGGATTGTTCATTTAGAGCCTCAAAATTATGAATAAATATAGAAAGGATATGTACATTGGCATAATGTCATATTGCTTTTAGTGCAATTAAATAACTTTTTAACTATGGAAAACTGTCAGTTTAACATGTTTTGCTTATCAGCACACTTATTCACTAAAAGGGTCACTTTTCAAAGCAGGCCTTTTCTAAAAATATTGTTAATAATATCAGCCCCAAAGTGCTCATAGTATGTTACAAATATAAATCAACCATAGAAGGATACAACCTGATCTAAAACGGTTGATGACAAGATTATTTATGTGGGCTCCCTTAAAATATCCCTATGAAAGGATGAAAATACAGCAGCATTGTGAGATGGGAGTCAGCTCTTCTCCTTCCTGCCTTAGGAAGTCAGAGCGTCTGTGGGCAGCAGTTTGGCACAGATGGCAGGTGTGTGGTAACTGTTTTCAGGTTCAGTGCAGTGTCTCCTAGTCTAAATCCTTGTTTCCTTAGGGATGTCACAGACCACCGGGAGTCCCTGCCCAAGTTTAGACTTTGACTATAGTCATGCAAGGGTCCCTGGGTGACACAAATGATTAAGTGTTCTGCTGCTAACCTAAAGACTGGAAGTTTGAATTCACCCAGAGGTAACTGAAAGAAAGGCCTGGCGATCTACTTCTGAAAAATCAGCCCTCGAAAACCCTATGGAGCACAGTTCTATTCTAACACACAAGGGCTCACCATGAGTTGGAGTCGACTCGATGGCAACTGATATGTAAGGAAGAAACAGACCCTATTTGGAGTCTCCAGTTTCAAAGCATAGTATTAAAGAGAGTTCCTAACCACAGGCTACCTTCCTTCTGCTGCCCTTCCATAGAATTCTTACTTAATTTGCAAAGTTATTTTCTGTAAACTGGCAGCTTAAATGATTTCTCAACAAACCATTCACTTAATCTTGAGATTTTTGAATTTATTGTCTCCTGCTTAGCAGAGTAGTGATGCTTAATGAATTCTTAGCACATTTAGAATAAAAACAAAATCTACAATAGTTATCATGCCCTAATAGGCCCTGTATGGTCTGGTCTGGGTCCTTCTACTTCTCTCATCTCATTAGTCACCGCTCCAGAAACACAGGTTTCCTTTCTGTAACTCTAATACAGGTTCTTTCCCCCCCGCAAGGTCTTTGCACTTGCTGTTCCTTTCGTCCGTAGTGCTCTTTGCCTTCCTTCTAATGCTTGTGGTCTCAGCTCAAATGTCACCTCCTCAGAAACCTCGTCACTGACTCCCCTTGCTAAAGGATTGGCTCCACTCTCCCTAGTACTCAACACAATCTGAAATTATCTTGTTTAGGATACGTCAGTTCCACTGGAATGAAAACTCCGTCTTGCTTTTATGGAGTTTTCCTTCCAGTGGGACTGACATACACTAAACAAGCCATTTTCAGTGTACCCTCAACACCTAGACTAGGGCTAGCACGTAAGTACCCAGTAAATATGCATTAAGTCAATAAATTGTAGAAAACTGCAAAGTACAGAAAAATGCAAAATTGCCACACACTCGCACAAAGATTGACAATCCTCTTAGCTATTGTCATTGTGGTATATTTTCTTCTAGTCCTTTTTTCTGTATGGATTTTCAGAGTTGGATTCCATCTGTGAAGACAATTTTAAGTGCTGCTTTTTGACTCTGTCAGCAGTGTATCATGAGCTTCATAATGCCTTCTTATATTCATTAATGGCACTGTGGACCTATCATTAATATACATGCATGGCACACGGTATGTCCTTACTTTCACGCATATGGGTTGTTTTCAACATTTACAGTTAAATAACGCTGCGTTGAATATCTTTGTAGGTTAATCTTTATCCAAATTTTGCTTCCTAGGCCTGAGTCCCAGAAGTGGAATTGCAACATCAAAGGTTTTGATAAACGTAAATACTTTTCCAGAAAAGTTGTATCCATTGACATTTCTACTGGTCCTGAATGAAAGTGCCCATTTCACAAAACACTTATCAGTATTAGATATTGTCACTAAAATCTTAATCTTATGATAAATGAAATTATATCTTATTTTAACGGGGTTGCACATTTTCTCAAATATGTCTTCTGGATTTCCTCTTCAGTAAATTTTCTGTCCATGCCTTTTGGCCTTTTACCTCTTGGATGAACCTTAATGTTTCTTTTCAATTTGAAAAAGCCCTTTATATAATAAAGATAAAAAACCATGTCATATTTTTCCATTTTCATATTTGTTTATTTTTCCTAATATGCCATTTTCAATGTTTTTGAAAAAATCATACTTATCCCTTGCCAAAAGGAAGTAATATGTAAATGATATAAAGAAGGAAGTAAAATAACTCAGCACTAGTCCTGTAACCCATAAACGACTACTGTTAACAGCCTCTCCAAGTATCTTTCTATGCAGTGTTACATATAGATATACATAGTCATGTTTTTATGAAAATTCTAATAATAAGAAAGATGGGAATTGTGTCTATCAATCTTTTACTTTGCAATTTCTTCCTTTTCTTTCAAGTTTAGAGAGTCCCCTCATGCATATATTTTCTAAATATTCAATATTTTTTCCAGTGTATGATTTGGTTGATTTTACACATGTAACTCTTAAATCCGTATGAAATTTGATTGTGGTGTGAGATAAAACACAAATTTCTTTGATAGGTGGTACTTGAATTACTTTATGGTCAGCTGCTGTTGTTGTTGTTAGATGCCCTCCAGTCCATTCCAACTCATAGCGACCCTATGCACAACAGAAGGAAACACTGCCCGGTCCTGCGCCATCCTTACAATCATTGTTATGCTTGAGCTCATTGTTGCAGCCGCTGTGTCAATCCACCTCATTGAGGGTCTTCCTCTTTTCCACTGACCCTGTACTCTGCCAAGCATGATGTCCTTCTCCAGGGACTGATCCCGCCTGACAACACGTCCAAAGTATGTAAGACGCAGTCTCGCCATCCTTGCTTCTAAGGAGCATTCTGGTTGCGCTTGTTCCAAGACAGATTTGTTCGTCAGTTGCTAGTATATTAAAAAAAAACTTTTTTTTTTTAATAAGTCGTTGTTTAAATAGTATTTACTATATGCCAACACTGTGGTAAGAGCTAAAGAAGGGAGACAGGGAGGAGAGAAAAGGAACCTAGTCAAGTGTGGTTAAAGAGAAGTGTACGGGGTATCTCGGGACATAATGTCTGCACACTTCAGGCAGACCCATGTAGGGTGGGGGCGGGGAAGGCTTCTTTGAGGGGAGTCTCGAGGAGCACACCTGTTCTCCACTATGCCTACTCCCCTCTTTTCCCGCCTTCCCAGTACCAGGCGCGCCCCACCCTCTCAGCAGTCCCCAGAGCACGTCCAGCCTCATCAGCTTGCCTGAGGAACCACCGCAGTCTACACCCAGCGGGCAGCAGGGATGAATCTCTTGTTCATGGCCTGAAGCATAGGGGCAGGAAACTGCCCCACTTTGTCAACGCCTTCTTCTCACAATTCATTCCCCGGATGGAACTCGATTCCGGGTCCCCAGGCCGCTCTTCACCCCAACCGGATTCCTGGTGTCTCCAGCTCAGCCCACGCAGTCCCCCAGACCCTGCCGCGGGCTGGAGTTGGGCAGCCTTGCAGAGTTTGGGGCTCGGAGTCCGTCCCCACTGGAGTGGTGGGAGCTGCCGCCTACTCTTCGCGGATCGGTTTGCGGGCTCTCCTGAGGCCACCTTTCCTGCTAGGCTTTCAGCCGGGTCTTGGCGTGAGTTCCGGATCCCGACAGCTCTGAGCTGGGCCTGGCCACCTGCCCTGGGGTAAGCTCAACCAGTGAGCAACTTACTCCCTGGGCTGATTCCCGGCGCTCCAGGACGCCATCTAGTGGCAGCAGAGAGGGAGAGGACACAGGCTATTTTTAAAGTGACCTCAACTCGGGTTAGTGTTGATCAAGCGTTTTTAAAACCCGTGTCTCCTTGAAATAAACAGAAAAACTTAAAGCCCTCAGTTTTCTGCTATTTGAAATTACACAATAAAATGCATAACTTGTCTAGAAGTAGCAATTCAGTGCCGTGGAGACTTAAATGTGCTTTCTCATTAGGAAAAGTGGCCTTCCACTAACCCCCTTGAATTATCACCGCTCGAATGGCTTTGAAAGCTTGCTAGACCAAAATTTACTAGATCTCCTGCTTGTACCAGTAGATTCGAGCTATCCAAATATTGTTAGTGAACTCTTTCCAAATTAGAAGAAAAGAAAGTTGGTAATTGAGCACTTAATACATATTACAATTGGCACATTCGTTTAGGTCTTATTGGTCATAGAGCTGTTATATACATGCTCATATAACACCTGATAGCCATGGTTCCCAAATTTAGGGATTTCAGAAATAATTTGGGAATTAACCCAACAGAGTTGCAACAAATGTTTGCATTTTTGCTTTTACCAAGGACACTGGGAAAAAAAAAAAAAAAGACCCTCTGTTGCATCATGTCCAAAAGGAAAGTAAATCATACCAACCAAGTAAGGAAGGGCATAATCTCAGAATTAAGGACTGACTTTACCAAGATCAAGGATATCTTTTGAAAGTTTCAAATACTGGAAAATACAATTTTATTTTATGGTGTTACATTTAATTATTTTTTCCTAATACAAATAGTTAATCTGGGAACTGTGTATAAAAAAGTGGAGCTTGAGTGTCCCACCTGTTCCTGTACTTTGTTTTGATCAAGACCAGTGTCTACAATGCACATAGAAATGTTGCCTAAAATAGAAGCAGCAATCTTCCATGGTGCTATTTTTACTTAATATAGCATATTCTGGAACATTGAAAAAAGCTAAGTAATAATACCCACCCATCCCAAGCTACAAAGAACGCTAGTAATGACAGGAAAGCAGTAAATGGCAGGTGTCTGGCTAACAAGGGACTTCCTTGCTTAGAGAAGGAGGTTGCTAGGTCTTCCTAGCTCAAGGTGCTCACACCAGGCAGGTGAAAATTCACCTTGCAATGGCCCCACCAGCACTGGGGCACCAATCTGAATGCTGTATTTGACCAGCCTGCACATTTAGGTTCATTTTATAGGATTCGAAGAATGGTATACATTTTTTCAGTTATTACAGACCTGTATTCAGTACGGAAAGCTGGCAGCGTAGTGGTTAAGCAGCATGGCTGCTAGGCAAAAAAAGGGCAGCAGTTTGAATCCACCAGGCACTTCTTGGAAACTCTGTGGGGCAGTTCTGCTCTGTTCTTTAGGGTCGCTGTGAGTAGGACTTGACTCGATGGCAGTGGGTTTTAGTTGGTATTCAATATGTTGCTCATCTAATCGGATTTACTTAACAATAAACTTTTTATCAGGAATACGCTGTACAATTTTAATATTGTTTCTGTGGAAAATGATAACTAGTTATAACAAATACCTAAAGGATACAATTTCCAGTAACATCTTGTGGTGATAAGCAGTGGAGGAATGAACCCATGCAAAAAAACTAACCCTGCAGGAGTCCCAATCCAGGCCAGTGTATTTGGGATCCAGATTAGGAGACTTAATTTCTAGGTTCCAGTCCTAGTTCTAAACCAAACTGGTTGCCTTCCAGTCGATTCCGGCTCATAGCGACCCTAAAGGACAGAGTAGAACTTCCCCCATAGGGTTTCCAAGGAGCACCTGGTGGATTCGAACTGCCAACCTTGTGGTTAGCAGCCATAGCTCTTAACCACTATGCTCCTTCCTTTAATATATATGTATTTTTTTTTTTAATGGTTTGAGTCTTAAATCAATATCCTGATCCCGTGGGAATTCTGGTGACTCCCCAAGACTTCCAAGGATTTCTAGAAGGATTTCTAGTCTCCTGAATATCTTGCGGAAACCCTGGTGGCAAAGTGGTTAACAGACACTGTTCAGAGCTATCCTGCGCTAAAGAAGGGAGACTTTACCTACATGCTTCTTGATCCTGATTCTGAGTTGCACCCTGTTCCTTAATAAACCACTTAACTATAATTATGGTCTGTGACTTCTGTGTGGCCATTGGCAACAGATTATCAAACCCAAAAGAGAAGTAGAGAGTTCCATGGGAGGGACAGCTGGTGTCAGAACTGACAAAAAAACTGGAGACAGGAGATATTTCTGACCTCCACTTCATAGGGATCAGCCTTGGGCTGATCTTGATTTGCATTATTCTTCCTGAAGTTAGGCTGGTTCTAGCACTGTTGCTACTATTGATACTACTACACCCACCATGTTACAAGCATAGAATCCCAGAACATATAGGGTACTATCCCAAAATACATATATTAACCTTTTATGTATTTCCTTCTAGTCTTTATTTCTATACATACATATATATGTATGTATAGAAATAAAGACTAGAAAGACATATATGTACATATATACATATACTATGAATCAAATCATATGATAGCAATGGGTTTGTATCTATATATGTGTGTATATATGTATAGAAATAAAGACTAGAAAGAAATACATCAAAATATTAACAGTGGTTGTCTCAAGTATAGAAATAGAGATGATTTTCACCTTTTTAAACACTTTTCTGTATTTCCCAAATTTTCTGCAGTGAACACATACTGATCAGAAACTAACAACAGCATTATGTTGTTCAAATCATTTCTGGGTCAGTCAAAGACTTTGATTCATAGAGAGTCATTGGCGATATCACAGTGATACATGCTGTCAGCTCTTTGCTTAGGCCTTAAAATAACACTGATGGTGAGTCTGGATAAACAACCACATACCCACTGCCATGTTACACCATAGCCGCAGCAACTCTATTTTCAACTCCTAACATTCGATCTGTGGTCTGAAAATAGACCAGCATATTTGAAATCAGCCTCTCCTTAAAAATTCAGATACAAGATCATGACAGAATGACTCTCTGTCTACACTAGAAACTTAACTGATCCTTTAACATATCAAAGCATTAACCTAGCCTAGGAGTCTTTCTATAACTTTTCCTCTCACCTTTCAATTTGTCTTGGAAAAAGGGTCAGAACAGGCATAGTGGCTTTTCCTGGCTTTATAGAAGACAATCAAGAAAATGCTGACAGTCCACTATGTGCATGGCACTGTATTGAAAAAGGGGTACCCCTAATCTGACTCAGCAAAATGAGGTTTGTTAAATGATGCATTAAAGAGACTGCAGATGTAAGCAAAGTTTTCTAAGTAAGCTGAATGCTATAGTAAACCAAGAAAAAGAGCCCAAGCATCCCCATTCGCACTGCCTGGCAAGTGATATATGACCTTTCAAGTTGACCCAGATGCTTTCACCTAAAAATGCACGTGAGCAATGCTGCATTTACAATGGCCTTTACCTCTGTATAGATACTGTCCCTGAGGTGCAATTTCCTTTGCTAAGAGAAGAAATTGCTACTCCATATTAAGGAATTAAACATTGCCTAGTTTATCCTAATTTTGTTTCATTTCTATATACTTTGTTCCATTTTAAAGAATGAAAAGAATACATACAAAAAAAGTTAATACGTGCAGAAATCCCTTACTTATGAAGAAGTTATATAACAAATGTAAATTACTTGTGTTTTTTAAAATATTTTATTTGTTTAATCAATGATATAAATGGCATGAATGTTAAAATATATATATATATATAGTACAGGAAGAATTTAAATTCCATCTAGTGGCCCACTCCTCCCGGTCTCATTTCCCAGAGTTACCCACTTTTAACTATTTTTGTTGTTGCTTTTTAGAATATCTTAGGATAGTGACTCTAAATAATATAGTGAGCTCTTTATTAACCAACTTGAGACATCATCTACTGACTTCCTGATTTATATAAGAGTTTTAAGTTCACACACCTGCCCTCCAATGTTGGGAGGAGAGATGAGGTTTACTGAGATGTAATTTACGTATAGTAAAATTTATCCTTTTTAGTGTACAGTTTTATGATTGTGACAATAGATTATAGTTATTCAATCACCACAAAATAAAGACATAAAAAAGTTCAATCACCTCCCCTGGAAATTTCCTCATATTCTTTTTTTAGGTAATCCCTCCCACCAACCCAGCCCCTGG
Organism: Elephas maximus indicus; assembly: GCF_024166365.1. NCBI lineage: Eukaryota > Metazoa > Chordata > Mammalia > Proboscidea > Elephantidae > Elephas > Elephas maximus. Next base: position 54,888,664 of record NC_064824.1, read on the forward strand.
CAAACACTGATCTGTTTTTCTGTTCTCATACTTTTCCCTTTGCCACAATATCAATTGAATGTAGCTTCCTTAGTCTGGCTTCTTTAACATGGCTTAAGGCATATGAAATTTATTTGCGTTGTGGCATGCATCAGAAGTTTGTTAAATGAATGTACCAGAGTTTTTTTTATCCGTTTACCAGTTAAAGGACGCTTAGGTTTTTCCAGTTTTTACTAATAAGGAATAAATCTGTAATAAGCATTCACATACAGGTTTTTGTGTAGAATAAGTTTCATTTCTCTTCAGTAAATATCTAGGAGTGGGATCGCTATGTTGTTTGTAAAGTGTATGCTTAACTTTATGTGAAATTGTCAAAGTATTTTCCAAAGTAGCTGTGCCATTTTGTATTCCCACCAGTAACGTACAAGAGTTCCAGTTACTTAGCATTCTTACCAGCACATGGTATTGCCAGCTTTGTTTTCTGTTTGTGTTTTAGCCTTTCAAATAGGTGTGGTGTGGCATCTCATTATGGTTTTAATTAGCATTTCCTTTATGACTAATGAAATTGGTATTTCACTTATTTCTACCCATACATCTATTTTATATCACTTCAGATCTTTTGCCCAGTTTTTATTAGGTTGTTCATTTTCTTATTATTGAGTTCTGAGATGTAAACATCAGGCGTAAACTCAGATCTACATAAAGCCATGAAGAGCATTAGAAATTATAAGAGGTGCATAAATACAAAACAATACATATTCCTTTTAAAAAATAAATATTTAAAGCAAAAATAATAACTGTATTTTGAGATTTACAAAATATTTAGAAGTAAAGCATATGATAATAATAACACAAAAAGACAAGAAAGGAGAAAGAAAAGTATAAAAACAAAAACCCAGTGCCGTTGAGTCGATTCCAACTCATAGTGACCCCACGGGACAAAGTAGAACTGCTCCATTGATAGTAAAGTTCTTACATTATAAGAAAAATGATATATTATTTTAAGACAAACTGATAATTTTAAAAGTGCATATCGTAAGCTTTAAGACAATCAAAAAATAAAACAAAGCATCCTCAAAAAATTAAAAATAGAATAACCCAGCAATTCCACTCCTAGGTATATACCAAAAAAATCGAAAGCAGAGAGTAGAAAAGACTTGTATACCAGTGTTTCTTGTGATACTATTCAGTGGCTGAAAGGTAGAAACAACCTAAATGCCTACCAACAGATGAATGGATAAACAAAATGTGGTATGAACATACAGTGGAATACTATTCAACCAGTAGGAGAAAGAAGTCTTGATACATGTTACAATATGAATGGAGCTTGAAGACATTATGCTGAGTGAAATAAGTCAATCACTAAAGGGCAAATATTGTATGACCTCACTTATATAAAAAGACAAGAAAAGGAAGATGTATAGAGGCCAAAGTTTATCAGTGGTTATCAGGGAGGGGGGAAGAAGGGTTAACAGTGATGGAACAATAGCAACAATTAAGGGAAGGGTTGCACAGCCCATTATTGCAATTGCTGTCAATAAGTTGTAAATAATAGTAAAATAACTGTTGCCCTAGAGTCGATTTCAACTGATAGTGACCCTATATGACAGAGTAGAACTGCCCCATAAGGTTTCCAAAGAGTGACTAGTGGATTCGAACTGCTGACCTTTAGGTTAGCAGCCAAGCTCTTAACTATTGTGCCACCAGGGCTCCCAATAAGTTGCATACCTATAAAGAGTTCAGTTGGCAATAGTTGTGTGATAGATATGCTTACAACAACAACATAAAAAAAGAGTACCTGCTGAGGCCACTTATGTACAACCAAAAACCTCACAGGATTTGGTTCCTTGGTTTGGAGCTTTAGGATTTTGATTTCATGGGACATTCCAGTTAATTGTCCTAATAACGTGTTTACTGCTTCTGTTCTACCTCCTAGTTTGTTGCGTAGTGCCTGGGACCTTAAAAGCTTGCAAGCAGCCATCCAAGTCACAACAATAGGTCTCTATTCACCTGGAGCAACAGAGGAAGAAGGTGAGTCACAAATGGGAGGAGGATATGGAATGTGTGGCTAATTGCCTCCATGAACAACTCCCTCCTTTCCATGAGACCAGAAGAACTGGATGGTGCCTGGCTATCATTACTGAATATTTTGATCAAAGATTCTATAGAAGAACCCTAATCAAAAGGAAAAAAAATGCAGAACAGAATTTCAAATTCTCGTGGACTCCAGACTTTCTGTAGCCATGAAGGCTGATGAACCCCTGAAACAATTGCCTGAGATACTCTTTAAATCTTAAACCAAAAATATCCCTTAAAATCTTTTAGAACCACATAGTTTAGCTTAACTAGTAAAAAATGTCTACCTTCAACATTGTGCTCTTTCAAGATGTCTATGTAGGGTCAAATTGACAACAGCAACTCAAAAGTTTAGATAAGAAACTTAACAGACAGTGAGTTTATGTTAATGGGAAGGAACAACTCAGAAAAGCAGGGTAAAAATGGTTGTACAACTCAAAGAATGTAATTAATATCACTGAATTGTATACATAGAAACTATTGAATTGGTGTATGTTTTGCTGTGAATACTCTCAACAGCAAAAAAAAAAAAATTTTTAAAGAAATAAAAAATAAATTTCAAAAGCAATGTAGCTTATATCCTAGTAGTGGAAATAATGCAGGATGCTAACGTTTAGTCAATTAAGGTAAATGAAGGCAAGAAAAGAGGACAAAATGAAAAGAGAGATGAAAAAAATGCAAAAGGATAGTTTTAAACACAATCTTATTGATAACTACATTAAATGTAAATGGCTTAAACTGAAAATAAATATGTAAGACTGTATAAAGGCAAGTATGTAAGACAGCATAAGAAAGCAAGACTCAGTCATATGCTGTTTATAACAAAAAATTAAATATAAAGACACGTATTGGTTAAGAATAAGAGGATGTAAAAATCTATATGCAAACATTCAGCACAAGAAAGCTGGAGTAGCTATTTTTATAGCAAGCAAAGTAGGTATTCAAATGTTAAGCAGAAGAAAGCTGGCATGGCTATATTAATATTGACAGAGTAGACTTCAAGACAATGAACATTACCAGAGATAAAAGAGAGACATCTTATAATAACAAATATTACCAAGGATAAACAGGGAGGCTTCCTAATAGTAAAGAGATAAATTCATCAAGAAAACATAAAACCCTAAATACGTATATACCCAATAACAAAATTTTCAGATACGTGAAGCAAAATTTGGGGGAAAAAAAAAAACAGAAAGGGAAAATAGACAAATTCACAAGTAAGTTGAAGATTTTAACAATCCTTTCTCTGCCACTGATAAAACAAGAACACAGAAAATCAATAAAGATAAAAAAAAATTGAACACTGACAAGCAAAATGACTGACCGACATTTATTGAACACCCCGCCAAACAACAGAATACACGTTATTTTCAACAATGCATGTTGAGTTATCAAACAATATCAGTGTATTAAAAAAAAAATTGAAATCATACAGATTATGTTCTTTCACCCTCAGTGGATTTAAATTAGAATTCAATAACAAAAAACAACCTGGAAATTCCCTCAAATATTTGAAAATCAAACAAGAGACATCCAAATAACCCATAACCAAAACCAAAAAAATCAAACCAGTTTCCATGGAGTCGATTCTGAGTCATAGTGACCCTACAGGACAGAGTAGAACTGCCCCATAGGGTTTCCAAGGAGGGGCTGGTGGATTCAAACTGCCAACCTTTCAGTTAGCAGCCGAGCTCTTAACCACGGTGGCACCAGGGCCCTAAATAATCCATAGGTCACAAAAAAAAAAAGGTCACAAAGCAAACTGGAAACTGTTTGGAAATCAATGAAAATGTAAACACAAGATATCACAATTTATGGTTAGAGATGAGTCAGTGCCTAAAGGAAACTTTAGAGCTTTAAATGCTTATATTACAAAAGAAGAAAGTTTTTAATTAATGACTTAAGAAAGGGTCAGCAAACTACAGCCTGTGGGTTGGTCAGATGTTTTTTCAAATAAAGTTTTATTGAAAACAACTACACCTACTTGTTTATGTATTGTCTATGGTTGCTTTCACACTACAACGACAAAGGTAAGTAGTTGGGACAGAGACTGTATGGCCAGGAAGCTTAACATATACACTATCTGGCCCTTTAAGAAAAAGTTGCTAACTCTTGACCTAAGGTACCACTGTAAAAGCAATCGATAAAACTGATAAAACTCCAGCTACACTGATCAAAATAGAAAGCAGAAGATTCAAATTCCCAATGTCAGGAATATAACCTGGAACAGCAATACAACCCCTACAGATATTAAAAGTGTAATAAGGGAGTTTTATGAAAAAACCTTATGACAATAAACTAGACAATTTAGATGAAAAGGACAGATTAAAATAAATAAATTACCAAAACTGACTCAAGAAAAAATGTAAACTGAATAATCCTATCATTATTAAAGAGATTGAATTTACAATTAAAACTTTCCCTCAAAGAATACTCGAGACCCAGATGGTTTCATAATAAATTTTACCACACACTTAAGAAAAAATACCAAAGCCTACACAAACTCATTCAGAAAATAAAGGAAGAAATATTTCTCAGTGTATTTTATAAGGCTAGCATACCCTGATACCAAAATCAGATAATGATGTCACAAGAAAGGAAAACTACATTCCAATATTACAAGTTCTTAACTAAATATTATCAAATCTAATCCAAAACATGCAAAATGGATAATACAGCATAACCAGTGGGGTTCAATCTAAGAATGCAAAGTTGGTTTAACATTCAAAAATCAATCTGTGTACCATCTCACCCAGCATTCCCGGTACGAATCAATAAAACATGAAATAACAAATGTTGGAGAGGCTGCAGGGAGATCGGAACTCTAATGCACTGCTGGTGGGAATGCAAAATGACACAACCATTTTGGACAATGATATGGCGCTTCCTTAGAAAGCTAGAGATAGAAATACCATATGATCCAGCAATCCCACTGCTAGGAATATATCTTAGAGACATAAGAGTCATCACATGAATAGACATATGCACGTGTTCATTGCAGCATTGTTCACAATAGCAAAAAGATGGGAACAACCTAGATGCCCATCAACAGATGAATGGATGAACAAACTGTGGTACATACATAGAGTGGAGCATTATGCAATGATGAAGAACAATGATGAATCTGTGAAACATTTCATAACATGGATGATACTGGAGGGCATTATGCTGAGTGAAATAAACCAATCACAAAAGGACAAATATTGTATGAAACCACTACCGTAAAAACTTATGAAAAGGTTTTACGTACAAAAAGAAACAATCTTTGATGGTTATGAGGGAGAGGAAGGGTGGAGATGGAAAAAGACTTAATAGACCATAGATAATTGGAAACTTTGGTGAAGGGTAAGACAGTATACAATACTGAGGAAGCCAGCACAACCTGTACAAGGCAAGGTCATGGTAACTCCATAGACACATCCAAACTCCCAAAGGGACTGAATTGCTGGGCTGAGGGCTGTGGGGACCATGATCTTGGGGAACATCTAGCTCAGCTGGCATATAAAGAATATGTCCTACATTCTACTTTGGTGAGTGGTGTCTGGGGTCTTAAAAGACTGTGAGCAGCCATCTAGGATACTCCACTGGTCTCACCCCTTCGGGAGCAAGGAAAAATAGAGAAAACCAAAGATTCAAGGGAAAGATTAGTCCAAAGGACTAATGGACCACATCTACCACAGCCTTCACCAGACTGAGTCCAGTGAAACTAAATGGTGCCCGGCTACCACTGACTGCTCTGACAGGGATCAAACAGAGAGTCCCCAACAGCTGGAAAAGAATGTAGAACAAAATTCTAACTCAAAAAGGAAACCCAGACTTGTTGGCCTGAAAGAGACTGGAGAAACTCTGAGAATATGGCTCCCAGACATCCTTTCAACTCAGTAATGAGGCCACTCCTGAGGTTCACCCTTCAGCCAATGATTGAACAGACCCATGGAACAAAACAAGACTAAAGAGGGGCACCAGCCCTGGGGCAGGGAAGGGAACAGGAAAGCTGGTAATAGGGAACCCAGGTTGAGAAGGGAGAGTGTTGACATGCCATGGGGTTGCTGAACAATGTGTGTACTAACTGTTCGATGAGAAACTAGCTTGTTCTGTAAACCTTCATCTAAAGTACAATTTAAAAAAAAATCAATCTGTATAATTCATCATATTAACAAAAATAATGAAAATGGATGTATCAAAATAGATTCAGAGACAGCATCTGGGACAAAATTTCAACATCACTTTGTGACAAAAACTCTCAGCAAACTAGAAATAGAACTTCCTCAATCTACTAAAAGGTATCTATGAAAAATCTACAGCTAAGAACATTTCTATTGAAATGTACTAGAGGTCTTAGCCAGTACAATAAGACAATTAAAAAAAAAAAAAAAAAGGACAAAGACTGGAATGAAAGAGGTAAAGCTATCTTATTTACAGATGACATGGTTATATATGGTAGAAAACCCAATAGAATCTACAAAAAATAATGGATCTAATAAGTGAACTTATTAAGGTTACAAGATAAAAGGTCAAGTTACAAAAATTAATTTAATGTTATTGTACTAAAAAAATAGTGAAATTGAGAAAACAATACTATTTATAATAGCATTTTAAAAAATGAGATGCCTAGGAATAAATTTAAGGAAGTATATGTAAGACCTCTAAAATCAAAATTACAAAATATTGCTAAAGAAAAAGAACACCTAAATAGAGATATGTATCATATTCAGGAATTGTAAGACTCAACATCGTTAAGATATCAGTTATACCCAAATTGATTTATAGATTCAGTGAAATCAGAACAAAATACCAGCAGATTATTTTGAAAATGTATAAGGTAATTCTAAAATTTATATGAAAATGAAAAGGATTTAAATAGTCAAGAAAATTCTAAAGAAGGCAAGTTGGAAAACTTATACTACCAGTTACAAAACTTCCTATAAGACACAGTAATTAAGAGAGAATAATATTAACATAAAAATTAAAAAATGGATCAATGGAACAGAACAGATCATCTGGAAGTAGAGGTCACTTAATTTACCCTAAAGGCTTCAATGCAATTCAGTGGGGTAAGGGTGCTCTTTTCAATAAATGATTTTGTACTAACTGAATATCCATATTGGGAGGTGGGGACCCTGATGCCAATATTATACCATATTAAAAAATTAATTTTTGGTTATCATAGACCTAAATACGAAAAGCAAAACAATCAGATTTCAACAGAAAAAAAAAAAGGTATCTTTATAACCTTATGGAAAGACACAAAACACTAAAATTAAATATAAATTAGACCATCAAATTTTAATATTTTGATTTATAAAATAACACAAGAAAGTAAAAAAGCAAGGCACAGACTTTGAATATATTCACTGTTTTACATAATCCTTTATCATATATATAATATATATAATCACATATATACATTGTCATATATATATAATAAAGGATTTGTATAAAGATTATACAGTAACTCCTTTAATACTCTAATAAAAATTCTAACAACCCAATAAAAAAGGAGGAAGACCTGAATATTTCACATAGGAGAATATTCTAATGGGCCAATAGGCATAAAGAAAATTACTGAACAGCACTCTTCCTCGTTGTTGTAATGGTTAGGTGCCGTCAAGTTGATTCCAACTGGCAGTGGCCCCATGTGACAGAGTAGAACTTCACCATAGGGCCTTCTAGGCTGTAAACTTTATGGGAGTAGATTAGCAGGTCTTTGTCCCAGGGAGCCGCTAGGTGGATTCAAACCTTATTCCTCATTAAGAAAATACAAAACTAAAACCACAATGGGATAACATAACACACCCATGGGTGTAGCTAAAATTAAAAAAAAAAAAAATTGACAATAGCAAATGTTGACAAGGATATCATGCAACAGAAAACTCCATACATTGCTAGTGGGCATGTCAACTGGCAATACCATTTTAGAAAAATTAATCTTTAATTTCTACTTAAGCTAAGCATACACATACTGTGACCCAGCAATTCAACCCCTAAATATATATCCAAGAGTGCTTATGTCCACAAAAATATATGTACCAATATTCAGTGAAGCTTTATTCATAACAGCTCAAAGCTAGAAGTAATCCAAATGGCCATCAAAAGAATAAATAAACTATGCTATACTCATACAATGAAATAATAATAATCTTTTTTAAAAAATACTGGTGTACATCACTGAATGAAAGGATAGAGACCCAAAAGAGTACATAATATAATAAAAACAATAGGCTTGGCTGCTAACCGGAAGGCTGAAAGATCAAGTCCATCCAGAGATGCCTCAGAAGAAAGGCATGGCAATTTACTTCCCAAAAATCAGCCACCGGAAGCCCTGTGGAACCCAATTCTGCTCTAACACTCATGGGGTCTCTATGAGTTGGAGCTGACTTGATGGTAAGTGGGTTATTTCTATGATATTTAAGAATGGGGAAAGCTAATCAATAATGATAGAAGTCAGAGTAATGGGTTCCATGTGAGGACAAGGGGTGATGGTATAGACTGAAAGGGGACATGAGGTACCTTATGGGGTGCTGATATAAGTGGAAGCGACAAGGTTGTATACATGCTTTTGAAAAACTGAATCTAGAATAGGTAAACGTATAGAGACCAAAGTTTACGGGGGCGAGAGGGACGAGGAAAGACAGACCCATTGCTTAGGGGGCACTGTGCTTCTGTTAAGGGTGATGGAAAATTTGGAAATGGATAGTGATGATGGTTACACAACATGGTAGACATAATTAATGTCACTAAACTGTACATGGTAACCCTGGTGGCATAGTGGTTAAGAGCTATGGCTGCTTACCAAAAAAGTCAGCGGTTTGAATCCACCAGGTGCTCCTTGGAAACTCTATGGGGCAGTTCTACTCTGTCCTGTAGGGTCGCTATGAGTCGGAATCGACTCGATGGCAATGAGTTTGGTGGGCTGAAACTGCGTATGTAAAAAATGCTGAAATGGCAAATGTTTTGTTATATATGCTTTGCACAATAAAAAAATGAGCAAAACACTCAAATTGGTTCACTTTTCACACTTACCATGTATGTTATATCTCAAATTAAAAAAAGAGTAAGAGAAAGAAAATTAATTGAGAAAAACAAAACGGAGGAAGAATATAGGAAAGCAGGAAGAGGCAAAAGTAAGATTATTATGCACAGTTCATATCAGGATATACTCTTGCTAAAGACAGATTCTAATTTTGACTTGGTGCGTTCTAGTAGACATTGTATGAAAGAAACATGGCAGCTAAAAGAGTCAGAGTCTTTAAGGCTCAGAACCAAAACCAAACCCAAGCAATCGAGTCAATTCTGACTCATAGTGACCCTATATGACAGAGTAGAACTGCCCCATAGGGTTTCCAAGGAGCGGCTGGTGGATTCAAACCACCGACCTCTTAGTTAGTAGCCATAGCTCTTAACCACTGCACCACCAGGGCTCCTGCAATTATTACTGATACTAAAACCAGAGAGAAATTTTTCCTTTGGGTCCTTACAAACGAACAGTTCACTGTGTTATATAGCAAAAATGGGATTGAAATTTATAGGGTTACTTTTTTTTTTTTTTAATTGTGCTTTAAGGGAAAGTTTACAGCTCAAGATAGTTTCTCATACAAACATTTACACACACATTGTTATGTGATCCTGGCTGGTCTCTCTACAGGGTGACAACACACTCCTTTCCACCCTGGATTTCCTTTGTCTACTCAAAAAAAAAAAACTTTTTTTTTTTTTTTACTCAACCAGCTGCTGTCCGTTTCTGCCCTCTCATGTTGCCTCCAGACAGGAACTGCCCAATTAGTCTTATCTACTTAAAAAAAAAAAAATTTTTTTTTTTTTTTTATCTACTTAAACTAAGAAGCACACTCTTCACGAGTATCGTTTTATGTCTTATAGTCCAGTCTAATCTTTGTTCGAAGAGTTGGCTTCAGGAATGGTTTTAGTTCTGGGTTAACAGAGAGTCCAGGGGCCATATCTTCCCAGGTTCCTCCAGTCTCAGTCAGACCACCACTAAGTCTGGTCTTTTCACTAGAATTTGAGTTCTGCACCCCACTCATAGGGCTACTTCTTATAGCATCCGTTCATATTGGTCAGTGGCAACATCCAAAGCACAGTTCAATGAAAACAATTCTATGGGAGCATTTTCATCTTATTTGACACAATAACTCTCAATTCTTTAAAAAGGGTACAGTTGGTGCAACAAAGTCAACTTTCTTCTCTGCAAAAACCAGTGCCTTTTTATATGATATAGGCAGAGAACAGCTGTAGGAAAGAAAGATAAAAAGAGAGAGGCTCTGCCTTGAGCATTGTGCTCTTTTGACAATTATCTATATGGGATCAAATTGACGACAACTTGGAAGATAGGAACCTTAAAAAAAAACAAACAAACCTGTTGCTGATGAGTCGATTCCAACTCATAGCAACCCTACAGATCAGAATAGAACCGCCCCATAGAGTTTCCAAGGAGTCCCTGGTGAATCTGAACCTTTTGGTTAGCAGCCATAGCACTTAACCACTACGCCACCAGGGTTTAGTAAATTTATGTTTATGGGGCAGGAACAACTCGGAGAAGGAGGGTGAGAATGGTTGCACAATAGAAGAATGTAACAAACCTCACTAAATGTTACATGTAGAAACTCTTGAATTCTGTATGTATTTTGTTGAGTATATTCTCACCAGCAACAAAGTAAATTAAATTATATTAAAAAAAAAAAAGAGAGAGAAGCTCATTCAATTGCTTGTTTATTATCCTGTTAGGAATATTCCACTAATCAGGTAATTATTCTTTATTCAGTGTTTCAAATTTGCAGTGCATTGTCTATTTTCTGGAAGTACACACTACAAATTGTAAGTGGAATTTGAGTGAGAACAAAGTCTCACTATAACTATTAGAAAAGGCAAATTGTTCACAGAATAAATCTTTACTTTCTGAGAGTGATAACGGGGATGGTAGAAAAGAAAGAAATACATGCTCCTAGGACAGCAGGCCAGGAAAATGTCATCAAACAAAATGTGTAAGTTGTGATAAGTTAATATTCTCTGATATATTTTGGCTCTATTCTAAAACGATCTGGTTTCTTTTTGTTAATAATTAACTTTGTTTTTGTTGTTGAGGATACACACAGCCGAGCATACACCAATTCAACAATTTCGATCTGTACAATTCAGTGACACTGATAGCATGACTCAGGTTGTTCGACCATCTCACCCTCCTTTTCTCCTTTTCTGAGTTGTTCCTCCCCCATTAACATAAACTCACTGCCCAGTAAGTTAACTATCTAATTTTTTTTATAATATTTTATTATGCTTTTGGTAAAGGCTTACACAGCAGTTTAGTTTCCCATTCAACAATTTCTACACAAATTGTTCGGTGATGTTGCTTTCATTCTTCACAATGCATGAACATTCTCATTGCTATTCTGGTTGTTCTGTTTCCATTAATCTAATGTTCCTGCCCCGTATACTCTTATCTTTGTTTTAAAGTAATTGTTGACCATTTGATCTCATATCCATGATTCTTTAAAGCCGCACAGTACTTAGAGGTGATATTCATTATTTTTTGAGCCAATTTGTTAGCTGTAAGGTGAACTCAGGGGTTAGTTTTGTTTCAAGGTTTGAAGAATATCTCAGGGCAATAGTCTCAGGAAGCCCTCCAGTCTCAACTAGTCCAGAAGATCTGGGGTTTTTTTTGTTGTTGTTTTTCATGGTTTTTTTTGTCTTTTTTTTTTTTTTTTTTTTGCTTTTTTAGGAATTTCAGGGTTTGTTCCACATTTTCCTCCCATTCTATAAGGGTCCATCTATTGTGGCCCTGACTAGAATGGTCAGTAGTAGAAGCCAAGCACCATCTAGTTTTTCTGGTCTCAGGGCCGATGATGCTGTAGTTTGTGTAGAGTATTTGTCCTGTAGACAAGTTTCTTGTTTGAGTCTTTTTGGTTTCCTTTTTTCTCTTTTGCTCCAGACAAGTAGAGACCAACAGTTGCATCTTAGATGGCTGCTCCTAAGCTTTTGAGACCCACAGTCTGGTTTCTTTAAAGCTGTATTAATTTGGACTACCACCCTCTAAATTAATATCTTTTGGATAAGCATGTATTTCGAAACTAAATATTTTCCATTAAAATTATGGTTGTCTAGATCCTGATGGATTGGATTTTGTTTTGTTGTTGTTTTTTCTAATCCTGTTTTAACACAGTGTTAAAAAACAAAGATGTCACCTTGAAGAATAAGGTGCATCTGGACTAAGCCATGGTGTTTGCAATCATCTCATGTGCATGTGAAAGCTGGACAATGAATAAGGAAGACCAAAAAAGAACTGACACCTTTGAATTATGGTGTTGGTGAACAATATTGAATATTCCACGGACTGCCAAAAGAACGAACAAATCTGTCTTGGGAGAAGTACAGCCAGAATGCTCCTTAGAAGCGAGGATGGTGAGACTTTGTCTCACCTACTTTGGACATGTTATCAGGAAGGACTAGTCCCTGGAGAAGGACATCATGCTTGGTAAAGTAGAGGATCAGCAAAAAAGAGGAAGACCGTCAACCAGATGGATTGACACAGTGGCTGCAACAATGGGCTTAAACATGAGGATGGAACAGGATGGGGCAGTGTTTCGTTCTGTTGTATACAGGGTCAGTATGAGTTGGAACTGACTTGACGGCACCTAACACCACCAACAATAATCCTGTTTTGACCAAGAGTATTTATTTCAGTCAACCATGGACTCAAACAAAAAAATGTATAAGGAACTTAATCAATATACAAGGTCTCTGGGTGGCACAAATGCTTCATACTCGACTACTAACCTAAAGGTTGTCAGTTTGAACCCACCTAGAGGTGTATGGAAGAAAGGCCTGGCAATCTGCTTCCGTAAAGATCACAGCCCAGAAACTCTATGGAGCAGTCCTACTTTGTAACACATAGGGTCACATTGTCAAAATTGCCAAAATAGTCAAAATTGACTTGATGGCAACAGCTTTGGTTTTTTTAATCAATATACAAAGACATGACATCTATCACTGTCATTTTCCCTTATCATGAGATAAGGATGACAAAACAGGTTAGGAGAAAATGGGTGTTTCACTTTCAAAACCTGAGCATCCTAATGATTTTCGAGATGTGAAAAGTTTAATGAAAAAGTAGATTGATATAATTTGGGATGTTTAAGTCATTGGCAAATTTAAATTGTTTTAAAAAAAATAATAAGCTGAGCTCTTGAGTCATACTGAATGATTCACCCATAGAATTCTTGAGGGGATTAATTTAAAACATTTCCAAAGAAACACTATCTTCACATGCCTACTCTCTAAAAGACAGACCAGAACAGCAGAAAGGACAAGCTATTGTAGAGAAGAAAAAATGAAGAACCAGGACAGAGCAGAACCATGTTAGCCTGGCTTGCCAATCAGTGCAGGGGGATTCAAGAGGCGCACGGTGAGGCAAGGGGCATCCCCTGATAAGGAGAAAGTTTTAGCTTTCTGTTCCACACTCCTACTCACCTCCCCCCTTCGTTTACTTTTCACTGGATCCCTAAGTGAGAGGAGAAATTATTTGTATTACTCAAATTTCAGGGCCACATCTTTTAGGGATCCAGCTTTCAAAGAATACAAAAAGCACAAGACTCAAGCTCATGGCTCTGTCTTCTTTTCTATATCAAGACTGGAAAAAGTAGAACCCGGTTCCTCACAGAAGAGACCCAGCCACCTGTCCGCAGACTGTCCACCTTCTCCTCAGTTAACAGCTGCCCCAGAGGTTATTTTCTGGAACTCTTGTCAGAGCTACGGAGAAGGTTGGATTATGTGAGATATTGGAGTCCCTGGTTGGTGCAAACGGTTTTTTGCCCACTAGCCAAAAGGCTGTTGGTTTGAACCCACTCAGAGGCACCTCAGAAGACATGCCTGGCAATCTGCTTCTGAAAGGTCACAGCCTTGCAAGCCCCATGGAGCACTTCTCTGCACACATGGGGTCACCGTGAGTCAGAATCGACTTCACAACAACTAACAATAATAACAACTGGAGGTCCCCTGCTCTGCCTGGCTGGTTTCATTTGCCTGTGGGCAGTCAGTGGACTGTCTTTAGATGGTATCACAGTGCCAGGATCCAGGATTCTGTCCTTAGAGTTTTCAGAACTCTCGACAATTATTTAACCATTTAATTGTCAAGAATTTAGAAAAGGGAATTATATTAGAGTTCTACCATGCAATTTGGGGCTAAATCATCAGATAACAAGAAAAAGTTACTTTGTTTTGTCCTATCTCCTTTTTCTAGACATCTCCCTGAGTAAACCCATTTAGAATGGGAGTGAGGCATAGCTGAGCCATAACAGTATTTAGGTGTTCCTGGGTCACTTAGGAAAAGTGTCACTTCTGTATCACTTATTACCAGAGCCCAATAGTACCTGATGTCTTAAATGTTTTAAGGGTAAACCTTGAGATTTTGACTATCAGCTGTGAAAAATGTAAGATGGAGAAGCCCACAGCAATGAAAAATCCCAAAGAAAATTCACAGATATGAATGAGAAGGTATGATATATAGTACACTGTTTGTGCTTAGAATTTTTCCTTTTTTTTTCTGTTAATTCTGTTTGCATATTTATGTTTGAAAATTCTTTGCTATTTTATTATTATTACAATAAACTCATCATGTGCATAGGAACTTATCTGTTTGATCTTTTTAATGATGCATGCTTATGGTTGTCCATTTTTAGGACATTTTTCCCTACAAATCTCAAAACTAGTCAATACTAATCATTTGGCAGCAACTGGAAGTCAAGACAAAGCTAGCGCAGGAGCTGAACTGCCTCTGGTTAATATTTATGGAGCCCTGCTGGCGTAGTTGTTAAGCACTCAACTGCTAACCCAAAGGTCAGTGGTTCGAACATACCAGTTGCTCCACAGGAAAAGGATATAGCAATCCACTTCTCTAGAGATTGTTGTTGTTGTTGTTAGTTGACATCCAGTCACTTCCGACTTACAGCAACTCCATGTACAACAGAACAAAACGCTGCCCAGTCCTGCACTGTCCTCACAATCATTGTTATGTGTGAGCCCATTGTTATAACCACTGTGTCAATCCATCTCATTGAAGGTCTTCCTCTTTTTTATGAACTCTCTACTTTACCAAGCACAATGTCCTTCTTCAGGAACTGGTACCTCCTGATAACATGTCCAAAGCACGTGAGATGAAGTCTCGCCATCCTTGCTTCTAAGGAGCATTCTGGCTGTGCTTCTCCAAGGCAGATTTGTTCATTCTTCTGGCAGTGTATGGTGTATTTAGTATCCTTCACCAACACCATTATTCAAATGCATCAGTTCTTCTCTGTTCTTCCAGCTTTCCCACATATATGAGACAATTGAAAATACCATGACTTGGGTCAGGCACACTTAGTCTTCAAGTTGACATCTTTGCTTTTTAACATTTTAAAGAGGTCGTTTGTAACAGATTTGCCCAATGCAATGCTTCAGTTTCTTGACTGTTGCTTCCATGGGCCTTGATTGTGGATCCAAGTAAAACGAAATCCTTGACAACTTCAATCTTTTCTCTGTCTGTCATGAGTTGCTTATTGGTCCCCTTGTGAGGATTTTTGTTTTCTTTATGTTCAGGTGTAATCCATACAGAAGGCTGTGGTCTTTGATCTTCATCAGTAAGGCCATCAAGTCCTCTTCACCTTCAGTAAGCAAGGTTGTGTCATCTGCATATCGCAGGTTGTTAATGAGTCTTCCTCCAATCCTGATGCCCCGTTCTTCTTCATATAGTCCAGCTTCTCAAATTATTTGTTCAGCATACAAATTGAATAAGTATGGTGAAAGGTACAACCCTGATTCACATCTTGTCTTATTTTAAACTACACAGTACCGCCTTGTTTGGTTCAAATGACTGCCTTTGGGTCTACGTACAGGTTCCACTTGAGCACCATTAAGTGCTCTGTAATTCCCATTCTTCGCAATACTATAATTTGTTATGATCTACATAGCTGAATGCCTTTGTATAGTCAATAAGATACAGGTAAACATCTTTCTGGTGCTCTCTGCGTTCAGACAAGATCCATCTGACATCAGCAATGATCTCCCTAGTTCCAAGTCCTCTTCTGAAACCACCTTGAATTTCTGGAAGTTCCCTGTGAATGCCCTACTGCTGCAACTGTTTTTGAATGATCTTCAGCAAAATTTTACTTGTATGTGATATTAGTAACACTTTTTGATAATTTCCCCACTCTATTGGATCACCTTCCTTTGGAATGGGCACAAATATGGATCTCTTCCAGGCAGCTGGCCAGGTGTCTGTCTTCCAAATTCCTTGGCATAGACGAATGAGCACCTCCAGCATTGCATCCATTTGTTGAAACATCTCGATTGTATTCCCTCAATTTCTGGAGCCTTGTTTTTTGCCAATGCCTTCAGTATAGTTTGGACTTCTTCCTTCAGTACCATTGGTTCCTGACCATATGCTACCTCCTGAAATAGTTGAACATCAACCAATTCTTTTTGGTACAGTGACTCTGTGTATTCCTTCCATTTCTTTTGATGCTTCCTGTGTCATTCATTATGCCCATAAAAAAAAAAAAAATAGCGACCATAGAATCCTTCAATATTGCAACTCGAGGCTTGAATATTTTCTTCAGTTTTTTCAGCTTGAGAAATGTGAAAAGTATTCTTCCCTTTTGGTTTTCTAACTCCAGGTCTTTGGACATTTCATTATAATACTTTACTTTGTCTTCTCAAGCTGCCCTTTGAAATCTTCTGTTCAGCTCTTTTATTTCATCATTTCTTCCATTTGCTTTAGCTACACTACATTCAAGAGCAAATTTCAGAGTCTCCTTTGACATCCATTTTGGTCTTTTCTTTCTTTCCTGTCTTTTTAATGACCTTTTGCTTTCGTCATGTGTAATGTTCTTGATATCATCCCACAACTCGTCTGGTCTTCAGTCATTAGCGTTCAATGCATCAAATCTGTTCTTGAGATGGTCTCTAAATTCAGGTGGGATATACTGAAAGTCGTACTTTGCTCTTGTGGACTTGTTTTAATTTTCTTTAGCTTCAACTTGAACTTGCATAGGACCAACTGATGGTCTGTTTCGCAGTCGGCCCCTGGCCTTGTTCTGACTGATGATATTGAGTTTCTCCATCGTCTCTTTCCACAGATGTAGTTCATTTGATTCCTGTGTATTCCGTCTGGCACGGTCCATGTGTATAGTCACCATTTATGTTGCTAAAAGAAGGTAATATGCAATGAAGTAGTTGATCTTGCAAAATTCTATCATGCAATCTCCAGTGTCATTTCTATCACCAAGGTCATATTTTTCAACCACCAATCCTTCTTCTTTGTTTACAACTTTCACATTCCAATCACCAGTAATTATCAGTGCATCTTGATTGCATATTTGATCAATTTCAGACTGCAGAAGTTGGTAAAAGTTTTCAATTTCTCCACCTTTGGCCTTAGTGGTTGGTGCGTAAATTTGAATGATAGTCATATTCACTGGTCTTCCTTGTAGGCATATGGGTATTATCCTATCACTGACGCTGTTGTACTTCAGGACAGATCTTGAAATGTTCTTTTTGATGATGAAGGCGATGCTGTTCCTCTTCAATTTGTCATTCCCAGCATAGTAGACCATATGATTTTCCAACTCAAAATGGCCAATACCAGTCCATTACAGCTCACTAATGCCTAGGGTATCTATCTTCAAGTGCTCCATTTTGTTTTTGGCAACTTCTGGTTTTCCTAGATCCGTACTTCGTACATTCCACTTTCTGATTATTAATAGATGTTTGCAGCTGTTTCTTCTCATTTTAAGTCATGCCACATCAGCAAATAAAGGTCCCGAAAGTTTTACTCTATTTGCATCATTAAGATAGACTCTACCTGGAGGAGGTTGCTCTTCCCCAGTTGTATTTTGAGCGTCTTCCAACCTGAAGGGCTTATCTTCTGGCACTAAGTCAGACAATGTTCCACTGCTATTCATAAGGTTTTCACTGGCCAATTTTTTTAAGAAGTAGATTGTCAGGTCCTTCTTCCTAGGCTGACTTAGTCTGGAAGTTCCATTGAAACCTGTCCACTATGGGTAACCCTGCAGGTATTTGAAATACCAGTGGCATAGCTTCCAGCATCACAGCAACTCACAAGCCATCACAGTAGGACAAGCTAACAGATGAGTGGTGGCCATAGAAATCTCTTTCTCTGTAGATATTACAGCCTTGTAAGTCCTACGGGCAATTCTACTCTGTCGCATGGGGTTGCTATGTGTCAGAATCGACTTGACTGCAATGGGTGGTGGTGGCGGCCCCTTTCCCAAAGGACTTGCAATCACTCTATCCAGAGCATGCTTTAAAACCCGGAAGTGCATCGGATTAACAGGTCCTATAGGGCTCCCTAACCTCCCTCCCTAAACCTGAAGCAATCCAATATCCTCTCCTCTTGTCCTTCTCTTATTTACAGTAGGAAATGCAAGCCAGGCAAGAAAAATAAAACAACTGGATCTTGGCTACTGCATGGAAGCTTTTTCCCTAAAAGAAAAACATACAAGAGCTTATTCAAAAGGAAAATAAAAAATGCATCCGAAAATAACAATCACGAGCAAATTTGGGGAAAACCAATGGCTCTCATGCAACAATCACTTCCAGGAAGTGCAGAAAGTTATTCTTATGTTTTTCACACATACTTTGACGTCAGGATACACATTTAAAAGCGAGAAAAGGTATGTATGTCTCCTTGTTCACACAGAAGTAGTAACGATAATCCATTGCAAAGAGTTTGGAGTAACCTTTCAGAAATGCATGTGGGTTCTATAGCAGAGCTAGAACAGGAGCACTTGGAAGACTGATGGACTAAAACCTAGGTCTGCACTCCTCATTTTAATGAAAGAGCCAGGAATGTATATCATGAGTAGTTCATCTCACCATAAACCAAAAAAACCAAACCCATTGCCATCGAGTCGATTCCAACTCAAAACGACCCAACACGACAGAGTAGAACCGCCCCACCGGGTTTCCAATGCCGTAAGTCTTTCCAGAAGCAGACTGGCACTTCTTCCTCCCTCAGAACGGCTGGTAGGTTCGAACAGCTGACCTTTCAGTTAGCAGCCGAGCGCTTAACCACTGTACCACCAAGTCTCCTTCATCTCATCACATGTTCCTTTAATGTTGGTTTGCTAGATAAAATAGAGTGTCCTGTTAAATTTGAATTAAACAGTAATTTTTAATATAACTATGCCCCTTGTAATATTTGTGACTTGCACTAAAAAACCATTTTTTGTTATTCAGAAATTCTATTTAACTGGGTGTTCTGCACCTCTTAGCAACCCTACTTAACATGCCTTTAAAAATTATCTGTATATGTCATTGACTCCCTATCACTTTATTTTCAGCCCAGGTTTATCCCCTGAACTCCAGACCCATAAAACCAATTGTTTACTTGACATCTCCACTTTGGTGTCTAATAAAACCAGTTTCCCTGTAGTCAGTTCCAACTCACGGCAACCCCATGTGTGTCAGAGTAGAACTGCGCTCTATAACGTTTTCAATGACTGACTTTTCAGAGGTAGATCACCAGGCCTTTCTTCTAAGGAGCCTCGGGGTAGACTTGAACTGCCAATCTTTCAGTTAGCAGCCTATCCCCACCCAGGGTCTCCTGGTATCTAATAGGCACCTTAAACTCAACATATTTAAAACTGAGCTCCCGATATCTGCTGCAGCCCCCTCGCCTCCCCAGACCAGCTCTCCAGCAGTCTGTCCCTGCAGGTGGATTCATTCTTCCATTGCTCGGGACAAAAACTTGGTGTCATTCTTCACCCTCTCTCTTTCTTTCATACTCCAAATTCTTTTTCTCTCTCTCTTTTTTTTTTTTTTTTTTTAATGATTTTAGAGATTCAAAAGAACTCAAATTTCTGTGAGTGTGAAGCTAGAAAATGAGTGTAGGCAGTAAAGTCAATGAAGAAATAAGCCCCTGAGGGCTTCTGCACAGAGATCCCCTCCTGGACCAGAGATGGCTCTTCCTTGGAACCAAGGAGCCTCTTGCCACATTTAAAAAAGGGCAAAGGTGGCAAAGAAGGGCAAGGCTTTCACTTTCACTTCCCAGACAGCACAGCCTGAAGCTTTTAGCGAGAACTACGAACTACGGTTACTGGTTGCCCATTGCCGGTTGACTTACGGCAAACCTGTGTGCGTCAGAGTAGAATGGTGTTCCATAGGGTTTTCAATGGCTGATTTTTCAGAAATAGATTGCCAGGCCTTTCTTCCTTAACTGTTGTTAGAGGAGAAAAATCTTATTATCGGAGCCCCACCCTACCTCAGTTATTAAATAAAAAC
Organism: Elephas maximus indicus; assembly: GCF_024166365.1. Classification (NCBI taxonomy): domain Eukaryota; kingdom Metazoa; phylum Chordata; class Mammalia; order Proboscidea; family Elephantidae; genus Elephas; species Elephas maximus. The sequence continues at coordinate 54,909,004 of NC_064824.1, forward strand.
AGTTTCTTTTTGCTTTTATATTAATAGCAATAGCTTTCTGTTGTTGTTAGTTGCCGTCAAATCGATTCTGACTCATAATGACCCCACGTGTGCTTCTAGATTCTCAATAATCCTTTCCCAACCAGAGGACAAAGAAGTTTCATAAAATTAGAAGAGAAGTGCACAAAGTGTAAATCTATATAATATCCAAATCACAGCTTCAAAATAGAGGCCTCCAGTACATTTTCTGCCATTCTGTATTTATTATGTATGACTATTGTGAGATCGTGTCAGATCTTTTTTATGAAGCATCAATAGATCCACAAGTTAGATATCAGGGCAGCCTAATTTTTAATCCAGTCCACACCAATAAATACTTTTTTCTAAGTTCTGCCAGCCCTTTTCCTCTAAGATTGTCATTATGAAGCAATGGTTTCTACTCTGTTAATGCATGGCAAGCCTGGGGTGTCAGAGGTGTTGGGGAAGAAGTTTGGGTTTATCAATGTTGCCAGATATTGAAGGTCCTAGGCCTGGCACTCAGCAGAGCAAAGCTAGAAGCTGGTACTTTCTGTTGTGTAGTTTCGTGGCCCACCGTGCCAAAGGCAACATCTGTTACAGCATGGCAATCGTGACAAGTACATTTTCATAAAGGGTCGATATGATTAATAAAGTAATTTGCAAAAGTGACCGGGTCAAAAATAATGTAGGAAACTACATGAGAAGACCAATTTGAAAAAGAAATCACCTTGGATCCCTCTACCAAAAAAGAACCAATCAAAAATAGGAATAAAAAAGGTAGATAGCAATAGACATTGTTTCTATGGGCTATAAAGACAGCTAAAAATTTCTTAAAGAGATTTGAAAATCATTGTATTTGACATAGAAAAGTTAACTGAAAAGCTCAACTTGACAAGTACTTCTCTGCTAGATTGATTGATACATTATCTTATATCAGGCATTTTCTTAGCCTTTAGATTTTAAAGAAACAAACACATTAGAATGAATGATTTTTTTTTTGCACATTTCAATGTCAACAGTTAAAAATGACTTTCAAAATGTAGTGAGGCCTGTTTTATTATACAGCTATAACAAAATATATCTTTCAAACTAGATGAAAGATAATTGAGAGTCTTTTTTTTTTTCATGTCTGCAGCCAAGTTGTTAGTTCCCCCCAATAAAAAGGGTTGTGCAGAGGTAGTTTCATAGGTGCCCAGCCAAAACTGTGTTATCTGGAAGGACTTTTTTTGTTTGTTTGTTTTGGTAGGTTCTATTAAGCCATCAAGAGCATTTTTTTAGTATACCAAGTTAGTAGAGTTTCCACCCATTTCTTATAAAGACTCCCAGACTCAGCCTCCTTCCTTCCCATTGATGAATTTACCAACTTTGAACGCAAGTGTTTCACTTTATCCCATTACCTCACGATGGTACTCTCTGGGTACCTCTGGTTTCTTAAAAGGCTGTGCCTTTTCAAAGATAACTGGAATGCAACAACTCAGAAAAGGAGGGTGAGAATGGTTGCACAACTCAAAGAATGTAATCAATGTCGCTGAATGGTACATGTAGAAGCTGTCCAGTCGGTGTATGTCTTATTGTGTACATTCTCAAAAGGATAAAATAAATTCTTTTAAAAATAATTAAATAAAAAGATAACTAGAATGCATTAATCTTCCCATTTTATTTATTAATCTACTGTTCACTTAAGTATTGTATTTAGTGATTGTCTCAGGCCATCTAAAACACGGACATCTGTAAATGACAGCAACCACGCTATTCAAAGCATTTTCTGCACGTGTCACGAAGAAGAAAACTACCCACCCTCAAAAAGAGCTATTAATGTCAAACAGATTGTCATCTGGGAAAACAAAAAATACATCAAAATCACACCTGGACAACTTACACTAGGCTTTTATGTACAAACGGCTTAAATGTCGGATTGAAATGTTGAAAGAATGAGTTAGCAAGAAATCTGCTGCTGATCTACATAATCCAGGTTACTATCACAATAAAAAATAGTTCTAGAGTTGATTTCAGCAAAGATGCATTTGCCCCAGTTTCTGGTAAACATTGTAAAGAAACGTTTGGTTTCTAGCTTGAGCTGAGGGCTCTAGTTAGCCTATCAAGGCACAGACTTGCTATAAACGCTGGGCCGCCTGCCAGAATTTTTTTTTTCCCCCTCCCTTCAACTGTTCGTGAAGATCGTACCTCGAAAGCAACGTGCGTTGCAAACTACCGAGCTTTAAGCTCCCACTTCTGCCTCCGTAACTTGGCATCAGCGGCTTTTGGGGTATCTCTTGCCTGCTGAAACTCAAGCTGAATCGCCTCTGCAACTCCCACCACCACGCCACCATCCTTGCGCAGCTCTCCAGGGCTCAGCACCTGCAGCCCTTCCCGCTCCTGCAGAGTGAACTTGTGGGGCCACCCATCTCCCAGCCGTGCGAGCACCCACAAACACATTCCTGCTTCCTCCACTACAAACAGCCCCCAAATTTCTGTCATCCACCTCACACCTATTATATGCCCCGTCGCTTTTTCCCTCGTCCTGGTGGCTTCATCCTCAACACACCTGTTTACCCCTGCGGCTACCAGATGTCAGGTGCCCTCGCTGTGCTCTATCCCGCGCCCTTTCAACCCGACTAGAGCTTCCTCCTCCTCCCTAGGAAGGTCAGTTTCCCTGAGGACCCCTATCCCCTACGCCCCTGCCCACCTGCACACCGCTCCCAACTCCCACCCTCGCAGGTGCGGGGGAAGAGACGCCGGCCCTACCTGCAGAGAGCACGGCGGCCGCGGCGAGCAGCAGGACAGCCTGGTGGAGAGCAGAGCTGAGCGCCCGGGTCATGGCCACTAGGCGGGCGCGCCGGGGCTGCGAGGCTCCCGAGCGCAATGAGGCGGCCGGGTCACCGCGGGTCGCTTTGAAGTTCCGGGGGCGCGGGAGGGGAGCGCAGCCCCGACACCCTTTTGAAGTGTGCAGTTGCCTCTAATCAGTGCGGGCGCCCGCCTCCTTCTGCCTCCCCCATCCCACGCCCCCCGCGGCTGGCGGTGCGCGTTGCTGCAGCCACTGGCCCCTGCAGCCGGCCGGCGAGGGGGAAAGGCGACAGAGCCCGCCCCTGCCGCGCCTCCGCCCCTTGCGCCCTCTCTCACTGCCGCTGGGGCCTGTTGCTGCGGGGCAGGCGGCAGAGGCGGCCGGGGTGGCGGGGTAGTGAAATCGCCCGGAGCTGGGGCGGAGGGAGGGTGGAGAGAAGCGGCGCCGAGCCCCAAAGCCTGGATACTCTGGGAGGGGCTGAGGGTCAGGAGGGAAAGCCCCTCTGAGACTTTGGGGAAACTTAAATCACGCTGCAAAGGCTTCTTGGTGGCTCGCTCTATAGTTTTTTACAGAATATTCACCCGTCCTTGTGATATTCATTTACCCACCAGTGCCCTGAAGGTTTTCTGACTGGCCTGCGCCATGAGACAGCCGGCAGCTCCTTTTCCCCGCCCTGTCCCCTCCGGTATTTCTGCCGATTTGTCCCAACATCCAGTCCTGACAGTGCGCGCGTCTGTGGAAGGGCGCCCTCTTAGTCTAGTCCTGGGAATGACCAATTTTCCAATTGCTTGCGGTACCTAAGGATCTGGTTTAACAAACCTCATCTCTAATCTGGTGCCTTCTGGAGACCCTCCCGTCTATGAGTGGGCGGCCAAAGCTACACCACCTGAGCTAGGTGATAGGCCATTTGCAATGTGTAATCCAGGTTTGGAGATAGAGGACCCCTCGGCCGCTACCATTTCACCAAATCACACTCGCGGAATAAGGGAAGTCAAAGAATTAAAGTCGAAAATTGTTTAAATCCCTTAGAGCCTTGTTGGCAAATGTGTGTGCTTCCCGCGTGAATTGTGATTGAAAATATAAAGGCAACATTTCCAATCTACAGACAGTAGCCTAAATTTAACTGACCTATGTAGTCTGTGCATTTATAGAAAGTGAATGGAATCGTTTTAACTTTAACAACACAAAAAGCCAAGAATCCAATACTGGTGTGATTACAACTGTTAGGGAGTTCCTTGAAAAATGATTAAGTCGTATAAATTAATTGCTTTAGTGTAAGAGATATTACTTGCTTCTTCACGTAGCTCAGCACTAAATAATATGAGTGTTCTATAAAAGATCTGGTGAAATAATGTACATAATTGACTTTACTATCAAAGGACCAAAAGGTCCCTAGGTGACACAAACAGCTTGTGTTCAACTATTAACCAAAGATTGGCAGTTCAAACCCACCCAGTGGGACTGCGGAAGGAAGGTCTGGCTGTTTTCATTAAGATTAAAAAAAAAAAAACGATTTGCCATGGAGTCAATTCTGAATCATGACAACTCCATGAGTTACAGAGTAGAACTGAGTGAGCTCTATAGGGTTTTCTTGGCTGTAATCTTTATGGAAGCAGATCTCCAGGCCATTCTTTCCCAGTGCTCCTGAGGAGGCTCAAACCACCAACCTTCCAATTAATGTTGTTGTTGTTGGTTGCCATGGAGTGGCTTCCTACTCATGGTGACCCCATGTGTGCAGAATAGAACTGCTCCATAGGGTTTTCAAGGATGTGACCTTTTGGAAGCAGTTCGCCAGACCTCTCTTCCAAGGTGCCTCTGGGTGGATTTGAACCGCCAACCTTTGGGCTAGTAGTTGAGCTCTTAACCATTTGCACCACCCGGGGACTTTCCAATGAGATTACAGCCAGAAAACTCTTTGGAGCAGTTGTACTCTAACACGTGGGGCCACTCTAAGTCAGAATTGATTCAATGACAACAAGTTTGGTTTTTGATTTATCAAAGGACCACAGTATTGAAGGTGGGATGGTTGTTGAACTTCGAGGCATGAGGGTGACAGTCCTAAGGATCACTTTCCTCCCTCACCTTAGTTGAATCAAAAGATTCCTAAGCATAAAAGGACTTTGTTCTCATTTTACCCTGGATCTAAACAAACAAAAATTTGGAGATGTGGGACAAGTCTGAACCCTTCCCGACACCCACAAAACAGATGCTTTAAAAAAACAAAAAAAAAAGGCAAGAAAATGCTGGGACACATTATAATTTAGCTGACTTGGCTTGCTCATTATTTGCTAACTGTTCCCTAGATTGTGATCTATGGTTTGATCACGAAACTTGGAGCTTAAAGAGCAGGATTTAGGGAACTTCTCATTCTTCCCTATTACTCAGAACCATGACCAGGGTCAAAAAGGATAGTGTATGTGAAAGCACTGTTAAACCATTAGGCATTGCACTAATGTCAAGTATTCATTCCCCACATATTTCTTTTATCCCTTAAACACAGTAAGCAACTTCCTCTGTAAGCTGGAAAGCTCTTATCTTCTAAGAAAGCAAGGTTATCATCCCAAGAAATCTGATATGGAATATCTTCAATATTCTAAACAAACTCAAAGCTTTCCTCTTAGTCTAGTGGTATACTGTCCAATATGGCAGCCACTAGCTACATGTGACTGTTGAGCACTTGAAATATAACTAGTCCAAACTGAGATGTGCTGACTGGAGTGGGTAAGTGTAAAATAAACTCTGGATTTCAAAGACTTAGTACAAAAACAAGAATATAAAAACATGTCAATTAGTAATTTTTATATGACTCACATGCTGAAATGCTAATATTTTGGATATATTGGGTTGAATAAAATACATTATCAAAATTAATTTCTTTTTAATTTCTTAACAGGACTACTAGAAAATTTCAAGTTACGCATGTGGCTCATGTTATATCTCTATTGGACAGCGTTGCTTCTCGTCAGATGGCAAGGATCATTACCTTTATCTTAAGCACAGTATAAGGAAACTGAAAGAGTGGTTGGGCAACTTGACCGTTAACATATGGCCATCCATCGAATAATCAATATCTCCTGAATTCATAGGGCAAAGTTCTGTGCCATAAAAAGAAGTGTCAATACATCAAAAACTAAGTACTTATAGAACTATTTTAAGCTAAGTTTTCAAATAAAATAACCCCCTGTGCTCACTCCTGTCATCTTGTGAATGTTCTTCTTCCAAGGTCAATATTCTGGAAGCTTTGAAATAAGGAGTAGCCACTCTCAGTGTATTGAATCCCAACAGCTGGCAAAGTCTAATCTTAAGCAATTATAAGCATTTCTGAAATGCTTGAGTTCTTAATGCACCTTCATAATAATCAAGAAAAGACCTACATCCTATAATGTGTTCAAATTTTTACTTAAAGGAGTGTGCTTTATTTACACATACACAAACACACAGACACATATGGAAATTAATCCAGTATTAATCCAATGTCTTTTTAAATGAACTATTATTAGGAAAATATGCTTTGGAGCATGTTGACTTGCTCCTGTTATTTAATAGAAGCTGTAGAAATGCATTGTTCAAGATTGATATAATACAACATATTTCTCTTTGATAGTTTGTGTACGGGCCAGAGAAAAAAATTACATGCAAGATTTCTGAAATCGTTGGAGACAAATTTACATGCAAAATGTGTTTCTCAATACTTAACCTCCCCACCTCCCACCCTTAACCATCTATTTGTACATACTCATTGCCATAGCAACATTACATCATGACTCCTGGATTCTCATAATCTAAAGAAAACAACAACAGCAAATAACTGAGAGGTTCATCACCCAGCAGCAAAACAGACTCTCGGTGACTAAACCTTCCATAAGGAAGGAAAGCAGATAGAGGTCCTTCAGATTTGCATAATAACATTTTTTTTAATTAATGGGGAAAATAAATGTGTATAATAACTTCACGTGGAAAATGACTGTTTGTTGGGTGTGGTTGTTTGGGATTTTTTTAATCACACAAATTCTTTTCATTATTATTCTTTCCAGCACCTCCAATGCCATGCATCTTGATTTCTCATTTCATCTTGGAACTTGAACTTATCATGGAACGAGCATATGGTGAGGGGGCATTCTATGATAATTTGCTGTGTACTACCAGGGTCTAATCTTTTCTCATTTTATTTCATTTCCCCTTCCTTCAGCTCACATTCTCCCTAAAGAAGCACATGACATACTTATCTCCACCCATCACATCTCTTCATCCTAGAAATCTCTGCACTGGAAAACCCTGAGAAGGTCATCTTGGTTTTACTTCTATTCTTTTTTTTTAATTTCTATTCCTTGAAAATAGTTATGTGTTTCAGGACCTTTATTGAAGTTTCTACAGGATGTACCCACAATGCATCTACAGTCAAGAAGAGAAATAATGACCTTTCTCTGGACACGGATGATGGGAGGATGGCAAACAGTTGTTTAGCCTAACAGCAACTGCTAAAAGCTTAAAGCCGATTTTCAACACTTTATCTGTTGTCTCTGCCTTCTGAAAAGACTCTATCTCTTCACTGATTTTCATATCCTCTTTTTCTTTTAATGTTATTGCGCTTTAGACGAAAGTTTACAGCTCAATTTCTCATTCAGAACTTTATACACGTATTGTTTTGTGACATTGGTTGCAATCCCCACAATGTGACAGCATGCTCCCCTTTCTACCCTAGGTTCCCTGTGTCCATTCATTCAGTTCCTGTCCCTTCCTGCCTTCTCATCTTGCTTTTGGACACAAGTTGCCCATTTGGTCTTGTATATTTGATTGAACTAAGAAGCACGTTGCTCATGTGTATTATTGTTTGTTTTATAGGACTGTCTAATTTTTGTCTGAAAAGTAGACTTTAGGAGTGGTTTTAGTTCTGGGTTAGCAGAGTGTCCTGAGGCCATAGTCTCCAGGGTTCCTCCAGTCTCTGTCAGACCAGTAAGTCTGGTCTTCTTTTGTGGATTTGAATTTTGTTCTACATTTTTCTCCCGCACTGTTGGGGGCTTTCTGTTATGATCCTTGTCAGAGCGGTTGGTGGTGGTAGCCGAGCACCATCTAGTTCTTCTGGGCTCAGGCTGGTTGTTCCTCTCGTTCATATGGTCTGTTAGTTCTTTGGGCTAATATTTTCCTTATGTCTTTGTTTTTTGTCATTCTCCTTTGCTCTGGATGGGATGGGAGCAATAGATGTATCTTAGATGGCTGCTCGCAAAGCTTTTAAGACCCCAGATGCTACTCACCAAAGTGGGATGTAGAACATATTCTTTATGACCTGTGTTATGCCAATTGACTTAGATGTCCCCCAAGACTGTGGTCCCCAGCCCCCAGCCCCAGCAAAAGCGTCCCTTGAGGTGTTTGAATGTGTCTAGGAAACGTCCATGCCTTTGCTTGGTCAAGCTGTGCTGACTTCCCCTATATTATGTGTTGTCTTTCCCTTCACCAAAGCTGACATTTGTCTGCTATCTAGTTAGTGATTTTCCCCTTTTCCCCTCCCCACACTTGTAACCATCAAAGAATTTTTTTTTTTTTTTTTGTATGTAAACCTTTTCTTGAGTTCTTATAATAGTGGTCTCATACAATATTTGTCCTTTCATGACTGGCTTATTTCACTTAGCATAATGCCCTCCAGATTTTTCCATGTTGTGACATGTTCCATGGATTCATCATTATTCTTTATCATTGCATAGTATTCCATAATTTGTTTATCCATTCATCTGTTGATGAGCATTTAGGTTGTTAAGACCCTAATCCATAGTATTCCAAATTTACCTTTCTAAGTATATGCTCACCTTTCCCTTTCCTCCTTGCATACTTACACTATATTTGTTGAACAAACAAGTTAGCTCAACATCAGCATTTTTATAAATAAAGACGTAGTTCCTTTGTATACACATTGCCAAACCAGAGGGTAAAGAGGTAGAGATGAGGGTGAATGCTAAAGGAGAGTGTAAGTAAACCTTAAAAGTGACCAAAAAGAGTATCCATTAAGTAACTCTCTGATTTGGGGACTAAGTCATGCTAGTAAAAGAAACTTCAGCTTTGTATCAGACAAGTTTTTTAGTTGCAAGCAAAAGAAACCTACCTTTATAAGTTTAAGCAGAAATTAAATTTATTAAAGAATATTAAGTAGTTCATAGCTTCCCCAGGAAGACTCAAGAACCAGACTTGAAGGCTTCACAGCCAGGAACAATCTGCCACAAAGCTGGCCTGGAAAATGCTACCACCCTTGCCCCTCCACTGGACACCACCATCACCTAACACTGGACATTGGACGATTCTGCTAGGACCTCTTCAACTGCTGCATTTGAACGCTGGATGTAGCTTTCTTCACCCTCACTGTAGCTTAAAGAGAGGCTGGGGAATGGATCACCAGGCTTCTATAGTGAGAGGTAGGGATCCATAAGTGAAGAATTCCCCCAAAGGAGCATGAATGCTTAAAAGTACTGGGTGTTCAAAAAGAATGAAAACCTGGGATCCAGAAGTCCACAATTCTCTCAGTTTTCCAGGACTTAGGCAAATTACTTAATCATTTCAATGTTATGGTCAGAAATTGAGGATTCAGACCTTAACACTACCATTTTCTAACTCTGTAATCCCATTCTAGCCACAATTTTACCATGCCTTATAGTCTTCATCTATAAAAAGGGGAAATGTACCACCAAGGCTTGTTTTGAGAATGGAATGCTTTTAGACTATTACATAAATGTAATGTGTTAAAATTATGATTATTATCACAAGATGAGGATAATAATATTTTCCCATACACAAAACATTTCATAATAAGATTGTGTGACAGTGTATTTGAATTTTTAAAAATCACTGAACACATACAAGGAATTAATCAGTTGTGTGAGAGGGAAAAGGATAGAATACTTAAACATAATTAAATTATAACAGTACTTAGTTGTGTTTTTGGTGAAATTCTTCTGAAAAATGCTGGAGCTTTGTGTTCCTTTTCTGTTAGAATGATAAGTGAAGTTATATGGACAAATACTCGTTACCATGAGTGACCCATTTCCAAATGAAAGGGACCACATGATTGTGTTTGTTCCCTTCTATTTGCCTGTTTATTTGTCCGGTAGGGATTGGATTTCCATGTTTTTCAAAACAACATGCCCTAAAGTACAAAAAAAAAAAATTTGTTTTTTTTAAATGACAAATTCTCTAAAAAATATTTATTGAGAATAATCAGTTTCTACAAGTCAGCTTATCCCTAAACTGAAAAATCAGATGTTCTTTTGTAACCTAGCAGGAAAAGACACTGAAAAATAAAAGAACAATGATAGAAAACTACTCCCTGAGGCTCCCAACATGTAAATTTGAGAGTGGTGACAAGGATGCCGGGTGATCTCAATAAAAGCCAAACTCAATTATCTCTTGTCCAAGTGACCCAATGACTCTTCTTATCCTGCAGCCAATGGGGGTAACTCTCTTTTGATAAGGGCTCCAAAATGTGTCTCTAACTGCTCCTAGAAGATTATAACAAATCATTATCAAACCATCCATTTCCTTTGAGATTGCATCTGCATTAGAATTATTAATAATACGGCAAACCATGACATTTTAGAAGATGGAGTATATTATTTTCTTGATGCTCCCCTTTCTCCTAATATATTATGTAGAGATATAAGACACACTGATAACCTCCATTCATGAATTCTCTGGGAATCAAGTTCTTTATATGAAACACTGCTTTGTTTGAGGGGAAAGTCACCCAATACTTGGTCCATTCTCAAAGCTAAGTTGGCTCACAGCTTACCATCCCCCACCTCTTAGCTACACAGGGTGCAAAAAGGAGCAAGGCCTGCTGGCCCAGTTCCTGTTGAAAGTTTCTATTCCTCACCCCAGGCAGTATGGTAAAGTAATACAAGTTTGTTTTCAATATTTCTATCCTCTCTTATTTCCCCACTTTTTCTCCCTCTCTCCAACAAATGGCCGCCTAGTCTTCTACTCATTTCTTCTATTGGAACACCTCTATGTTTACGTGTTGACCAATTATATTTCAGAATAAACAAGATTCTATCAGGTTATTATTACAGCCAGGTATTTCTATATTGTATATTTAAGCTTCTTTTTTTTTTTTTAAGAAAGAAAAATATTAAAGAACTTTCAGAAAACAGCCATCCGATTAGGAAGACAACTATGGAGAAACTTGAAATCTCATTATAAAGAAGACTGTAACAGTATTCCTGTGAGGAGAATAGAATCATCCTAATAAATCAAGTCTAATATCTTCCAAGGTTTCAACGGAGAAAGATCTATCATATGGGAAGGAGGTGGATGGAAAGAATTCTCAATAATCAATGCTACCACAGCCATATGGGACCAAAGAGTTGAGACAAGAGAAGCCACAAGTAAAGCTGGCATTCACTCTTCAATAATAAAAAAAAAATACTCGGGCTCAAATGTGGAACACAAGTGTTCTCTAAATTCTTAGTGCTGTAACTGAAACAGGGCTGGAACATTTAAACAGACTCCACTTAAAACTCAGAAATAATAAAAAAGGGGGGGGGGGAAGCAGATAGGGACATGCAACCAACCAAACAATATGGTTGATAAAATACAGCTGACTTGTGTTTTATCTTGTGGTCTCCTACAGAGGTATTTTCTTTCCTTGCTTCCGGGTCCATTTCCTTGTGACCAATGTCCAGAGAGCAACAAGCATTCCCTCTTCTAAAGTTCACCATCTAAATTTTATTCTTTTTGGGGAATCCTCCTTTTCACCATGGACATCCAACCCTTTCAAGTGAGACCCTCACTCTCCTCCCCCCTACCCCTACCCACGTAAGTACATCCTTACCACTTCACAGAAGAACTATGAGAATGCAAAACAAAAAACCACCAACAGAAATGCTGGTGCATGCACACACACATACACATAAGCAATGAGCTCAATTCATTGTAGTACCTAGTTTAGTTCTTTCTGGATGACCGCCTGTGAAGGATGGAAGTAAAACCACCAAAGATGAGCTTCCCTTAACAAGAACGGTCTGTCCTGTTACCCTGCTGCAGCTGTCACTTAAGACACTGTGGTGAAATGAATTCCTTCGTGTGGCCTTTTGCCTTGGTTCTTTGGAAAAACAGCTTGAGAGGATTTTCCCCTAACCTCTGAGGACTACCTTTGCCCTAGTTTTCTACCCCAGAGGGTTTGTTACTTTTGTTCTGGTCAATTGAAATTTCCTGGGTGTCATAGTTATCTAGTGCTGCTATCACAGAAATACCATGAGTGAATGGCTTTAAAAACAGAAATTTATTCTCTCACGGTTAGGGAGACTAGAAGTCCAAATTCAGGGTTCCAGCTTCAGGGGAAGTCCTTCTCTCTGTGTTGACTCTGGGAAAAGGTTCTTCTCCCTGGCTCAAGGAGCTTCTCAACACAGGGACCTCGGGTCGAAAGGGCAAGCTCTGCTCCCAGCACTTGGTGGTGGTAATGAAGTCCTTTCCTCTCCACTCAGATTCTCTCTTTTACATCTCAAAAGAGATTGAATCAAGATATAACCTAATCCTATAGACTGAGTCCTGTATTATTAACATAACTGCTTCTAATCCCAGCGGCACTGGGTTCTGGCCTCTAATCCTGACTTATTAGCATCATAGAGGTTAGATTTACAACACACAGGATAATCACTTCAGATCACAAAATGGTAGACAACCACACAACACTGGGAATCATGGCCCAGCCAAGTTGATAGACATTTTTGGGGGAACACAGTTCAATCCATAACACTGGGTAAGCTGTAAATAATTTGATAGCTTGATACTTTTTGTCTGGTCCTGGGCTATGGCCTGCCCTGTGATTTGTCTATTTTATGCACCTTGAAAGGATTGGTATATACTAGAGACTACATGAAGTGACTATGGTCCACTGAGGGAATTGGTCAGTTCAGTTCATGGCCCTGCTGGGAGGGCCGTGGCTTAAAATTGACAAGAAGTTAGCTTATATATGCAGCCAACCCCAAGAGATTTCAAAAAAGAAGAGAAAGGAGAAAAGGCAACAGAGACAAGAGGAGAGATGAAGTAGAAAGAGAAGAGGCAAGAAAGCTCCTAAAAGAGCTGTAACACAGGTCAAAGACTGGATCAATGAAGACAGTAAGCAATAGGCCCGGACGGGGCCCTGCGGAAGAGTCAGTGGTGACTGCAGAAACCTGCTGCTAGGAATGTAGTTAAAAGAGAGCTGAACAAAGCTGTTACACTGGCTGTGAGCTGAGTCAGTTAGTGCTGGAGTGGCTGACATCAGGGAAGCTGAAGGTAGAGAGGCCTGCACAGCTCAGAAGGAGTGTGTATGACCAAGAGCCCCATCATAGCGGTCCAAGAGGAGACTTGTCCTGAGGGGCTGAGAGGAGGCCTGCATGGCCAAGAAAGGTGAGCGTGGCAGAGAGAAGGGCCTGCTTGCTATCACGGCCAAGAGGAGCCAAGAGAGCTGTCCTGCACTGAAGATAGGCGGGATGTACTATTAAGGGGAGCCTTCCAGACTTTGCCTACATGCTTCTTGATCATGATCCTGGGTTGTAGCCTATTGATCCTGATCTCAAGTTGTACCCTGTTACTTCCATAATAAATCACTTAACTCTAAGTATGGTCTGTGAGTTCCGTGTCACCATTGCAACAAATTATAGAACCTAGCAGAGAAGGAGAGAATGTCATGGGAGTAGGGGAGGGGGATGGCTGGTGTCAGAAATGGTAAAAAGTTGGAGAGTAGAGGTGTATCTGACCTCTACCTCATAATCAACTTCGGGCTGAACCTGGTTCTTGTCCCTAAGGAATCTAGGCAATTTCTAACCCTGCTACTACTATAATTCAGAGACCTAGCCCAGAAAATAAGGTAGGGATGGAGAAGTGGGCGAGTCGTCACCTGCTTTTTCAAGGCCCTGGAATGTGTCATACTATAGCACAGACACATCTGGAAAGCTCTATGTCCTTAAAAAAAAAAAAAAACTAGTGCCTTTTTTTTTTTAGGATACAGGAAATGGAGAACTAGGATTTTTCATACTCTTTCATAAACCTTAAAGTTTTCTAATAAGACGGGACACAGCAGCAGATAGAAAACTTGCTATTTTCTATCTTGACTTGATCAAGACTACTTCCACAAAGTCCTGAAGTCTTACTTAAATTGTAAGTTTTCTAGGCCACTAATATATCTTTAGAGAATGTATCTAAGCAGTACCACTGATAGTTTTCTTTTATTCATTCATTCTATAAAGAGAGTGACCAATACGTGATGGAAATGGTTTCCTGATAAATGGGTCAAGCAGATTTAGATCCCATATCTCCGTTTGTTAACACTGCCTAAATAAATTGACATAACTGTTCAGAAATACTTGCTGAGTGCCTACCAGGTGGCAGGGAGCCTTGGTGGCACAGTGGTTAAAGTACTCAGCTGCTAACCAAAAAGTTGGTGATTTGAACCCATCAGCCGCTCCACGGGAGAAAGATGTGGCAGTTTGCTTCTGTAAAGATTTACAGCCTTGGAAACCCTATGCAGCATTTTATTCAGTCCTATAGTGTCGCTATGAGTCAGAATCCACTCGACAGCAGTGGGTTTGGAAGTTTTTGGTTTCTTAGTTTTGTAGCAAACAAGAAGATAAATTTTGTCCTGTTGTTTTGAGAGTGGACATATTTTGGTGAGTACATAGAATTATTGCTGTTTTTGCCATTTGATAACTGTGCTACTGTGGTCAAGCTACTTACCCCTTGGGTGTCCAGTTTCTTACCCATCACTTCTCACTGAGTAATTATGAAAATTACATTAGAATTACTTGAATAATTTAAAGACCTTATACACTATATACTCAATAAATGTAAATGTCCTTTCTCTTCTTTCCCAGATTTTACTAAAACTAGTGCTTTGAATTGATTTCTGAGAAGGAAATCAGAATAGCTAATGATATTAACTTTTAATTTCCATGAGGTAAAATCACATAACTATTTAGAGTAACATTTTGCGACTAATTGATCTATGTGGCTCATAAATTATTAGTTTATGCACTAATTAATCCATTCAATAGCTACTACATGCAATGCGCTGTGCCAGACATTGGGTGTACACTGTGAAAAAGAGAGAGATCTCATGAACTTCAGGTCCAGAAAAAGGGAGACATCTTAAATAACTAGTTACACAATTAATTAAATTCTGATATGTATTACCCATAATCCATTGCTGTTGAGTCAACTCTGACTCATAGCGACTCTATAGGATTTCCAAGAAGTGGCTGGTGGATTCTAACTGCCGAGCTTCTGGTAAGCAGCCATAGTTTTTAATCACTGAGCCATCAGGGCAAACACAGGGTTCTATGAAAACTATAATGGGATGAATTCATCAGAGGTATCAAGGAAAGTTTCTCTTAGGAAGTGAGTGTTGAGCAAATCTTAAGAGCAGAATAGAAATTAATTAGGTGTTGGGTGTGTGTGTGTGTGCGCGCACGTGCATGAAGGACTCAAGACAGGAAGGCATTTAGTTTTACAGGAACCTGGATAAGGTCAATGTGGTAAGGAATGGAAAGTGCTAGAGTTGAATCTAAAGAGGTAATCACAGCATGCAAGTGCCTTTTAGGCCACATTAGAAATTTGGATCCTGATTTTGAAAGTAATGGAAGTCATTGAAGAATTTCAAGCAGAAGAATGACATAATCAGATTGAAATGTTAAAGTATCATTCTAGCTTCCAGTGTGGGGAATAGGCTGTGGTTAGGAAAGCGTGAACTCTAGGTCACTAGCTGGGAAGATAATGTAGTTGTCCATAAAAGAAAAGATGTTGGTGAGAACTAAAATTTTGGCAGGGGAGATGTAGAGCAGAGGGTTGTGGTGGGTAAGGGAGTAGGCAGGGAAGGAGAGGGAAGATTCAAGGTATTTCTCAGGTTCTGATGTTTATACCTGGTGGGCAAAGTTATTATTCACTCAGGGAGGATCACTGAGAATTGTCCAGTTGAATGTATATGAATTCCATGTTGGACACTGAGTTTAAAATGGCTGTGAGACATCAAGTAGAGCTGTAGTTAGGTGTTGTCTGGATAGGTGTTGTCTAAATCTAGGGTTTAGAGGATAGGTGTTGTCTGGAGATAAACATTTAAGAGTTCTTTTTGCATGCAAGGGATAATTAAAACCGAGATTATGAATAAGATTATCTGGTTGCATGTTTTTAGACCAGATATTCAATGAAGCTATCTTGAGGAACTTCTTAATTTTTTATAGTCCCACGGCAAAACTTATAGCCAGTTCAATTTGCTTTAAAATGTTTTCAAGAATCACTTTATATGGCTGGGATCCAGACTGCCTGAAGCCATGAAGCATGGATGAACCCATGAAACTATCGCCCTGAGATAATCTTTAAACCTTAAACCAAAAAAAAAAAAATCCCCTGAAGTCTTCTTAAAAACCAAACAACAGTTTAGTTTAACTAGTAGAAAACGTCTGCCTTGAGCATTATGCTCCTTTAAGATTTATCTATATGGGATTAGGAAACCCTGGTGGCGTAGTGGTTAAGAGCTATGACTCCTTACCAAAAGGTTGGCAGTTCAAAACCACCAGGCGCTCCTTGGAAACTCTACGGGGCAGTTCTACTCAGTCCTATAGGGTCACTATAAGTCAGAATTGACTTGACAGTAGTGGGTTTGGGTTTTTGCTTTGTATGAGATCAAATGGACAACAGCAACTTAAATATTAGGAGCTTTAGGGGGAAGAGAGTTAATGTTAAAGTGGGAGGAGCAACTCAGAAAAGGAGGGTGAGAATGGTTGCACAACTCTAAGAGTGTAATCTAGGTCACTGAATTATACATATAGAAACTGTTGAATTGGTGTATGTTTTGCTGTGTATATTCTGAACAATAGCAACAAAATAATTTTTTTCTAAGAACCGTCATGCTATATGGCACCAAGGCTTAGACTCGTAACCAATTATTTATTGTAACTTCTTAAGAACATCCAAGGGTTTCTCTTGAGAAAAAAATGTTGGTTTTATATATATATATAATTTTTATTGTGCTTTAAGTGAAAGTTTACAGATCAAGTCAGTCTCTCACACAAAAACCCATATACACCTTGCTACACACTCCCAATTACTCTACCCCTAATGAGACATCCCGCTCTCTCCCTCCACTCTCTCTTTTTGTCTCCATTTCGCCAGCTTCTAACCCCTTCCATCCTCTCATCTCCCCTACAGGCAGGAGATGCCAACATAGTCTCAAGTGTCCACCTGATCCAAGAAGCTCACTCCTTACCAACATCCCTCCCCAACCCATTGTCCAGTCCAATCCATGTCTGAAGAGTTGGCTTCAGGAACGGTTCCTGTCCTGGGGCAACAGAAGGTCTGGGGGCCATGACCACCAGGGTCCTTCCAGTCTCAGTCAGACCATTAAGTCTGATCTTTTTATGAGAATTTGGGGTCTGCATCCCACTGCTCTCCTGCTTCCTCAGGGGTTCTCTGTTGTGTTCCCTGTCAGGGCAGTCATCGTTTGTAGCCAGGCACCATCTAGTTCTTCTGGTCTCAGGATAATGTAGTCTCTGGTTCATGTGGCCCTTTATGTCCCTTGGGCTCGTAATCGCCTTGTGTCCTTGGTGTTCTTCATTCTCCTTTGATGCAGGTAGGTTGAGACCAATTGATGCATCTTAGATGGCTGCTTGCTGGCGTTTAAGACCCAGACGCCACTCTTCAAAGTGGGATGCAGAATGTATTCTTAATAGATTTTATCATGCCAATTGACTTAGATGTCCCCTGAAACCATGGTCTCCAGACCCCTGCCCTTGCTACTCTGGCCTTTGAAGCTTTCAGTTTATTAAGGAAACTTCTTTGCTTTTGGTTTAGTCCAATTGCGCTTACCTCCTCTGTATTGTATGCTGTCTTTCCCTTCACATAAAGTAGTTCTTATCTACTATCTAATTAGTGAATGCCCCTTTCCTACCTTCCCTCCCTCCACCCTCGTGTAACCAGAAAAGAATGTTTTCTTCTCAGTTTAAACTATTTCTCAAGTTCTTATGAAAGTGTTCTTATACAATATTTGTCCTTTTACAACTGAATAATTTCACTCAGCATTATGTCTTCCAGGTTCCTCTATGTTACGAAATGTTTCACAGATGCCTCACTGTTCTTTATCAATGCATAGTATTCCATTGTGTGAATATACCATAATTTATTTATCCGTTCATCCGTTGATGGGCACCTTAGTTGCTTCCATCTTTTTGCTATTGTAAACAGTGCTGCAATAAACATGGGTGTGCATATATCTGTTCGTGTAAAGGCTCTTATTTCTCTAGTACATATTCCAAGGAGTGGGATTGCTGGATCATATGGTAGTTCTATTTCTAGCTTTTTAAGGAAGTGTCAAATCGATTTCCAAAGTGGTTGCACCATTTTACATTCCCACCAGCAGTGTGTAAGTGTTCTAGTCTCTCCACAACCTCTCCAACATTTATTATTTTGTGTTTTTTGGATTAATGCCAGTCTTCTTGGAGTGAGATGAAATCTCACTGTAGTTTTGATCTGCATTTCTCTAATGGCTAATGATCATGAACATTTCCTCATATATCTGTTAGCTACCTGAATGTCTTCTTTAGTGAAGTGTCTATTCATATCTTCTGCCCATTTTTGGTTTGAATTCTTTTTTTGAAGTTGAGTTTTTCAGTATCATGTAGGTTTCAGATATCAGGCGCTGATCACAAATGTCATAGCTAAAAATTTTTCCCAGTCTGTAGGTAGTCTTCTTACTCTTTTGGTGAAGTCTTTGGACGAGGATAGGTGTTTGATTTTTATAACATTTTTTATAATGTTTTGTATACTGTTTGTGCCATGTATTAAGGCTCCTAACCTTGTCCCTATTTTTTCTTCCATGATCTTTATCATTTTAGATTTTATATTTAGGTCTTTGATCCATTTTGAGCTCGTTTTTGTGCATGGAGTGAGGTATGGGTCTTGTTTCATTTTTTTGCAGATGGATATCCAGTTATGCCAGCACCATTTGTTGAAAAGACTGTCTTTTCCCCCATTTAACTGTTTTGGGGCTTTTGTCAAATATCAACTGTTCATATGTGGATGGATTTATGTCTGGATTCTCAATTCTGTTCCATTGGTCCATGTATCTGTTGTTGTACCAGTACCAGGCTGTTTTGACTACTGCGGCGGTATAATAGGTTCTAAAATCAGGTAAACTAAGCCCTCCCACTTTGTTCTTCTTTTTCAGTAATGCCTTATTTATCTGGGGACTCTTTCCCTTCCATATGAAGTTGGTCATTTGTTTCTCTATCTCATTAAAGAATGTCGTTGGGATTTCGATCGGAATTGCATTAAATGTATAGATCGCTTTTGGTAGAATAGACATTTTTATAATGTTAAGTCTTCCCATCCACGAGCAAGGTATGTTCTTCCACTTATGTAAGTCTCTTTTGGTTTCTTGCAGAAGTGTACTGTAATTTTCTTTGTATAAGTCTTTTACATCTCTGGTAAGATTTATCCCTAAGTATTTTATCTTCTTGGGGCTACTGTAATTGGCACTGATTTGGTGATTTCCACTTCAATGTTCTTTTTGCTGGTGTAGAGGAATCCAACTGATTTTTGTATGCTTATCTTGTATTCCGATACTCTGCTGAACTCTTCTATTAGTTTCAGTAGTTTTCTGGAGGATTCCTTAGGGTTTTCTGTGTATAAGATCATGTCATCTGTAAATAGAGATACTTTTACTTCTTCCTTGCCAATCTGGATGCCCTTTATTTCTTTATCTAGACTAATTGCTCTGGCTAGGACTTCCAGCACAATGTTGAATAAGAGTGGTAATAAAGGGCATCCTTGTCTGGTTCCCAATCTCAATGGGAATGTTTTCAGGCTCTCTCCATTTAGGGTGATGATGGCTTTGTATAAATGCCCTTTATTATGTTGAGGAATTTTCCTTCTGTTCCTGTTTTGCGGAGAGTTTTTATCATGAATGAGTGGTGAACTTTGTCAAATGCCTTTTCTGCATCAATTGATAAAATCATGTGATTCCTGTCTTTTGTTTTATTTACATGGTGGATTACTTTAATTGTTCTTCTAATGTTGAACCATCCCTGCATACCTCCTATGAATCCCACTTGGTCATGGTAAATTATTTTTTTTGATATGTTGTTGAATTCTATTGGCTAGAATTTTGTTTAGGATTTTTGCATCTGCATTCATGAGGGATATAGGTCTATAATTTTCTTTTCTTGTGGTGTCTTTACCTGGTTTTGGTGTCAGGGATATGCTGGCTTCATAGAATGAGTTTGGGAGTATTCTGTCCTTTTTGTATGCTCTGAAATACCTTTAGTAGTAGTGGTGTTAGCTCTTCTCTGAAAGTTTGGTAGAACTCTGTAGTGAAGCCGTCCGGACCAGGGCTTTTTTTCTGTTGGGAGTTTTTTGAATACCTTTCAATCTCTTCTTGTTATGGGTCTATTTAGTTGTGCTACCTCTGTTTGTGTTAGTTTAGGTAGGTAGTGTGTTTCTAGGCATTCATCCATTTCTTCTAGGTTTTCAAATTTGTTTGAGTATAGTTGTTCATAGTAATCTGATATGATTCTTTTAATTTCAGTTGGGTCTGTTGTAATATCGCCCATCTCATTTCTTATTCGGGTTTTTTGCTTCCTCTCCTGTTTTTCTTTTGTCAGTTTGGCCAGTGCTTTATCAATTTTGTTGATTTTTTCAGAGAACCAGCTTTTGGTCTTGTTAATTCTTTCAATTGTTTTTCTGTTTTCTATTTCATTTAGTTCAGCTCTAATTTTTATTATTTGTTTTCTTCTGGTGCCTGAGGGTTTCTTTTGTTGCTCTCTTTCTATTTGTTCAAGTTGTAGGGATAATTCTTTGATTTGGCCCTTTCTTCTTTTTGGATGTGTGCATTTATTGATATGAAGTGGCCTCTGAGCACCGCTTTTGCTGTGTCCCAAAGGTTCTCATAGGAAGTGTTTTCATTCTCATTGGATTCTATGAATCTCTTTATTCCATCCTTAATGTCTTCTATAATCCAGTCTTTTCTGAGCAGGTTATTGTTCAGTTTCCAAGTGTTTGATTTCTTTTCCCTGCTTTTCCTGTTATTGATTTCCACTTTTATGGCCTTACGGTCAGAGAAGATGCTTTGTAATATTTCAATGTTTTGGATTCTGCTAAGGCTTGCTTTATGACCTAATACGTGGCCTGTTCTAGAGAATGTTCCATGTGCACTAGAAAAGAAAGTATACTTGGTTGCTGTTGGGTAGAGTGTTCTGTGTATGTCGACAAGGTCAAGTTGGTTGATTATGGCATTTAGATCTTCTGTGTCTTTATTGAGCTTCTTTCTGGACGTCCTGTCCTTCACCGAAAGTGGTGTGTTGAAGTCTCCTACTACAATTGTGGAGCTGTCTATCTCACTTTTCAATGCTGATAGAGTTTGTTTTATGTATCTTGCAGCCCTGTCATTGGTTGTATAAATATTTAATATGGTTATATCTTCTTGGTATATTGTTCTTTTCATCATTATATGGTGTCCTTCCTTATCCTTTATGATGGATTTAAACTTAAAGTTTATTTTGTCAGAAATTAATATTGCCACTCCTGTTCTTTTTTGATTGTTGTTTGCTTGATATATTTTTTTCCATCTTTTGAGTTTTAGCTTGTTTGTGTCTCTAAGACTAAGGTGTGTCTCTTGTAGGCAGCATATAGATGGATCTTGTTGTTTAATCTATTCTGCCACTCTCTGTCTCTTTATTGGTGCATTTAGTCCATTTACATTCAGGGTAATTATGAATAAGTATGAATTTAGTGCTATCATTTTGATGTCTTTTTGTGTGTGTTGACAGTTTCCTTTTCCCACTTGATTTTATGTGCTGAGTAGATTTTTTTTATATATTGTCCTTTCCTCATATTTGTTGTTGTTGATTGTATTTCTGCTGAGTCTCTATTTTTCCCTTGTATTTTATTTTGATGAGTAGGAGAGTTTGTCTCCTTTGTGTTTACCTTGTTATTTACCCCCATTTTTCTAAATTTAAAACTAACTTTTATTTCTTTGTATCGCCGCATCTTCCTCTCCATAGGGAAGGTGTATGGTTACATTTCTCAGGCCCTCTTTATTATTTTAATGTTGTCTTCTTTTATATAATAACATTGTTTTTATGCTGTTTGGGGCTTTTTTTTTTTTTTTAATAATCTTGCTTTGTTTTTTTTTTTATTTCCCTGTCTGGGTTGACTTCTAGTTGCTCTGCCCAGTGTTCTAGTCTTAGGTTGTTACCTGATATTATTGATTTTCTAACCAAAGAACTCTCTTTAGTATATCTTATAGTTTTGGTTTGGTTTTTATGAATTCCCTCAACTTATGTTTATCTAGAAATGTCTTAATTTCACCTTCATATTTAAGAGACAGTTTTGCTGGATATATGATTCTTGGCAGGCAATTTTTTTCCTTCAGTTTTTTAAATATGTCATCCCACTGCCTTCTTGCCTGCATGGTTTCTGCTGAGAAGTCCGAGCTTATTCTTATTGGCTCTCCTTTGTAGGTAACTTTTCTTTTATCCCTCTCTGCTCTTATAATTGTCTCTTTACCTTTGGTTTTGGCAAGTTTGATTATAATATGTCTTGGTGACTTTCTTTTTTTTTTTTTTTTTCAGTGTCCACCTGATTTAATTAGCTCACTCTTCATCATCATCTCTCTCCCCCGCCACTGACCAGTCCTTTTCATGCCTGATGAGTTGTCTTCGGGGATGGTTCCTGTCCTGTGCCATCAGAAGGTCTGGGGAGCATTGTCTCCGGGATTCCTCTAGTCGCAGTCATACCATTAAGTATGGTCTTTCTATGAGAATTTGGGGTCTGTATCCCATTGGTCTCCTGCTCCCTCAGGAGTTGTCTGTTGTGCTTCCTGACAGGGCAGACATCAATTGTGGCCAGGCACCAACTAGTTCTTCTGGTCTCAGGATGATGTAGGTCTCTGGTTCATGAGGCCCTTTCTGTCTCTTGGGTTCTTAGTTGTCGTGTGACCTTGGTGTTCTTCCTTTGCCTTTGCTCCAGGTGGGTTGAGACCAATTGATGTATCTTAGACGGCCGCTTGTTGGCATTTAGGACCCCAGACGCCACATTTCAAAATGGGATGCAGAATGTTTTCATAACAGAATTGTTTTGCCCATTGACTTAGAAGTCCCCTCAAACCAAGTTCCCCAGACCCCAGCCCCTGCTCCGCTGACCTTTGAAGCTTTCATTTTATCCCGGAAACCTCTTTGCTTTTAGTCCAGTCCAATTAGACTGTACTGAGTGTTGTCTTTCCCTTCACCCAAAGCAGTTCTTATCTACTGATTGATCAATAAAAAACCCTCTCCCTCCCTCCCTCCCTCCCCCCTTTGTAACCACTAAAGTATGTGTTCTTCTCCGTTTTTTCTATTTCTCAAGATCTTATAATAGAGGTCTTATACAATATTTGTCCTTTTGCCTCTGACTCATTTCGCTCAGCATAATGCCTTCCAGATTCCTCCATGTTATGAAATGTTTCAGAGATTCGTCACTGTTCATTATCGATGCGTAGTATTCCATTGTGTGAATATACCACAATTTATTTACCCATTCATCCATTGACGGATACCTTGGTTGCTTCCAGCTTTTTGCTATTGTAAACAGAGCTGCAATAAACATGGGTGTGCATATATCTGTTTGTATGAAGGCTCTTGTATCTCTAGGGTATATTCCGAGGAGTGGGATTTCTGGGTTGTATGGTAGTTCTATTTCTAACTGTTTAAGATAACGCCAGATGGATTTCCAAAGTGGTTGTACCATTTTACAATCCCACTAGCAGTGTATAAGAGTTCCAATCTCTCCACAGCCTCTCCAACATTTATCATTTTGTGTTTTTTGGATTAATGCCAGTCTAGTTGGTGTGAGATGGAATCTCATCGTAGTTTTAATTTGCATTTCTCTAATGGCTGATGATCGGGAGCATTTTCTCATGTGTCTGTTGGCTGCCTGAATATCTTCTTTAGTGAAATGTGTGTTCATATCCTTTGCCCACTTCTTGATTGGGTTGTTTGTCTTTTTGTGGTTGAGTTTTGACAGAATCATGTAGATTTTAGAGATCAGGTGCTGATCTGAGATGTCATAGCTGAATATTCTTTCCCAGTCTGTAGGTGGTCTTTTTACTCTTTTGGTGAAGTCTTTAGATGAGCATAGGTGTTTGATTTTTAGGAGCTCCCAGTTATCGGGTTTCTCTTCATCATTTTTGGTAATGTTTTGTATTCTGTTTATGCCCTGTATTAGGGCTCCTAGGGTTGCCCCTATTTTTTCTTCCATGATCTTTATCGTTTTGGTCTTTATGTTTAGGTCTTTGATCCACTTGGAGTTAGTTTTTGTGCATGGTGTGAGGTATGGGTCCTGTTTCATTCTTTTGCAAATGGATATCCAGTTATGCCAGCACCATTTGTTAAAAAGGCTATCATTTCCCCAATTGACTGACACTGGTCCTTTGTCAAATATCAGCTGCTCATACGTGGATGGATTTATATCTGGGTTCTCAATTCTGTTCCATTGGTCTATGTGCCTGTTGTTGTACCAGTACCAGGCTGTTTTGACTACTGTAGCTGTATAATAGGTTCTGAAATCAGGTAGAGTGAGGCCTCCCACTTTCTTCTTCTTTTTCAGTAATGCTTTACTTATCTGGGGGTTCTTTCCCTTCCATATGAAATTGGTGATTTGTTTCTCTATCCCCTTAAAATATGACATTGGTATTTGGATTGGAAGTGCGTTATATGTATAGATGGCTTTTGGTAGAATAGACATTTTTACTATGTTAAGTCTTCCTATCCATGAGCAGGGTATGTTTTTCCACTTAAGTATGTCCTTTTGAATTTCTTGTAGCAGAGTTTTATACTTTTCTTTGTATAGGTCTTTTACATCCTTGGTAAGATTTATTCCTAAGTATTTTATCTTCTTGGGTGCTACTGTGAATGGTATTGATTTGGTTATTTCCTCTTCGGTGTTCTTTTTGTTGATGTAGAGGAATCCAAGTGATTTTTGTATGTTTATTTTATAACCAGAGACTCTTCCAAACTCTTCTATTAGTTTCAGTAGTTTTCTGGAGGATTCCTTAGGGTTTTCCATGTATACGATCATGTCATCTGCAAATAGTGATAGCTTTACTTCCTCCTTGCCAATCTGGATACCCTTTATTTCTTTGTCTAGCCTAATTGCCCTGGCTAGGACTTCAAGAACGATGTTGAATAACAGCAGTGATAAACGGCATCCTTGTCTGGTTCCCGTTCTCAAGGGAAATGCTTTCAGGTTCTCTCCATTTAGAGTGATATTGGCTGTTGGCTTTGCATAGATGCCCTTTATTATGTCGAGGAATTTTCCTTCAATTCTTATTTTGGTAAGAGTTTTTATCATAAATGGGTGTTGAACTTTGTCAAATGCCTTTTCTGCATCAATTGATAAGATCATGTGGTTTTTATCTTTTGTTTTATATATGTGATGGATTACATTAATGGTTTTTCTGATATTAAACCAGCCTTGCATACCTGGTATAAATCCCACTTGATCAGGGTGAATTATTTTTTTGATGTGTTGTTGGATTCTATTGGCTAGAATTTTGTTGAGGATTTTTGCATCTATGTTCATGAGGGATATAGGTCTAAAATTTTCTTTTTTTGTAATGTCTTTACCTGGTTTTGGTATCAGGGAGATGGTAGCTTCATAGAATGATTTGGGTAGTATTCCGTCATTTTCTATGCTTTGAAATACCTTCAGTAGTAGTGGTGTTAAGTCTTCTCTGAAGGTTTGGTAGAACTCTGCAGTGAAGCCGTCTGGGCCAGGACTTTTTTTTGTTGGAAGTTTTTTGATTACCGTTTCAATCTCTTTTTTTGTTATGGGTCTATTTAGTTGTTCTACTTCTGAATGTGTTAGTTTACGTAGGTAGTATTTTTCCAAGAATTTATCCATTTCTTCTAGGTTTTCAAATTTGTTAGAGTACAGTTTTTTGTAGTAATCTGAAATGATTCTTTTAATTTCATTTGGTTCTGTTGTGATGTGGTCCTTCTCGTTTCTTATTCGGGTTATTTGTTTCCTTTCCTGTTTTTCTTTAGTCAGTCTAGCCAATGGTTTATCAATTTTGTTAATTTTTTCAAAGAACCAGCTTTTGGCTTTGTTAATTCTTTCAATTGTTTTTCTGTTCTCTAATTCATTTAGTTCAGCTCTAATTTTTATTATTTGTTTTCTTCTGGAGCCTGATGGATTCTTTTGTTGCTCAGTGTTTATTTGTTCAAGTTGTCGGGACAGTTCTCTGATTTTGGCTCTTTCTTCTTTTTGTATGTGTGCATTTATCGATATAAATTGACCTCTGAGCACTGCTTTTGCTGTGTCCCAGAGGTTTTGATAGGAAGTATTTTTATTCTCGTTGCTTTCTATGAATTTCCTTATTCCCTCTTTGATGTCTTCTATAACCCAGTCTTTTTTCAGGAGGGTATTGTTCAGTTTCCAAGTATTTGATTTCTTTTCCCTAGTTTTTCTGTTATTGATTTCTAGCTTCATTGCCTTGTGGTCTGAGAAGATGCTTTGTAATATTTCGATGTTTTGGATTCTGCAAAGATTTGTTTTATGACCTAATATGTGGTCTATTCTAGAGAATGTTCCATGTGCGCTAGAAAAAAAAGTATATTTTGCAGCAGTTGGGTGGAGAGTTCTGTATAAGTCAATGAGGTCAAGTTGGTTGATTGTTGTAAGTAGGTCTTCCGTGTCTCTATTGAGCTTCTTACTGGATGTTCTGTCCTTCTCCGAAAGTGGTGTGTTGAAGTCTCCTACTATAAATGTGGAGGTGTCTATCTCACTTTTCAATTCTGTTAAAATTTAATTTATGTATCTTGCAGCCCTGTCATTGGGTGCATAAATATTTAATATGGTTATGTCTTCCTGATCAATTGTCCCTTTTATCATTATATAGTGTCCTTCTTTATCCTTTGTGGCGGATTTAAGTCTAAAGTCTATTTTGTCAGAAATTAATATTGCTACTCCTCTTCTTTTTTGCTTGTTATTTGCTTGATATATTTTTTTCCATCCTTTGAGTTTTAGTTTGTTTGTGTCTCTAAGTCTAAGGTGTGTCTCTTGTAGGCAGCATATAGATGGATCGTGTTTCTTTATCCAGTCCGTGACTCTCTGTCTCTTTATTGGTGCATTTAGTCCATTTACACTCAGCGTAATTATAGATAAATAAGTTTTTAGTGCTGTCATCTTGATGCCTTTTCATGTGAGTTGTTGGCCATTTCATTTTTCAACTTACTTTTTTGTGCTGAGACGTTTTTCTTAGTAGATCGTGAGATCCTCATTTTCATAATGTTTAACTTTATGTTAGTTGAGTCGTTACGTTTTTCTTGGCTTTTTTCTTGAGTTATGGAATTGATATTCCTTTTTGTGGTTACCTAATTATTTACCCCTATTTTTCTAGGTAAAAACCTATCTTGTATCGTTCTATATCACCTTGTATCACTCTCCATCTGGCAGTTCAATGCCTCCTATATTTAGTCCCTCTTTTTGATTATTGCGATCGTTTATCTATTGATTTCCATGATTTCCTGTTATGTGTATTATTTTGTTTATTTATTTATTTTTTAGAATTAATCTTCATTTGTTTGTTTTTGTGCTTTCCCTATTTGAGTTGCATTGATATCAGGACGTTCTGTTTTGTGACCTTGTATTGTGCTGGTACCTGATATTATTGGTCATCAGGCCAAACAATCTCCTTTAGCATTTCTTGCAGTCTTGGTTTAGTTTTTGCAAATTCTCTAAACTTGTGTTTATCTGTAAATATCTTAATTTCTCCTTCATATTTCAGAGAGAGTTTTGCTGGATATATGATCCTTGGTTGGCAGTTTTTCTCCTTCAGTGCTCTGTATATGTCGTCCCATTCCCTTCTTGCCTGCATGGTTTCTGCTGAGTAGTCTGAACTTATTCTTATTGATTCTCCCTTGAAGGAAACCTTTCTTTTCTCTCTGGCTGCTTTTAAAATTTTCTGTTCGTCTTTGTTTTTGGCAAGTTTGATGATAATATGTCTTGGTGTTTTTCTTTTTGTATCAATCTTAAATGGGGTTCGATGAGCATCTTGGATAGATATCCTTTCGTCTTTCATGATGTCAGGGAAGTTTTGTGTCAGGAGTTCTTCAACTATTTTCTCTGTGTTTTCTGTCCCCCCTCCCTGTTCTGGGACTCCAATCACTCGCAAGTTATCCTTCTTGATAGAGTCCCACATGATTCTTAGCGTTTCTTCATTTTTTTTAATTCTTTTATCTGATTTTTTTTCAGCTATGTTGGTGTTGATTCCCTGGTCCTCCAGAAGTCCCAGTCTACATTCTAATTGCTCGAGTCTGCTCCTCTGACTTCCTATTGCGTTATCTAATTCTGTAATTTTGTTGTTAATCTTTTGGATTTCTACATGCTGTCTCTCTATGGATTCTTGCAACTTATTAATTTTTCCACTATGTTCTTGAATAATCTTTTTGAGTTCTTCAACAGTTTTATTGGTGTGTTCCTTGGTTTTTTCTGCAGTTAGCCTAATTTCATTTGTGATGTCTTTAAGCATTCTGTAAATTAGTTTTTTATATTCTGTGTCTGATAATTCCAGGATTGTATCTTCATTTGGGAAAGATTTTGATTCTTTTGTTTGGGGGGTTGGAGAAGCTGTCATGGTCTGTTTCTTTATGTGGTTTGATATGGACTGCTGTCTCCGAGCCATCACTGGGAAACTAGTTTTTCCAGGTAATCAGCTAAAAAAAAACGCAGTCAGGTCCCTATCTGAATTCTCCCTCTGGCTCAGGGTATTCGGATGTTAATGGAGCCACCTGGGGAGGGTGGGGGAGGGATCAGAGAGCTAGCAGTGTAGCACCTCAGAATATAGAGCTGATCCCCACGTTCACGCTTTGCCCGCGTCTGCCAAAATCCCGGCGGGAAGGCTCCCCAGCTGGAATGCTGCTCTCCCCGCTCCAAGACCAGTCACTTCCTCTCGGGGACTTCTCCCTCCGGCGCGCCGCTCCGCTTGTGCGAACTGGGTGGGCGTCGCCCTCACGAACAGCTGGGCCCGCCCCCCGGGTCTATTCAGGGGAATGCGCTCACGCCCCGCCCGCACTCGCCAAAATCCCAGCGGGACGGCTCCCCGGCTGGGACGCTGCTCTCCCTGCTCCGAGACCAGTCACTTCCTCCCAGGGACTTCTTCTTCCGGTGGGCCCCACCGCTCGCGTGAACTGGTGGGCGTCGCCCAGACGAACGGCTGGGCCTGCCCCTGGGGTCGCTTTAGGGAAATATAGCTGATCCCCATGCTCGCACCACACCCGCTTCCCGTCAAAGTCCCGGTGGGACGGCTCCCCAGATGGGACTCTGCTCTCCCTGGTCCAAGATCAGTCACTGCCTCCTGGGTGCTTCTCCCACCAGCTGCACCGCTACGCCGCCCGTGCCAACTGGCTAGGCTCTCTCCTGGGATGAGTTCGGGGGGTAGGGCTGGGCCCCTTGTCTGTGCCGTCTGCCCCCCTGGGCTCTGCCCCAGATCGGGCTCCAAAGGTCACCTGCCTGGTACGCTGGCTCCTGGTTCTGAAAACGATCGCTGTCTGCCTGTATTTGTTCGTTCTCTGTCTCTAAGTCTGTGTTTGTTGTTCAGAGTTTGTAGATTGTTACGCATGTGATCGATTCACTTGTTTTTCCGAGTCCTTGTTGCAAGAGGGATCCACAGTAGCGTCCAGCTAGTCCGCCATCTTGGCCCCGCCTCCCCAGTGACTTTCTTTTAAGATCTACCTTATGTGGAGTTTGATGAGCATCTTGGATAGATATCTTCTCATTTTTCACAATACCAGGGAAGTTTTCTGCCAACAAATCTTCAACAATTCTCTCTGTATTTTCTGTTATCCCTCCCTGTTCTGGTACTCCAATCACTCGTAGGTTATTTTTCTTGATACAGTCCCACATGATTCTTAAGATTTCTTCATTTTTTTTAATTCTTTTATCTGATTTTTCTTCAAATATATTAGTGCCAAGTGATTTATCTTCAAGTTCAGCAATTCTAGCTTCTACTTGCTCAATTCTGCTCCTCTGACTTTCTACTGAGTTATCTAATTCTGTAATTTTATTTTTAATCTTCTGAATTTCTGATTGCTGTCTGTCTATGGATTTTTCCAGCTTATTAAACTTTTCATTATGTTCCTGAATAATCTTTCTAATGTCTTCAGTTGCTTTATCTGTGTGTTCCTTGGGTTGTTCTGCGTATTGCCTCATTTCTTTCCTGATGTTTTGAAGGGTTCAGTATATTAAACTTTTGTATTCTGGATCTGGTAATTCCAGGAATGTACTTTCATCTAGAAGATCCCTGGATTCTTTGTTTTGAGAGCCTGTTGAGGTGATCATGGCCTGTTTCTATATGTGACTTGATACTGACTGTTTTTTCTGAGCCATCTATAAGTTATTGTATCAGTTTATGCTTGCTTACTGTGTTGTAGCTGCTTGCTTTGTTTTGTTTTGGTATACCCCTATGGGTTGCTTGAGTGAGCTAGCTTGATTATTTTCACCTTTGGAGCTCTGATGTTCTGTCCCCAGCTGGCTAGAGCTGTTATCATGTATATCAGTCTAGGAGTCCATTCAGTTTTCTTGTATGAATTCAGCTCAGGTTTTCTGGTAGCTGATATCAAGTGTGTGGTACAGGCTCTGTCCTACAGTCTTAGAGGGGCACGGGTGATTGGTGTATATACTGGTATCTGATTGCAGCAGAGGGTCACGCTCTGACCAAGGCAGGGGGCTGAGAACCGACCGCCAAGTGTCTCTGAGGAAAACGTGTCTCTCTTCCTTAGGGCATGCTGTTGGGTGGGTTATACAGAGGGACCATGGGCACACAGAGTTTTTGGTTGTGAGGACTGGGAGGTACCAGTTATCTTTGGACCCCCGTCGCAGGTGGCTGGGTGACCTGAGTGGAGCGACCAGTCCTTAGGTCCCTTATGCAGGTAGGTGAGGACCTTGTTTAATAGGCAAAGCAATATCAAACATCAAACACCCACCTCTCCACTGCACAGCTGAAATGGTTGGAGTTTTTCAGCAAGGGCCTGTTCTCCCAAAATAGGCCCACACAGGTCCATGCAGAAGGGAAAGGTGCTCAAGGTCTATGGACGGTTTATTCCTGGACAGAAGCTGCTTCTGTCCTGGGCTCCCCTGGTTAATGGAGGTAGCAAATTATCTTTTCCCCCCAACTGCAAATTTTTTCCTTCCCCAAGGCCGGGAGGTGGCTCTAGGTGCTCACCAGGGTCTATCTCGGGCCCAGGGATTCAGCCACTGAAGCCGCCTCGGGGGTGGGGGGGGCGTGGTAAAATATACACAAGTCTTAGCTTTTTGCCAAGAGCGTGCAGTTTTCCTCAGGTTCCAGAGGTGTGAGTGGGCTGTGTGGCTGGGTGCTTCTCCCTGAGGAAACTGCAGCTGAATGCTAGGACCAGCCCGCCACCACTGCCACTCCGGGAATGGTGCCTGAGAGCTCCCCATGATTCAGGTCCCCTAACTCCTGTCCACTTCTGAATGGCCTCTTCCTCCCCCTGCCCCTCAGTTCATTGTCTAAGCTTGCCTTTGATTCTCAGGGCTCCCAGCCTGTCACAAATATACTCGTTTCACTTGTTTTTTGGGGTGTTTGTTGTAAAGAGGGCTCGACGGAAGCTTCTGCCTATTCCACCATCTTGGCTCCACCCCCCAAAAAAATGTTGGTTTTATGTGTAGATACCACCAGATTTGCAAACACACTGGAGTACTGATTTTTTTTTTTTACTAGAATAGACTTCAGTTTCATGCACTCAAGTATACACACTTTGATTCACTTGCCCTCAAAAGAGAACTTTGTCCCTTCAGATCTGAGTTTTAAACCATACGGCGTTCATTTGATTCATAACACAAATAGCTACAATACAACAAATTCTTAGAAAATCTAATTATAAACGAAAAAAAAAATGCATTTTTGCCTGAGACAAGTATTTGTTGAGGAGGGAGAAGCAAAGTCTAGTCTATTAAGTTAGATAATCAGTAAGAAGAGTGCTTATCATAGAAGGTTTTTACGTGATTTTAGTCTGCTATATCGTCCAAACTGAAGGTCAAAATATTTTCTTTCTTCTAAAAGTAATTTATTGTTTGGGGTTTTGCTTAGAGGACACTGAAAATACATTAGAAAATATGCTCAAAATGCCCATAACGTAAATACAGTAGCAGATCTTTGTGCAGCCGTTTCTAGCCATGTTCCTCAATTCAAGACTAAGACACAAAGCCAGAAAAATTCAATAACTAACTCTGGGAGATGACAGAGAGGAGGGAAGATGGTCAGTTTCAAGTATGTGGCTCTGTGACCTGGCTTAATCCGGAGCTAAAACTTAAAAACAGCTAGATAATTGATTCTTTACCCTTTTAGGTGGGATCTCACAAGGGAACCTGATAAAGCTGTGAAACCCTGGCTATGGAAAAACAAACAACTGCACACACATACACACAGACACACATATAACGTAGCATATAAATCTAGAAAGATCATAAATCCTTTAAAGCCAGATTAGTATATGGGATCTCCCAAACTCACTGCCATCAAGTCAATTCTGACTCATAGCAACCCTATAGGAGAGAGTACAGCTGCCCCATAGAGTTTCCAAGGAGCTCCTGGTGGATTCAAACTGCCAACCTTTTGGTTAGCAGCCGTAGCACTTAACCGCTATACCACTAGGGTTTCCTATGGGATATGGGATCTTGGGTACCTATAAAAAAAATCAGGAGTAGTGTAAGGCAGTCCTTAAGAGTAGTATATGCTCTGGCATTACACAGAGCTCAGTTTGATTTCTGGCTCTGCCACTTGTAGCTGCAGAGTTTTAAGCAAGCTACTTAACCTTCTAAGTCTCAGTTTTCTCATCTATGAAATGGGGTCAGTGATAGTGTTTACCTCATAGGGTCAAGGTGAGAATTAAAGAGATAATGTATATAAAAGGATTAGCACAATTTTTTAACATAATAAGGACTCAATACTATTAGTTATTACTAGCTTAATTAGTTAGTAACTGGTTCATTAATAGCTCTTACTGTTAGTTATTACTTATGTTGCTTCCATTTTTTCTACATGACCAACAACATTACAGATGATCAGTCTAAAAAAACACTGTGTTCTGATATAAATAGAGCCCTGGTGGTGCAGTGATTAAGCGTTTGGTTGTTAACCAAAAGGTCGGTAGTTCAAATCTACCAGCTGCTTCTTGGAAACACTATGGAGCAGTTCTACTCTGACCTCTAGGGTCGCTATGAGTTGGAATTGACTCGATGGCAAGAGGTTTAGATTGGTTTTATATACAAATGTAAACTGTTTCTCCAAGAATTGTATATACAATCTTTTGCAAATTTTCAATGTGAAGACCAGTGGAAAGAGACAAACATAAGTTGGTGCTGCTCTTTATTCGGGTACTAATTCACAGCCACTCTGCACTCCCCATTTTGAGAGTACACTCATGAGTCAGGACACAAATTTATCTAGCATGCTGTTTTTCTAAGAAACAGTAGTGGCCTTGTGGGTCGATAAATACTACCAGGCTCTTTATTGATCTGATGCCATTTCTGGAGACACTGTTGTTGACCTTAATACTCCTTACCCCTTGTCCATATTTCCTTGAATGGGTCAAAGATGCATTAACAAAAGAAATGATAGGAAATCTTGCAGATAAATTACTGAGCTATTGCAAATTTACTTAACCTCCACCCCTCCCCACCCCCCTGCAAAAGGCCAACAGATAACAGTGTTTCCCCTGGTTTTGAACACTCTTTTTCCTTTATCATCCTCTGAGTTATTCTCCACCATGCCTCTACTGTCCTTTTTGCTTAACCTAGGCTCCTCACCTTTGTCCCTGTGAAAGCTGGCATTTGCATCAAGAGCATTCTTTTTGTTGTCGTTGTTAACCAAACAACCAATCAGAGTAAATTTTCAAATCTTTTCTCCATAGTGTTTATTGCAACAGGCTCAAAGATTCATTTGGTTGTTGCTATTGTTGCTAGGCATAAGACATGGTTTCTTTCATTCTTTTCCCAATTCACAACCACTTTGGATACTTGAAAGTGCAGAAATCTAGTCTCCCTCCAGACAACCAGAAGTTTACTGTGTTGACGTGAAAATTTAAATGTCTTTGCAAATTGGAATCCTTCCAAAGGCCTTGCAAAATTAAGGCCAGAGTAGTATTGGATGTGCGGATGTAGGGGTTAGATCTTTGTTTTCCAAAACTTCTCATTGCTAGTGTGTTTATACATTACGTAACTTAAATAAAATGCCTCTCCAGTTCATTCCATTGCTTATTTTACCTTTGTTTTAGCATCATAATTTCTGTTTTTTAACACTTAATGCAAATATTACAGCCATAAAATTCTTATCTCAAATAATTATTTAATCTTCGGACAATATCCTAACTGCAAGCAAGTTAGGCCCCTGATGTGTGACTACCGTCAAGACCAGACAGCATTCATAGTGCTTATTACATGGTAGGAGCTGTGGTCCACTGCTGCCACACATCATCTCATTTTATTTTTGCCACACTCTTAGGAGGACAGTTAACCCTCCGATTTTATAGGTGATTTAAACAAAGGCTCCAAGAGTTTAAGTGAAGTACCCTTGCTCAGTTAGTGTAAAGTTGTGATTTTTAACTCAAGTTTATCTTGATCTGAAGCCCTTGTTTCTCTGACTAACCAGGAGGGATCCAATTGGTTTCATCAGATACAATGAAGGAACTTTATAAAATTATGTATTTTGAGTCCCTGAAGACCCTAGTTCAATAGATCTGGGTGAAGCCTTGTAAACTGGTAAGGGCTCAACTAATGCATCTATTGCTAACCTATTAGTTACGCTGCTTCAGTTTTTCTAAGAGGACCAAGAACACTAGAGAAGAGGTTATTAATATGCAAACCATCGTTTAAGAATGCAAATGTGCATCTCTCTGGAAAGGGTTCCATAACCTTTCTTAGATTCTCAAAGAAGCCCTTGAACCAAGAAGGTTAAAAACCACTGAATAGTAGCAAACAGAAGTTGGTTTACTCCATTCTTTATCAAGGTTCCTACTCACATCCAACTAATCCCCACTCACCATTTTGGAACAGCAGTGTGCTCAGACAAGGTGTGTTGATTTCCCATATTGTTACTCCAAGCCCTTTACATCACTAGTTGTCTCTAAGTCTTTTTATCATTCAAATTTAAATACCTTTCAGGCCATTCCATTTTCATGTAATGCTCTTCATCTATTCCATAGCTTCATGAGATTTTTTTGTTGTTGTTGTTAAAATATACACAGCAAAACCCAATTCCATTACACAGTTCCTAGACATAATGATCAGTGACATTGGTTAAATTCTTTACATTGTGTCAACATTCTCATTATTTCTGTTCTAGTTGTTTCACTTCCATTTACTTAATCTTCTTGCCCCCCAACCTTCTCATCTAAGCTTTAAAATAGCTGTTGACCCTTTGGTCCTATATATATATATATATATATCCACATACATATTATTGTTATTACTATTTAACACAATTCTCAAGGGTGAATTTGGGCCAAACTGTTACTTAGTTTAAAGGTGACTTCAGGGGATAATTTCAATCCATGGTTTGAAGAGCAACTCAGGGCCATAGTCTTGGGGACTGACTCCTTCAGCCTTAATAGGTTCAGTAAATCTGGGTTCTTTAAGAATTTGAAGTTCTGTTCCAGACTTTTCTCACTTTTTCTCAAGATTCATCTATTCTGTTCCTGATCAGAATGTTTAGTAATGGTAGCTGAGCACCATCTAGATCTTCTGGTCTCAAGTTGGAGGAGACAGTGGTTCATGTAGTCCTATAATCCAGTTCCTTTTCTGATACTTGAGTTTTCTTCTTTCTCTTTTGTTCCAGATGAATAAAGATCATTAATTGTGTCTAGATGGCCACTCATAGGCTTTTAAGACCTCAGACACTACTCACCATATTGGCAGGTAGAACATAAACTTTATGTCAATGGACTGGATTGTCCAAAGAGACCACGGCCCTGAGCCCCCAAACCGAAAGAACTAATCCTCATGGGATTTTTTAAGCCTATGTGATTCAGATTCAGAGCCATGTACTGAGCCTCTTGGTGTAATGCTATTCCTATTTATTAACTAACACCACTTACTGGCCTGAAATAATAAAAGGAATCCTAAATACATTTAATTTGTGCACAGAAAATAGAGTAACCCGTAAATAGGATACATGTTACTACTACAACTAAATTAATAATTGCTATAACTTTTGCATACTTTTCATCTGCCAAGTTGCTTATGAACGTGAATCCCTGATCACTAGAAATACCGTCCTTGGTGTGATGGGTCCTAGCACCAAGACCCATCCATTCAACTGATTCATGAATGTGACGGAGCATACACTGTTGGTTCCCTATCACTCATTGCCTACTTCTTTCTGATTCATTGGTTGCAATGTATCCAGCCCTATAGAATGAATTGTCATAGATCCAAGCCATACCCCTTTGCCAATAATTGTTGTAGGAGTGAGCATATGACTCAGTTCTGACCAGTCAGGCATAAGGAAAGAACTGCCGGGTATTCAGGGAGAGACTTTCCTCCCTGATGTGAGAATAGTGCTCAAGGAGAAAGGTCCCTTGCACCCCCATTCTCTGCCTTCCTACTAGGGACATACTCATGCGAGGAAACAATGCTTGGAGATGAGCAGCTATTCTGAAATCATGATGAGAGACAATGCTGACCCAATGAGTATGGCAGAAAAAAAAGAAAGATCTTGATTCTTTATGACAATGTTGATCTCCAGACCAGCACTGAGATTGTCCACCTCCAGTATCCTAGTTAATAAATAATACGTGATCATATGGTTTAAGCTGTTTACTTTCAATCAAGAGCATCCTAACAAATACAAATAATGATAAACTCTTTCCAGCTATGCACATAGCTATTCACAGACATCCCACTCCTCCCCATAATTGTTACCAACAAGAGAGTATACATCAGGGATAGTCTAACAAGCAGACATAGCCCTAGTGGCACAGTGGTTAAGAACTCCACTGCTAACAAAAAGGTTGGCAGTTTGAATCCACCAGCCACTTCTGCAAAACCCTATAGGGCAGTTCTACTCTATCCACAGGGTAGCTATGAGTCGGAATCCACTTGATGGCAACTGGTCTGGTTTAACCAGCACACAGATAAGAATAAGTTAGTCTTCTTAGGAATGGAATCAGCAGACCAGGGGAACACTGTTTTGCTTATAGCCAAAAGTTTAAGTTAGATGAATGTTTACTAAATAAAAATTGAAATTAATAAATTCTTAAAAAGTTTCAGGAAATTCAAGTCTAGAAGTAATGGTTCTGAGTCCTGGCTCCAAACATAATTCTTTTTGTCTGTCTCTCTCAAGACAAGCATATACAAAAAATATATATTTGCGATAGCACAGAGCACAAAAAGAAAATCCCTTTGTTTGACATTGTCAAATACAAAAACAGATCCATGCCAGCTTCAACTCTGTACAAATAGTGTATGCTTTTTTTCAAAGAGGATTCAGGTTTATATATTGATCTAAACCTATTATTAAGCATTATTGTTTTCAGAAAAAGTAGAACAATTTTTGTCAGCTTCAAAGCTGGGATTATACAAAGACATTCGATCATATCTACTATAATTTTTCTCACAAGTATATATATAATCACATTAATCAGTTTCCAGCAAGTATGAAAGAATATGAAGTAATGTCTAGAAGCTGTGATAGAGGATATCATGGAAGGTAGGGAAATGGTTGCCAGACATGACATCAAACAAAACATTTTATGTGCAGTTAAAGATATCCACAATTGATTGTCCCACTGCAATGGTAAAATTTTCTTTGGTTCCTTCAGGTTAATGAGAATCCTGAGCAATTCATTAAAAACAAGCATTTAAACAAGATGAAATGATACAATGTTTAGAAGACCGCTGTATTCATACTGTCCACAATGAATACAGGCTTACATAATTGGGCATGATTTTAGCAAGAATTCACAAATGCTCCCGTTTTATAAGCACGATATCATTGAAAGGATGCAATCAGGGATGTTTCTTCTTCAGTTCACCTTGGATGATTTATTTTAAATGACTGCATACAAACCTGATTTAAAACATGCTCAGTGGTTTATATAAATTTGTAACAATATATATTACGTATGAGGAAAAGAATATATACCTATTCACTTGGTCCAAATTTTGTTGTTGTTTTGTTTTGTTTTTGTGTTTCCTTTACCGAGCACTTACTTTTAGAAGCTCTACCAAAGAACTCTGTTATGAGAAATACACCAGATAATAGGTATTTGGGGGCTCGACCAATGTGACAACTATGAAAGACCTGTCATAGAAGACAAGGGCCAGTTAAACTGGTGAAGCAACAGGAATGAAAGTCAGAAAACTTCAGTTCTCCTCCTGGCCCTGACACTAACTATTATGTACCGTGGGAAGAAACTACCTAACTTATTACGATAACTAACATTTACTTAGTGCTTGTGGTGTGATAGAAATTTTACCAAGAATTTAAAAGGGATTTTTTATGTTCTAGATCCCACTTTGGTGAGTGGCGTCTGGGGCCCTGAAAGCCAGAGAGCAGCTGTCTAATATGCATCAATTGGTCCCAACCCATCTGGAGCAAAGGAGAATGAAGAACACCAAAGACACAAGGAAAATATTAGCCCAAGAGACAGAAAGGACCACATAAACCAGAGATTCCATCAGCCTGAGACCAGAACTAGATGGTGCCCGGCTACCACCAATTACTGCCCTGACAGGGAGCACAACAGAGAGTCCCTGACGGAGCAGGGCAACAGTGGGGTGCAGAACTCAAATTCTAGTAAAAAGATCAGACTTAATGGTCTGACAGACTGGAGGAGCCCTGGAAGACATGGCCCCAGGACTCTCTATTAGCCCAGAACTGAAAGCATTCCCGAAGCCAACTCTTCAGACAGGGATTGGACTGGACTTTTTTTTTTTTTTAATAGGACATAGAATGACACTCCTGAGGAGAGTGCTTTTTGGCTCCAGTAGATACATGAGACTAGATGGGCAGCTCCTGTCTGAAGGTGAGATGAGAAGGCAAAAAGGGACGGGAGCTGATTGAATGGACTTGGGAAACCTGGGGTGGAAAGGATAGGTGTGCTGTCACATTATAGGGAGAGCAACTAGGGTCACATAACAATGTGTGTGGATTTTCGTATGAGAAACTAACATGAACTGTAAACTTTCATTTAAAGCATATATATATTATATATATGTGTGTATATATTATATAGGGGTTTCTCATTGAAGCAACGTATTTTTATATAGGGGTTTCTCATTGAAGCAACATATTTTTCCTTTTTGGGACTGAAAATCATTGGTCTCATTTTCACCTCAGGATACTGAAGAGCAGAACTTCCATCTAAGTCCACATAGATAAGAATTGGTAGAACCAGTATTTAAGCCTATTCTAATCCCAAAACCAAGCATGACCACATAGTGCCTCCCTCCTCTCTTAACCTCACTTTCCTTTCGTATACAATTAGAAATTCCAATAAGATAATTTCTAATGCTCCTTTCTGTTTTAACATCTTTTTAACATCTATGTTTCCAAATACTGTGCCCTTAACTTATAATACAGCAAGAATGATGTCTTAAATATGAATATATATACATATATTATGGCAAAGTTCCATTTAATAAACATTAATTCAGTACCATGGATTTACCAAGTATAATATTATGACACATAAAACATGGTACATCAAACCATATATAAAAAAATATTCAAGGAGGGAAAGCTTCCAGTTGACAAGTGTCAACAGATCGTTTTACTGATACAAAACAAATGCTAGGATGGAGATATTCTTAGGCCATTTTTATGAGGAAGCACAAAGGACTTATTCCGTCTTAAAATAAAAGGGGATGGAAGAAGAGGTCAGAAAAATCTTCCTCCAAAAGGCAATGTCCAAGGTGACACTTGAACAGCGAGTAGGAGTCAGCCAGAAAAGGAGGAAATGGAAACTACAGGAAAAAAAGGTACAGAGCAATGGAACAGAATGATACTTGTGGGAAACAAATATTTTGATGTTGCCGGAGTCTCACATGTGAGGCAGGATATAGTACGTGATGAAACTAGATAACAAGGCAAGGCTACATCATGGAGGAATTTAAGTGTTAATTTTAAAAGCATAGATTCTACCCTATAGAGTCACAAGCAGCAAATAAACTGCACATGTATCACCTTTCCCTAACCTGTGCCCATGCCAGTCATCACTAAAAGATTACCAATCTTACCCTACTGAACCTAGTCGCAGTCTGACAATCCTCCTCAAATCAGTGCTCCAAGCAACCAACCTAATGACTGGACTTTGCGATTAAGATGGATCCCATCTGCCATTCCAACTATAGTTGATAGGCAGCTTACCATATGCTAGTGTTGGGCTGGCTGTGTACAGTTAACCAGGGAGCTTGTTAAAAATATAGTTCCAAATTTAGTATATCGTGAATCAAAATTGACTCATTGGCAATGGTTTTTGTTTTGTTTTGGGGGGCGTTGAGTAGGGCTCAAGAGTCTATATTTTTAATAAGTTTCACAGGTAGTCTTAGTGTAATGCCAAGTTTGGGAGCCTTTTGGGACAAATGGAATGACATAACTCAGAAGTTAGAAAGTGGTACATTTGACTTTCAGATAAGTTTTAGAGGTTTGGCTAAATGATTTTTGTACTTTATATTGGTTACGAATATTTAAAAATTGGGGAAAAAATCACGTAAAAATCAGGATTTCTTGCTTCTTTTAAGAAATTTGAATATCTGGACTTCCATTCCACCATGGTAACAACCAGCTAGAGTTGACCCAAACTGCCTCGTTTAGATGGAACATGCACTTACTATTTTGTCACAGTCCTTTTTGTTCTCTGATGTCTCCCTACCACTGCAAATAAATAATCACTGCTATTTGCCATTGTGATTTTACTGTTGTTTTGATAATTCAGAGAGTATGTAGAGATAAAAGGAAAGTAAAATATTTATTGGGCGCTTGTCTTTGTCAAAAGCAGGAAAACAAATGACAGACCAAAAAGGTCATGTGTTCACATTAAAAAAAAAAAAAAAGGGTGTTCTGATATAAATAGCCTTGGAGGTAGAAAAGTCAGTGATATTAGGGCATCAAGTACTGTCTCACGAAATTTCAAGAAAGATTAACGATGTCCTTGTGCAATGGCTTCGCCAAACAACTGTAAGTCAGTTTCACAATTTTAATGATACCAAGGAAGTTTCATTCTCCCACTGTTTTCTCATACGTTAAAAAGCAAAAGTTCAGTAGAATTGCACAGAAAGAAAGTCCAGCCCAGAACATGACACTACTTGCTGCAGTGCAGAATTTAGTATGATAGGGCTGGGTGCCGTTTGTCAGCAAAATCTCCTCATTACAACAAGGCTTCAGCTCTAATGAGGACCTCGACATTATCCTAAAACATGTGCTATGGCAAGACCAGTCCCAAGTTTAGTGGTTTGTGAGCAATCCTATTATACACCCTGACTATCTGTGATCTCATAATTGGTACTCCAATTGTAATCTAAAAATACAAATTATCTTAGGCTAAGTTTTAGAAGTAATCACTTCATTACACTTCATGGCAAGCAGTTCTATGTGAGAAAAGCCATGACATTTTAAAAAAAGTTTTAATTATATAAATATATGTGAAAATATTCCAGTTATAAACATTTTAAACAACAATGAAATATGTTGTTGTTCTTGTTAGGTGCCATCGAGTCGGTTCTGACTCATAGCGGCTTTATGTACAACAGAAGGAAATACTGCCGGGTGTCCTGCACCATCCTCACAATCCCTGCTACGCTTAAGCCCATTGTTGCAGCCACCATGTCAATCAATCTCATTGAGGGTCTTTCTCTCCTTCAATGACCCTCTGCTTTATGAAGCATGACGTCCTTCTCCAGGGACTGATCCCTCTTGACAACATGTCCAAATTATGTGAGACAAAGTCTCGCCATCCTTGCTTCTAAGGAGCATTCTGGTTGTACTTTTTCCAAGACAGATCTGTTCCTTCTTTTGGCAATCTATGCTATATTCAATATTCTTCTCCAACACCACAATCAAAGGCGTCAGTTCTTCTTCAGTCTTCCTTATTCATTGTCCAGCTTTCACATGCATAGGAGGCGATTGAAAACACCTTGGCTTGGGTTAGGCACACCTTAGTCTTCAAGGTGACATTTTTGCTTTTCAACACTTTAAAGTGGTCTTTTGCAGCCAATTTGCCCAGTGCAGTGCATATTTTGATTTCTTGGCTGCTGCTTCCATGGGTGTTGATTGTGGATCCAAGTAAAACGAAATCCATGACAACTTCAATCTTTTCCCCATTTATCACGATGTTGCTTATTGGTCTACTGGTAAGGATTTTTGTTTTCTTTATGTTGAGGTGTAATCCATACTGAAGGCTGTGGTCTTTGATCTTCCTCAGTATGTGCTTCAAGTCCTCTTCACTTTCAGTAAGCAAGGTTGTGTCATCTGCATAACACAGGTTCTTAATGAGTCTTCCTCTAATCCTGATGCCCCTTTCTTCCTCATATGGTCCAGGTTTTCAGATTATTTGCTTAGCATACAGATTGAATAGGTATGGTAAAAAGGATACAACCCTGAAGCACACCTTTCCTGACTTTAAATCATACAGTATCCCCTTGTTTGGTTCGAACAACCACCTCCTCTTGATTTATATGCAGGTTCCTCATGAGCACAATTAAGTGTTCTGGGATTTCCATTCTTTGCAATGTTATCCATAATTTGTTACAATCCACACAGTTGAATGCCTTTTTATACTCGATAAAACAGAAGTAAACATCTTTCTGTTATTCTCTGCTTTCAGCCGGGATCCATCTGAAATCAGCAACGATATCCCTAGATCCACGTCCTCTTCTGAATCCGGCTTGAATTTCTGGCAGTTCCCTGTCAATATACTGCTGCAGCTGCTTTTGAATGATCTTCAGCAAAATTTTACGTGCGTG
Source organism: Elephas maximus indicus (assembly GCF_024166365.1). Taxonomy (NCBI): domain Eukaryota; kingdom Metazoa; phylum Chordata; class Mammalia; order Proboscidea; family Elephantidae; genus Elephas; species Elephas maximus. The sequence goes on from NC_064824.1 coordinate 54,951,746, forward strand.
ATATTAACAATGTTGCTCGATAATTTCCACATTTGGTGGGATCACCTTTCTTGTGAATGGGCATAAATATAGATCTCATTTAGTTGGTTGGCCAGGTAGCTCTCTTTCAAATGTCTTGACACAGATGAATGAGTATTTCCAGCGCTGCAGTCGTTTGTTGAAACATCTCGATTGGTATTCCGCCCATTTCTGGAGCCTTGTTTTTCACCAATGCCTTCAGTGCAGCTTGGATTTCTTCCTTCAGTACTGCTGGTTCTTGCTCATATGGTACCTCCCAAAATGGTTGAACGTTGACCAATTCTTTTTGGTATAGTGACTCTGTGTATTCCTTCCATCTTCTTTTGAAGCTTACTGAATCTTTTAGTAATTTCCCCATAGAGTCCTTCAATATTGCAACTCAAGGCTTGAATTCTTTCTTCAGTTCTTTTAGCTTGAGAAATGCAGAATATGTTCTTCCCTTTTGGTTTTTCACCTCCAGGTCTTTGTATGTGTCATTATAATAGTTTACTTTGTCTTCACGAGCTGCCCTTTGAAATCTTCTGTTCAGCTCTTTCACTTCATCATTTCTTCCTTTTGCTTTAGCTCCTCGACATTCAAGAGCAAGTTTCAGAGTCTCTTCTGAGATCCATTTTGGTCTTTACTTTCTTTCCTGTCTTTTTAACGACCTCTCGCTTTCTTCATGTGGAATGTCCTTGATGTCATTCCACAACTTGTGTGGTCTTCAGTCATTAGTCTTCTGGCCTTGTTCTGATATTGAGCTTTTCCATTGTCTCTTCTCACAAACGTAGTGATTTGATTCCCGTGTATTACATCTGATGAGGTTCATGTATATAGTCGCATTTATGTTGGTGAAAAAAGGTATTTTCAATGAAAAAGTCACTGGTCTTGCAAAATTCTATCATGTGATCTCCGGCATTGTTTCTATGACTAATGCCATATACTCCTACTACCGATCCTTCTTCTTTGTTTCCAACTTCAACATTCCTATCACCAGTAATTATCAATGTATCCTGACTGCATGTTTGAACAATTTCAGACTGACCCTGCTGGTATTTGAATATCGGTGACAAAGCTTCCAGCAACACAGCAAAACGCAAGCCCCTACAATATGGCAAACTGACAGACATGTGGGGGACCAGAAGGTATAGAGAATAAAAAGTGAAAAATCTACCTTAATCCCCACCCACCTCAACCCTACTCTGACACACACATACACTCACCAACCCTGCTCTCCTTATCAGAATCATTCTAAATTAACACGTAGATGTGCATTTTTCCAGGCATTTTCCTATGTACTTTTGGTTAGCATATTTCTCTTCAAATGGAAACACAATATACTTTTTTGTTCTGCAGCTTTCATTTTCATTTAACAATGTGTTGGGGGAATCTCTCTATGTCAGAATTTACCACATGGTTTTAAACCCTTGTGTAGCATTCCATAGCAACCGTTCCTCTATTGATGACTATTTAGATTGTTTCTACTTCTTTATAATGTTGATATTAACTCCTTAAACATATATCTTTGTGCACATGCCCGAGTATGTAGAAAAGAGATCTAGAAATGGCATTTGCCAGTTCTAAGTATATGTATGATGTAATTTTTTAGGAACTCACAAATTACATTCGAACTGCAGTGTATGATTACCTAATTTCCCATGCTGTTTGGCAATTAGAAATCATTAAATGTTTGCCTACCTGAAGAACAAAAATACAGCTCTTTGTTAATCTGCACTTGAACACGTTTTCATGTTTTTAATAATCATTTGTAATTCTTTAAATTTTTATTAGATTATCTTTTCCTTCTTAATTTGTATGAAATCTTCAGATATAAAGGCTATTATCTTTTTATTATATGTGTTGCATTTTTTTTTAAACCAGACTGACAATTCTCTTCACTTTGTTTTTGGCATATATTGCAGAGAAATTCTGGATTTTTAAGGATTAAAATCAATTATGGCTTCTGAGTTTTGTGAATTCCTAGGAAAGTTTTACCTCCTCAGGGCCACAAATATATCATCCTTTATTTTCTATACCTTTTATTACTTACCAGGCCTGTTGGCCTGGGGTTGAGCCTATCACTAGATGGATGTGGGTTTGTAGCCTTCTTGGAAAACTTGATGGATGCTGGACACAAGCAGAATTCTTCAGGGTACAGGTGGCGATATGTGGTGCACAATTAGGAGGCAGGCCCCTCTACAACCCTTAACATTATCCAGTCTGAAAGTCAAGTGGCATTGAGAGTGTGGAGTGCCAAGACACAGCACCTTAGAATGACATTTCCATTTAGTGCACCCTCAGCATTGATACAACTCCTCTCCAGATCAGGAGAGAGAGATGTCTCATTGTGACTCTACATGAATGCTCGCTTTAAAAATAATAATTTTATTAAAAAGTATGATTATTGTTAACAATAGTACTATTGTTAATAATAAGAATAACAAGAATATTATCAGTTATTAATAACAACAATAATAATAGCAGTAACAACAATAATAATACCTAACATCAAGTACTTACTATGTACCAGGCACATTACATGTATCATCTTATTCTCACAGTAAACCTATGATGTTGGCATTACTACTACTGTGCCTGTCACCATCTACTCACATTTCCTGAAAGTGCCACAGCTGGTAAATAGAAGAGCCAGAATTTAAATCAAAATCTGTCTGACTTCAGAAGCCAAGGTAATAACCACAGATTTATCCTGCCTCATGTTTGGATGGTTTATAAAATGCCCCCTGGGAATGTCCAAAAAACAACTGAAGGCTGATGTCCCCAAATCTGGTAAGTAGGGATTTGTGTCATATAAGTTGAGCACTAAATCAATATAAATAGATTCAAGCATTGATATGGAATAGTACACATGCAAAGATACCAAAATAAGTTTAAGATCTAGATGTGAAGAAAAAAAAATTTTTTAAACGATAGAAATACTAGAAACACCAAGTGATTTTCTTAAACAATTTGGAAGAGGAAATAAAATGTTTGACTATCAAACAAATCTCAGAAACCACTTTAAAAAGATAATAAATTCCACTACATTAAAGTCAAAATTTTGTGCATCACAAAAATGACTGCAAAGACGTGAGATAAATAAAAATCCTGGGGAAAAAAAAATTTGCAACTAATATTACTGGTAAAAACTCAATAGTCTTTTAAAAAAAAAGCCAATAGTCTTAAATGAAAAGAGTTTGCATAACTTAACAAGACCAAGAATCAAATTAGGAAAAAATGAAAGATTAATATTAATATTAATATTAATAGGGTAATACAAATGGTTCTAGAACATGAATTGTTTTTCAGTCTTGTAATTTTAAAAACAGAAAATAAAATCATGAGATGTCATTACCATCTACCAGTTTGGCAAAGAAAATAATCTATATTGAACAGAATTGAGAGAAAATACCCTCTTAACATTACTGGTATGTTGATATAACCTCTGTGCAGGGCAATTTTACAAGATTTTTCAAAATAAAGTTGCATATACTCTTTGATGCACAAATTCCATATTTAAGTATGTATTATGGATTAAATTGTGTCCCCCAGAAAGGTGTCAACTTGGCTAGGCCATGATTTCCAGTATCGTGTGATTGTCCACCATTTTGTCATCTGATATGATTTTCGTATGTGTTGTAAATCCTATCTCTATGATGTTAATGAGGTGGGATTAGTGGCAATTATGTTAATGAGGCAGGACTCAATGTACAAGATTAGATTGTGTTTTAAACCAATCTCTTTTGAGATATAAAAAAGAGAAGACAGCAGAGAGACATGGGACCTCGTATTATCAAGAAAGCAGCGCCAGGACCACATCCTCTGGACTCGGGTTTCCTAGGCAGAGAAGCCCTGAGTCCAGGGGAAAACTGATGACAAGGACATTCCCTCAGAGCTGACAGAGAGAGAAGGCCTTCCTCTGGAGCCAGCACCCTGAATTCGGACTTCTAGCCTGGTCAACTTTGAAATAATAAATTTCTCTTTGTTAAAACCATCCACTTATGGTATTTCTGTTATAGCAGCACTAGATAACTAAGATGGTATGATTCTACATATATGATGACGTATGTACAAAGATACCTGCTGTCACATTTATTGTAATAGCAAAGATGGGAAGCAATTTAATAGCAGACTAATTAATGGGATTAAATAAATTACAGTATAGCCATAGCCCAGTACCATCGTATAAGGCAATAAATACCTTTGAGTCGATTTCAACTCATAGCAACCCTATAGGACAGAGTAGAACTGCCCCACAGGGGTTTCAAGGAGCGGCTGGTGGATTCGAACTGTCAACGTTTTGGTCAGCAGCTGTAGCTCCTAAGCACTGTGCCACCAGGGCTCCATAAGGCAAACATTACAGCAATATAAAAGTAAGCAGCTTAAATAAACTCAGTTATTCCTAAGTTAAAAAGCAAGGTACAGAGGAAAGTATAGATTGTGATAACATACATGAGTAAAAATTGTATACATATGACTCACACATACACTCACACACAGAGAAAATATCTGGAAGAATTCATAAGAAAATGGTCATATTAGTCGTCTTCAGAAAGGGAAACTGAGTGCTTAGGAAATAGCAGTGGCAGAGAGATTGATTTTTCACTATCTACTGGTCTATACCTTTTAAATTTTGAATTAAGTACATATAATACCTATTAAAACTTTCATTATTAATGTTATAGGAAAATTAACAAGAATATTTTCACTAGGTTGGGTTTTTTTAATAGAAAAAATATTGATGACTTAAATGTCTATCAATAAAGTTATTTTTTAAATGATATCTGGAATACCACATAGCTGTTAAAACTGATTTTTTACAGATGTTTACTTTTAAGATTAAAAAAAATTAGGTTACCATACAGTATGTATAATACGATCCCAATGTTGGTAAAACAAAGCTGTATAAGTGTATGTGTATACATGCATGAAGATATATTTGTGAAAGAGGGCCTGGTATTTCACACACTATGAATAGCTACCTGAGAAATTAGGGGTGAGAAGTGGGTGATCACGCTTGAGTTTTGTTTTTCTTTTTCCACTTATGTGTTGTTTGAATTTTTATAAGATCATAGTTACCTTTACGATTCTTCATAATCTCATAATACTTAAGTCATAACTTAAATCATTGAGACCTTGTTTGTGTTCAGGGCTGGAGAAACCAGAGACTTGGTTTGTTGTTGTAGTTAGGTGCCATTGAGTCAATTGAGACTCAAAGCGATACTATGTGCAACAGAACAAAACAGTTTCCTGTCCTGCTCCATCCTCACAGTCTTCGTTATGCTTGAGCCCATTTTTGCAGCCACTGTGTCAATCCATCTCATTGAGGATCTTTCTCTCTTTAGCTGACCCCTCTACTTAAGCAAGCATGATATCCTTCTCTAGGGACTGGTCCTTCCCGATAACATGTTCAAAGTATGTGAGAGGAAGTCTCACCATCCTTGCCTTTAAGGAGCTTTCTGGCTGTACTTCTGCCAAGACAGATTTGTTTGTTCTTTTGTCAGTCCATGCTATATTCAATAATCTTCGCCAACACTGTAATTGAAAGGCATCAATTGTTCTTCGGTCTTCTTTATTCGTTGTCCAGCTTTTGCATACATATACCAAGCCAAAAACTAAACCCACTGCCATCAAGTCAATTCCGACTCATAGTAACCCTACAGGACAGAGTAGAACGGCCTCATTAAGTTTCCAAGGAGTACCTGGTGGGTTCAAACTGCTGACCTCTTTGTTAGCAGCTGTAGCACTTAACCACTACACCTCCAGGGTTTTCGCATGCCTATAAGGTGACTGAAAACACCATGGCTTGGGTCAGGCACACTTTAGTCCTTAAAGTGACATCTTTACTTCTTAACAGTTTCAAGAGGTCTCTTGTAGCAGATTTTCCCAATGCAATACGTCATCTGATTTCTCGACTGCTGCTTGCATGGGAATTGCTTATGGGTCCAAGTAAAACGAAATCCTTGGCAACTTCAATCCTTTCTCTGCTTATCATAATGTTGCTTATTGGTGAAGTTATGAGGATTTTGTTTCCTTTATGTTGAGGCGTAATCCATACTGAAGGCTGTAGTCCTTGATCTTATCAGCAACTACTTCAAGTCCTCTTCACTTTCAGCAAGCAAGTTTGTGTCATCTGCATTACGCGGGTTGTTAATGAGTCTTCCTCCAATCCTGACACTCCCTTCTTCTTCATGTAGTCTAGATTCTCGGATTATTTGCTCAGCATACAGATTGAGTAGGTATGGTAAAAGGATATAACCCTGATGCACACTTTTCCTGATTTTAAACCATGCAGTATCCCTTTGTTCTGTTTGAACGACTGCCTCTTTATCTATGCATAGCACAATTAAGTGTTCTGGAATTCCCGTTCTTCACAATGTTATCCATAACTGGTTATGATCCACGCAGTCAAATACCTTTGCATAGTCAATGAAACACAGGTAAACATCTTTCTGGTATTCTCTGCTTTCAGCCAGGATCCATCTGACATCAGCAATGATATCCCTGGTTCCATGTTCTCTTCTGAATCCTTTCAATGTACTGATCAATCCACTTTTGAATGACCTTCAGCAAAATTTTATTTGTGCGTGGTATTAATGATATTGTTTGATACTTTCACATTCTCTTGAATCACCTTTCTTTGGAATAGACATAAATATGGATCTCTTCTGGTCAGTTGGGCAAGTAGCTGTCTTCCAAATTTCTTGGCATAGATGAGTGAGCACCTCCATTTGTTGAAACATCTCAATTGGTATTCTGTCAATTCCTGGAGCCTTGTTTTTCACCAATGTCTTCAGTGCAGCTTGGTCTTCTTCCTTCATTACCATCAGTTCTTGACCATATGCTATGCTAACTTGCTAATTATATAATATTAAGATATGTTACGTATGATTTTTCTTTGAATTTCCTGGTAATGGATGTTTTCCACTGTGTTATCTACATGATATATTCAAACATTAGTAAATACATAAAAAATCACTAAGAAATATTTATTTGTTTGCCATATGTTAAAGTTCATATGCTGAAATTAACCCATGGTCAACCTTTTAGACCTCTAGGAGAAGGAATGCTTGATAAACAATATAAAGCACTTGTGGGTTAAAAACAACAACTGGGATTTCAAATTAAGAAGAAAACAGTCTCAATTCTAACTCCAAATTTTTACACAATATATTCATACTTTTGAAACCCTGTGTCAGGCCAATTTACGGATGGCCTGATGAGCCACAGGAAAATAGTCCCACTTAGCTCATGAATCTAAAATAGTTACTCCAAATAGTTATTAATGCAACTTCTCCAGGCATCTGCCTTACCCCAAGAGAGTATCTTACCCATAAGTTTGAATCTTGCTCAAAAGCAAAATAGGTAGATTGATACCATGTGTTTAAGAGAAGCTGCCTTGTAATGAAGTCCCCTGGGTACTTCATAATCAAAATTCCTTACCCCAGAGAAGGCTTGAAATAAATTCACTTGAAGAAAATTCTTTTCTGTAATTAATAGAGTTTATTAGGGAGACCATGTTCTATAGAGTTCACTACTGAATAGCATTAAGCATCCTAAACTACAAGAAGATTTTCATTTCCAGATATTGTTTAATCCCAGTTATCAATGGCCAGCATGCATGTTTTCTACATGTTCTTTAAAAAAAAAACCATTGCCGTCTAGGCAATTCCAATACTTAGTGACCCCAGAGAACAGAGTAGAACTGTCCCATAGGGTTTCCAAGGCTGTAAATTTTACAGAAGCAGACTGCCACATCTTTCTCCCACAGAGCAGCTGATGGGTTCAAACCACTGACCTTTCAGTTGGCAGCCGAGTGCTTCACCACTGTACCACCAGAGCTCCTTTCTTTAGTATACCTGAATCTTTAGTTGTATTCAACAGATACGAATCAACAATGAGTTTTCAATTTTCAAAAGAAATCACTTATTTATCTTGTTATATCCCTAAAGAACTAATCGTGGATGAGAATGGACTGCTACAAGGACTGAAGAAGGTTAAATCAAGTCCTGATCAAAGTTATTCAAGTATGGTTCAACTTTGATCCAAGGATGTGGGTATTTAACTTTACTGTTTTTATATACTAAAGAACATACAGTATGTATTTTTTTTTATTGTGGTAAAATATACATATATGGAAACGCTGCTGGCATAATGGTTAGTAGCTACGCCTGCTAACAAAAAGGTCAGCAGTTCGAATCCATCAGGCGCTCCTTGGAAACTCTATGGGGCAGTTTTACTCTGTCCTATAGGGTCTCTATGAGTCAGAATCGACTCGACGGCAATGAGTTTTTTTTTTTTAAATATACATATATATGTAGATAGATATAAATATAGGAGCCCTGGTGGTGCAGTGGTTAAAGTGCTCAACTGCTAACTGAAAGGTCAGTGGTTCAAATCTACCAACCACTCTGCCGAAGAAAGACAAGGCAGCTTGCTTCCATAAATATTTATACCCTTGGAAACTCTATCGTGGCAGTTCTCAGAAGCCCCCCATCTTGTTCTCTTTCAACCTCAACCCCCTTCCCTCACCAAAGGTAACTACAGTCCTGCCTTTGAATAATATGCATGATCTTCCCCTGCTTTTGAATTTCATATAAATGGAATCACACAGTTTATACACTTTTGTCTTTGGTTTTTTTTGCTCTCCACCATCTCTACCACTTGTCTGTTTGTTGTACTATGGTGGCTTACATGTTGCTGAAATTCTTGAAGCTATGCCGCCAGCATTTCAAATACCTGTAGGGCCACCCATGATGGACAGATTTCAGGATCTTCCAGACTAAGACAAACTGGGAAGAAAGATCCTTGAGCTACTTCTGAGAATCAGCCAATAAAAATCTTATGGATCACACTCACACAAAATATATGCATATGAGTTCTTATCAAAGCTCTGTCAAGAATTGACTGAGTACCCAAAGGAAAGTCAGTTCCTCTCAATGGGCGTCACTTCCCTCATTTTTCAAAGTGATGGGTTATAATTAAATTTTCTCTAAGGTTTCACCAGATGTAAGTCAATATAAAGGAGTGTTTAAGAGACCATCCTCGATCATACATACTAGCTATATAACTTTAGGCAAATTATTAACTTTTTGTGCCTCAGTTTCCTCATTATGAAAATTAGGATAATATATATAAAAATATTGGGAGTTGTCAATGAGTTAATAATGTGTCAAGGGCTTAACACATGCTCAGTAATAATGATGACAATGACAAAGAAGATGATGATGGTGGTGATGATGATTTTATGAACCAAGCATTGCATAAGGAGAAGGCAAGATAAAAAATGCTTGGATAATCTATAAATTGCATAGAATTCTAAAAAAAAAAAAAAATGAAGTTTCATTGTATATAGTAGTCCAAAGGAGAAATTCAATTAAGACTTTTTGCAATATGTCTCGTGTACTTTTTTAAATCAATTTTAAGGCAAGTTATGCCTTAAAAGTAAACACTTTTCTTTGGACAAATAAATCCCTAGTTTCATTAATTATCTGAACTATCAAAATTACATTGAGTTTAATATTTTGCTTCAAGTGTAGGTACTGAAAAACAGCCAAATGTAAACTTTTTTTTGGAAACACAAACTTATTGAAAGTGGTATCAAATATATAATTCCTTATCTTGTTTTTATCCATGCTTTTCTTTCCACCATCCTTACTTTATCATTTGGTTATAAAACATTGATCATTAAAGAGTGGGCCTTTTATCCAACTGAGTTATGAAACATGAGACTGGCATGTAGAAGATGTAAATGGAAGCCGAGACATGTGCATTATATTTCTAGCTCTCCCCATTGTCTTACCTTGCTACCCTTGGTCAAGGTTATGAATTGCTCTGTGTCCAAATACATGATTCTTAAAAGAAAACTATAAGTATCTTTCCCACATCATTCAAAGAAAAGCAAGAATCTATAGTTGATACCTCATCTTCAGAGTCAAAGATCCAGCCTTCCTTGGTAATTAACATATTAAGAGTCTTCAAAATCTCAAAATCAAGACCTCGTGGATCTCTTTTTTAGTCCTCTTTTTTTTTTTTATCATGAACAGAATTACCACTAACAAAAAATTTTATTTTATAAATGCGCCCTCAGAAATATTTAGCTACAAACTCTTGCAAACAAAGACCCTCCACGGGTCAATGAAGTAGCCATGCGCCACATAGGGATAGGAGTTTCTAACACCAAGATCCATAACCCCTCTGCTCAGATAACTAGCAATGTCACTCTTAGTTGAATGTGCCCATCAGTTCCTTTCCTGATTCCTAGGGCCTCCTTTCTCATTAGTGTAGCTAGTCGCTGGAGAAGCATAGCCTCGTGACTGACAACATGAAGTAACTTAGACAGGCCTACAGGAAGTGCTGTTTTCCCAAAAGATGGTGAAACTCCAGCTTGATGTTTTCCAGCTCAAGTCCATGTCCCTCTGGGACTGTGAGGATATAAGATTAAAAGCCACTCCCTTGAAAAAAAAAAGGCCACTCCCTTTTGGTTTGCAGGAACCCTGTAGCAGATTAAGGACTGGAGCTATTAGCAACACATTACAGTCCTATCAGTGTACACAAACCAATAAGAGACGAGAGAAGATAAGCAAGAGTAAGGGATAACGTTATTTTCAATTAAAGGTATGGTGGTCTTTAAAACAGGCAAAACAGGCTGTTAAACTCAATCACACTCTTAGGGAGAAATTCAAATTAACTGTGTTTGTTTCAAATTCTTTGGTGTGTCCCTTAACATTTCCGAGGCTACCTCCCAGTTCAGGTGGATAAAACCAGGCCTCAGCAAAATTATCAATAGGTTATTTTGGTTCAAACCTAAGGCCTGAATTGTTTTTCTGTGAATAAAGTACATGAGCTTTAGTTAATAGACTCAGTGACTTCTATTTTGGGTGCTTAGAGGCTCATTTTTATGTATTGTCTGGATGTTGTTTTTCAAAATTTGAGATTGCTGAATTAGTGAGCTATTGTAGCTAATAAGCACATTTATTATTGCTCACACAGTTGTTCAGTCATCTCCGTGTCTATTAAGACTGTCAGGAAGTGTAAATTTCCAAAGAACAAAGGCTCTGCCTAAGCCACTCTCACAAGTCCTGCTCAGCATAGGCCATATAGCAGGCACATCCTTAATGTCAAGTAATAGCAATGAAAGAGCTGTCTAGTGACAAAAATTAAAATCCATATTTTCCCACTTGACATAGAGCTCCATGAGGGCAAAAACAGTGGCTCCTTTACCTTGGACCTTGCAGGAATTTGAAATACTGGTGGCAGAGCTTCCAGCATCACAGCCACACACAAGCCACCACAGTATGACAAACTGCCAGGCAGGTGCTTTGGACATGTCATCAAAAGGGATCACTCACTGGAGGAGGACAACATGTTTGTTGAAGTAGGGGGCCACTGAGGATGAGGGAAACATTTGGTGAGATGGATTGGCACAGTAGCCTCAAGGATAGACTTGAACATGAGGGTGACCGTGACCAGGCAACATTTCGTTCTGCTTAAATAATGTCTCCATGAGTCAGAGCGGCCTCCACTGCAGCTATCCACCTACCTATCTAATCTATCTACTTATCCATCTCCTTTACCTTTGTAATGCAAGCACTGAATTCAGAGCCTGGCATGTTGTATATTAGTTGCCTTAATCACTTATTTCCTGACAGTGAACAAGTAAATTTCCTGACAATGAATAAATTAACCCACTCATAAAACAATGCAGTGTGCTGCAGTGATTAGAACACTTTCCCTCTCTAAGTCCGGTTTCCTCATCTCTAAATCAAGTATAATAATCGCTCTCCTGCAGGGTAATTGTAAGGAGAAAATGAAATAACACATTAACACAGGACCTGGCCCATAGCAAATACTCTGAGGGTGTTTGCTGAGCTAGAGTCTTAGAGACTTTTTACTGAGTTAATAGGCAAGGAAAGAGCATTGAGTTCTACCCACTGGCAAAGTTTACTTGGATCAAAACAGAAGGTGGAGATAAACTTTCCCTAGTTTTGGAGGACAGACTAAAGGCATAACAGCAAACATTTTTGAGGAGAGCAACTTGCAACAGTCTAGACTCTTCAAGCCATATAATGGGCGTCAAGTTGTTCAAGGACACTAGGTAGCACAACTGAAACTCAGGTTTCTAAACCTTCTTGGGCTAGCACCTCCACTCTGCCCAGCCAAAAGACTACTACAGTGAATCCCCATCACCAGCTTCACATTTCAAGAGCCTGAATGTTTTAGAATTATCCAAATCCCTTGTGTTTCTCTTTTTCTCCTTTAGATACAATGCTTATTTTAACTGATGATACCATTCAAACCTGCTTCAGGGAAGTGGCAAAGTGAGAGAGAGAAAATTATAGCAAAATCTATCAAATTTATTATTTACTAGCTAGAAATAGGGCTAGTGGGACCGAAAAAGGTGGCATCAAAACCACGGTTTTTAAACCATCCCTATCCCCTGTTACTCTGGTAAATTGAGAGGGACTAGGACTATTCTTCTCAGGTTCTGAAAGATACAAAGTATACTTTTACTCAAATTAATAAGCTAATGAATTTAGAGTGTACTTTCCTCTTTGATAAAGGAATCTGAGCCCAAGGTTAGTGAAATAAAAATCTTGAGCAAAGTGACAACAACAAAACAAACAAAACCAACTTCTCAGAGAAAGTCTTTTTCACTGTGACAAAAGTCACAGTGATGGAGCTAATGATCAAATTTATTAAATTTCCCAGGTTGGCACACCAGGTCCACTCATTTACCACAACAAGAGAGCACCCTGTGTCCACGGCTCTGAGTCTTATTTTGGATTATTTTGAGAGGGTAAACACATCTCCTGCTCTAAATAGTGACAACATGTGCCACTGAAGACATTCATTGCTTACCATCTGGAACTTCCCGGATATTCAACAGCACTTATCGGTACTCATGTGGAGGCTTTGTTTGATGACAATCAACTTAGTCTCGTGTTGGAACAGCACTATCACTCTGTCCCACTGCTCAATATGATTCCTGCTGGGTTCCAGGAATTGTCCCCAGTGTGATGTCTCAAGAGCAATGAAAAACTGCCCTATTTTGTATGCCTTTATTATTATTATTATTTCAAAACCATCAAAACAAATTATGGACAGCAAACGACTTTTTTTTTTTAATTCACCAAGCCCCTCCCCCTCAAGCTGTTAGTGTCAACTGCAGCCTTAGATGAGAAGAAACCAGAAACAGTAGGGTGGACAAAGAGAGAATGAAACACTGAGGCATGTAATAAAACACTAAATCCTTCTGACCAACATCTGTAATCCCAAATAGCTATTCTCAGGCTCAAAAAATGCTCAGAATCAGTCTCCTTTAAAATACATGGCAGCCTAATGGCTTGGTCTGAGGGGTGCCTGGAGTCCTTCTGCCCCCAAAACACTCACTCTGTCATTTTCCATGGTCCTAAAATCCTGTTTCTAAGGTTTTATTATTTGGGGTGAAGGCGTATGGCTTGTTAGGATAGAGATACTCCTAAAACTCATTAATATTAGGCCACAACCCACTTACTCTACATCTCACAGGCAACCCATTATCAAGAGTGAGTTCTGATGGGGGTTTTCCTCAGTTTCCAGAGATACCAGACTGGAGCTTTTCAAACTTTGGTGTGCGCACAGATCACTTGGGGGATCGTGTTAAAGTACAGATTCTGATTCAGTAGGTCCAGGGCAGGGTCCAAAGTTGTATATTCATATAAGTTTCTTCATACTAATGCTGCGGGTGCATAGACCACACTTTGAATAAGTAGCTCCAGGATACTTCCCAAAGTCTCCTAGATTGGGACTCAAGACCAGGGATTGGCAAACTTCTGTAAAGGGACAGAAGATAATAAATATTTTAGGATTTGTGGACCAAAGGGTCTTGGTTGCAACCACTCAACTCTATAATCATAACAAGACAGTATCCATAGACAGTACATTAAAAATAGGGGTGGCTGTGTTCCAATAAAACTTTACAAAAACAGGTAGCCAACTGGGTTCAGCCATGGGCCATAGTGTGCTGACCTCCTGCTCTACACACCAAGGCAAGAAGAGCAACCAGTAAGCTTGTGACACTCCCTCCATCCCCCCTCCAAAGTCTTATACATAATTAAGGATGCCTCAGGATACAGGGGTCTGGAAATTTGTCACAACTGATGACACAGAGCCTGAATAAGTGATATCAATACATGTCTTTAAAAAGAATAACAGTATTAGCTAGTATGTATTGAGTAATTGCTATATGGCAATCAATAAAGGGCTTAACATAAATTAATTTTTTAATCCTCACAACAACCTTGGGATAGGGATACTAGGGATACTATTACCATCCCCATATTCCAGATGAAGAAATTGACACACATTAAATTGTCTAAATTGTCTAAGGCTTTATTAAATCTAGGCAGACTGGCTCTAGAACGGCACTCCTTGCTACTGTGCCATACAGCCTCTCAACAAAGTTGACATTTGCTTTGGAATCCAAATTCACATTAGAACTGTGGCATTATCTTTTTATTGAGGAACATGGTTGGCTTCTACTGCCTTCAGGTCTTAATCATTTTGTCTCTGGATTGATTCCTCTATTTCCAGTCTTGCCCTCCTCTAAATCTAAAGCATTCTCCACATTATGGTTATTTTTGATTCACTTGTTCTTTTCTCCCAATTAGCCATCTTTAATCTTCTGGAGAATAAGGACAACTGTGCCTTTTTTTTCTCTAGATTCCCAGGGTCCAACAGAATGCTTAGCACCAAGTAGGTATTTAATAAATATTTAGCACCCACAAGTAGATCAGGGGAAGTCATTTCATCAACCCTTAAAGTGCTCTCTCAAATATCACCTCCTCCATGAAGTTTTTCCAAAATCCTGAGGCTAGCGTAATATCTCCTTACTCTATTTCCTAGCTCTATGGTTGTAATTTTTTGTTTTTGAATATTTTACTGTGGTTTGGGTGGCTATGGTCATGATTTATGGTAACATTTATTGCACTGAATTCTTTGGAGGGAGCAGGTTAATACATTTCTGACTCCTCAAAGGCAGAAACAGTGTCATTACTAGCCTTGTATCTCAGAGCCTAGCACACCTGGCATATAGTAGGTTCTCAGTAAATATTTGGAGACTAAAGAGGAGCCCTGGTGGCACAGTGGTTAGAGTGATCAACTGCTAACCATAAGGTCAGCCATTCAAAACTCACCAGCAGTTCTTCAAGAGAGGTATGTGGCAGTCAGCTTCCATAGAGATTTATATCCCTTATGGGGTCACTATGAGTCTGAATCAATTCATACATAGCGGGTTTGGTTTGGTTTTGCTTAAATGAAGAACAGCACTTTTGGAAATGCTTGGAAACACTGTTATTTCATATAAAAACTGTCTTAGTCATCTAGTGCTGCTATAATAGAAATACCACAAGTGGATGGCTTTTACAAAGAGAAATTTATTCTCTCATAGTCTAGTAGGTTACAAGTCTAAATTCAAGCTGTCGGGTTTCTCTCTCTTCAGCTCTGGAGGAAGGTCCTTGTCATTAACCTTTCCCTAATCAAGGAGCTTCTCAGGCTCAGGGACCCCAGGTCCAAGAACGCACTATGCTTCCTGTGCCGCTTTCTTGGTGGTATGAGGTCCCTGTGTCCCTCTGCTTGCTTCTCTCTTTTATATCTCAAAAGAGATTGGTTTAAGACACCATCTAATCTTGTAGATCTCATCCATATAATTGCCACTAATCCAACTCATTAGAGCATAGTGGTAGGATTTACAACACATAGGGAAATCACATCAGATGACAAAATGGTAGACAATCAGACAATTCTGGGAATCATGACCTAGCCAAGCTGACAGATATTTTTGGAGGACACAATTCAATCCTTGAAAAAGACTAATATCCTTACATTGATTGAATGACTACTGAAACTGACTACTACATCAATATTAGAAAGCAGCTGAAAATTAGCAATTTGCTCTAATAGTCCTTACAATTATTTGGTTACTAAGCACAAACTCTTTCAAAAAATCACAAGTTATTTTTTAAGTCACTGAAATAATCTTTTTAATGTGTTTCTACACTGGCCCCCCAAACTCTAACCCCTAACCAGCAATCTTGTGAAATCTATTAATTTGTAGTTATTTTAATTCCTACAGTACTTGACAGATTAAAACAGTTTTATAATTCTGCTTTCCTGCTCCATGCAGAATCTAAGAATTTGTGTTTAGATTTGAGTTCTGGATATATGCTTAGCCCAGTCCAACAAATGCATTTGAAGGAACTACTGGGGCTCCACATCTGCTATCAAGCTCCAGCCTCTGCCTGACCTTTTGAACTGATTACAATTCTCTTTCCTGCAATTTCCAAATCCTTCTCAACACGTTGCTTGAGACAAAAAAAAAAAAAAAAGTTGCTGCAAAGTCTACTCCAAATCATGTGTGTCAGAGTAGAACTGTGCTCCATATGGTTTTCAGTGGCTGACTTTTCAGAAGTAGATCACCAGGTCTTTTTCTGAGGTACCTCTGGGTGGACTTGAACCCCCAACCTTTCAGTTAGCATCTGAGCATGTTAACCATTTGCAATACCCAGAGACTCCATTGATCAAGACAGATGCTATCAAATAACCAGATGAGATCTAGGAAGTATTCTGATGCCCAAGATCTGTCTGCCCACATTGCTGGCCTACCGTCCATGACATATTTACCCAAACACTGTCACTCTTTCGCTCCCATTCTTTCATATATATCTGAACCGTGGTAACAGCCCTGGTTCTGAAAATCTACAACAGTTATCAAGGTCCTTCTTTGTCCCAGTGCCTTGAAGTTTGCACTGCCCTTTAAACCATTGCAGGTCTCCAGGCTTCAATCTTTTGCCTAGACTTTGAGTCACTTACTCTTCACAAGAATTTTTCCTCCTGATAATGGGATTCAGAAGATTTGGTTCTAAAACTCGAACTACCAAGCTCTTGCAGTTTGAACTTCAGTAAGTGAAATTCCCCAAACAAAAAAAGGAGTAAATACTGAGAAGACTACTGGGAAACATGAACAAAAAAACCCTGAGAAGAATCCTGAAGTCCTGCTAAGCATGTACAATCTTCATCCTTTTCTTCAGCCCATCATCACTAACAGATTAAAAATCAGACAGATTAAAATATTTTATAACTCATTGTGAATTATAAATCACTGTGAGTACAATATTAGTTGATTGTCCTAATAGGACCCAAGTCCCCAAGGAGTATTTATTCCCTTGATTATGGGAAGTATTTAGAAGATGGGGTGATTCATACCTAAGATGTGTAATATTCTCAGCTCCAACCCTCCACCCTATTGCCCATGTTTAAGTCAGTGACTTTTACTAGATACACCTGAAACTCAAGGAACCAAAAAAAAAAAAAAAAAACCCATTGCCGTTGAGTTGATTCTGACTCATAGAGACCTTATAGGACAGAGTAAAACTGCCCCATTGGGTTTCCTAGGAGCTCCTGGAGGATTCAAACTGACAAGCTTTTGGTTAGCAGCCAAGCTCTTAACCACTAAGCCATGAGGGTTTCCACTCAAGGAACAGCCACATTCAATTGTTTATTGGTGTAAATTAACTTAAAAATGAGTAATATCTAGTCGCTAACATTTGTTGTCTCCCTCTTCCCAGCTCCTTTTCCCTGAAGAACTGCTCCTCCCTTATCCCATGTGATAAAGACCTAATTCATCATCAATATTTATTGGTTCACAAAATAGGCAATCAGAATCCCTTTCAGAGACTTTTTATACATGTGTGCTAAGCATAAACGTTCTCTGATCTTCTGAGAAAGAGCCCTGGTGGCAAAATGGTTAAGCACTGGGCTGCTAACCAAAATATTGGTGTTTAGAACCCACCCAGCAGCTCCACAGGAAAAAAGACCTAGCAATCTGCTCCTGTAAAGACTACAGCCTAGAAAACACTATGGGGCAGTTCTGCTCCATCACATTGGCTTGAGATGAAAACTGGCTTGATGTAAACTAACAACAATAACAATCTTAAGTGAAAAGTTGTACGGGCCACATAAAACTCGAGTTCATGACCATTATTCTCACCATGTGGAGAAAGCCTACCTAAAATTTCAAACGTAGAAGAAAGTAGAGCCAAGTGATGGAGAGAAAGAAACTCCTGATGACATTATCTGAGCATCTAGATCCATTCATGCCTGACCCATTCTACCATTGACCTCTTCAATTGCTTAAGTCAATAGGATTTGTTTTTTCTTAAAATAGTATGAGTTTCTGTCACTGGGAAAAAATCTGTGTATGTACACATAAATATATATTTACATATATAGCATATATATGTATATATGAAATATCATCTTGAAATATGAGCAATCCAACTGTAAATTAGAATATGCTCACTGGAGCTACCACTATATTCTAACTCACTGCACCTGAATTATTCCCCTGGGTTCCTACCAGGAGCCCTGGTGGCAAATTTGTTGAGCGCTTGGCTGCTAACCGAAAGATCAGCAGTTTGAACACACCAGCCAGGAGAAAGATGTGACGGTCTGCTTCTGTCAAGATTTACAACCTTGGAAACCCTATGGGGCAGTTCTACTGTGTCCTATAGGGTCACTATGAGTCTGAATCTACTTGATGGCAATGGGTTTGGCTTGGTTTTTGGGTTGGGTTCCTACTATCCAAGATGTAAGGATGAGCTATAAGATGCAAAGGCAAGAATCAATTTAATTAATTTCCCTTCCATCTGGTGGATCCACCTTCTGAATGAAGTTGCTGCTTTCTGTATATTACTCCTAAAGCTGTTAACATCCTTACCATTTACATGCCATGTACCCTCCTGCTTTATACTTATATTTTGAATACAGTGCTTCTCTCCTTGACTAAATCGAAGCCCCCTCACCCCAAAGATACAGATTATGTTTCACTCTTGTCTGGGTCCCCCAGAGCTCAGAGAAGAAGGTCTAACTGTTTCAAGAGTGGTTTCTTAGGATTTTTTGAGTTGTCACATGAAGTATTGATCTCCCTTAGAAGTTTGATTCAGTGATTCATTGAGATTCTGGAGTTTCATTAGAGACAGCAACTGCAAAGCAACTACTTAAACGAATTCAAGGTGAAAATAATTTGCCACAGTTGAATACGTGCTCAAGTCTACAATTTTGTAGACTCAGCTTCTTCAGATTAAGCACATTCCCTAGTTAAATATTCTGGGCAATTGTTCATTTATTTACTTCTGTGCAGTTGAACTCGAATAAAACTGGGAAAGGAGCATTCTGGTGAGTGGCTTATTGCTAACCTAAAAATCCCTTCATGTTCCACTCCCATTGCAAAGCCTTTTCTGAAATGTCTGTAGTCACTTCCTCATTACCGAGTAAACATAGAACATAATTTAATTTTTACTGGCTATATTTTTTTCTTTTTTTTATAAGATATTTTAGGGTCTTAATATCACCATTTGGAAAATCATGTCTTTTTGTCATTTAGATATAGAAAATGTAGAATATGGCCTACATCTCTTCAGCCCCAGGACACATACCAGAATATTTATTTTTACCTTAAATTTCTGATAGAATTGTTATCTTTGAACTTCTTTTTCTCACCTAGAAGCTGAATGTAGAGAAAAGATAAATCAAAGGATTTGCAGTTCTACCATATTGCTATTAAATTCGGATTTGGATAAAGTACAAATTTATGAACTAAGTTCTCTTTTATAAACTGTAGTAACTATATAGTCTTTTGTGATTCCCTCAGAAAGCCAGAGTCAGCACAATAAGATGCACAAATTCTATTATGCTACACACAACATCCAGGAAGCCAAAATTTTCCAAGACACAATTCCAAATGGAGGAATTGCCACTAGGCTTAGTTTAGCCAAGTCCATATTTGTTACAGTGGGAAGAAAAATAGGTCTTTAGGTGTATGTCTATTTTCCACAAGAAAGAGAATTGGAAAAGCAAACTTAAAGGCAGAACAGAAAAGGTCAATGAGAAAAACAGAGAGCCAGTTGGTGTGATGCAGAGGGGGAAGGAGCAAAACAAAGACGGCGTTCCTCATGAAACCTCATTAAAATCACAATTAACTAATACAAAAAGGCATAAAATCTATAACCACATAAAGAAGAGGAAAAGAGATCCCAGGCACAAAGTTTTGGAAACTGGAAAACATACGGATGGCTTAGCAGAACCAAAAGGATAAATCCTAAGGAAGCAGTGGGAAGAATTGACAAGCAGCTCATTCTTCACTACAGAAACTACACCTCTCCACCCCCACCCTCCCGCCCCCCAAGACTCAGGCATCGCTGGAACTAGGTGGAAACGGAGAGATGGGGGGATTAAAATCAGGATGATTGTTCCAAGACTATTTAAGAAACAGTAAGTCTTCAAGATCCCCTTACCCATTATAGAAGAAGACTAGAATTTATTCTCTGGAAAATGTGAATTCGAGGGTCTCTGGCCTACAGGACAACAGACACGGTTGACAATGGGTATCCTAAATACAAAAAATGAAGATGTGTAAAAGTTTGCATATTAAATCTTGAAACCCACTGCCTTTTGCCCACTTGGATTCCTAAGCATTGGCAGCCTGGCATATACCCTCCAGGCCAAAGATTGTAAGAATTTTCTCTAAGGAATTTGACAAGCCAAAGAGAAAATGCTTCAAGAGAATGACTTAGTGAGCTCTTTTAATTAAACAGCTCACCCCCACACAGAAAGCTCTCAGTCAGATTTTTAGGGCCACACTTTTACATATGATCATCAAACATCTGGGGTAGGACTCTGATATGAAAACCGAGATCAAAACTAATAAGAAAAAGATAACAGAGGAAAAAAAGAGCTTGTTTTCATGAAGTAGAAAAAAACCCCTATAATTAATATCCAGAAAAATAAAGGCAAATATTGTAACCATAGAACAAGAACAAGAATGTGTGTGTGTATACACATATATTCAGAAACAACCTTCAAAATCCTTATGAAGCTTAATGATCATAAAAAAAAAAAAATTTTTTTTTTTTTTTTTAGGAATGAAAAATTCCAAAGAATTGGAAGACACAGTTGTGGAAATCTCCCCCAAAAGTAGAACCATAAGACATAGTATGGAAAATAAAGAAGAAAACATAAACATAAGTAAACTTCAGGAACAGTTTGGGTGACCTAAAATCTGATTTATAGGAGTTCCAGAAAGCAAGAATAGAGAAAATGAGGGAAGGCAGTCATCAAAGGAATAATTCAAGTAAATTTTCCAAAACTGAATGGTACAATTTTCCAGACAGAAAGGACTCCTCAAAAGCTCGGTAGGATGGACTCAAAAAAGACTCACAGGGTATTAGATATCTCCTATGCATCACATTAGAGCGTCTTGATCTCCCTTGTCCCTTATTTCAGCCACTGCTGTGGTAACCAGCTCTGCCAGGACTCTGACAAGCTTCATATACATCTCATCTCATGTCAGCACTGCAGCCCAGTACTCTATTTGAGGCCCATATATGTACTAAACCAAAAGTACGGGCAAATAAATTTCTACAGGGCAAATCTTTGATCAGTGGGAAATCAGAGCTGATGAATAAACTTCTTTCACCTTTCTTACCTCAGATGGATGATCCTGAGGTGCACTTCATTTGCTTCTCGGAGGACAGTCCCATGATATCACACCATTAGTAACTCATCTTCCTATTGGCTCTACTTCTTTCTCTGCTACTCTCCCCTTGTGCCTCACTCCTGATTTCTGTATTTGCAGTCTCAACAAATTAGTAGAATAAGCTTCTCCCTCAAAGGAGCCCTGGTGGTGCAACAGTTAAGCACTTGGTTGCTAACGAAAAAGTTGGTGGTTCAAGCCCACCCAGCCACTCCACAGGAGAAAGACCAGGTAATCTGCTCCCGTAAAAGATTACAGCCAAGAAAATCCTCTAGGGCAGTTCTACTCCAACACATGGGCTTGCTAGGAGTCAGAATCAACTCGATGGCACCCAACAACCACAAGCCTTTGCCTCAAGTTACCTTACTGGGAAACCAAGGTTAAGACATAACAAGACATATCATGATAAAATTTTAGAACGTTAGGGATAAAGAAAAAATTCCAAAAACTTCCAAAGAGGTAAACATATGTTATACCCAAAGGATAAAGCACCACAATAGCAACGCTGGAAAGATGGAAGAAAATGAAGCAAGGCCTTCCAAGTTTTGAAGGAAAAAATATATATATCTCCAAGCTCTATAACTATACCCAGGTGCAAAAAAAGCATTCGATAAAATTCAATACCCATTTATCGAAAAAATCTTAGCAAATAAAGAAATTTCATTTCTCAAACAAAAAGTATACAACTACAACCAGCCAAACTACGAGTCAAATGTACAGGTGAGATAATCATATAGCTTCACAAAATAAATAAAATTTAAAAAAAAAACAAGCCAAAAGACCTCCCATGTATATTTTTTCAAAAAGTTACCAGAGGATTTACTCCAACAAAAATGAGTGGTAAACCAACAAAAAAGAAAGTATATGGTGTGCCAGAAATAGGACTATAACACAAGAGACAGACAAAGGTAATTTGCAGGATGATGATAAAGGGAGATTCCAGGAAAAATGTCACACACTGGATGAAAGGAAAAAAATCATATGATCCTCCCAACAGATAACAAGACAGATTAGAGCAAGTCAGAGGCTCTGGGAAAGACTTCTTCAATAAGATGATAGAAATACAATACCTAATCTTTAAACCTTAAACTTTAAACTGAAAATATCCCCTGAAGTCTTCTTTAAACCACACAATAGTTTAGCCTAATTAGTAAAGAAAGTCTGACCTGAGCATTGTGGTCTTTTAAAGAACTATCTCTATGGGATCAAATTAACAGCAACTTTAGGTCAGACTAGATAGCAAGCTTAGGGGGCAGTGAGTTTATGTTAATGGAGGAGGCACAATTTGGAAAAAGAGGGTGAGAATCGTTGTACAACTTGAAGAATTTAATCAATGTCACTGAATTGTACATGTAGAAATCGTTGGATTGGTGTATTTTTGCTGTGAATATTTTCAACAACCACAAAAATAAAATTAAATGTTTAGAAAAAAGAAAAAGTGAACATTTTAAAATGAGAAACAAACGACTATAGGAGATTTTGGAGATAAACTATTCCATGACTGTCTTGGTCATCTAGTACTGCTATAACAGAAATACCACAGGTGGATGGCTTTAACAAAGAGAAGTTTATTCTCTCACAGAGGTCCGAATTCAGGGCTTTGGCCCCAGGGGAAGACTTTCTTTCTCTGTCGGCTCTGGAGGAAGATCCTTGTCATCAGTCTTCCCTTGGCCTGGGAGCATCTTGGTGCAGGAATTACAGGTCCAAAGGATGTGCTCTGCTCCCAGCACTACTTTCTTGGTGGTAGGAAGTCCCCCTGTCCCTCTGCTCATTTCTTTCTTTTATATCTCAAAACAAATTTGCTTAAGACACAATCCAATCCTGTAGACTGAACCCTGCCTTATTAACATAACTGCCACCTATCCCACCTTATTAACCTCATAGAGGTAGGATTTATAGCACATAGGAAAATCACATCAGATGACAAAATGGTGGACAATCACACAATAATGGGAATCATGGCCTAGCCAAATTGTTACACATATTTTTGGGGGACACAATTCAATTCATGACAATGACCAAGTGGTACTACTGCAGAAATGCAAGGTTGGTTTAATATTTTAAATATCAATCTATATAATTCATCATATTAACAGAATAAAAGGAAAAAAAATCATATGATCATCCCAATGGGTGCAGAAAAAATATTTAGCAAATCTCAAAATCTATTCACAATAAAAATTCTGAGTAAACTAAGAGTAGAAAGGAATTTCCTTAACCTAATAAAAGGCTTTTACAAAAAACCTATAGCTAACTTCCTACTTAATGGTGAGAGTCTGAATGTTTTCCTTCTAAGATCAGGAACAAGACGGGATGTCTACTATTACCATTTCTATTTGATATTTTTTTTTTATTTGATATCGTAGTAGATTTCCTAGCCAGTGGAATGAGGCAATACAAGGAACTGAAAGCACACATATTATAAAAGTAAAAGTTTTTTTTATTCACACATAATTGCGTATGTCTATATCCTAATAAATCTATTTTATTATTTTTTTTTTTTTAGAAAGCCTCTTGGAACTAATGTGTGAATAGAAAGTTCTCAGGGAATAATATTAGAAAGAGTCTAAATTGAAAGCCACCAAATGACCAACACCTGGTAAACAGAGAAACAAATTGTAATGCATTCATAAAATAGAATACGGCCCAGAAAAGAAAAGGAACAAACTACCAGAGCACACAATAGCATAGATAATCTCAGATCCATTATGTTGAGAGAAAGAAGCCAGATAGAAAAAGTGTGTTCTGTAAGATTCCGTTCATATGAAAAACTAGAAAAAACAAACCTAATATATGATGATAGAAAAGAGATCAGTAGTTACTTAAAAGAAAAAAAAATTTTTTTTTTTTTTTTTTAAGCTGGGGTTATATGATGGGGACTAACTGAGAAGAGGTACAAGACTACCTTTTTTGGTGACAGAAATGTTCTGTATGTTAATTGTGGTAGTGATTCCACAGGTGTACCCATTGGTCAAAATTCATCATCTGTACACTTGAAATGTATATGCGTTTTATTGTATGTAAATTATACCAAAATAAAATTATTTTAAAACTAAATTAAAAGAGATAATAAATGGAGAGACACAAAAGGAAGAGGAAAAGGGGTACGTGAAAAAACAGAAAAAATTATGACAAAGTTAGGAAAAGGTAGAAGAGAAGAACATTGAAGAAAACAAGAAGGTAAAGTGGAGGAGTCTCAAATTAACTCTTTCAGGCTCACTACTATGGCCTTGGCACTTTACTATTTCCTTTAAACCTCACAACCTTGCAAGTTAAATATAATTATCCTACTTTATTGATATGGAAACTGAGACCCTGAGAGATCAAATGCTTGTCCAAATTTTCATATTTTGTCAGTGGCCCCCATACTCTTTCTACTACATGTTGCTAACATCCTTTGGAGGTTAATTTCCATGGGTTGGGTTTTCCAGATGCAGATGCTGAGACGGAGTTTGGCATGTTGTTGTTGTTAGTTCCAAGGAGTTGGCTCCAACTCATGGAGACCTTATATATAACAAAACTAAACATTACCTGGTCCATGATCTTTGGTATGTTTGAGTCCATGGTGCAGCTATTGTGTCAATCCATCCCACTGAGGGTACTCGTCACCTTCACTGATCCTCTACTTTGCCAAGCATGTTGTCCTTTTCTAGCAATTGGTCTTTTCTGATGACATGTCCAAAGTAAGTGAGCCAAAGTCTCACCTCCCTCACTTCTAAGGAGCACTCTGGCTGTTTTTCTTCTAAGGTAGATTTGTGTGTTCTTCAGACAGGGCATGGTATATTCAACAGACAGAAGAAGAATTGATGTATTTGAATTGTGGTGTTGGTCAACAATATTGAATATGCCAAAGTTTGGCATGCAGGTCAAACTGCCATGTATCCCAAGCCCTGGCATAGCCAAGCCTCTGGCATTGTCAGGGAACCACTAAAGAGTACATGGACATCAGAGTGACCCACATTAGACCAGAATGGTCAGGTCTTACTATCCTGGCCTTGACCAATCATTAAATATGGGCTATCCCAGGAAAGGTATCCCTTTGGTGAGATAGCCCATTTCAGCTGAAAGCTGAGAGCTGGGGGCCATCTGCTTACAGCTGGGGTGACAAGTTCTTTCTTGAAGAGGGATCTGAATGGCCCATCTCTATGTCTACCAAACACTAAAGATAAAGAAAAAAAATGCAGAAGAAAATATTCAGCTTTTCCCAGTAGAAAAAGTTCTAGTGTAGCTAAATCATCAAACTTTCCTTCCCCTGTCTGCAGGTCTGTGGGGAGGTCCTTGCCCAGAAGTCACCGACCTTTCACTGAAGTGATTCTACGACAAGCAAGGAAGGGAGTAGGAATCATATCAATAACAATAATAACAAAAACAATTACTACTATACTTTATGTGCCACTCATTGTTCAAAGCACTGTACATGTTTTAACTCATTTAAAACTCACACCAGCCCTCCAAGGTAGGTACTATTTTTAATCTCCACTTGACATCATAGAAACTGAGGAAGAGAGAGATTTAGTTTCTAGCCTAAGGCCACATATCTGGAGGGAGAACAGCAGAGTTTCACACTCTGGCTCTAGGAGAATCCACTTTTCTTAGCCGCTGCACAATATGACTTTCCCAGTATCAAAAAGACACCTAACCCTTTTTACTGACATACTTTAGATATACTTGATTGAGTGTCACCTGAAGTTACTCAGCTCTTTCTCAAAGAAAAGCCACCCACCAAAGTCCTCATGCTGTTCATCCATTTGAAACAAGAACCTTCTGATTAAACTCATCTTTCTCCTTGGGCAATCAGCTCTGACCCACTTGGCCTTGAAGCCAACAGCTTTGCACCCAGGAGTCTCCTACAGTAGCTTAAGCTGCAAGTGGGAAAGTTCTAGCTAAAGCAAAGAGCCACCTTAAAGGAAATCAGAGTGAGTTTACTTTGAATTTGAAATGAAAGGTTTTTGGGTGCTGATACCCTGCCTCCACCAAGCCCAGATTGGTCTGTAACACAATCTGACTCTTGAATACTTAAAAATAGAGATAATTGAACACCCCACGCTGGGATGTGAGGCCTTGAAATTCAGTGCTGAATTCAGAGGTGGGAGTGCTGATTTGCATTAACTTAGTCATGCCCACCTCATCAACTTAGATAACTGATGTTAGGTCCCCGGAGTTTCCTAGGAGCCTAAATGTGCTCCTAGGAACACACTAGACTAAGAATCAAAGACTGGATTTTATTTCTAGTTCCGCCATCACCTATCTCTGTGACCTTAGACAAGTTACCCAACTTCTTTAGGATTTCAGTTCCTTCATCCATAAACTTTATGGCTTGAATTATAAGGTTCTCTTCCAGCTAATTCTGCAATTCTCAGAAATCAATTGGGAAGACCTCAATATAAATAAAGCCTAGGAGGCTTTAATTGGAAAAGTGCATTTCCCCAAATTGCTCTTCTAGAGTATGCTTCAAAATTACAGAGAGTGCTGTTTCTTCCTTCATCCCATAATAAGCCTCTTAAAGCAAACAGTGTCCTCAATATTGTTGAGATGGATGAGGTAACACAAGACACAAAAGGGTCAGCACATTGTCTGGTAGCAGCACGATTTGTGGGAAGGGTCAGGGCTGGATGAGAACTCTCACATAGCCCTGCCCTGACTTATCTTACCTTCCTTATTGCTTAACAGGCTTCATCGTAACTGTGTCATCCCAATAGAAAGGGTCAGAGAACAAGAAGAGAGATGAGATGAAGAACTCTTAGAAAAAGAAATTCTGACTATAAAATGATCTGAGCTCAAACAATAACAAGCAACATAGAGTTTACCTTGCTGAGTATATAGGATGTATTTTGAATTTATTAGATTTCAGTCATCTAGTCCAGAAGGAAGGTATTGCCTCAAAAAACAAATAAACATTAAAGGGATAGGAGAGAAAGTTGAACCTTACATAGGCCAGTTTCCCCATTTTATTCTTAAAGAAATTGACAGCCAGTGAGAAGTGACTTTTCCAGAATTACACAGAACATTAGTGGTAGGTCTATTATTAGAACCTGAGTCTGTATTCATTCATTCAACAAATATTTATTGAGCACCAATATGGACTAGACACTGTCCTACCTTTGTGGGTGGGCAATCAAATAATCCCATAAATAAATGTAAAAATATATCTGTGACAAGTGACTCAAAGTAAGGCACACAATGCTATGCTATGAGAACATACAGAATTTGGCCTGGTGGCAAAGTAGTTAAGTGCTATGGTTGCTAACCAAAAGGTTGGCAGTTCGAATCCACCAGGCACTCCTTGGAAACTCTACGGGGCAGTTCTACTTGGTCCTATAGGGTCACTATGAGTCAGAATCGACTCAACGGCAGTCAGTTTTTTTGTTTTTTATAGACATCAAGAAGCATTTCCTAGGGCCACAGGAGAAAAAACCTGGAAATCTGCTCCTATACAGATTATAGCCTAGGAAACCCTACAGGGCAGTTCTACTCTGTCATATAGCATTGCTATGAGTTGGAATTGACTGGGCAGCACACAACAATGAGGTGAAGAGAGAGAAAAGGGAAAAGCAGAGACAATGGAATGTACAAGGGCCCTGGGGCAGGAGGGAACATAGCATGTTTTAGGAATTAAAAACAAAAGTTGGAGCACAGAGGAGAAGCAGTATGGCATAGGAGAAGAATGGAGAGATAGGTTGGAGGTAGATTATGAAAGACCTTGTAGGCCATGTTCATGCATTCATTCACTCATTCAATCTTACACCATTTGTTTATTCATTCAACAAATACTTTTCGATCCCCTACCAAGAAACAAGCATTGTTCTAAGCAGTAAACAAAAAAAGTCCTTGCCCTCATAAAGATCACATTCTAGTGGGAGGGAAACAGATAGGAAGGAAAGAAGGAAGAAAGAAAGGAAGAAGGGAAGGAGGAAGGGAAGAACAGTATAACATCTTAGGTGGCGATAAGTGTCATGAAGAAAAATAAAGCTGGGAAAGGGGAACAGAGAGAGTTGGTGTGCAGTGCCAGTTTAGAAAGGGTGACCAGGAAAGCCTCTTTCTTAAGATGAATTTTGAGCAGAAATAGAAGTGTAGGAGAGAGCCATTTAGCTATAAACGGGACAAGTGTTCTGGGTAGAGGGGAACAGCATACACACAAAAAAAAAAACCCAGTGCTGTCGAGTCGACTCCGACTCATAGCAACCCTATAGGACAGAGTAGAACTGCCCCATAGAGTTTCCAAGGAGCACCTGGCAGATTTGAACTGCTGACCTTTTGATTAGCAGTCATAGCACTTAACCACTATGCCACCAGGATTTCCGGGAACAGCATAGGCCCTGAGAAAATGCTTAGAATTTTTAAGGAACGGAAAGAGGCTAGCAAGCTTGGAGCCTGCATGCTAAGAATCAAGTCAGAGAGGGAGCAGGTTATAGGGCCTTAGGGGCCAAAGAAAAGAATTTGACTTTGACTTTGACATGGGATGAGATGGGAAACCATTGGCTGGTTTTGAGCACAGGAGTATGATAATCTGACTTCTGTATTAGAAGCATCACCTGGGCTGTTTTGTGATCATAGACTGTAGGAAGGTAAGGGTAGAATGAGAGAAAACAGTTGAGAACTTATTTTAATAATCCAGTAAAAATGATAGTGGCCATTTTTAGGCAGCGAAGCTACTCTGCATTATAATGTAAGGGTGGATACTTGACATTATGCATTTGTCAAAACCCACAGGACTGTACAACACAAATATTGATACCTAATATACGACTTGACGGCACTGGGTACTGGGTTTAATATAATATAAACATCATGCTTGGAAAAGCAGAGTGTCAGCAAAAAAGAGGAAGATCCTCAAAGAGATGGATGACACTATGGCTACAACAATGGACTCGGACATAGCAATGATTGTGAGGATGGCATAGGACCAGGCAGTGTTTTGTTCTGTTGTACATAGGGTTTCTATGAGTTGGAACCAACTCGATGACACCTAACAACAACAACAACAACAAGATAAACTATGGGCTTTAGTGAATAATAATGTTATCAATATTGGTTCATCAATTGTAACAAATATACCACATGAATGCGAGGTGCTAATAATAGAATAAAAAGTGTGCAGAGGGAATAGATGTAGCCATTCTCTGTACTTTCTGCACAATTTTTCTGTAAATCTAAAACAGTTCTAAAAAATAAAGTCTTAAGTTTTTAAGAAAAATTAAAAAGATGGTGGCTTGGATGAGGAAGGAAGCGGAAGTGGTGTGAGGTTGTCAGATTCTAGATGCATTTCAAAGATAAAGACTGATATGCACATGAATCAGATGAAGAGTATTAGAAAAAGACAAGGAGTCAAGGATGTTGCCAAATTCTTGGCTTGAACCACTGCTAGAATGGAGTTGCCATTCACTGAACAAGGGGAGGCCACTACAGCGTTTTAAGTTGGGAGGAGTGGAGGCGTGCATGATCATACTTACATGTCTAAAAGATCACTTTGACTACAGTATGAAGAATGGTTTAGAGATGGACAAGGAGGGATATCACTCTGCACTGGGTGCCTAAGACATCTAGTTAGGAGGCTGTAAAGGTAGTCCAGCCAGAGATCCATTAGTGGGTCATCCATGAACTTCATTCTTATTTCAGCAGCTTCGTTAGGAGTTATAGGGGCCTTGGTAGTGCAACGGTTAATCACTCTGCTGCTAACTGAAAGGATGGTGGTTTGAACACATCCAGCAGCTCTGCAGGAGAAGGACCTGGTGATCTGCTTCCATAAACATTACAGCCCAGAAAACCTGTGGGGCAGTTCTACTCTGACACATGGGGTCACTGTGAGTTCGAATTGACCCGATGGCACTCAACAACAACAATAACATTTAGGAGTTATAGATTTATATTAATGTGTACCAGAAAAATATAAAACACATCAAAAGTGTGACTTCAGAAAATGTCTTAGGAAGCAAAATAACATAGTACATGAAATTTTATGTAAGAGATATGTTTATTAAATAGTGGGATAATTGGTATTTGGAAATGGAAAAAATATTGCACATGACTAAAGTTTGGGGGGAAAATGTACTGCCTGTTTGATGAGCTACATAGATTGAGAGAGATTTTTTGAGTATTGGATATTTGGGGTATACTCCCAACTCTGAAGACAAATTATACTACACTATTTAAGGAACTTTCTTTTTAATAAACTGCAGCCATGTTTGTTCTGTGTGACCCAGCCACCAAACCAAAAAAAACCCACTGCCGTCGAGTCGATTCCAACTCATAGCGACCTATAGGACAGAGTAGAACTGCCCCACAGAGTTTCCAAGGAGTGCCTGGTGGATTCAAACTGCTGACCTGTTGGGTAGCAGCTGTAGCACTTAACCACTACCTCACCAGGGTTTCCATACCCGGCCACCCACCTGGCTGTGGGAAATTGGACTAGGCAGGGAGGGACCAATCAGATGCTGTCTTCTGGAATTTAGACTTGTGACAAAGATAGCAAGCTAGCCTCTGTGAATGGGTGGAACGACAATCTATAAACTCAGGAGTTGGGGGTGGCCATTGTCTGCTCTGTGGTCTGGAACAGCAGAGGAAACCGGTCTGCAAAGAGAAAGAAGAAGGAACAGATGGATAGAGATGCTGAGCTATGAGAGAAAACCAAGCACTGACCCATGTCTGTGTCTGGTTCTGGTCCCTTAGTGAAGCCAGGGGCCTTTCTGCATTGGGTGCCTAACACACTCTTCTACAGTAATAACAAATACAGGCAGTCCCTGGGCTATAAGTGAGATCCATTCCTAACTGTGTATGTCGAATTTGTAAGTTAGTCAGAACAGGTGCATACAGTTCTTACTTTGGTTTTGGTTTTAGTGAAAGAAAAGTCTTGAAGCCTTTTCGATGATATAAAATCTGCACGTACAATAAGTGAAGGTGGTTGTGATGAAGAACTTGTTTCGAGTAGGGGTTGGTTCAATTGTTTCAAAGTGAAGGCAGATGCACAAAGCATTAAAGGGTAAATACAAGTGGTCCATAAGTCGGACATTTGTAACCTTGTACAACATTTTAGTTTAGGTGTTTCATACAGTTTTTCCTACTTACTACCAAAGGATCATAACTAATGACTTCCACAATTAATGCAGTGCATGAAAAGTTTTTTTTCTTAATGGGCCACTCAGGAAATTCTTGGGGTTCCTCTATCCAACCTCATCCCTCCAAGAAAGGAAGTTCAGAGTTGTCCAGTTTGGGGATAGGGGATTCTTACGGCTTACAGAAGGGGTAAAAGAGGTGTGAGTTTAATGGATGGAAGTAAGTTGACATTGATTGAGGAAAAGATTAGAGAAGATGTAGCAGTAATTCCATTTAAGAAGAAGAAGGAAAAAATGACCCTTAGAAAGAGGTCATCAATAAGGTTTTATTTTAAAGGAAAAGTTTTATAAAAGTATGTTTGGAAATTAATTTCTAACATTCAAAAAAACAGGACTTCAAAAAAATCACTATTTGAATTCCTAAAATTGTATGAGTGTAAGAAAAAACCTATTAAATTGAGAAGTCTATTCCCAGATGAAGTAGTGCTTTGATGTGGTATAAAAGTCAAAAAGTCTCACTTAAAAAAAATTATTATAAAGCATTGTGTAACCAGACTCTAGTTTTATCCCTAGCCACACCTTATCTCCACCAGCCATAACTGTTTTTCCTCCTCCCCCACGAATCTCAGAGGGGAAAAAAGATGGTTGACAGTAGCACGATAGAGTCCACCAAGTATGTAAAGTTGCCCACAAGTTATAAAATATACCCCACTGTTCTATTTCTCTGCTACAGGGTAAAACTCACATATTTTATTTGTTTATCAAGATGGAAAATAAAAACAAAAGACAAACAATGCTTGATTTATGTATTAAAATTTAACAAATTATGCAGAATTTTGAAAATTTTCTGTTTTATACAATAACGCATTTGAGAAATATCAAATGAATCTTTTTTTTAAATATGTGGAACTTGGGGAGAGAGCTACCACAACTGCATCCAGTGCCTGTGGATTGCCAATGAGTGGGGCTCGGGGTTGGACTAGAAGAAAGGATGGAGTTGACCAGGTTGAGGTGGAGCTAGGCTGCACAGTACATTACTTTGTAATTTGCTTAGAATCTGAAAGATTAGTGTTTTGTTTGGGGGGATTACAATGTAAGTGTGAGCATCAAAATGGCCACGTTGTCAAAATGGCTGCATCAAAATGTCTCCTACTCATTCCACCAGGCCAAAAACCAGTTGTCGTGAGTCAGCTCCAACTCATGGTGACCTCATGTGTATCACAGTAAAACTGTGCTCCGGGATTTTCAATGACCGACTTTTTGGAAGTAGATCACCAAGTCTTTCTTCCAAGGCACCCTGGGCTGCCTTGAATCTACAACATTTTAGTTAGCAACCGAGCGTGTTAACTGTTGGCACCACCCAGGGACTCCCATAGATGCCGTTTACTCGTAGGTCCATCCAGCGGTTGCAGCCCATAGGCAGCAAGATGGAGCTGACTTCAACATGTTTTGTTTGGCCTATACAGCACTTTTTAAAAATCTCAAATGATCACTGTATCTTAAAAAGTTGGCCATTTCAGTGTAAGATTTAAATTTTAAACTTCTCTTGGAAAATAGGATGCTAGAAGTCTGGGCCTTTATTCTGAGATGACATTAAGTGACAGAAGCTGAAATAGGCCACTCTGTTTGGGTGAGACATTTGCCTTCAGTCCACCAGTCACCAGGGCTTTCTTTTGGTTCACTTTACTCATTTATATAACCACCTGATCCTCCTGGCATCTGAGTTTGCAATCTACTAACCTTGTGCCTAGAGCCCTGTGGCGAGGAAAGTAAACGCATTTTAAGGAGAGGTGGCTGCTACTTTGCTCTAACCCATTGTAACCATGTGATGTGCTGGGTGAACAATGCTAGGTGCTCCAATTTTTCCAACCACACTTGGGAATTTGGATTTTTGTGTAAAATCTTTCAATTTATAAATGTTAGCTACTGTATTAGTTTCCTGCGATTGCTGTAACAAATTACTACAAACTGAGTGGCTTAAAACAAGACACATTTATTCTCTCCCAGTTCTAGAGGCCAGAATCCTAGAATCAGTATCTCTGGGTCAAAATCAAGGTGTTGGCAGGGCCAGACTCCCTCTAGAGGCTCTAGAGGAAAACCTATTCCCTGTTTCTTTCAGCTTTTGGTGACTGCTGGCATTCCTTGGCTTGTGGCTACACTGATCCAATCTTCAAGGCCAGTATCTTCTATTCTCTCTGCTCTGTCTCCACATCACCTTCTTCTTGGCATGTCTGTGTAAAATCATTCTCTGCCCCTCTTATAATGGCACTTGGGATTATATTTATGGTCCACTGGGATCCTTAGCTTAATCAAATCTGCAAAGTCTTTGCCACATAAGGTAACATTTTTCTCTGAACTTAACAGAAGTCTACATTAGAAAGCCTATTGTAATTGAGCTGAGTTGGAATCACCTCAATGGCAATGGGTTATTTTTGGTATCATGCCTCCATTTCTAGAAATGCTGACACATAATCGACCAATGGAAAACCTAGTTTGATTGACTCAGCAGGCATTTACCAATCATTCACTGTATACAAGGCACTGAGAAAAGGGTGGAGATACAAATGGAACAAAACCATGCTCCTGCATTTAAGGAGATGACAGCACCCCTGACCTCATTAACAAATGACTAAAGTTTTTTGTTCCATTACATTAGCGTTCCAATTTCAGTATTGCCTTTTCTCTCTCAGCAGCCCCCAGAAAGTCCCAGTGATCTCTATTACCCAGGTACTCCTTTTCTAGTGCTCCATGACTTTTCTTCCTCCTCCTCCTCCTCCTGGTAATACAACTGTTACTATTACCAGCAATTACTACAAGTACTTTTAGTATGACAATTGTTACCATCATATATTGTGTCTTTATTGTATGTGAGGCCCATTATACGAACCATTTCTAATGTTCACAACAATTCTCCAGAATAGGTGTTTCGATCATTAAGGTTGTGTGTCAACTTGACTGGGTCACAATTCTCATGGTTTGGCAGTTTTGATGTAGTTTGGCAGTCATATGATGATGTGATCACTTGCATGATGAGATTTGATATAATATGATCCCGTCCATGATACGATCTGCTGTGAGTAGCAGATCAGTTGAAAGAGAGTTTCCCTGGGCTTGGGGCCTGCATCAAATATAGTGGACTTTCTGGCAAGGCTCATGGGCTTTTGCTTACTCTGGATCGTGCAGCTCGCTCCTATTCATCTGACCTCCAGTTCCTGGGACTTGACCTAGAGGCTTTCTTGCAGTCTTGCCTGCTGATCTTGGGATTTGTCCATCTTCACAGCCTATAAGCAAGAGCCCTGCTGTCTGGCCTGCCAATCTCAGGTTCACTAGCCCCTCTCTGCAGCTATGTGAATCAGGAGAAGCCTCCAACATGACCCACGGACTTGGGATGTTCCAGCCTCTACAAACGTGTGAGCCATTACCTTGATATAAATATATACACATTGGAAACCCTGGTGGCATAGTGGTTAAGTGCTACAGCTGCTAACCTAGAGGCTGGCAGTTAGAATCTACCAGGCTCTCCTTGGAAACTCTATGGGGCAGTTCTACTCTGCCCTATAGGGTCGCTATGAGTCGGAATCAACTTGAAGGCAACAGGGTATATACACATTTATACATTTTACTGGTTTTGCTTCTCTAGAGAACCCAGCCTGAGACAGGCGTTATTACGCCCATTTGAAAGATGGCTCAAATATGTTAGACAGCTTTCTTGAGTTCATAGTAATTAGCAAAGATGGGACTGAAATATAGGATTACTGGAGTATTTCCTTCACGTCATGCTGCTTCAGATGACATCGACTCTCCCACTAAAACTTTCCATCTCATGCCTCATTCACTTAAGGCATACCTGCCCTTTGATTAATAAATACTTCAACTAGGTTTATTTGGTAGAATGTTACAGACTGATAAAGACTTAAACCATTTTCCCTAGATAACATTTTAAATAAGATCTGCCATGCCTTAACCCCCATAATTGCTTAATGATAAAAGTATTTTAAGCCATTATGGTAGTTCTCTTTAGAATTACTTTTGTACCAGACGGCCATAACACTCTCTTAAAATTATGCCAAGTTTGTATATATACTATACTGGCATCAGCCTGACACTGCTGGCACAAGAGGATTTGGAACCTAAAGCTGGGGGTAGCAATCCTTTTCTGTGAAGGCCCAGAGAGCAAATACTTTCTGGCATTGTGGGCTATACAGTCTTTTTCACAATCAACTTTGCCATTGTGGCACAAAAGTAGTCATAGACAATACATACAAAACTGGGCTGTGTTCCAATAAAACTGTATGTATATTAACATGCAATGGGTCACATTTGGTCAGCCGACTACAGTTTGACTACCCCTGGTCTTAACTGGGCCTCATAATAGCTCTATGACCCTGGTGGAGGTCACTTAAATTCTCCTAACCTCATTTTCTTCATCAGTAAATATGAGGGTATTAACACAACCTCAATTAACTTGTATTAACTTGTAAAGCTGATAAGGTTGTATTGAGGGTCAGATTAGATAAATTATATAAAATCATTCTGTAAACTATCTAGTACTAGTGTAATTGTTTAATAATTAGTATATAAAAATTGAAGTTCAACCAACTAATTTTGGGCCTCCTGGAAAACTAACATCTTTGCTTGCTTCCTTCTGTTCTTCCACCAGATCTCCTACCTGTTAATCCCTGTTCACAATCCCTCCTACAAACATACAGGTACCATATCACTGGAGCTATATTTTCACCTGCTCCAACTGCACCCTGAGGCCATTTTCCAACCCCACCCACACCTCTTCTCAGATGTCTTCCTTCAGATTAGACCACAAATGGCAGAATGAATATCACGACTGGCCCGACTTTCTTTTTGCAAAGAGTGATTTGTAGATAAATGGCTTGTTCCAAGATGCTCTTGGAGCATCTCCCAAGAAAAGCCGAACAATTCCAGTTGAGTGTGTGATTCTTTATAGAGTACATTAGATTACTTCTGGGAAACTCATTTATAGCCAAAAACAGCAACTCAGCTATAGGAAAACAGAAGAAATTCAGCCTTACAGGATGACATGTGAAGCCACTTCCACACACAGAGTTGCATCTATACGGAGGGAGCCATTAATAGTGTGCAAAGGCAAGTGCAGCAACGCAAAGACCAAGACTAAGTCTGTTTGTCAGTTGCTGAAAGGAACAAATTAAACAGTGATTTCATGGCAGTGGTGTGCTGGTAAACCAGCTCCCTGGAATGGGAAGAGGAGGGAGAAAAGAGGAAGGTGGGGGGTGGGGGGAACCTTGATTTGTTGGGTTAGTCGATTTCCATGATGTAAATACTCCCATCATGGATAATATCAATCTACAAACTGTTTATCAATCAGCTCACAAACTGCTGAATATTTTACAAGTACTTGTTCCTGCCAGCTCCAGAACACTGGCTCCATTGCTTCAACAATAGAACAGTTTAGATGGGATAAAACACTCTGCCTTTGATGGTTTCTAGAGAAATGAAAGCCCCCAAATTTTCTAATCCAGATTAGGTAAATTCTCCTGAGTTAGAGCCTTTTCTCCATTCCTTGATCCTTAATCTTAAAAAAACACACTGAAATTAAGCTTTCTTCTGAAAGAAACAGTATAACATGTTAGTAAACTATTTCATCTTTGCACACTCCTCACCCCCTGCATACACACACCTTACTTTGTTTTTCATGGGCTAATGATTGTTCTCTCCCTAGAATTATGCACTCCATGTGTTCTTTTGTACATGTCAGGAGGATTTCTGACAGAACCCGAGGTCTTTGCTACTTGAAGTATGGTCCTTAGACAAGCAGCATGACATCATCTGGAAGCACATTAGAAAAGTAGAATTTCAGGTTGTATCCTTAATCTAATAAATCAGAATCTGCATTTTAATCAGATCCCCGGATGGTTTGTACACATGTTAATTTCGAAAAGTGCATCCCTAGGTTTCATTAAATTCACACTTAGGAGCTGGATGAAAACCCTGCTGGAAATTGCTATTTCCCAAGCCATAAAAACATCCAAATAATAAGTCTGGTACTTTCTAGTGAAAATTCAAAATGTTCTATACAGACTTTTTTTTGCTTAAGACATAAAAATATTCCAGGATTAGTCAAATTTAAAACACAAAAGCAAATTGTCCTTTACAGACTCAAGACAGTGTGCCCTAAGGTCATCACCAAAAATAAGACCAATTGAGATGATTTTGTCTTGGCTCCAATCTTCTTCATTAGCCTTATGGCCAAAATTTGATTTCATGCTTTAGTAGCCAAAAAAATGACCTCTCACAGATTTCCACATCCCAATCCCTGAAACTTGGAATATGTTACTTTACATGACAAAATGAACTTTGCAGATGTGATTAAGCTAGGAATCTTGAGATGGGAAAAGTATCCTGAATTATCCAGAGGGGCCCAATGCAATCATGTTGTTAGTGTGCCATCAAGTCTATTCCAACTCATAGCAACCTTATATGACAAAGTAGAACGCCCCCATAGGGTTTCCTAGGCTGCTTCATTTTCACGGGAGCAGATTGCCTGGTCTTTTCTCCTGCAGAGTCGCTGCTGGGTTTGAACTGTTGACCTTTCACTTACCAGCTGAGCACTTAACCATTATGTTACCAGGGCTCCTTAATGCAATCATAAGAGTCCTTAAAAAAGAAGGTGGGAAATTGAGAAATGGAGAGGTGACCATGGAAGTAAAGGTTAAAGTAATGTGAAGCCACAAGCCAAGGAACATGGACAGTCTCTAGAAACCAGAAAACGGGCTGGGGGAACAGATTTTTTCCCCCTAGATCCTTCGGAAGGAATGCAATTCTGCCAACATCTTGGTTGTAGACCAGTGAAATTTATGTTGCTTTAAGCCACTAAGTTTGTGTTAATCTGTTACAGCAGCAATAGGGAACTAATACTTATGCCTTTCTTCCCAACTTAGACTATGAGTGTTTCAAGGGCATGACTAAGTTCAGATTTTGGTTGACTTCAGTGCCTAGTCACTAGGTTCTCAATAAAGGTTTAAAAAAGGAATGAATGAATAAAGTAACTCCATTCTCCCCACTCTGCAGCTAAATCTCACTGCTTAAGCCCCCTCATTGGTGGTCCATTGCTCTCAGAATAAATGAAACCCTTAACATGGCTACAAGGCCCTGCAGGCTAGGCCTCTGCCCATTGGTCTAGCCTTGCCTCTACGCCTCGTTCCCAGCTAGGCTGGCCATTTATCATATTTGAACACACTGTGGCAAGAGTTCTTTTACTCCCCTCATTTTCCAGCTCACCGGTATCTGGTTAATCCCTACTCTTTCCTTGAAAATCTCTCTCAAACATCATTTCCTCAGAAAAGCTAATCCTTTTTTGCTTTACAGGATTTTGTTCCTTTTCTTCATATCATTTGCCTCTACTCATAAAAATAAAAAAGTCTCCCTTCTTCATGAGATTCTAAGTTCTATGACAGCAGAGACAATGTTGATCATATATTCAGCCCTTACCACAGGTCCTGGTACATAGCAGGGATGCAGAAATTATTTCCTGAACGAAAAATATTTGTGAATAAAAAGTAGTCATTGCATGTATGAATAAAGGGGGATGGTGCTTTAGTAATTTGAGTCTCTAACTCATAAAAAATTATGTGCTAGATCAATAGCTTCCATGAATATAGATGAAAAAATTCTCAACAAATTTCTAGCCAATAGAAATCAATGTCGTGTCAAAAAAATAATACAGCCAACCAAGTGGGATTCATACCAGCTATGCAAGGAAGATTCAAGACTAGAGAATCAAAGTAATCCACCATATACATAGAACAAAAGAATCACATGATCATCTCAATCAATGTAGAAAAGGCATCTGAAAAACTCAACACCCATTTCTGATAAAAAAAAAAAAACTCTCAATAAAATAAGAATAGAAGGAAAATTCCTCAAAGCAATAAAAGGCATCTATACAAAATTAACAGCCAACATCGTTCTCAATGAAGAGAGGCTGAAAGCATTCCGCCTAAGAACAGGAACAAGACAATGATGCCCTTTATCACCACTCCTGTTTATCATTGTACTGCAAGTCCTAGCTAGAGCAATAAGGCAGGAAAAATAAATAAAGGGCATTCAAATTGGTAAGGAAGAAGTAAAACTCTCCCTATTTGCAGAAGATATGATACTTTACATAGATAACCCAAAGAACTTGACAAGAGCACTACTAGAACTAATAAACAGATTCAACAGAGTAGCAAGATACAAGATAAACACACAAAAATCACTTGGATTGCTTTATACCAATAAAGAGAATAATGACAAGGAAATCAGGAAAGCAATATCATTTATAATAGCCCCTAAAAATATAAAATACTTAAGAATAAATCTAACCAGGGATGTAAAAGACCTATACAAAGAAAACTATAAAACACTACTGTATGAAACCAAATGAGATCTAAATAAATAGAAAAGCATACCATGCTCATGGGTAGGTAGACTCAACATTGTGAAAACGTCAATTCTACCCAAAGCAACATACAAATACAAGGCAATCTCAATCCAAATACCAACAGCATTCTTTAACAAGATGGAAAAACTAATCATTAACTTTATATGGAAAGGAAAGAGGCCCTGAATAAGTAAGGCATTATTAAAGGAAAACAAAATAGGAGGACTGGCACCACCTGACCTCAGAAACTACTATACAGCCACAGTAGTCAGAACAGACTGGTACTGGTACTAGTACAACGAAGGACACCTTGACCAATGGAACAGAATTGAGAACCCAGATGTAAATCCACCCACCTACGGTCACCTGATCTTTAACAAAGGCCCAAAGTCCATTAAATAGGAAAAGAATAGTCTTTTTAACAAATGATACTGACAAAACTGGGTGTCTATCTGTAAAAAAAATGAAACAGGACCCATACCTCATATCATACACAAAAACTAATTCAAAATGGATCAAAGACCTAAATACAAAACCAAAACCTGAAGAGCTCATAGAAGAAAAAATAGGGTCAATGCTAGAGTTCCTAATACACAGCATAAATAGGACACGAACCATGACTAACAATACACAAACACCAGAAGATAAGCTAAATAACTGGGATTTTCTGAAAATTAAACATATGGTCATAAAAAGACTTCACCAAAAGAGTAAAAAGAGAACCTACAGACTGAGAAAAAAATTTTGGCTATGACAAATCTGACAAAAGTCTAATCTCTAAAATCTATAGGAAAATCCAGTACCTCTACAACAAAAAGATGAATAATTCAATTAAAAAATGGGCAAAGGATATAAACAGACACTTCACCAAGTATATAAAAAGACACTCAGGCAACTAACAGACACATGAGGAAAAAAATGTTTGTGATCACTAGCCATTAGAGAAATGCAAATCAAAACTACAATGAGATACAACTTCACCCCAACATTATTGTCATGAATCAAAAAAAAAAAAAAAAACCCAGAAAATAACAAATGTTGGAGAGCTTGTGAGATTAGGACTCTTATGCATTGCTAGTGGGAATTAGGACTCTTATGCATTGCTAGTGGTGCAACCATTTTGGAAAACAATATGGCACTTCTTTAAAAAGCTAGAAATAGAAATACCATATGATTCAGCAATCCCACTCGTAGGAATATATCCTAGAGAAATAAGAGCTGCCGCAGGAATAGACATACACATCCATGTTCATTGCAGCATCATTTACAATAGCAATAAGATGGAAACAACCTAAGAGCTCATCAACAGATGAATGGATAAACAAATTATGATACATACACACAGTGGAATAATATTCAAAAATAAAGAACAATGATGAATCCACAAAGCATCTCACAACATGGATAAATTTGAAGGGCATTATGCTGAATGAAATAAGTCAACTGCAAAAGGAAAAACACTGTTTGAGACCACTGTTATAAAAACTCATGAGAAATTTTACAGACATCACTAATTAGATAGTACATAAGAACTACTTTAGGTGAAGGGAAAGACAACACACAATAAAAACGAGGTCAGCACAAATGGACTAAACCAAAAGCAAAGAAGTTTCCTGAATAAAATGAATGCTTCATAGGCCAGTGTAGCAGGGGGAGGGGTTTGGGGACCATGGTTTCAGGGGACATCTAAGTCAATTGGCGTAATAAAATCTATTAAGAAAATATTCTTCATCCCACTTTGGAGAGCGGCATCTGGGGTCTTAAACACTACCAAGCTGCCATCTAAGATGCATCAATTGGTCTCAACACACCTGGACCAAAGGAGAATGAAGAACACCAAGGACACAAGGTAATTACAAGCCCAAGAGACAGAAAAGACCACATAAACCAGAGAGTACGTCAGTCTGACATCAGAAGAACTAGATGGTGCCCAGCTACAACCGATGACTGCTCTGACAGGGAACAAAACAAAGAACCCCTGAGGGAGCAGGAGGGCAATGGGACGCAGACCCCAAATTCTCAAAAAAAGACCAGACTTAATGGTCTGACTGAGACTAGAAGGACCCCGGTAGTCATGGCCCCCAGACCTTCTGTTAGCCCAAGACAGGAACCATTCCCGAAGCCAAGTCTTCAGACAGGGATTGGCCTGGACAATGGGATAGAAAAAGATGCTGGTGAAGAATGAGCTTCTTGGATCAAGTAGACCCTTGATGTTGGCATCTCCTATCTGGAGGGGAGGTGAGAGGGCAGAGGGGGTTAGAAGCTGGCAGAATGGACACAAAAAGAGATAGTGGAGGGAAGAAGCGGGCTATCTCATTAGGGGGAGAGCAATTAGGAGTATATAGCAAGGCGTATATAAATTTTTGTATGAGGGACTGACTTGATTTGTTAACTTTCACTTAAAGCACAATAAAAAATTTTTTAAAAAGTTTTACACACAGAAACATTTTTTATGGTTACAAGGGAGAGGAGGGTTGGGTAGGGGAAATCACTAACTAAATAGTAGATAAGTGGTAACTTTGATGAAAGACAGCACACACTATAGGGGAAGTCAGCACAGTATGACCAAGGCAAAGTCATAGAAACTTCATGTCATTGTTGTTATGTACCGCTGAGTTGGTTCTGACTCAGCGACCCTATGCACAACAGAACAAAACCCTGCCCAGTCCTGCACCATTCTCACAATCATTGTTATGCTTGAGCGCATTGTTGCAGCCACTGTGTCAGTCCATCTCGTTGAAGGTTTCCTCTTTTTAGTTGACCCTCTACCAAGTATGATGTTCTTCTCCAGGGATTGGTCCTTTCTGATAACATGTTCAAAATATGTGAGACGAAGTTTCATCATCCTTACTTCTAAAGAGTATTCTGGCTGTACTTCTTCTAAGACAGATTTGTTCATTCTTCTGGCAGTTCATGGTATATTCAATATTCTTCCCCAATACCACTATTCAAAGGCATCAATTCTTCTCCTGTCTTCCTTATTCATTGTCCAGCTTTCACGTACATATAATTGAAAATACCATGGCTTAGATCAGGCGCACCTTGGTCCTTGTCTTAGTTATCTAGTGCTGCTATAACAGAAATACCACAAGTGGATGGCTTTAACAAAGAGAAATTTATTTCCTCACAGTAAAATGAGCTAAAAACCCAAATTCAGGGTGTCGGCTCCAGGGAAAGGCTTTCTCTCTCTGTCGGTTCTGGAGGAAGGTCCTTGTTCTCAATCTTCCGCTGGTTGAGGAGCTTCTAAGGTACAGGGACTCCCAGTTCAAAGGACACGCTCTGCTCCCAGTGCTGCTTTCTTGGTAGTATGAGGTCACCCACTATCTGCTTGCCTCCCTTTCTTTTTATCTCTTGTAAGAAAAAAGGTGGTGCAGGCTACACCCCAGGAAAACTCCTTTTACATTGGAACAGGGATGTGACCTTAGTGAGGGTGTTACAATCCAACTCTAATCCTCTGTAACATAAAATTATAATCAGAAAATGGAGGCCAACCACACAATACTGGGAATCATAGCCTAAACATTTTTGAGAGGACATAATTCAATCCACGACAGTCCTTAAAGTGACATCTTTGCTTTTCAACACCTTAAAGAGGTCTTATGCCGCAGATTTGCCTAATGCAACACTTCATTTGATTTCCTGGCCTCTGCTCCCATGGGCGTTGATTGTGGATCCAAGTAAAATGAAATCCTTGACAACTTCAATATTTTCTCCATTTGTCATGATGTTTTTTATTGGCCTCTTCGTGAAGATTTTTGTTTTCTTCATGTTAAGGTGAAATCCATACTGAGGAATTTGATCTTCATAGAAATTTCATAGACGCATCCAAACACCCTGGAGGACTGAGTTACCAGGCTGAAGGTTGGGGACCATGGTCTCCTGGGACATCTAGGCCAACTGGCATAATATTGTTCCTAAAGAAAATGTTCTACATCTGACTTTCGTGAGCAGTGTCTGGAGTCTTAAAAGCTTATGAGCGGCCATCTAAGATACATCTATTGGTCCCATTCAGTCTGTAGGAAAGGAGAAAGAAGAAAAGCAAAGACACATAGGAAATCTTAGTTCAAAGGCCTAATGGATCACAAATCCACAGCCTCCACCAGCCTGAGCTCAGAACAACTAGGTGGTGCCAGGCTACCACCACTGACTGCTCTGACAGGGATCACAGGAGAGGTTCCTGGGTGGAGCATGAAAAAAATGTAGAACAAAATTAAAATTCACGAAAAAAAGACCAGACTATGGCCCCCAGACACCCTTTTAACTCAGAACTGAAGTCACTCCCAAAGTTCACCCTTCAGCCAAAGATTATGCAGGTCTATAAAACAAATAATAACACACGTGAGGAACATGCTTCTTAGCTCCAACATGTAGCTGAGACCAAATGGGCAACACCTGCCCAGAAACAACGGCAGGAAGGGACAGGAAAACAGGACAAATGGAAACGGGAACCCAGGTAGAGAAAGGGAGAGTGTTGGCAGATTGTAGGGACTGCAATGAATGTCACAAAACAATTGTTGAATGAGAAACTAATTTGCTCTGTAAACTTTCACCTAAAGCACAATTTTAAAGAATATATATG
Source organism: Elephas maximus indicus (assembly GCF_024166365.1). Taxonomy (NCBI): domain Eukaryota; kingdom Metazoa; phylum Chordata; class Mammalia; order Proboscidea; family Elephantidae; genus Elephas; species Elephas maximus. The sequence goes on from NC_064824.1 coordinate 54,996,355, forward strand.
TGTTAGAAAATAATTTTAAGAAAAACTGAATTTCTAGAGTCTCTTATGCCTACACCGTAGTACTGTCTTTAGATTTCAGCCGCTGACCCTGTTTTTCAGTCTTCCACATTGAATTACTGCCCACATTTGTACATAGTTGTCATCTTTCTGTTTTTGTTAGGTACTGTCGAGTCAGTTTCCAACTCATAGTGATCCCATGTGACAGAGGAGTAGAACTTCCCTATAGGGTTTTCTAGGCTGTAATCTTTATGGAAGCAGATCGCCACGACCTGCTCCTGCAGAGCAAATGGGTGGGTTGGAACAACCTATCTTTTGGTTAGCAGACAAGCATGTAAGTGTTGTGCCACCAGGGCTCCTTAGGGAGCTGCTAAATGGCTCTCTAAATTGTTGAAAGACCTTGAATCAACATTTCCTTCCAAGTTTGTTCCGTGGAGTCAGTGGTGTGCTAGAGCCAATTGTATGCATCTCTCCCCGACTTTGCATGCAGTGATTTCACTTTAGTAGCCTGAATTCAGTAATTGCACTTTGGTACCTTGAAGCAAGGATGGCAAGACTTTGCTTGTGTACTTTGGGCATGTTTTCAGGAGGGACCAGTTCCTGGAGAGGAACATCACACTTGGTAAAGTGGAGGGTCAGCAAAAAAGAGGAAGACCCTCAAGGATATTGACACGGTGGCTGCAACAATTGGCTCGAGCATAATGACTGTGAGGACGGCGCAGGACCCGGCAGTGCCTTGTTCTGGTGTACGTAGGGTCGCCACGAGTAGGAACTGACACAATGCCAGCTAACAACAACAACAACAGCTTGAAGCCTGCCTTGGGGGAAGTGTTTACACCATTGTTGTTGTAGTTGCCATGGAGCTGGCCCAGACTTCATGGACACTTCATGTATAACATAACAGCCATGGAAATTAGCAGCTACAAACGCTATACACAAAGGCTTTTTCTTTTTCTGTTCAGAAAACTGGTTGCTAGGCATGTATCTGTCTACCCCTGCCTTGTGTCTTTTCTTTCAGAGGCTTATCAAGTGATTTAAGCCTGATGTGTACAGCCTTGAGGCATTGATAAAAAAAAAAAAAAAAAAATTCGAACGTGTGGGCACCAATTCTAAGTTAACTGTGTCAAGTCAGGCACTAAGACAGTCTTTGCTCAAGTCTCATGTTATCCAAGAGCCAAAACTTCTTCCCGATCAAAATCACCTAAGTTCGAGGTGCCTTTGGTTCCTCCTATTAAGGGTTCTCTCAGTTCGAGCATATAGCAAGCTATGGCTGCTAACTAAAAAGGCTGGCAGTTCAAATCCACCAGTGGCTCCTTGGAAGTCTTATGGGACAGTTCTACTCTGTCTTATGGGGTGACTATGAGTCGAAACCGACTCGACGGCACCTAATAACATCAGTAAGTTCAAGCACAGTTATTTTCCTTGATGTAGGTGGGCTTCAGGTCCTCCTGGGCTATGAGGTTGTCAGAATGAGGAAAGAAGGTATAACAAATCCCAAAGACTCATTACTTTACATTCACAACTTGTGAATTCCAATCAGTTAATATTATAATCTCACAGATGCATGATCATGGGTTCAAAAAGTTTAACCCATATAATAAAAGCCATTCTTAAGTATCCGAATCTATATTTAAAAGAAGACTCTGGTTTTGGTTAAGCAAAAAACAAACATTCATTTACCTCCCTCGTAAAGGTCTCTCACACTCATAAGAAGATGAACAGGATCACTACAGTGACCACCAGCTGAACCATATCTAAGTGGTTAAGTTCCTTCAGACTGACAAAGTTCATGGAAGTGTTTTTTTAGGGCTTCCATTTACTACAGATTCTGATCTCATTTAGCAAATGTTTTATTTGTTGTCATTATGTGCCATCCAGTCGATTTCAACTCAAAATGACCTTAAATGTTTAATGGGGTGATAAAATATACAGCCTCTTTAAAGGCTACCTATCAGTGTTCTAAGGAGCCCTGGTGGTGTAACAGTGAAGCCCTTGAATGTAAGAAAGACCTAGCACTCTGCTCCTGCAGAAATTGTTGTTGTTGTCATTGTTGTTGTATGCTGTCGAGTTAATTTCGACTCACAGTGACCCCATATGACAGAGTAGAACTGCCCCATAGGATTTTCTAGGCTGTAATCTTTATGGGATAGGTTACAGCCTAGAAAACCCTATGGGGCAGTTCTACTCTGTCACATGGAGTCACTATGAGTTGAAAATCAACCTGATGGTACCTAACAACAGTATCCGTGCTCTACACATGGTAGGGTTTTACTAAATGATAGAGAGTGAGTTTAACCAATATCTTATCATTTTTTTTTTATCATTTTAAGTGTTCATTAAAAAAAAAATAGCATCCATTAATATAAAAGTTAATTACACTTTGCTTTTACCATTCCCACCTGGTTGAAAATCTTACTCTTCCAACCTAGAATGTTTTGAATGCTGCTTTAGCTTTAGCCTGGTTGATTATGGAAAAGAGAATCTAATTCTTAATGAATTAAGTGCATAATGGCAAAATTGCACTAGTATGAAGATAATTAGTAGAAAATTAGTAAAGAGAACATTTCTTAAAAGAAGCATAAAAATCAAGAAAATGAATTCTACTACTAGTTCTACTTACACTTGGATTAATTTCGCCATTTAAAAAACAGGGCTCTAGTGTTTCTAAATATTTGGAAAAACGAATGCTTGATAAATAACACCTACAAATGAAACTAAATGTTTTAAGACTCAGATCTTGAAATCGAAGCTAAAAAGAAGCTGATGGCATGGCTTTCTAGCTTTTCCCAACTCACCCAGCTGCGATCAAACAAAAGAAGCTTTCTCAAAATTGAGCAATGAAGAAAAAAAGTACTCATTTGCTTATGCATTACCCAGTTTTAAAGTAACTTTTTAAAAACACTATGGATAGGTGTGTGCATTGGCAAAATCTTTAAGGAAGGCATTTTGACAATAACTATTAGGGTTTAAAATTTATTCCTAAGAATCGGTTCTAAAGAAAGATTTGTACAAGTATTTGAAAACACACAGCATGTTCTGAAACTTTGTAAAACACTGATTGCCGAGCCAATCAGTTGCCTGGTCAACTCCAATTCATGGCAACCCCGTGTGTATCAGAGTAGAATTGTGCTCCATAGGGTATTCGATGGCTGATTTGGGGGAAATAGATCACCAGGCCTTTCTTCCAAGGCACCTCTGGGTGGCCTTGAACTACCGACCTTTCAGTTAGCAGCCGAGCACGTTAACTGTTTTCACCATCCAGGGACTTCATTAATAGGAAATCTGTTAAGTAAACGGCAGTACTATCATGAGCTATTTAAAAAGATAAGATATTGACAAATGGCCAGATTACATTGTGCTGTGATAAAGCAGGTTGTGTGGCAGTTTTTATAATTTTACGTATGTGTTTATTTATATATTGAAAAGTCCAGAATGATATATGACAAACTATTAACAGCGGAAATATCTAGAAATGAAATTAGAAAGACAGGCAATATTTTTACTTTCTATTTTATACACTTCTTTTTTTTTTTTTTTTATGCCCTTTAGGGTTTATTTTTAATGAATATAAAACCTGTTGCCATCGAATCGATTCTGACTCATAGCGACCCTATATGAGAGAGTAGAACTGCCCCATAGGGTTTCCAAGGACCTACTGGTGAATTTGCACTTTCAAACTTTTGGTTAGCACCTCAGCCCTTAACCACTGTGCCACCAGGGTAATCTCTCTATTTTAAGGTGGGCTGACGAGCAAACTCAAGTCCATCTGCAACCTGTATTCTCATTTGCCAAATAACCTAACCTATTCATAGCTTCTGGGAATTAGGATGTGGACATCTTTGGAAAGCCATTATTCTGTCCTCCACAAAAGGCAAAATAAAAAACCTGCCACAGCCTCCTTTAACTTTGATAACTGAATTTGGTTTAGGACGTGAATCTAAGAAAGGAATTTTTTATGCAGCTTTATAACCCTCCTGTTTATAATTTTAAGAACACCACTGGCAATAGACTTTCAAAAGAATAAAATTAATTTACATCTATTTTTGTGAAGTGGAAATAGACGTGAAAACAAATCTAAAATTCTCATTTACAGATTGCTATACTGGTCACTTTAATTTTTAATATATATTTATAAAAGTTATATTAAATATATAAATAGATATATATGCAGATATAAACAGAAATGAGATAAAAAGTCACTGTAGTTCATCTCATGTCTAGCAGTTCCAGATTTTACTATAAAGCCATGTGCCTACATAAATGCACAGCCCCTTTTCCAGGATGTAGGATCTTCCGGGTTTTTATTTGGTCATAATTCTCGTTTTTCATGTATGTCAACATCTAATCTCCTAACCTGAGGCACAATATTCACAGGTTGGAATATGGGCTGAGAATGATGCTACTCCAAGGCTATATTAAGTTTTTGCAGCTATTGGAAAAAAGGTAGTAAGGTCGAGATCTTGTTGAGTACTAAAAAAAAGCGCAAAAAAGAAATGACTTTATATTTTGCAATATTACAGATTGTAAGAGTGGTGCAAAGTAAATAATATGCCTTCATGTATGAAGACAAGTTGACAGAAAAACTCTCAGTCCAAAGTACATGCCAAGTGATCACTGCTATCAAGTAGCTCATATTCTAGAAGGGAAACAGTCAGGGAAACAAACAGTCTAAGTACAATAAGACATAGACCAGCAGCCGGTAAGGAACAGTTTTTGGTTCCAACCAGCATGTCTCTAGGCAGGCACTGTCAAAGTGTTTCTAGCAGCAAGAAGTATAGACCCAGCCATGAGATCTGTATTCAAGACAGGACTGCAAAACTAGAGGAGCCTGTCAGTGCAAGGAAGGGATGAGGATTACCTAAACTCTCCATCCCTCTATTTCCTCATCTGTAAAATGGGGATAATAATAGCCCCTCATAAGGTTGCTGTGAGAATAAAATAAGTTGATATACTAGATATGAGTTAATTTAAAGCTTTTAGAAATGTGTTGGCACCTATTAAATGGCTTATAAATGTTAGCAATTATTATGACTATTATAATAACTTTTAAGACAGGACTCTAAAATAGGGATTTGATCCCTATGGTGGTGGTTAGGTGAGGGAGGATGGGGACAGGAGAACAAGGCTGACTTGGCTGCAGGGAACATGGCCAAGTTCAGTGATCACACCTGGATAAAAGAGACTATATAGACCTTACAGCAATAAAGACCTCCTGACCCAGGACTCCTAATATCCTGAGAGTACCCTTTGTATGTTTGCATGGTTTTCTTCTTTGAAGGTGGGGACTAATCGACTTTTTGTTTGATGTTTCCTGTCACCTGCTCTTAGTAGATCATCAATAAATGGTTATTACCCACCCACCCACTGCCATTGAGTCGATACCGACTCAGAGTGACCCCACAGGGTTTCCAAGATTGTGAATCCGTAAGAAAGCAGACATCTTTCTCCCCGGAGCCACTTCTGGTTAGCAGTTGATCACTTTAACCACTGCACCACCAGGGCTCCTTAAACAGTTATTGAAAGAAAGAAAAGTATATAAACAAATGAGGAAACTTGAATTGGATTGATACCAGAGCCTTGGGAACAGCAGGGCTAAACCCAGAGGTGGGGGCATTAGGGATCCAGTTGGAGTACTGAACAACTCTAAGAGCAAAGAATATGTGGTACTTATTCAAACAATTCCTTAGTACTGACAACTTTTGGGCAATTGTATCAACTGTGTATACTATCCACCCACTAGCAAAATCAATTTCTTTTTTTTTTTTTAATATCAAATCACTTTTTCACAATACTCAAGATGTTTCTCAGACTGCTCATCTCTACCTTCCAAATCCAGGTCTGTTCAGGAAAAACCTGATTATTTAAACATGGGTAAAAAAAAAAAAAAGAAAAAAAAATTTTTTTTTTTTTTAAAGTTTACCTTTTTTTTTTGAAAGGAAGAAACAAAATGACTTACAGAAACAAAGAGGGCAGCAAGTTTTGTCTCCCTCTCTTCTCTGCCCTTGTCTATTTCTTGACTGGCAGAGAGGAGAGGCAAGGCCATCATGTGGTCAAAGGAGACAGAGCAAGAGGCCAGAATGAGGCCTTTTGAAAAATCTGCCGGTCTGGGAACCTGGCCCACTGCTGTTGAAAGGCCATTTTTCTCAAGATGAATGCTTTTGCCCAACATTGTTGAAACTCTCATCCAATGCACACTGTCCCATGGCATGAACTCCTCTCCCCTTTGCTGATGCTGCAAACTTCCCCTCTGGGGACAACGCCTGTTTACCAGACATGACAGCAAGAACCAAATAATCCCTGAGCACAGTCCTTTAGCTTGTTTGCCTTGAAAACCTTACAATAGGATTAGTTACTCCCATTGCCCAACTCTCCCAAACTCTCTGCTATGAGGGAAGATAGAATTTGGAAAGAATTTTTCTAACGAAGAAACTTTCCAGGAAGAAAGACAATGTTTCCTACTTCTTATATTCTCTTTAGCTTGCATAATTTCTGTCTATTTCATTTCTCTACCTGATTTTATCTGTATCTCCAAACTGTAGGTAGATGAGGTTGGAAGCTGCCTGGTTATGAGGACTTGAGGTTATGAAAGGCATCCTAAGACTTCTTCCTCATTTACTGACCTGGGTCCTAAGTCAGTGTATCTCAAATTTTTGCACCTATCAGAATCATCTGGAAGGTTCTACGTCCCACCCCCGAGTGTTCGCAATTCTGTTGATCAAGTGTGGCTAGTAATTTACATTTCTAGTAAGCTCCCAGGTGATACTGGTATTTTGATCCAGGGAACATACTTTGAGAACCATTGCCCTCTAAAGTACCGATGGAAACTTAAAAAAGGTAATCACTTGGCGTCAGAGAAACATGCATGCAATGTAAAAGAATATAAGAATTTCAAATGGGATCATCTGGAGGCAAAGGCCTATAATTATATAGAGAGAATTTTAGGCCAGTCAGAGAGGAATTCCAGGGCAGGCTATTCTCTACATTTTTACACTTATTATCTGCCTTCAGTTTCCAAGTAAGATGAAGTAACTGGAACTAGATTTACCCTCCTGCCTGAAACCAAAAAAAAAAAAAAAGAAGGATAAAATATATGGAACAAATACTTCTCCCCAAGACACGGGACATCAGGCAACAAAAGACAATGATACCAAGGGCTTGAAAAAACTAGTTTAGCTTTATGATGGCCCCATCTTAAAGACTTTAGAGAGTTTCCAGGCTGTGATGCAAAAAGATGGAAAACCAGACAGAGTCTAGTGAACACCCTGAGTTCAGAAAACAACTGGAAGTGTAAAAAGGACATGGCAGTTGAAGTTTGTAGGGAAGAGTATAAGAGATGACAGGGCTGAACAGAATGAGAATCCTACATATCTTCAGAAGGTCCAGCTAAGGATATCGAGTATATTAAATATATTAATGCATGTGTGAGGAAACTATGCAAATCTGGGAAAAGAACAACCTTAAATAATTAGAGGCAACAGTCTGTGGTACTCACACAGGGCCAGACCAGTTTCTGCTACCTAAGGTGGAAAAACAAATGACTCATGGGACACTAAGTATACAGAAAAATCTTGCCTTGCTAGTGGTAATGCCTGTCTACCCCTAGACTGAACATGGCTCCAGTCCCACCTAACAAATTTTAAAAACAAGAACAAACAGGATCAAATTGTTCCCATGAAACTTAACTGCATCGCAAAACAAAGTTTAGGAATATTTATAGGAATACAAAAATATCCAACACTGACAAGACAAAATTCTTGATGTCCAGCATCCAATAAAAAATTACCAGGATTATAAAGAACAAGAAAATATGCCCTTAATAAAGAAAAATCAATCAGTTAAAACTACTATTGTCACAGATTATAGAATCAGCAGACAAGGTCATTAAAACAGTTATTATCACTGTATTCCATATTCTATATGATCAAAAATTTAAGTAGGGACATAGAAGTTTTTTTAAAAAAAATCTTCTAGAAGTGAAACACTATAACGTGTGAGATGAAAATACATTAGATGGGAAGGTTAATGGCAGATTGGATGTTGCAGGAAAAAAGATTAGTGAATTTGAAGACAGAGCAATAGAAACAATCCAAAATAAAACAGAGAGAAAAGAATTATCTAAAAAAAAAAAAAAAGCATCAGTTAACTGTGGGACAACATCAAGTGGCTTAAGCGGAGAAGAAGAGCATGGGGAACAGAAAAAAATTTTGATAAAATAATGGCTGAAAATGTTCCAAATTTGATGAAAACTTTATATCCACAGATAAAAGAAATGCATAGAGATCCACAGATCTGGGAAGTGCACAGAAAGAATCCTAGTCTTCTGGATGCAGTAAATTCCCTCTTCAAGTCTAAGCCATGATTCTTTGTAGCTCCCTTTAGACTTGTTCAGCCTGTCCTGAGTTTTACATATCACAAAATGACAAATAAAGGAACCATCCTTTGATAGGCAATACATTCTTTAAGAGCAAAGGTTCTAGTGTCAAGTCTTAGCTGAGCGATTTACTTGAGGGTGATCTTCAGCAAGTTCTTAACCTCTCTGAGTCTGTTCCCTCAACTGTAAAAGAATGATAATAAAACCTCATGGAATTAGGCATGGATTGAATTGTGCCCCTTTCCCCCAAACTATGTGTTAGAATCTTAACCCCTACACTTGTGGATGTAATCTAATATAATGTAATATCTACTGCAATCACCTTCCATAATGATATCAATCCATTGATATCATATGAATGCATGGGTGGGTCCTAAACTTAATCATTTCTGAGTTATATACAGAGTAGTACACACAGAGACAACCATGCACAAACTGGGGAAGACAGATGTCATGTGAGGATCGTCAAGGAACCAAGGTACACCTAGGGCAACCAAAAAGGAAAGAATTGACATAGCTAAGACCCAGATTTGCACTTTGAGCCCCCAGAACTGTGAGAAAAATCAATTTCTGTTCTTTAAAGCCACCCAATTGTGGTATTTCTGTTAGAGCAGCATTAGGAAGCTAAGGCTATGTGTGCTCAGTGTTCTGCCACATAACAAGTATTCAGTAAATGGTTGCTATAACCAATCTCCACCACTCATCTGCCAGTTTATTGTACTGTGTTGGCTTGCATGTTGCTGTGATGCTAAAAGTTATACCACTAGTATTTCAAATACCTGCAGGGTCACTCATGGTGGACAGGTTTGAGCAGAGCTTCTAGACTAAAAGAGACTAGGAAGAAGGACCTGGCAGTCTACTTCAGAAAAAATTGGCAATGAAAACCTTATGAATAGCAGTGGAACATTGTCTGACTTAGTGCTGGAAGATAAGCCCCTCAGGTTGGAAAGCGCTCAAAATACAACTGGGGAAGAGCAACCTCCTCCAAGTAGAGTCGATCTTAATGATGTAGACGGAGTAAAACTTTCAGGACCTTTATTTGCTGATGTGGCATGACTCAAAATGAGAAGAAGCAGCTGCAAACATCTATTAAGAACCAGAATGTGGATGTACGAAGTATGGATCTGGGAAAATTGGAAGTCATCAAAAAAGAAATGGAACACATAAAGATCAATACCCTAAGCTCAAGTGAACTGAGACGGACTTGTATTGGACATTTTGAATTGGAAAACTGTATGGTCTACGATGCCAGGAATGGCAAATTGAAGGGGAACAGTGTCACATTCATTGTTAAAAAGAATATGTCAAGATTTATCCTGAAGTACAAAGCTGTGATAGGATAACATCCATATGCATATAAGGAAGACAAGTTAATATGACTATTACTCAGATTTACACACCAACCACTAAGGCCAAAGAAGAAATTGAAGACTTTTACCAACTTCTGCAATCTGAAATTAATCAAATATGCAATCAAGATGCATTGATAATTACTGGTGATTGGAATGTGAAAGTTGGAAACAAAGAAGGATCAGTAGTTGGAAAATATGGCCTTGGTGACAGAAATGATGCCAGAGATTACATTATAGAATTTTGCAAGATCAATGACTTCTTCACTGGAAATACCTTTTTGCAACAACATAAACAGCAATTATACAGATGGACCTTGCCAGATGGAATACACAGAAATCAAATCAACTACATTTATGGAAAGAAACAATGTAGAAGCTCAATATCATCAATCGGAACAAGGCCAGGGGCTGACTGCTGAACAGACCATCAATTGATCATATGCAAGTTAAAGTTGAAGCTGAAGAAAATTAGAGCAAGTCCACTAGAGCCAAAATACGACACTGAGTCTATCCCACCAGAATTTGGAGACCATGTCAAGAATAGATTTGACTCATTGAACACTAATGACAGAAGACCAGACGAGTTGTGAAATGACATCAAGGACACCATACATGAAGAAAGCGAAAGGTCATTAAAAAGACAGGAAAAAAAGAACAGACAAAAATGAATGTAAGAAGAGACTGAAACATGGTCTTAAAGGTAGAGTAGCTAAAGCAAACAGAAGAAATGATGAAGTAAAAGAACTGAGAAGAAAATTTCAAAGGGCAACTCAAGAAGATAAAATGAAGTATTATAATGAAAGGTGCAAAGACCTGAAGTTAGAAAACCAAAAGGGAAGAACACACTTGGTGTTTCCCAAGCTGAAAGAATTGAAGAAATTCAAGCTTTGAGGTGCAATATTGACCGATACTATGGGGAACATATTGAATGACACAGGAAGCATCAAAAAAAGATGGAATACACAGAGTCACTGTACCAAAAAGAGTTGGTCAATGTTCATTCATTTCAGGAGGTAGGATACGATAAAGAACCAATGGCGCTGAAGAAAAAAGTCCAAACTGCACTGAAGACACTGCCAAAAATTCAAAGCTCCAGGAACTGACGCCATACCAATTGAGATGTTTCAACAAACAGATGCATCACTGGAGGTGCTCAGTCATCCATGCAAAGAAATTTGGAAGACAGCTACCAGGCCAACCAACTGGAATAGATCTATATTTGTTTCCATTCCAAAAAAGGTGATTGAACCAAATGCAGCAATTATCAAAAAATATCATTTATATCACACACAAGTAAAATTTTACTGAAGACCATTCAAAAGTGGCTGCAGCAGAACATCGACAGGGAACTCCTAGAAATTCAAGCTGGATTCGAAAGAGGATGTGGAACCAGGGATATTATCACTGATGTCAGATGGATAGGCTAAAAGCAGACAATACCAGAAAGATGTTTACTTGTGTTTTATTGACTATGCAAAGGCATTTGACTGTGTAGATCATAACAAATTAAGGATAACATTGCAAAGAATGGGAATTCCAGAACAGTTCATTGTCTTCACAAGCCATTAAAGCCATTGCTGTCAAGTCGATTCTGACTCATAGCGACCCTACAGGACAGATAGAATGATTCTATAGGGTTTCCAAGGAGCAGCTGGTGGATTTGAGCTTTTAACCACTGCACCACCAGGCCTCCGTGGTCATGAGGAATCTGTATATTGACAAAGAGGCAGTCATGTGAACAGAACAAGGGGATACTGCATGGCTTAAAGTTGGGAAAGGTGTGCATCAGAGTTGTATCCTTTCATCATACCTATTTGATCTGTATCATGAGCAAATAATCCAAGAAACTGGACCATACAAAGAATGGGGCATCAGGATTGGAATAAGGCTCATTAACAACCTTCGATATGCAGAATACACAATCTCGCTTGCTGAAAGTGAAGAGGACTTGAACAACTTACTGATGAAGATCAAAGACCACAGCCTTCAGTATGGATTGCAACATAAAAAAAAAAAAAAAAACCACACAACTGAACCAATAAGCAAAATAATGATAAATGGAGAAAATATTGAAGCTGTCAAAGATTTCATTTTACTTGGACCCGCAGTCAATACCCATGGAAGCAGCAGTCAAGAAATCAAACAACGCATTACACCGGCCAAATCTGCAAGAGACCTCTTTAAAGTGTTGAAAAGCAAAGATGTCCCTTTGAGGACTAAGATGCGCCTGACTCAAGCCATGATATTTTCAATTGCCTTATATGCTTGGGAAGGCTGAAGAATTGATGCCTTTAAATTATGGTGTTGGCAAAGAATATTGACTATACCATGGACTGCCAGAAGAATGAACAAATCTGTCTTGGAAGAAGTACAGCCAGAACGCTCTTTAGAAGCGAGGATGGTGAAACTTCATCTTACATACTTTGGACAGATTATCAGGAGGGACCAGTCCCTGAAGAAGGACGTCATGCTTGGTAAAGTAGAGGGTCAGTGTAAAAGAGGAAGCCCCTCAACTAGATGGATCGACACAGTGGCTGCAACAGTGGGCTTAAGCATACCAGCAATTGTGAGGATGGCGCAGGACCAGGCAGTGTACATTGGGTCACTATGAGTCAGAACCACCTCAATGGCACCTAACAACATGACCAACCTCCCAACATTAGCATATCTTTCTTTCATTTGAACTTAAGCGAGGTCATACCTGACCAGTTAGAATTTAAATTCTTCTATATTATGTGTCTGGAAACCCTGGTGGCGTAGTGGTTAAGTGCTACGGCTGCTAACCAAAGGGTCGGCAGTTCGACTCTGCCAGGTGCTCCTTGGAAACTCTATGGGGCAGTTCTACTCTGTCCTTTAGGGTTGCTATGAGTCGGAATCGACTTGACAGCACCGGGTTTGGTTTGGTTTTTTTGGTATATCATGTGTCAGAAGTAGCATTGATATCACGTCCCATTCAGAAGGCAGCTTCAGAAATAAAATATTAAAAGTGTAGTGACCTAAACACTACTTGTGTGCATTACACTCTAAAACTTACTTGCAGTTCCAGCATAGGGTCTGACTTTTTTTTTTTCTAACCAAAAAGATGCTTATAATAATGAACATATAGATAGGTATCACATTTTTGTTTTGTTGAACATTTTATTGTAGTTTCGGTGAAAGTTTACAGAGTGAATTAGTTCCCTATTCAACAATTTCAATTTATACACATTTTGGTTCATTACATTAGTTGCAATCCCCTCAAGATGACAGCACTCTCCCCCCTTCCTCCCTGGGTTCCCCATTTCCATTTGCTCATCTTTCCTGTCCCTTCCTGCCTTTGTTTTTGGGCAAAAGCTGCCCTTTTGGTCTCGTATGGTTGATTGTTCTGAGGAGCAGTTTCTTTACTAGTGTTACTGTTTAGTTTTTAGGACTGTCTATTTTTTATTATTGTTTGGTTGAAAGGTGATCTCTGGAAGAAGGTTTTGCCCCAGTTTTGAAGGGTGTCTAAGGGCCATAGTCTCAGCGGTTCCACCAGTCTCTATCAGACCAGAAAGTTTGGTCTTTTTTATGAATTTAAATTTTGTTCTACATTTTTCTTCCACTCTGTCCGGGATCTTCTATCGTGATCCCGAGCAGTGCAGTCTGTAGTGGTGGCCGGGCACCATCTAGTTCTGGTCTCATGCTAGTGGAGGTTGTGGTTCGTGTGGTCCATTAGTCCTTTGGACTAATTGTTTCCTTTAGTCTTTAATTTTCTTCACTCTTCTTTACTCTGGGTGGGGAGAGACCAATAGTTGTCTCTTAGGTTGCTGCTCGCAATCTTTTAAGACCCCAGTCGCTGCTCACTAAAGTAGGATGCAGAACATTGTCTTTATGGACTATTAAGCCAATTGACCTAGATGTCCCCTGAAGTGTCACATATTTTATATCCACTAATATAACATGTTGTTATTGTGTGCCATCAAGCGCATTCCAACACGTAGCAACCCTATATGACAGAGTAGAACTGCCGCACGTGGTTTCCTAGGCTATAATCTTTACAGAAGTAGATGGCTAAGTCTCTTCTCCTGTACAGTCACTGGTGTGTTTGAACTGTCAACCTTTCAGCTGACAGTAGAGTGCTCAATCATTGAGCTACCAGGACTCCTTTATATATACGTATTACATATATACATATATATGTGTATATATATATATAAGCACGGGTGGCACAGTGGTTAAGAGCTTAAGCTGCTAATCTAAAGGTCGGCAGCTCGAATCCACCAGCCACTCCTTGGAAACCCTATGGGGCAGTTCTACTCTATCCTATAGGGTCACAAGTCAGAATAAACTCAATGGCATATAACAACAACAACATTGTTAATGAACTTGACTGTAACTCTTGATTGTTTCTTCCAATCAGCTTTTTAGTGTCTTACTCCTAAATATGAATGAACAGCCAAGGATCATCAGATAATAAAGGACTTCTTCTAATGGTAAACACAGAGACTCAAAACAAATAAATAAAAATGGGGTAAGGGGTGGGGGAAGAATCCTGAAGAAACAGAAACAAAGAAGGGAATAAAAAAAACTTTTAAAAAGTCTGTAACATTCTCAGAGGGATATGACAAGATTTTGCATCCCAAGAGTCTTTATAAAGGTCTTTTCAGAACACAAACGTAACTCATGGGAATTAAAATTATTATTGAGAAATGAAAGCTGCAATTTCAATGTTGGAATATAAGACTGAGAAGCAATATTAATAATAGCTAATCTTTATTGAGAATGTAGTATGTGCCAGCACTATTCCAAGCACCTTACAAGTTATAGTTCATTTCATCCTTATAATACACCTATTAGATGTGTACTATTATTATTCCCATTTTACAGAGGAACAAACTAAAGTATGATGAAGTGAAGTGACTTGCCCAAAGTTACACAGTTCCTAAGAAGCAGGATGGAATTAACACGGAGGTATCTGGCCCTAGAGTCGATGTTCTTAACCTCTATGCTATACTACAAAAACAAAGATCTAGAAAGTAGGAGGGCAAATATTTTTAAAAAATTAGATGATCATATAAGAACTAGATGGTGCCCGGCTACCATACTGACTATTCTGATCAGGGCCACAGTTAAGTAGGTGGACCCTGATAGAATGGGAGAAAAATACAGAGCTTCAATTTTTAAAAAGTCCAGACTTCCAAGGCCAGTTGAGACTAGAAGACTCCCTGAGACCATCACCCTGAGATACAGTTGGGCCTCCATATTTGCCGATTCCACAGCAGCGGATTCAACCAACTGCAGATGGAAAACATTTGGGAAAAAAAAGTTCCAAAAAGCAAAACTTGAATTTGCCATGTGCCAAGCACTATGCTGAATGCACGCGAATGAAATGACATGTAGGCATTCCCTGCTATAGCCTCCCACAGATCCTTAATTTCTCTCTAGCACTCCTTGTTTGAGCATCGTTGGCCTCATGTCTTATTCATTCATTACTTGTGTTGTGTGCACTCTTTGTTTCTGTTAAAAAGGTGGCTCCTAAAAAGCAATGAAGTGGTCAAAGGAATCCCACAAAGGCTAAGAGGGAGTGTAAAGTGCTATCTCTCCATGAGAAAAAAAAAATCTTAGATCTTTTGAAAAGTGGCATATCACTTGCCAAAGTGGGGCATGAGGTCAATAAGAGCAAATCGAGCATTCATGCAGCAAAGCAGAAGGAAGCTGAAATTCACGTTAAGTGTTGGTGCTGCCCCAGCAATGGCAAAAAATGGTTCGTGCTAAAGTGTTTGCAAAAACTGAGAAAGCATTAAGTGTTAAGTATAAGCATTAACAGCAATTTCCACCGCATTTTTACATTAGGTATCGGGTATTATACGTAATAGAGAAATGATTTCAAATATAAGGGAGGACGTGCCTAGGCTATATGCAAATACTCTGCCATTTTATAGACAGGACATAAGCATCCATGGATTTTAGTATCTGCAGAGGTCCTGGAACCAATCCCCCACAGATACTAACGGACAACTGTACTCTTTAAACTTTGAACAGAAACTATTCCAACATCACCTTTTAGCCAAGTAAAAGACTGGCATACAAAATAAAGCATATTACCGGTGAGTATGGTAGTACATGAAACAACCATCTATACAAGACCAAAAGGTCAGCAATTACTCTAAAGCAAAGATGAGACGATAAGGCAGCAGGGAAACTAGAGTAATGAAAACAAAACAACCAGAACACAATATAATAAGAATGTTGATGCATTGTGAAAAATGTAACTAATGTCACTGAATAATTTGTGGAGAAATTGTCAAATGGGAACCTAACTTGCTGTGCAAACTTTCACCGAAAACACAAATTTTATTTAAAAATAAAATAGGGATAATAAAGCCAAGATTATAGGGCTGTTGTAATTAGATAAAATTAAATAATGTAAACAAAAAAAGAAAAAAGTAGATGGTCAGTCCAGGAAGACCAGCATCAAAATAATAGAAGTTCCAGATAGAACTGTGGGGACAAAGGGAATATCCTCAAAATTCTGTTCCGAAAAAAAATGTCACAAGGACTGAAAGTCAGAATACACAAGACTGCTCAGCAGCAACATGGAAAGCTGGATGATGCAGTAATACCATAAAAACTCTAAGAGAAGTCTTACCTACAGCTCTATACCCAGCAAAATTCTTAATTTGGTGTGAAGGTAGGATAAAAACATCTTCAGATTCAAAAGGTCTCAAACAATTTACTGACCACACACTCTTTCCTGGGTGGGAAGCTACTGGAAGATGTACTTCAACAAAACCAGGGGGTAATGTTAAGGGAGATGCTCAGAATCAGAGTTCCTTCACAGGACTGAGCCAAAGGGAATTCACAGCATAGTTATGAAAGCAGATTCCAGGACAGCATAAAAGGTTTAAATAGCAACCAGACCAGCTTCGAGCAGGAGGACATAGGGTTCCAGAGGGGATATCTTCATAAGATACAATTGGCAGATTACATTGTGTGAATGGACTGAGAGGAGATTGAGATTCTGGCAGAGTGTTTGGTTAGGAATTCGCGATAGTACACTAAAAACTAAGCAAATGAAAAATCATTGACTTTGGAGAAAACAAAAAGTTGTATAGGAAAGGAAATGTAATCATTGTTGAATGAGACTTAACCCACTGCTGTCAAGTCGATTCTGACTCACAGCGACCCTATAGGATAAACTAGAACTGCCCCATAGGGCTTCCAAGGCTGTAAATCTTTACTAAAGCAGACTACCACATCTTTCTCCTGTGAAGTGGCCGCGCCACCGGGGCTTCCTGAATAATATTTACTTGATAACAGTAAAATAAACAGTGAATATCAACCTAACCCAAAATTTGAATTTGTAAAGCTATATGAGGGAAGGGGTTTGTATCCGTTTGGTTCACTGCTCTTCCCTCAGCATTCAGAGCTGTGTCTGACACATAGCAGGCACTCCATACATATTTGTTGAGTCCACAAATTACTATAGGGAGGAGAGAGAAGGATATAAATGTATGTGTAGGATGAGGGTGAGGAGAAGCTGGTAAGAGAGCTAAATTCTCACCTTCCATAGTGTTGTTGCTGTGTGCTGCCGAGTCGATTCTGACTCATAACAACAGAGTAGAACTGCCCTGTAGGGTTTCTAAGGCTGTAGTCTTTCCAGAAGCAGACTGCCACATCTTTCTCCTGCAGAGCAGCTGCTGGGTTTGAACCCCCTGACCTTTCAGTTAGCTGCCACATGCTTAACCATTGTGCCACCAGGGCTTTTTTTTTTTTTCATAGTAGGAAGTTGATAATGTCTACAACTAAAAGAACAAGATAGAAGGGTAATTATGCTATCTAGAGAAACAAAGACAAAGAACAGAAAAACAGTTTAATAAGTAGGAAGTGGTTTCCATTGAGGAATAGAAGTGAGAAAGAGCAGAAAGTTACTGCTTTTTATTATAAACCTTGTAGAATTATTTTACTTTATCAACAACTACCCGTATAACTTTGAAAAGAAATTTTAATTTACTGCAGTAGTTATTAGTCACCCACCGAGTCTCTTAGTAACTAGCAGAATGACCTGACCTCCCAAACCAGCACAAAATTGTCATTCCTTCCATTCCATAATCTATTCTCTTTATAGAAAGCTGGAAAATACAGAAAATAGAATAAAATAACCCAGAGTAGCACCAATCATAACTGTGTTACGTATTTTGGCTTAACTCCTTCCAGTTCTTTTTCTAGGCATTTTTCAACAATTAATTTCATATCTAGCATGTAAATTTGTGTCCTGTATTCATTTGTACAAGTGTAGAAACTGAATAAGATCATGTGCTGAAAAAGCCAACCTCTCTCTACTCACAGAATGACAATTCACCCTGTACATCCTACTGAAAAGGAAGTCAGTGACATCATTTTCATGCAAAAAGAAAGCAGAAAAAATGTGTGGGTAATTTAACAAGCAGCAGCACAGTTACACAGCCCTGGAATCAGTCTGCCTGGGTTCAGATCCCAGCTCCATTGCTTTCAGGCTATGGGATGGACACTATTACAACCTCCATGAGCCTGTTTCTCAACCTGTCAAACAAAAATTACAGTACCAAGTGCCTACTGTTTCTATGAGTTAATCAAGAGAATACCTGTAAACAGTGACCACAGTGCCATATAGTGGGTAAAACTTATACCACGAAAATATGTAGTAACACCAGGCAGGATAAAGAAAGGGCTGTAACAAAGCCAAACACAAAGAGTCATCAGTGTAAGAGGAAAGACAGGAGGGAAGTCTTATGGAGTGGTGGGCGGCATTTGGATTGGGTTTGGTAAGTGAAGGGGTGGGAAGAATGGCATGAAGAAGGCAGAGCCAACAAGAGCTACTGAGAAGAGAGCTACAATCCAGATATAGCTATGACTTTCCAACCCTACAGACATCTCCACTCAGATGTTTCACAAGTATCTATGACGTTTTAAAGCACCTACTTTTCATTTCTAATCTGTATTGCCTATTCTCCACACAAATACACAAAAACCTATTCCTTCCCATCTTCCCTACCTCAGCCAGTGGCACCAACAGCTACCCAGCCAAATCAAGCCACAAAACTAGTCATGTTCTATATTTTCCTTCACTCCATCCAAACTAACAAGAAAATCCTCCTATATTTACTTCCCAAGTCTCTCACACCCGTGGCTTTTCCTCCAGTCTACACTACTCTTTTCAGGCTGGTCCGGTAGACCACGACCTGTCATTCTAACCTATCCCCACATCTCCTTTCCTGGTCTCCAGTTACATTTTAGTCTAGACCCACTTGCCAGAGTTGTTGAATATGTTGATCTATTACTTAACATACTTCAATAGTTCCCCACCCACTGCTGTGGAGTCAATTCCCACTCATACTTTCCCTATATAGCTCCCCAATGCACTTCAAAGGAAATCCAAACCATTGCCTCCTGAGTCTCAGCTCAGGCCAACCTCACTTGCTCACTATGTCACAGCCACTTAGCCCTCTTGTCTAGTCCCTGAACCCAGGATGCTCTTTTTAGCCTTGGGCACCTTGAATTTGGATGGTCCTTCACAAAAACAACTATAGTATTCCCTATCTCTTCCCAAGGCTGGCTTCTAGTCCTTCAGGGCTAGGTAAATGTCTCTTCCTTTGAGAGGCTTTTCCTGACCAACCTATCTAAAGTAACCTTCCTCTCACTCTTTCCCACCTTGTATACTTCCATCCAGAGCACTTTGCACAACTCTGATCTACTCCTTCGTTTACTATTCATAGTCTGCCTTTCCTTCTACTTTGTTCTCTCTGTAAGAAAAGACCGGCTTGGCACTTAACAGACCCTTAATATTTATTTGTTGAAAGAGTGAATCACAGACATCCTTTATGGCAAAGAGTTTTGGAGTGATTTTAGCAATATTATCAGACTTTGGGATTGATGAAGGATTGTATGGGGTAGATAGCAGTCTACAGTGATTTGGCTGATGGAAACTGTTGAAATTAGAGTGCAGAATACCTGTCTCACAGGGCAGAACACCTGAAATAGGTTAATTAATTAGGTTTGGAAATACTGCATCTCCAGTCCCTGATAGAACATGAGGAAAGAAGCTTTGAAAAGAAAGCTTGGTGGTCAAGAGTACTCAGAGATGATACAGACCTCTAGTGACTGAAGGGAGCCTTCATCAAATTCCAAATTATGTGGAGAAATTATCATTTATTTAGGGATGGGGTGGAGGTGGGGTAGGATGGGTAGCAACAACAGCTCCTCTATGGAAAACCTAACATTGCAGAAAAAAAGAGATGAGTCCAAGACATGTGCCACTTGATCTTCCTGTGGAAACAAGCACATTAAGAAAAAAAACAACAAATGTTAGGCCAAATGACCTTTCTTAATCCTTCTTCTAGGGAGATAAACTGGGGGGAGAAGATGGGAATAGACGTAAGAAGTTACAAAGTAACTGAGAAAGCTTTGGCCTAAAAAATTAAGAATTCAGTTTTAGTTCTGCTACTAATCAGCTGAGAAATCACACTTTTGTACTGCCTCAGTTTTCTTATCTGTAAATTGGGGGCGTAATATCTATTCTACCTACCTCGAAAATGTCAGGAAAGAAGAACCAGGATAATACCTGTATCAGTTAGAGCCCAGTAAGGAGACAGAGACCACAGCTGTTGTTTTGTTAAAAGAGATAATTTAATACAAAGAATTTGTTAACTTTGTATAAAAAATTAATGAAGTAACTAAAAAGGCTAAAGAAGAGAACACTGAAGTATCATAGAGGAAGCAACTACAGGAAGCAGCTGAGGGCTACAGGAATAAAGGGCAGAGAATAAAGTGTTAGAACAGAGAGATTTAAAGGAGAGGATCCACAGAACTGACACTCAGACCTCTGAGGAGAAAAGTGCTGCTGAGCTGTTGCCGCTGTCTCTGGGCCTGGAGGAAGGGCCCCGTGCAACTGGGCCCCTGACTTCTGAGAAGTGAGCACTGGTCAGCTGTGCTGGTACCTCTCAGGTGAGGGCACCAAGAAGCTGCTAATGCAAATGTTGGAGCTGCAAACTGGATTCGCCTGCTGCTCCTGGAAGGCCCCGGCCATCGGCAGGGTTAAGAACAAGGCATTGAAAGTGGGATCTTGTTAAAATGTAGACTGATTCAGTATATCTGGGTTAGAGATGCTACTTCAAAGCAGGGGGTCAAATCAAAAAGAACCGCTTGAAAGCCCTGGTTAACAAGAGAGGCTGGAGTGATGCTGCCAGAACGGGAAGCAGGCCAGAAGGAGCAAGTCTCTTTTTCTTATTCCTGCCTTCCAGTCAGCCTCTAATGTCCCCTTTTGCAGAGCTGAGCTGGTCGAATCGCAGCCCAAGCAACACAAAGAAGGGTAGGTTTTAAGCTGAAAGGCAACAGTTTAATACCTGGCACAATGCACACAAGAGATATTATAATAGCCTGTCTTTTCTTACAGGTCCTTTGAAATAGCACATACCCATTATGTTATAAAACAACTACGGGGTCTGCTTTAAAGACAGATGATTTGATGAACTGAGCAAACCAAATGTGTCCTCATTCTAGAACTCTCAATAGTGGCTGTGCAGCTGAGAGAACGTGACCCAATGTAAGTGAAGATGAAAGATGCTCTCTTTAAAGACTGACGTGTGGCCATGGAAAGATTAGACTGGGCTTGGAATCAAAGGGTCTAGTCTTGACACATCAGCAAACTTCTTTGAAGCTCAATTTCCCTATTGGACACCAAGATGCCATGTAAACCTGTTGTTCTAGAGGTTTTGTCACATCTTACCTCACCCATTCCTCTGTGCCCTTCAAAAACAAATCTTAAATGGGGTTAGGTTTCAAAGTAAGCAAATACAGGGAAAGCCATGTATAGGAAACATTGCTTAGAAATGTGCTATTTTAGAGACCCACATATAACCTGTCAATCTACACAGCCAGATTATCCTCCAGAGTTACAACAACTGCTCTTTCATTGGCTAAGCATCAGGTGACATGGTTATAGATTGTTGATGTTGTTTAAAAAAGAATGCACATCACTAAATGCGAGACCCACACTAAGCCAGCACATGGGAACTGAGGTCTACATATTTATGTCTTGCATTCATCCTCACTTGAGTTCTCTAGTCCCTGAGAAGAATGGCAAGAACTATTCCAACAATGTCATTTTACTCTCTCCCTTTTCCTACTTTGTTTTGCTGAGATATGTGTACAACACCCATCAGAATGACAACAATGAAGAAAAAAAAAAAAAGTAATGTTGAAGATGTAGAACTACCTGAACTCTTACACAAGGATGGTGGGAGTATAAATTGGCACAGCACCTTTTGGAAAAACAGCTGGTAATCTCAATTAAAGCTGAGCATTTGACGTAACCTATGACTCAGCGATTCTACTCCTAGATATACATCCACCAGCATACATACTGCATGACTCCTTTTATAAAATGTTCAATAGTAACTGAACACATGCGGTCGTCATGAGCCGGAATTGACTCAACAGCAGCTAGCTTGGGTTTTTTTGTTTTTTAAATAATCTAAGCTGTTAGGAATCAGGATAGCAGTTACTCTTAGGGTGGGGGGTTCAGACCAGAGCATGAAGAATGTCTGCTTCTTGATTTAGGTGCTGTTTGTTTTCAATTTAAAAAAAAATTCAACAAGTGGTACACTTATGATTTGAGAATTTTTCTGTATCAACAAAAATGGAAAAAAATGGTTGGGTGTGACGTGACTCCAATATATATCCTATATCTATAAAATATCTATATCTTATCTATATCTATATATCCTCCAAGAAAATAGAAAGTGTATCCTAAGTAAGTTACTAACTTACCTTTGAGTAACATTCTGGAATTTTCTCACTCCTCTTACTGGGCTACTCTAAACCCTATCATTCCAGGCCTACTGAGCACAAGAAGTAAAAAGAGCCAACATCATCTCTCCCTAGGCAGCAAGACGGGGTGCATCAGACCACTTTATACCCACATAGAAACTTATTATACCAATGAAAATGCTCTGACATCCTTCCTTGCATTTATACTTAAAATACCCTGTGAGGAAGGCAGGTCACTTCCAAGTTAGTGAAACTGAGGAAACCAACACAGTAAAACAAACAAACAAAAAAACTAAACACAAATTTTCTGATACCAAATTCAAGCTGGAGGACAGCCTAACAGTCCCATCAAGTTCATTACTACACTTGCAAAGCAAATTCTATTTCCAAGTTAATTTTGTGCTTCTACTGTTCCCATAAAATGCTATGTATGACATAGCCCTTTTTTATATATTGAAAAATAATTTCACTGTTTGACTTGAAAACATTTTATTTAATTTATACAAATAACTACTAAATACAAAAAGTAGATTAAAACAAAATAGTTATTTTTTCTGGCAGAGTTTAAATGCACATAATGGATAATTCCGAAGAAAATGCATTTTCCCCACAGCGTTCAGGACTAAAATTCTACTGAAATCTTTGTTTCTAAATCAGTAATATATTCGGTGGTGTCACGTGGGTAATGGCTAAATACGTTCTGCATATGAACTGAAAAAAAAGTTACAGTCTACGCACATACAAATGTGAAGCACTTAAAAGGTGAATTTAACTGATAATAAAAGAAAATGTCCATTTCAGGGTATAGTGTTAAAAACATTTCGGTAATAAAATCATAAGACCACATAAAAATAAGCTTTAACACATGCACGAAGCTGTTTTGTAAAAACTGCTAAGTGCACAAGTAATAAATAATTTGCAAAGTTGTGTATAAACAATTCCTAATGTTCGGCATCATTGTAAACATCAGCACATGTGTAAAATGCAGCAAAGTCTGACATTACATGTTGTTTTGCCAAATTGAATTCCTATGATCCAAAGACAGACCAGTGGAGTACACAGCCAATGTTCTGGCAAGTTGGGTCTTTAAAATTAAGAGTAACAGTGCAAGTAAGGAATGCAAAGAATTCCTAGTGCAATAAAGAAGAGAAGCACAGGCAATATTGCTGATTAAAAATTCACCACCTCCTCGAGTTTCCCGTGGGGAGTGTCTAGGAGACCTGTGAAAGATATGCAAAGCCGCTGTCTTAATGCCCAGATCTCTTTTAGGATTTCTCTGTGTTCCTCCAGTTCCCTACCTTTGCAACAGTGTCTGTCCAACATTAGTCTCTGCAGTGTGAACAGTTTGTGAAATGCCCAGTTCACAGTCATTGAGTGAGGTTAGGGTGGTTTTGGTGTCTCCTCAACACATGGCCGGGTGGGTATATGTTGTCTGCCTTGCCAAAGCAGCCATTTTGGGAGGGAGACAGATGGATTCTGTTCTGACAACCAGTCAGGCCAGCATTAGGTCCCAGCTGGACAACAAAAACAATGTCAAATCTTCCTTCCAGACGCCATGAAAATGTCAACAGTCAGTTTTTAATTTGTCTAAGGAATTATCAATTTTGGTCAAAGTCTTTTTGATACGCAGAGCTGTGAGTCTTGCGGACGGATTTTGATACCAGCATTCTTTCATCAGCTTGGCCAGAGAGGTTAGCGTCTGAGAAGAAAAACAACAAAGACCACTGTGACAAATTGGCTTCCTCGTGATCCGAGAAGCGGGGCTAATGTCAAATCTTTTGCGGAATTCTGCAGGTCTTGTGAAGTTACACTGATGTTATTTCTGTCTTCTCTAAACAAATAATGAAAACCTTGACCACTGATAAAGAAACCACTCTTGAGTTTCATGAACTTTGACCTTTGGACTCCTAATGCCACCGACTGACTTTACCAGGTAAATTATATAGGCAATGCTGGACCCCTTGATGGTTTTATGGGTGCTACTAGCAATAATACTAACCCAGAGATAATACTGCAATTTGCAAATAGGGTCATTTCTCAATACCTTAGATCTGCTACTACTAAAAGCAGCAATACAGGGCCTTCAGTGTTAAGCAGCTTGTGTTTGGAATTTCAGATATGCAGAGCTGGAAAGGAGCTTAAAGTCATCTACTCGAATTTCTTGACTAATATACGAAGCTGCAGTCCCAGGGCTAGGGGCAGTAGTAATGAGTCTCCCAATTCATGACTCCCAAAGCTGGTCAATCATAGAAATTCTTGTGAATATTGTCATTCATCAGCATGATCTATCAGATATAGCTCCTTCAAGAGTGAGACCACTTTGTGAACCTACTCAACTAGGTCTAAGACTCATCTGCATAAAACATGGTGAGAAAACAATGGATATACAGAACACTCAAGTACCACACCAGTGAGGACAGGTTTAAAACTAAGAATCTGGCACTCTTACCGGGTCTGAGAACCATCTGTTGGGTATGTTTGGCCTCTGTTGATCCACACAGACTACCTTTCTCATATCTTCAAAACTTGGGTCATTGGGAACCACATCATAGAAAGGTGGCTTGTAATCTTCAACAATACCTGCACGGAAGGATAAGAACGGTGTTGGGTTAGCAAGAGAGCCAAGGTTCCCCCAGAGTTTTACTGCTGGGTATCACAGGCTATAATGTGACAGGGCAAATTATTGACATATTCCTCAAACTTCAAGATGACTCTGGAAGCTACAAATAAGTGTAGAACAAGGCAATAAATATAAGCCATGCAGAGAATTGGTAGAATAATTGTTGGAAGAAAATATGTCACTATTTCTCATGCAATCACAATTACCAAAATGATCAAAGAGTGTATATGAACAGCTCTACAATTCCTGGCAAGACACAGGATAACAATTCATTTGCTGATAAAAAAGACAAGACTCTTAAAGAAGGGACATGGATCTAGTGGTTTCAAAGAAATAGAAAGGTGTCCACAACTAGAGCTAAAGGCAAATAAACAACCTATGACCATCATCAAAGTACCATCAAAATGACTATTGTTTGTTAGGAAATGATTTTGTCAATTAGGAAAAAAAATTGCTATGAAATAATCCCCCTCGTTGGGAAGGAAGTAAACAGTGTACACCTACTCCTCACTTAATGACTATCTCGTTATCTGATAATTTGCCTCTATACGACTATTGTGCATGTTAACAACATACGTCTTGCAGTAATGAATGCAGAGGTGTGAGGTGAGAGTAACGCTGGCTGTGATGCTTAAGGTTATGTGTCAACTTAGCTGGGCCATGACTCTCAGTGCTTTCGCAGTTACTTAATGACATAGTCATCCTCCATTGTCATATAACACTGATTTTCACATAATGACCTGGTCTTTGGAACCTAACCATGTCGATTAACTGAGGAATGGATGTAATGTGGAATATTCATTTCCTCATTCAATCATTTCTTCTTCACATACTGAAGTACTCCCTAAGTGGCAGACAGTGCTGTCTGTTTGATGGTTCTCTTATTTACTCTTAGACTGAAGGCATGAAATAAAATGTATGGAATAAGCTGTTTGAAAACATGGAAGAAGGGTAAAGAAAGATGAACTCTTCTCTCACCCCAAAGAAAATCCAAAAGATACCAACGGTTAATTTCAACTTCTACATCAGTATGGTTTCCGATCTTTTTTTTTCCAGTAAAATTATATCAGTTGCTTACTTTTCACAAATAATATCCACAGAGAAATTCAAAACACTATCATTTGAAATTAGAAAACTGATTTTTCCACTTATAAAAATGAAACCAAGAAAATCCATTGTTTTTCTTCTCTTACCAGGCTTCAATAAATGAGGTCAGTGTATTACTTGGTTTATTGCTCTCTTTTCTTTCTCCATGTAACTGTCTTCTATTCCCAAATACATAACGGGTTATTGGAGGAGGCGGGGGAGGGAGGACTGTGAGCAATATTATCATTAAGTTTTTTCTAGTCTCTACAAACCCCCTGAAAAGCTTTAATCCCTTTTTCACTTATCATAGAAATTAATTTACTTAAGAGTGAGAATCCATTCTTATAAATCCTAGATAAATACAAACTGTTTATGTAAAAGATTAGATAGAAGTGGCATCTGTTAAAGAAATACTATAGATTAAAAAAAAAAAAGACTCATAATAACTGTTTATTTTTAAAATGGAAAGAAGTATAGTTGATACTCTTTCTTAAGTCCTCAGATCACTTGTCCATACTGTGTACCTGCATTTATAATGTGTACCAGTCAATGGATTGAAACAATCCTTCCAGGCCAATCACAGAGAGCTCATATTGGGCATGAACTGCTGCTTTCTGAAGAGACTTGGGGCAACTGATCTCAGAGGGCCTACCTACCTTTCTTGTCAGGATCCTAGGAAGCATTCAAACAAAAATATTTTAATCCTTTCTCAGTACTAAGAGACATCACAAAAATACAACTGTACGTGGACCTGCAAGATAACCTATATCTTTGTGAAGCCATGTGCCTTTATAGGGAAGAGTAAGGGATGCGTCCTTCACCATCCCTTCAATTTTTCT
This sequence comes from Elephas maximus indicus, assembly GCF_024166365.1. NCBI lineage: Eukaryota > Metazoa > Chordata > Mammalia > Proboscidea > Elephantidae > Elephas > Elephas maximus. The sequence goes on from NC_064824.1 coordinate 55,023,385, forward strand.
AAAAAGGCATTTAATAGTCTGGTTTTAAGTCCTGAAAAATCTACCTCAGTAGTTAGCTACTGAGGTAATTTGCCTGGCTAGGTTGGGAAGGGCTAGGTGAATGTGAATAATACCAAGTGGGATTTTGCTGTAAACGCAAACAGGGAGAAAGAAGAAGAAAAGAAAAAAAAAAAAAAAAGGCACGGCTGGATTTTTTAAAACATGGGATTTGATGAAACCCAACAACGAACTTCACAATACAAAACTGAAGTTTTCTCCTGTGTTTCTATTTTCCATATTTTAATCTAATTAAATGCCCCCATGTTTCAACAAAAGGAGTCAGGTTTAAAAAGAGGGGCCATTTAATTGATTATTTCTGAGACTTAGTCATGCCTCTCTTTCTTCAACCATTGGCCTATTGTTGACTGTCCCCATCTGACACTGGTCATACCTCTCCAGAAAAAAAAATAAACCTGGGCTTAAACTTTACAAGTCACTTGGAAAGCCTTCTGGTCAAGGAAAACAATTATTTCAATCAAAACGCACCTAGTACTATGTGTGCGATATCCTATTAAGTGTTAAAGGTGATGCCCGTATAAGGCATGCCCTTGCTTTTCAAAGAACTCATAATCCAGTGGAAGAAAAGGAGAATAGTCCCTCTTTTTTTCTTAGATAACAGAAACCTTATCAAAAAGAACCTCAAAAATTTTCTTTTTGCCCTCTACTTGACACAGCGGGCACAACAAAGAGCTCAAGCATAACAATGACAGCGAGGATGCGGCAGGACCAGGCAGTGGTTCGCTCTGTTGTGCATAGGGTCACGATGAGTCAGAGCTGACTCTACAGCACCTAACAACAACAACTTGCTTCGACCTTGAAAAACAAAGATAGACTACAAATTCTTAGCTATATTTTTACTTAAGGAGCCCTGGTGGTGCAGTTGTTTAAGTGCTCAGCTGCTAACTGAAAGATCAGCAGTTTGAACCCACCAGCGGCTCTATGGGAGGAAGATATGGCAGGCTGCTTCTGGAAAGATTACAGCCTTGGAAACCCTATGGGACAGTTCTACTCTGTCCTATAGGATTGCTATGTATGAGTTGGAATTGACTCAACAGCAATGAATGGGGTTATAGCTCTTAAACTAACTCAATAACCACTTTGAGTCTTTTACTGTGTGTCCCAGAGGTGGTGCTTATCACTAGTGTTATAAAAATTAGAAGATGTGATCTTGATCTCAAAGACCAGAATATTGAAAAGGTACCTATGAAAAAGATAAATCACACACTAGCAAAGAAGGTGGGTGCAAGGAGCCGGGACAAGTGATATATGCCAGGTCTCAGAGAAGGAAACGCCTGTGTAGTGTATGAAGTGCCATATATAAATTGAGTGCTGTGGAAGCATATGAAAGCTTTCCACAGGACATGGGGCTTGGGTTGATCTAAAGAGATAAGGAGTTTGCAAGGTAGCGAAGGCAAAAACCAAAGCCAAACCAGTTGCCATTGAGTTGACTCTGACTCAAGGTGACTCCACGTGTGTCAGAATAGAACTGTGCTCCACAGGGTTTTCAATGGCTGATTTTTGGAAAGTAGATCTCCAGTACTTTCTTCCAAGGTGCCTCTGGATAGACTAGAACATCTAGCCTTTTGATTAGCAGCCAAACACGTTAACTATTTGCACCTCTGCACCACCCAGGGACTCCACTAAGGGGGCAAGAAAAAGCCAAGGAGAGGTGACATTTGGGGAGAGGGAGCAGTACGGGGCAAAGACAAGGAGTTATAAAGGATCCACACATGTGGGAGAGAATGGAGACAAGTTCTGTATGGCTGAAACAGTGCAAGAGTTGTGGGGAGAAGGAAGAAAAAAAGGAGGAGGGAGGAGAGAGGTTGAAGCCAGGCTATCGTATGACGTATTGCCCGGGTAGGAAGTTACTTACAACTGTTCTTCATTTCTGCCACAAAGTGACAAACAATCAGGGTAGCCAGGCAAAAAAGTGAATTCTAAGTTCTTTTAAGGCAGCACCCAATGAGCAACTGCCAAATCGTGGGCCAGTAAAGAGGACAGCATGTATTCAGGAAAAGTAACTAAAAATACAAAGTACTTCAAGTGCCAAGTGAGCGGTACAAACAACAAATGATACAAGAATGCAGGGGAAGAGGCGCTCTTAACATTGGTCAAGGAAGGAACATTCTGAGCCAGTCGTGCTTTCCTGGGAAAGGAGGCCGTGTGACTCAAAGGGGTCACAAAGAAATGAGAAATTATTCACAACCAGCTCCCCCACAACTTTTGGCATGTGTATCTGGTTTGGATTATTACTTTTTTTCCCCCCCTGGGCATATGTCTAATTGAATGTTTTCTCTTCTCTGAGGCAAACATCTTTACCAACCAAAAGCTCTACCATCAATTTGCTAGGTGGCTCTGAGTAAACCATTCAATTATCCTGCCTCGATTTTCCAATCTTTGAAGCCCGCATCACAAAGCTGAAGTGTGCATCAATGAGAATGCTCTAGACAGTGCTTTGACAAGCATGGAATGCCAGAGTGATCCTTTTAAAACACAAGCCTCTGAAAACAAAGCCTCCCTCCTGACTCCGTGCCTTCAATGAGAGCCTCCATCTTATCCCCTCCTCGAGAGCTCCCTGGTCTCTCTGATTCACGTCTTCCCCTTCAGCCCTCTACCACACCCACTGCCTTCAGAGAGGCCTTTAAGAGAAAAAACAAAACCAAAAAAACCCATTGCTGTCGAGACGATTCCAACTCAAAACAACCCCATAGGATGAATAAAACTGCCCCACAGAGTTTCCAGGCAGCCATAAATCTTTACGGAAGCATACTGCCACATCTTTCTCCCATGGAGCAGTTGGTGGGTCAGAACCGCTGACCTTTTAGTTAGCAGCCTAGAGGAAAAGCTCGTTATGTCATTTCTCCACTTGTATCCCAATGTTGCCCCACTGTCCATAGGATTATGCTATAAACTGAATACCATATGCTGTCATCCTTCACGTTCCTGAGGAGTCAGCCACACAAAACTACTTATGGTCCTGCCGACAGGGCACTTTTATGATTTCCCATAGCACTTCCTTTTGCCTGGGACGCTACTTATCATCAGTGTCTGATTTTATTTCTTATTTTCACCTATACATCACATCTTTCCAAGTTTGTCTGAGTAGCTCCTGCTCCTCTCCATCCCATTTGTGACTCAGTTCATGCTTTTTGTCTTCTAAAAAGAACCCTCTCACCCTGCTACCACAGCCCCAGACAAACTTTGGTACCCGCCTTGTCCTCAGTACATCTCCAGTACTAGTTGCCATTGAGTCGACTGACTCAAGGCCACCCCATGTGTGTCAGAGTATAACTGCTCCACAGGTTTTCCAATGGCTGGTATTTCGGAAGTAGATCACCAGGCCTTTCTTTAAGGTGGAATCAAACTTCCAATCTTTCAGTTAGCAGCTGAGCACTTTAACCATGCGCATTGCCTCCCGGCTCAACCACAGTAGTTTATTCTGTTAATTTATATTAATTTGTCTCCTCAACTAAAATATAAAACCAAAAACTAAACCAGTTGTCATCAAGTTGATTCTGATATGAACACCTTTAAATTGGATTATTTTGGCTCAACTGTTTCCTCAGAGCTTAACACAGTATCCTGCATATCACAAGACTAGCAAATGAATGAAATGTTGATTTTATGTATGTTTTTTGTGACATCCCCATCAGCGTCTGAGAAGCAACCTACAATCGAACACATTTCTGCAGCAAATATGAACAGCTGCACTAAGTGGAAAGACCACTGGCTATAAACAGACTTGAGTCAGTTCAGGTCAGGTTTGACCATCAAATGAATTCACTCAAATCAGGTTTTCTGCCAAATAAGTTATGAAAAAACAGTTTACAAAGCTTTGGGGATTTCCTAATTGCAGAAAAGGGATTGTGGGTTTGGTTAGATGTTGAATAAGCAGAAGGTGAGGCCAAGAGACATCTATGGGATGTTATTTACATAGTTCATATCTTTCTTTTCTTCAGAAGAAGGAATTAGAGCCCGCACAGGAAACGTTCACAGCTAATTAATAGCAAAACTAAGGATCAGAATCCAAATCCCTGTTTATATTCTAGAATTCTTCCCAACAAGTCAACTAGAGGATAATTAAATATGTCTCTTTGCATTAACCCCATGTCCCAGCGTGTTTGCTTCACATTACACAGTCTTTATTCACAAACCTCCAACTGGGGTTCTCAGGTTGGAGACCCTTATAACAGGTAAGGAGGATATAGGTCCCTGGCATCTATATCCACACAGAGAGCTCTGTTAGCAATTAACTTCTTCAGCCATTAGACATTAGAATACTAGAACTAAAACCATTTTAGAGAGAAAAAGAACCATTCATATTTGCCTTTCTGAGAGGACTAAAAGTTAACATATTGTTTCCTTCAAAGATGCCATGTGAGAAAACGTGATAAGGCTCACAGGCAAAACTTTCTCATCTTATCAACTACATATTTATTTGTATAATTACCTTCCATCTTATGCCATGTGATACCAGTTTTCTGCTTGTAATCAAGATAATCATTTTCTCCTCAAATAAATTGAAGTTAAAAGAAATCACGCAATTTAAAGATTAAAAAATTAAGTAAATGATGGTAGAGGTGGCATTTAGAGATGGTAAAAATCACGAAGGCAGTTATGTACACCAATGACTCATGGCAAACACTGAGCTTACAGAGGCCTTCTTCCTGGTGAGACAAGATTAAAAAAGATATATCCAATACTTGTGGTCTAGATCTCTAAACTAGGATTATGAAATTCTAGGAATCAGCAGAAAATGTTCTTCTTCCCCACCTTACCTCCATATTCCTGCCTCAAGCCACTCATAAGTGGGTATATGCCTAAATGTTAAAAATCAATATATGACTTTAATGAATATGAAAACATTTTGCCTAACGTGATTCTTCCCTTTGTTCGAATCTGACTATGCCCTGAAGTAGCGAGCTAAAATTGTGCAATATGTTGCATATTAAGTTGTGGAAGAAAATAAGAGTTGTCATGGTTTCCATACACATAAATCCATTGTGATTAGGAACAGAAGCATGTATAGTTCCCTGGCAAGCTCAAGGATTAATGAGAAGAGGTTTTTCCAAAGTATCTGTGCCAAACACAAGCTTATTCTAACTAGTATTTCCTAGTCCCCACTGCATGAAGGGTGTAGCTTGGCAAGTCAGAATTTTTCTGAGGTACAAATAAATTTTGACATATTAACACTGGATTCCAACACAAAACAACCAAAGCCAGTAACAGAGGGAAATAAGGAAGTGCCCACATAACCTTCCTGTGGGCAGTAAAGAGAGGACACAAACGTAATATCGGTGTGAAGTGGGTAAAGGTAGAGAACAAGAGGTGGGGAAAGGACTTGAAAGCTGCAAGCACATTGGTGGCCATCACTCATTTCCAAAGGAAAAGTAACAATACCAATGGCTGTGTTATTGAGCACTTGCTACATGCCAGACATACACTAGGCGCTTTACATTTAATCATCATAACCCTTTCAAAGTAGATTTACCGATATTTTTCTAATGATGAAACTAACTAAGAGATTGCTAAGGACTGAATTGCGTTCCCAAAAAACATATGCTGAATTCCTAGCCTGTGTGCCTGTGAATGTGATCTTGTTTGGAAATTGGGTTTTTCTTTTTGTTGATGAGGTCTATCAGTGTAAGGTAGATCCTAAACCTAATCATTTATGAGTTATAAAAAGACCAGAATAGGCACAGGGGAACACAGATGAAGACAGATGCCATGTGAGGACTGTCTACAAGCCAAGAAATGCCAAGGACTGCCCAGGGCTACCAACAAGAAAGGAATGACATGGCTGAGACCCTGGGTTGAACTTTTAACCTCCAAAACTGTGAGAAAATAAATTCCTATTCTTCAAAGCTACCCACTTGTGGTATTTGCCTTACAACAACACTAGAAACTAAGACAGTAATAGAGTCTGACAGCATGACTCCAGAGCCTGGACTGAACCACTCCGTTGCATTGTCCCCCAGTGGTACTGAGAACAAAGCTCTGGGGGGCGCCATTCACACAGACTTCGATGTGCAAAGCAACAGCCTGGAGAACCACAAAAAGGAAGAGAGAAGCTCTTCAGAATAAGAGCGCTTAACAGCCACGTACAATAAAGGCACATGTCTGTTGTATCTTCTAAATGTGTCTGTCGATACAATCTAGGTACAATGCCTTTTCAAAAAAATCTTGTATATATTCTCAAGGGGAATCTTAGCACCTCATTTTCTAATCTCCATGTACTTTTAAGAATAACTCGGTTATTGGTGATAGTGAAGTGCACCTGTCACATAAGCAACAAATTTATATGGCATTTAAACCACAAGGGAAAACTTTTTATTTGCTTGTTTTTAAATATAGCAAAGTAGGCTGTAAGCTCCAGAAAAGTAACAGAGATTTATGCTGCGAGGGTGATGCTATAGTCAAAACTGCTCCAGAGGATGAACAGTGAAGATTATTTTTTCAGTTTTTAAATCCATGAGCGGACTACGGTATCAGAGCAATCGAAGTGTGGAATTTCTGCATACGGAGATACAAACATGCTCTAACACCAAAGGTCAAAATTCAGTAGAAAGGACCTATTAAGACAGCGCGTGCTCTCAGAATGCTTGGAAGGAGCTATTGCAGGTTTCTGATCAAAAAAAAAAAAAAGGCAAAATAACGCAAGTCCACATTTTGGATGTACCCATTTATCTCCAGAATCCTCATGTCAAAGTTCTTGCCTCACATGGGACTGAAGCTGGGTACCAGAACCAAATGTGTCTGCAAAACTACAGAGGGAGAAGAAGAAAGAATATTGCCAGAGAAGCAGTGAAGAGCAGAGAAAGAAAGGCCAGGGCCCGGATACAAGACTCTTAACGGAGAAATGGCTCCCTCTTAAACTTGGAAAAGAGACAAGGTTTCACTGGAATCGTCAGACCCCAATGGCAAGGATACCCTGGGTGAGGCTGATTTAACATATTCCATATTAACTCCAGATCTCAAGAGTATGGTTACCTCACCCAGCAGCATCATTATCACCTGAGAACGTGTTATAAAGGTAAATTCTCAGCACCACCCTAGAACTACTGTATCAGGAACTTGTGGGTAGGACCTAAGTGATTCTGATGCACACTTGAGTTGAAGAACTATTGATCTAAGCAAACTCTGCCCTAAGTGCGTATAGAAGATAAATTCACACAGGGAAGGGAAGAAACCATTTTCTTTCCTACCAATTCCAAATTCAGTGTCAAACTAAACAAAAAGTAGAATCCAAAAGACACTACTGAGAAATTTTCAGTAGTAAAAATGGACTTAGCACTCATTTCCTGTATAGACACAGCATGAGGTTTATTATTAGTATCAAATACATGTAAAATTCCAATGAAAACATGAAATGCAACCTATTTTTATGCTCACGGTTCACTTGAGGATCATATTCTTCCAAGAGAACTATCTGGTCATCAATTTTTATAATGGACTCAGAAACTCAAAGGATACATAATTATAATGTCCTAATATAAGATTCATATATTTTAATGAGGTACATTTTATATGCAATAATTTTGAAAATATATGTTCTTTTAATGACAGTTCCTGAAGATGACAAGGAAGTAAAATAGGTAGGTACATCACACTCTGGGGTGAGGGCGATATTGTAAATTAGTACAACTCTTATGGAAAGCAATTTGACAATATGTGCCAAGTCATAAAAACACCCATACTCTTTGACCTGCTAAGTCTACTTCTTTTAAGATTAAAAATTAATTCCCCAAATGAAAGAGTTACAAGCACAAAGATGTCTGCTACAGTCCCCAAATGGAGAAGACAGGATGTCTAACAAGACAGAAATGGTTAATAAAATATCATATGATCATTTACTGTAAAATGAGACTATCTGATGACATCAAAAATGACACCAAGTAACAAAGATGATACAAAATTTTATCTATCCTATGATTGCAGCTAAGTCAAAAACTATACACACAAATGCATAGATAAGAAGTGGAAAGGAACATGGATGCTGGAAAGGTCAGATGAGATATTTCTTTTTTTCTTTCAAATCATTTTTCTGTTTTTTGTTTATGGGGGGCCATAGTTAATATATTATTAATAATACATTTACAAGCAGCATTGGACACTTTCAAGCTTCGGTTTAGATAAAACAATCTGCAGCTTTGTGTTCGTATATGTGCGTGTGTTGTGTGCCTAAGGCACGGGAATACTCACGGGAGAAGGGGAATAGAGAGACAGAACGGGAAAATATCAAATTAGTCATTGCCAATGGACAGTAGTAGCTGGTTTAAAATGAGACACAAGAAACCCTTACCTCCCCCTACAAATCAAATCCCACACCATGTAACAGAAGCTCAACCCACAAAATTTTAGGAACTAGCAAAAAGTCTACATGATGATACAAGGGGGAAATCAGAAAACAACAGTAACATTCTCCCTTCCTTTACCTGTCATGATTAATAATAATAATAATGTTAAAAGCAAACTACCATCTGTTGAGCTAAATTTTCAACTGATGGCTGTAACTTCAAACTCACTACTATTAATCATAGTTGATCTCTGAAAGCCATTTGGGTTTATGCCTATGACACAGGGGCGGGTTTGCAACATGAGTTCTTCCAAAGCCCAAATCCCAAGTTTCTGCCAAGTTCAACTTTCATCATGCGGACTTGCTTGGCTCTACTCCGGCACACCCACAGCTGGAAATGCTACTGTCCTGGCCTTGGAAAGTCAACTTCCTCTTTGTTTGGGTCAGGTTCCCCATCACATAGTTTACCGTTACACCAGTCCTTCTACAAATTGTCTGTTAAGATAAACTATTAGAATTAGATTTTTAGCTTGAAGGTGCTCAAAGCTGCTTGGGGATGTGGAAATCAAGCCAATGTGCAATTTCAGAGAAAGTTCAAAACTTTATAAATCAGTAAAATGATCTCTGTTGCATACAATTCTCAAGGCACTTGAATGGCACAAACTGCAAGTCAGTAGCTCCCAAAGATTGAGAAACATTTACTGAGAAAATGTTCGTGACGCCCATTAAAAAGGAAAAAAAAGTACTTTAAAGGAATTTCCACGTTACCATCCATGTGTGTTCATGTTTAATCTGAAACACGAGCTTTGGGGTCCTCAGATGGTTATTCAAAGCAGACATGCTCTGCTGTTAAGAAAAAAGTACCTTGAAGGCATGCCAATTTTTATTGCACACTTCTGAATAATCAAACTACATTAAATTACTCTGATTCCACTTCCCTTGCAGAAGCTCCTCATCTCTGGCTGTGTTATTCATGAAAATTATGATTGCCCCAAGAATCTCAATTCTTAGAGAGTATGGGTGGGAAGGGGGAGGGATACGGATGTTAGTAAATTAGTAACTCCACAAACTATTCCTTTAATACTTCATAAGCAGGACTTGGACTTGGGGACAGGTCAGAGGAGGGTAAAATGGAGAATATCTTTTAGAAATGAATCTTAATATAAACATATGACATTTTCTTCTGTCTTCCCAGAATAATTTCAGACACATCCTCTGAAGTAAGATTTTCAGTTGTAAAGCTCTAATAAGAGGTTGACCTAGTTAATTCAGGGGATTCTAATATAATGACCACTTGTAAGTAGATGGGGTGTGTGCAATTTGAAAAAGTACACTTAGTGCTCTTAGATACAATGTATTTAAAGTTCAACAATGTATTTGAGGCTGTAGAGGGGGCACAGGTTAAAAACGAGGAATGTTGCCCTGACTGCTAAGGCAATACCAATTCATTCAACGACTTTACTTACAAGAGGATTAGCACAAGCTACATAATTATGGCTTCCTGAATTTAAATCTGACTTGTTCAGAAGATCCAGACTGCTTTTCATAAATGAGTGGAACCTAAACCTTTTCTCATAATGCAAACTTAAAAAGTGTCTAAAATAGCAGAATCACCCTTAGATTTATTTGAGCATTCCCCTTAAGTTAAACCGTCCTTGTGAAAGGAGCAGAGAAGGAGGAAGCGTAGGAAGAAAAGACGAACAGGAAGACTGAGGAAGGAAGGAATCAAATATGGATCAATCAAAAGAAAAACTAAGGAATAACTAGTCTCTTCCAGAAATAATTCTTTTCAACAGTCATTCCTTCTTATGTATTTCAAATATAATACCATTACATCCCACCTACTAACCATAAATCAAATATGAACGCCTATAGCTTGATAAAGGCACTAGTGGTATAGAGGTTAAGCACTTGGCTGCTAATCGAAAGGTCAGCAGTTCAAACCCACCAGACGTGCACCATGGGAGAAAGACGTGGCAGTCTGCTTCCATAAAGATTTACAGCCTTAGAAATGCTATGGGGCATTTGTATCCTGTCCTATAGGGTGGCTATGAGTCAGAATCGACTCCACAGCAGTGGGTTTGGTTTTTTTGGTTACAGCTTGACAAGTATGATTCAAGGAACAGTCTGGACTTAAATATTCCCTCTTGTCCTTTTAAAGGCAGCAGAATCAAGAGGACTTAGACAAGGACAATATTATATTACATTAGATACCTACCGTTGCTCACCATCCGCCTGGCTACTTCCCACAAAACAAGTCCAAAGGCCCAAATATCGACCCTCTTGTAAGAATCAAAACAATCCACCTGGATGGTTTCATCTAGAACTTCAGGGGCCATGTAGCGTTTGGTGCCCACACGGGGGTTGTTCCCCACGTCAAGCTGATTGGTGCTCTGGGAATGCATGACTGCCAGGCCTAAAAGGAAGAAGACAAAACAGTATCGATCAGCTCACTACCTTTCTCATAGGACGTCGCTGAAGGATTCTAAACCAATCCCAACTAAAACTGCCCTCTTGTGGCCTTCGTGGTCATTGTTGCATTACATCCTGAATAATCTCTGTAATACCCTTTGTGATGACTTCTGGATTGAGAACAGGAAAAAGGACTAACTTCACAAGAAACATTCTGCAGCTCTTAGGTTAATATATGAAGCTCTAAGAGACAAAACGTTTTAGGTAAGTGATAGACCAATGCGCTAATCCAACATGAGGCCAGTGATTTAAGTCCACAGGAAAACAGGCTCATGTGTTAAATGTGAGCCTTCAAGTAGCCTAACAAGCAGCAAATTAAGCTCTCAAACTTCACCACAGTTCCTCCTAGTTTTCAAACACAAATTTCAAAGTGTGAGACAGAGAATTCGAGGTAATTTATCACTACACAGAGGGCCGACTGTTACAGGCACTGTTCCATGCTTAAGGAAATAGCTGTTCATCTGAGCATTAATGGTGGTGAAATCCATAGGCCTTTCTCTATCCAATTCCCCCAGAGTCATGAGTACAGAGAGCATTAAACTGGATCTCAACTCAAAGCACAAACCTCATGTTAAATGTTTGCTCTCTCTTGGTTTATTCATCATGTTGTGAGGACACTCAAGCAGCCTTGTGGAGTGGCCCACATGAAGAACTGAGGCCTCCTGCCAACAGCCATGTGAGGGAGCCATTTTGGAAGTCCACTTCAGATGACTGCAACCATTAGCCAGAACCATACAGCTAAGCCATTCCAAAATTCTGACTCTCAGGGACTGTGTGAGACATCAAATATTTGTTGTTTCAAGCTGCTAAGTTTTAACAGAAATTTATCACTCAGTAATCGATAACTATTACACTAAGGAGTCATACCAACCAAATACAACGTGTGAACCTTGACTGAAGTCTTGTTTGGAAAATTTGAAAATCAGTATGAAATGCTGCTAGAGAACTATTTTTTAGGTGTGATAATGAAACTGTGATTATCTAAGATAAGGGTAAATGGGCTTTTGCTAGGGGATACATTTTGAAATATCTAGAAATAAAGTGCTATGATGTCTGCAACTTATTTTCAAATGGTTCAGCAAATATACTCCCATATACAATCACATATAGATAAGACAAGTACCACAAAACTTTAACAATTGTTAAACCCAGATGCTGAGCTTATGAGTGTCATTAATATTATTCTACCAACTCTTCTGCATATTAGACATTTTTATAATAAAAATTTAGAAAAATTAATGGGATAGTGGTCTTTTTGCAGTACTACCAAATAAAAAAAATAGAACACTATTATTCTAATGAATGAGCCTTGATTTCTGGATATAAAGTGAAAAACTATATAACAAATCATAGTCTTACCAGAGCCATCTCCTGTACTATATATCTACTCCCTGAATAATAACCCCTTAACACATATTTTTATACCTACTCATGTATCTAATTGGAAGGCTGCAGGCCAGAAGAAATGTTGTTGAAGAATTAACTAGCTGGACTTACTGCAAAACACTCCCCACTCCCTCCCAACCATGTCCCCTAAACCAAAGCTAACAGCTGGCTCAATCTGTCCATCTTCCCTGATCACTGGATTGTAACAGCAGCTACCACTTGAATGCTTATTATTTGCTAGGCATTTAAAATAATTTCTAAATCTTTCAAGAACTCTGAAAGGCAGGCATAATTGTTTTGTAGTTACATGAGTAATACATGAAGAGATTTTAATGAACGTGTTAAACACAGAAGTACATGCACAGTGTGGCAAGCACTCAAGTCCCCCTTCGCTCTGTCCCCTGGCCCCAGTGTTAGCACTCGGGAAAAGTAAACAGATTAGGAGACTTCCACAAAAGCACAGGGTGAATAATCGAGAAAGCCAGGGCTCAAACCCAAATTACTCAGGCTCTAAAAGCCAGGACACTGTCTTCTACACTGCATCTAAAGACTGCCCACAGAGAGCTTTAGTTTCGTGCCTTTTCAACACTTATCCTAAATGTTTCCTCTCATATTTGGGAAACACTGTAAAAAAAAATTTCCCAATGTGAAAGCAAAGCCTTAAAAGGGATTCAAAGAAAATAAATTTTCTTGATGTGTCAGAGCACTTGTATTTAAAAATAAACATTTTTTTAACTTTATTATTTATATAACGAAAGCTAAAAGTCTAAACCTCTATCAGTCTAACAATAACTACAATGATTATTAATACAATACAAGCCATTTTCAATCAAGTAAAGTACTCTCAATAGTCCACTGAGATGAATAATTATTATTGCAGCTCATTCCTTATTAGTACAATTATTTGGCAAATATTCTGAGTGCCTATGATGAATGTGGTTTTATATAAAATATCACTGTAAATGAAAATAATCTTATTTATAATGTGATTAAAGCTACACTGAGAATGACCCTAACACTATGAGAATGAGTATTCCCAATAGGGTAAAGGGTGAATTGGTTTAGGGATTTTTTTTCCTCTTTTTCAATTATTACTTTGTCTTGGTTACAGAAGAACAATTTCGGATACCATGTTTAACACGAACTTGTTCCATAGGTTTTTTAATTGCATAACTACTCCACGTAATTGAGTACCTACTCTCATGAAATAAGAATACAGACATACTTGTTGCCTCTGAGGGTGCAATGGGGCAGGGGATTTTTTTTTTTTTAACTGAACAAGCAAGAGGTGATTTTCTGGGAAAACTGGAAGTCTATCACAATATGGATTTGGGTTATAGAGCATTTGCCAAAACTCACAGAATGAGTATTTAATATTTTTGTATTTCATGATATGTAAATTTGATCTGAAAAGAGAAAAAGTAAACAATGACTTCTAGTTAATGATATGCTGATATGTACACTGAAAGTCTTTAGGGGAAGTATTCTTTTACCTGCAATTTGCTTTGAAATGTACCAAAAAAATAAGATGGACTGCAAATAGATTGACAGATACGTGATAAAGTTTAAAGTAAAATGTTAATGGTAGAATCTTTGTTGTATGTATATAGTTGTTCACTGTAAAATTCTTTCAACTTTTCTGCATATTTGAAAATTTTCCTAATAAAATGTTGGGAAAAGAAAAAAAAAATGCAACCTGGTTAAACATTGGAGTACTACAAAAGTAAAAATAGTAATTAAAACATGGTTTTAAACATTTACCCAAATCCAAAGAGTCCATGAACAAATCCTGATCAAAAGGGGGAAAACGCAGAACAGAATTTCAAATTCTCAGGACTCTAGACTTTCTGGAGCCATGGAGACTAGATGAACCCTTGAAGCTATTGCCCTGAGATAATCTTTAAAACCTTAAACCAAAAATAACCCCTGAAGTCATCTTAAAACTGAACGGGAGTTTAGCTTAACTGGTAAAAAAAAGATCTGCCTTCAACATTATGCCCTTTTAAGAATCACTTATATGGAATCACACTGACAACAGCAACTTAAAAGATTAAATAGGGGCCTTAGAGGGCAGTGAGTTTATGTTAATGGAGAAGGAACAACACAGAAAAGGAGGGTGAGAATGGTTGCACAACTGGAAGAATGTAATCAATGTTGAATTGCTTTTATGTTTTACTATGTATATTCACAACAACATCAAAATAAATAAATAAAATTCAGGAGAAAAATTTTTACCCAAATCTGCTATGCAACACTGTCCATTCTTCTTAACCAGGATGTTTTTGCTCTTTAAGTCTCGATGGGCAATGGCTGGTTTTCCTTGGGTCCCAAATATCTCTATGTGCAAATGTGCAAGACCACTAGCTATTGACAGCACTATTCGAAGACAGCTAACTGTATCCAGGGTAGTAAGCTGAAGATAGTCATACAACGAACCCATTTCATGGTAATGTGTAATTAACCACAACTGGGTACTGGAGTGTCTTGATGTCATGTCTGAAGCAATAAAACCTGGAAAGAGAACAAGATCAAAATCAATACTCATGTAAGAATTTCACATTGTAACTCTTAGTATCTGGAAACAGTAACCTATACAGTAGACATCATTTATAATATAAGTAAATTAACCATGAATAGAGATTTACAACAGCATCAACACAGAGAAATAATAACATTCATTCCTTAAAGGGTCACTGCTAATGAATATGAAAGTTTCATATTCATTTCCATTTAAATTAATCATTTTTAAAAAGTATTTTAATTTGCATTGAGATTGAGGTAGAAATAATATCTCTGTGCTTACGCATAGTGACACTGTGAAGCTCTTCTTCATGCTGATATCCTAAGCAAAGATCACTCATCAATGACTCGAAAAAGAACATAATCCTCAGAACCTGGAGACCTATACTCTATTCCTGCCTCTGACTGTAATTTGCTCTATAATATTAGAAAACTTATGGAACCCCTGGTGGCGTAGTGGTTAAGTGCTACTGCCGCTAACCAAAGGGTCAGCAGTTCAAATCCTCCAGGCACTCCTTTGGAACTCTGTGGGGCAGTTCTACTCTGCCCTATAGGGTCGCTATGAGTCAGAATCCACTCAACGGCACTGGGTGGGTATTGGAAAACTCATGTAAACTCTCTTGTCTATGTCTGCTCAGATATAAAATAAAGCAGTAGAGGGATGAGTGTAGATTAAATGGCTAATTCATCAAGTATAAAAGAATACTCAAAATAAATGAGCTCCTATGATGCTCCTGCTCAAGCAAAGAAAAAAAAAATTCGATAAAGTCCAACACACATTCCTGATAAAAATTCTCAAAAAAATAGGTATAGAAAGGAAATTCCTCAACATAATAAATGGCGTCTATACAAAGCCAACAGCCAACATCATTCTTAACAGAGAGGCTGAAGACATTCTATCTGAGAACATAAACAAGAATGCCCTTTATCACTACTCCTATTTAACATCGTGCTGCAAGTCCTAGCAAGAGCAATAAGGCAAGAAAAAGAAATAAAGGGCATCCAAATTAGTAATGAAGAAGTAAAAATATCCCCATTTGCAGATGACATGATACTACACCACATAGAGAACCCAAAAAACTCCATGAGAAAACTACTGGAACTAATACAAAGATTCAGCAGAGCAGCAGAATACAAGATAAACATAAAAAAACAGTTGGATTCCTATACCCCAATAAACAGAACTATAAAAAGGAAATCGGGAAAGAAATACCATTTATAATATCCCCTAAAAAAATAAAATACATAGGAATGAATCTAACCAGGGATGCAAAAGACATATACAAAGAAAACGACAAAACTATGCAAAAAACCAAACAAGACCTACATAACTGGAAAAACATACCATGCTCATGGATAAGTAGACTCAAGACTGTGAAAATGTCAATTCTACCCAAAGCAATCTACAAATACAATGCAATCCTGATCTAAATACCAACAGCATTCTTTAATGAGATGGAAAAGCTAATCACTAACTTTATATGGAAAGGAAAGAGGCCCCAGGTAAATAAAGCACTATTGAAAAAAGAATAAAGTAGGAGGATTTTATTACAGCTACAGTAGTCAAACCAACTGGTACTGGTAAAACAACAGACGTATTGACTAGTGGAACAGAATCAAGAACCCAGATGTAAATGTATCAACCTATAGTCACCTAATCTTTGACAAAGTCCCAAAGTCCACTAAATGCAGAAAACATAGTCTTTTTAACAAATGGGACTGCCAAAACTGGATGTCCATCTGTGAAAAAAATGGAACAGTACCCATACCTCACATCCTAAACAAAAACTAATTCAAAATGGGTCAAATACCTAAATATAAAACCAAAAACTATAAAGATTATAGAAGAAAAAATAGAATCAACACAAGGCCCTAAAACACGGCATAAATAGCATACAAACAATAACAATACACACACCAGAAGATAAGCTAGATAACTGGAATCTTCTAAAAATTAAACACTTATGCTCATCAAAACACTTCACCAGAAGAGTAAAAAGAGAACCTACTGACTGGGAAAAAAATTTGGCTGTGACAAATCTGACAAAGGTCATATCTCTAAAATCTACAGGAAAATCCAACACCTCTACAATAGAAAGAGAAATTATCCAAATAAAAAAATGGGCAAAGGATATGAACAGACACTTCACCAAACAAGACATCCAGGAGGATAACAGACACATGAGGAAATGCTCACAATCACTAGCCATTAGAGAAATGTAAATCAAAACAACAATGAAATACCATCTCACCCCCAACACTATGGGCATGAATCAAAAAAACAGAAAATAACAAATGCTAGAGAGGCTGCGGGGAACTCTTATGCACTGTTGGTGGGAATGCAAAATGGTGCAACCATTCTGGAAAACAATATGGCGCTTCCTTAAAAAGCTAGAAATAGAAATACCATAGGATCCAGCAATCCTACTCCTAGGAATAGATCCTAGAGAAGCAAGAGCTGTCACACAAATAGACATATGCACATCCATGTTCACTGCAGCATTATTCACAATACCAAAAAGATGGAAACAACCTAAATGTTCACCAACAGATGAATGGATAAACAAACAATGGTACACACACACGACACATTACTACTCAAGAATAAAGAACAATGATGAACCTGCGAAACATCTCACAACATTAATGAATCTGGACAGCATTATGCTGAGCAAAGTAAGTCAATCACAAAAGGACAAATGCTATTTGAGGCCACTATTATAAAAACTCATGAAAAGTTTTACACATAGAAATAAACAATCTTTGATGGTTACTAGGAAGGGGAGGCATGGGAAGGGAAAAACACTAACTAGATAATAGGTAAGTGGGAATTTTGTTGAAAGGTAAGACAGTACACCATACTGGCAAAGTTAGCACAACTTGACCAAGGCAAGGTCATGGAAGCTTCATAGACACATCCAAGCTTCGCAAGGGACCAAATTACTGGGCTAAGGGCTGGAAATCACAGTCTTGGGGGACATCTAGCTCAACTGGCATAAAAGTTTATAAAGGAAATGTTCTACATCCTACTTTGCTAAGTAGCATCTGGGGTCTTAAAAGCTTGTGAGCAGCCATTTAAGACACTCCACTGGTCCCACCACGTCTGGAGCAAGGGAGAATGAAGAAAATCAAACACACAAGGGAAAGACTTGTCCAAAAGACTAATGGACTACAACCACCATAGCTTCCAACAGGCTATGAGTCCAACACAACTAGATGGTGCCGAGCTACCACCACTGACCGCTCTGACAAGGATCACAAGAGAGGGTCCCAGACAGAGCTGGAGAAAAATATAGAACAAAATTCTAACTCAGAAAAAAAGACCAGACGTACTGGTCTGACAGTGGAGAAATCCTGAGAGTATGGCCCCCAGACAGCTTTTTAACTCACTATCAAAACCACTGCTGAGGTTCACCCTTCAGCCAAAGATTAGACAAGCCCATAAAACAAACAAGACTAAATGGGCACACCAGCCCAGTGGCAAGGACAAGAAGGTAGGACAGGGGCCACATGAACCAGAGACCTACATTATCCTGAGACCAGAAGAACTAGTTGGTGCCCGGCCACAATCGATGTCTGCCCTGTCAGGGAGCACAACAGACAACTCCTGAGGGAGCAGGAGACCAATGGGATACAGACCCCAAATTCTCATTAAAAGACCATACCTAATGGTATGATTGCGACTAGAGGAATCCCAGAGGCAATGCTCCCCAGACCTTCTGATGGCACAGGACAGGAACCATCCCCAAAGACAACTCATCAGGCATGAAAAGGACTGGTCAGTGGGGGGGAGAGAGATGCTGAAGAAGAGTGAGCTAATTAAATCAGGTGGACACTGGAGAGCGTGTGGGCAACTCTTGACTGGAGGGGGGATGGGAAGATAGAGAGAGAGGGAAGACGGCAAAATTGGCACGAAACGAGAGACTGGAAGGGCTGACTCAATAGGGGGAGAGCAAGTGGGAGAAGGGAGTAAGATGTATGTAAACTTACATGTGACAGACTGATTGGAATGGTAAATGTTCACTTGAAGCTTAATAAAAATTAATTAAAAAAAAAAAAAAAAAGAAGGCAGGACAGGACAGAAAAGCTGGTAATGGGGAACCCAAGGTTGAGAAGGTGAGAGTGTTGACATGTCGTGGGGTTGGCAACCAATGTCACAAAGCACTGTGCGAACTAATCATTTCACGAGAAGCTAGTTTGTTCTGTGAACTTTCATCTAAAGTACAATAAAAAATAAATAAAAGAACATTATGCCTCACCCAAAGAAAAAAGACAATGGTGTTTGCTGGCTAGAAAAGACAGATATAAAAACAGTGAAATTGCAATGTTGCAAGATGTTCATCCAAGAAATAATGTGCAGGGTGGAGGAGGTATGAGGGAACTCTGCAGTTTCTGCATAATTTTTCTATAAACCTGAAACTGCTCTAAAAAAACAAAGGCCTATTTTTAAAAATTACAATGTAACGTGAAAAGTACTGTAATAGTGCTACGTTCAAAGGGCAACATAGGCCCAAGAGTTGAAAATATTAATAATTCAGACTAGACGATACTATGGCTTCCATCAGAAAGTGACAAATGAATTGGTCTTGTAGAGAATAAAGACATTGACAAGAGCAGATACAGAGGTAGGAAGCAATTTTTCTAGACACTGTGAAGATTTTCAGGCAGACTAAAAGAACCCTAGAAGTCAGCGGCAGTGCCTATTCTAGCAAATAAATTGTCGTACGTATTTTTTTTTTTTTTATGTATGCTTGCCTTTCCTGCTACAGAGATGTCTCTCTAGAGTTATGTATATGAGATATGATTATGGATGGTGAAGGTTGGGACTTATAAATAGAATAGAAAATTAAAAAGAGAGAGAGATGGCTTGAGGAAGAATTAAATGACCTAAGAAAGTATCAGATAAAAAAAGACATATAAAAATGCCTTATACTGGCATAGTACTTTAAGTCACTTTCACATATATTTTCTCATGAGATTTTTCTCAACAGACCAGTAAGATAAGCTTCACTATACTCATTTTGCAGATGAGAATGTTGCAGCTGAAAGATGTTATATGACTTGCCAAAGATTACCTACAACCACTAAGTTGCTAAGAAATCCAGGTGGAGTATAAGTGGTTCTGGTATAAGACACCTTGCCCATCCATAGGAAGGCTCAGGAGCAAAGGAAGTCCCCCACTTGATCATCATCGACAACCAGCCATTGATTATTGAGTACTACGTGCCAGGCATTTTACATGTATTAACTCATTTAATTTTCCAAAACCAGCAGGAAGTAGGTATAGTATGTCATTGACTGATGAGGTCAGTAATGGCCTCAGGCAATCTGGCTCAAGAATCCATCCTCACTATACCATATTGCCCCCAGGTCAAGTTGACTTCTCCTTAAGAGAAGGACAATTGAACATTTCTACCTACTGGACATCAGCAAATTAAACTGAGAAACACTTCAGCGCCTTGTCCCCTGCCTCCTTATCCCTCTTCCTCTGAGACAGATCAATGGCCGGCCCCTGTTCGTCTCCCCCTCCTCCCTGCTCAATAGTTCCTCCTTGTCTCCCCACAGCTGTTTTTTTCTGGGTCCTTACATCGTATGAATCAAAAATGTGTATTTTGATATTGGGTATTCTAATTAAAGAAAATGTCCTTGCTTTAAAATTTTAAAGCCAAATGATATTAATCTTAAACGTCTTGGTCAAAAATAAATATTCCTAACTATAAGGCACCACTCAAAACAAACTTAATTACTGTTGTGTCCTGTGTGGCTTCAGATTTCTTCCCCCAAGGGTGAACAGCCTCCAGCTCAATAAATAGATAATAAACAAAGAAATATTTACCCTCTCACCTTCCCTAATTCTCCTAGGTCTTAAAGAAGGATTTGTATGTCTTGTTAATTATGCTCTAGACCTTCAGGAAAATTCACTTAAATAAATCAGGATTTTTTTTTTTAACTGTTTAAATGTGAATTATATAACTTCATTGGCTTCAAATGAAGCACTTTGATGGGATACTTGTGTTTGAGTCAAAACACTCCAGTGTTAATAGAAGTTAAAAGTTGAACGGGTGCCTGTAAGCTGCCAGTCTTGCAAAGTGATTGAGTGCGTTCATAAAAAAGTGAGGAAGTAATTAGGGAAGAGGCCTCTTATTTAACAGCCAAAACCATCCCCCCAGACTCCTTGAGATCCAAAATAAACCACAAAGTCTTAAGTGAGGTAGTCGGGGCCCTTTGTGGACCCCTCACTGCTGACTCTCCCATGAACCTGGTACTAGGCAGCTTTAACAGGTGACAGGTGACACTACCATGAAGTAGTCAAGAGTGCCAGATCCTGTGTATTTTCAATGAGAACAACAAAAATATTTGAAAACATGATCTCATTTATTAACTGATACATTATTGACCTGTTACAGCAGATTAATAATTATATCCCTGGGCTTATTTTCCTTAGTTAAGTAGGGTGTAATTTTTTGACAAAATGATTGTATTTAGCTTTCTGGTGTTTTACTTAGGATTTTTACAATTTTATAATTAAAACTTTGTCAAGGATTAAAAAAAAAAAGTGTTGAATCCTAGAGCCAGACCACCTCACCCAACCACCCCTGAGCTGGGTGATCTTGGACAAATCTTAAAATCTCTCATGCTCGGTTTCATGATTTATAAAATGAGAATAAACCCAATATACATCAAAAAGAGTTACTATGAGAATAAAAGAGTTATTATATTGTTGTTAGGGGCTGACTCTTAACAATCCTATGTACAACAGAAGGAAACACTACCTGGTTCTGCGTCATCCTCACAATCATTGCTTATGTTTGAGGTGAGTGTTGCCACCACTGTCAGTCCATCTCATAAAGGCTCTTCCTCTCTTTCATCACCCTCTACCAAAGCAAACATGTCCTTCTTCAGGGACCAGTCACTCCTGGGTACATGTCCAAAGTATATGAGACCAAGTCTTGTCATCCTCCCTTCCAAGGAGCACTCTGACTGTATTTCTTCCCAGACAGATTTGTTCCTTCTTCTGATAGTCCATAGTACATCCAACACTCTCCGTCAACACTGTAAGTCAAACATGTCAATTCCACTTTGGTCTTCCTTATTCACTGTCCAGCTTTCCCATACATATGAGGTGACTGAAAATATCATGGCTTGGATCAGACACATGTTAGTCCTTAAAGTGACATCTTTGCTTTTCAATACTTTAAAGTGATCCTGCTTTCTGCCAGGATTCATCTGACATCAGCAATGATAATCCTCATTCCATATCCTCATCTGAATATGGCCTGAATTTCTGGCAGTTCCCTGCTGATGTACTGCTGCAAGTGCTTTTGAATGACCTTCAGCAAAAAATTTTTACTTGCTTGTGATATTAACAACATTGTTCATAATTTCCGCATCCTGGTGGATCATCTTTCTTTGGAATGGATGTAAATATGAATCTCTTCCGGTCAGATGGCCAGGTAGCTGTCTTCCAAATTTCTTGGCATAGATGAATGAGCACCTCCAATGCTGCATTCATCTCAATTGGTATTCCAACAATTCCTGGAGCCTTGTTTTTCACCAATGCCTTCAGTGCAGCAAGGATCTCTTCCTTCAGTACCATTGGTTCTTGCTCATATGGTACCTCCTGAAATGACTGAACATCAACCAATTCTTTTCAGTACAATGACTCTGTGTATTCCTTCCATCTTCTTTTGATGCTTCCTGCCTTGTTCATTATTTTCCCCATAGAATTCTTCAAGACTACAACTGGAGGCTTGAATTTTTTCTTCTGTTCTTCAGCTTGAAAAATGCCAAGCATGTTCTTCCCTTTTGGTTTTCTAACTCCAGGTCTTTGCCTTTGTCTTCTTGAGCCACCACTCTTTGAAATCCTCTGTTGAGCTCTTTTACTTCATCATTTCTTCCCTTAGCTACTCGACACTCAAGAGCAAGTTTCAGAGTCTCTTCTGACATCCATTTTGGTCTTTTCTTTCCTTCCTGTCTTTTTAATTACGTTTTTGCTGTCTTCATATATGATATCCTTGATGTCAGCCCACAACATGTCTCATCCTGGGTCATTATTGTTCAATGCATCAAATCTATTCTTGAGATGGTTTCTAAATTCAGATAGGATATACTCAAAGTTGTACTTTGGCTCTAGGAGACTTGCTCTAATTTTCTTCAGGCTCATGGTCTGTTCTGCGCTTGGGCATTAGCCTTTTTCTCACTGATGATACTGAGCTTTTCCATCATCTCTTTCCACAGAGGTAGTTGACTTGATTCCTGTGTATTCCATCCAGTGAAGTCCATGTGTATAGTCGCTGACTATGTTGGTGAAAAAGGTATTTGCAATGAAGAAGTCACTGGTCTTTCAAAATTCTATCATGCAATCTTTGGTGTCATTTTTATCACCAAGGACGTATTTTCCAACTACTGATCCCTCTTTGTTTCCAACTTTCATATTCCAATCATCAGCAATTATTAACGCATTTTGATCACATCTTTGATCAATTTCACACTGCAGAAGTTGCTAAAAATCTTCATTTTCCTCATCTTGGCATTAGTGGTTGGTGCATAAATTTGAATAATGGTAAAAAAGAAAAAAACTGGCCTTCCTTGTAGGTGTATGGATATTATCTTATCATTCACAGCGCTGTACTTCAGGACAGATCTGAAAATGTTCTTTTTGACAGTAAACAGTATGCTCTTCCTCTTCAATTTCCCATTTCCAGCTTAGGAGACCACATGAGTCTCCAAATCAAAATGGCCAATACCGGTCCATTTCAGCTTACTGATGCCTGCGATATTGATCTTTAAGTATTCCATTTCATTTTTGATGCCTTCCAACATTCCTAGATTCACACTTCGTAAATTCCATGTTCTGCTTATTAGTGGATATTTGCAGTTGTTCCTTCTCATTTTGAGTTGTGCCACGTCAGCAAATGCAGATCCCGAAAGCTTTACTCCATCCACGTCACTGAGGTCAACTCTACTTTGAGGAGGCAGCTCTTCCCCAGTCGTATTTTAAGTGTCTTCCAACCTGAGTGTCTCATCCTCTTGCACTTTATCAGACAATGTTCTGCTGCTATTCACAAGGTTTTCACTGGTCAAGTTTCTTGGAAGTAGAACAGGAGGTCCTTCTTACTAGTTTGTCTTTGTCTGGAAGGTTGGCTGAAACCTGTCCACCATGGGTGACTCTGCTGGTATTTGAAATACCAGTGGCACAGCTCCCAGTATCACAGCAACACAAAAGCTACCACAGTACGACAAGCTGGTGGTTATTACACATACAGTGCTTCAAAAGATGCCTAACACACAGTAAATGTTACAAAATAATTATTATTATATCTTAAAGAGCCCAGGACTCAATTAAAGCCACAACAACTACCTTGTACTTTAATATCTTTGCCCGTAGTCTTTTTTTACTTACAACTGATCTCAAGAAATTCTGACTGATTGAACAGTGAGAGAATGTCTTCTGAAAGGATAATAAAAAGCTTTGGTGGAATTCTCTTATTCAAACTTCTTAGTTTTAGTGATGAGAAAAAGGTTATCAGAAAGGTACAACTTTGGCCCAACATCACATACTGAGAGTCTAATACGGTATTGAGAATCAAAACCACTTTTCCAAAACCCCCAGTCCAATGTTTCCGCCACCACATAACACGGCCGCCCATCACTCACTTATTTGTTGGCTTCTATACCAGACATTAAGACCTGCTGCTGTCAAGTCCAATTCCAACTCACAGCGACCCTACAGGACAGAGTAGAAATGCCCCATAGAGTTTCCAAGGCTGTAATCATTACAGAAGCCGAGTGCCACATCTTTCTCCCACACAGCAGTGGTGGGTTCGAACCACCAACCTTCAGTTAGCAGCTGAACTCTTTAACGACTGTGCCACCACAGCTTCTTATACCAGACATAACAGAAAGAAAAGTTGAAATACAAACTGCTGTTGTTGTGTGCCACTGAGTCCACTCCAACTTGAAGCTATTACTGTATGACAGAGTAGAACTGCTCCATAGGATTTGCTATACTGTAATCTTCATTGGAGCATACTGCCAGGTGTTTTCTCCCTCAGAGCCACTGGTGGGTTCAAACCACTGACTTTTCAATTAGCGGCTGAGCACTTGGACACTGTGCTAACAGAACTCCCTGAAATTCAAACTAGTCCATTTGAAAGACACTGTTTCACAGGTTTAACTAGAAGGCTCAAAAATGAAGGTCCAGAGTTTAATACACATACAAACACACAATTTAATTATATATTTTAGAATAAGAAAGACTGAAGAACTGACACCTTTGAATTGTGATGTTGGAGAAGAGTACTGAATATACCATGGACTGCCAAAAGAATGAACAAGTCTGTCTTGGAAGAAGTACACAACCAGAATGCTCCTTAGAAGCAAGGATGGCAAGACTATGTCTCGCATACTTTGGACATGTTGTCAGGAGGGATCAGTTCCTGGAGAAGAATAACTTGCTCAGTAAAGTAGAGGGTTGGCGCAAAAGAGGAAGATCCTTAACGAGATGGACTGACACACTGGCTGCAACAATGGGCTTAAGCATAACAATGATCTTGAGAATAGCACAGGACCAAGCAGTGTTTAGTTCCTTCGTACATAGGGTTGCGATGAGTCAGAATCAACTCGACGGCACCTAATAACAACAACACCATTTTAGAAGGTTATAGATAGCAGTAATCATGGGCATGGGAAAATCATGATCTGATGCTCAAAACACAATTTGCTTTTTTGATAGCAAGAAAAGAAAATGATCACACAAAACCATAAAATCTCTACATTCAGAAAACTGGTAAAGGAGAAAAGCTTAAAAAAGGTTGTGCATTTCCATCATCTTTCTCAACTAAAAGGACTACAGGATAAAATCAATCCACATGGCTACGACTATGATGAGGGCAGAAACATCTCATGAATTGAGAATTCCCATAAATCATTTGGTAATAAGAAAGGGACAATGTTCTGACCTATGTGGCCACAAAAAGACAGCCAGACTTATGTTTCATGAATCACGCTGAAAAGGTAACTTTTAAGTTTTCCATGTGACTGAATACTGGGCATCTGGTTTGTGCAGGGTACCATGCTCAGCACTGGAGTGAATGCAAATACAAAGGAAACAACACTTGTCTTCAGTGTACAACGGAGCAGTATCAGAGGTCATTTAATTCACGTGCGTGGCAAAGTCTAGGGGACTTCTGCGGCATTCCCAAGGAATAGCAAATATTGAAAATAGGTACACATTAAGTATTATACATGAAGGTTAAGAGACTCTTTAGAAGTCACACTAAGGAGCCTGCAAGCTCTTGAGTATGAGAGGGGATGAGTGAATGTACTTTTCCTTTGGTGAGTCTTAGACCATACATGCCTCTGAGAGTATGTGCAATTCATGGCTTCTAACACAACTGTCATGGATTGACCTGAGTCCCCCCCAAAATGTGTCAACTTGACTAAGCTGTGATTCCCAACATTGTGTAATTATCCTCCATTTTATGTGTTAAAACTCCAAAACCTCATTAACCTATGCTGACCTATGTTAATGAGGAAGGATTAGTGCTGCATGTATCTTGAGTCACACCCTACTCAAAGACACTGTCTTACTGAAGTCAAGTCACACACCTTGCTTGAGTCACACCTTCCATCTTACAAAAGATAAAATGAGAAGTGAGCAGAAAGGAGGAGGACTTCCCTATCACGAAGAAAGAACAGCCAGGAATGGAATGAATCCTTTGGACCTGAGGTCCCTGTGCTAAGAGCCTCCTAGACTGATGCCAAAACATACATATGTAGATCTCTAAGGAACACTGGGCCCACAGATATTGAAGGGAGACAAGGACCTTCCCTAAGAGCCAAAGAGAGAAAGAAAGCCTTTCCCTAGAGCTGGTGCCCTGAATTCAGATTCCTAGCCTCAAAAAAAAAAAAAAAAAAAAAATTTTTTTTTTTTTTTTTTTTTTTTTAATACTATGTGAGAATAAATTCCTGTGTGTTAAAGCCATCCGCTTGTGGTATTTCTGTTATAGTAGCACTAGATATCTAAGACAACAAACAACTCATAATCTGTTGCTCAACCTCAGTCTGCTTCAGCATCAGAGGAAAAACTGGGCCAGACTATACTTTCTGGAAATCAATGTGCCTGTCTCAAAAGTTGTGCCTTCGTGAGGGACATTCAAGGGTAATTTTGACTGTAGTTAAATTTTCATCTCATGCCCCGACTCTAGAATCTAGTTATCACCACCACTACTATAGACCATCTGGCAGACTACAGTGTAGGCTACATAATTATGGTTAGACTGCCCTGTGTGGTTCTCAGCTCCATTATTTAACCTGTTGTGTAACATTAACCTGTGTCTTGATTACTCATCAGTTAAAACTGGCAAAATAAGAGTACCTACTCTCCTATGGCTGTGGTGATGATTAAACGAGAAAATGCACACAGAGCACTTAGACAGTGCCTAGTACATAGTAACTATTCATTACTATCGTTGTTGTTATTGCTGCTACACATACATGTCTAACTGCAACACAAACCATGTGTGGTTAGAGTCAGAGCAGAAGTACAAAATGAGGGAGTAGAGAAAAGCACAATTCCACTAGAAGAAAATAGAAGGGAATTGAGAAGTTTTGATGGAGAAGGGGAAGTTGAAGGGTGAGATAGGGACAGTAGGTATATCAAGGACAATACGAACAAAGCCGTGTTGTTGTTGTCAGGTGCAGTTGATTCTGTTCTGACTCACAGTGACCCCTATGTACAACAGAATGAAACACTGTCTGGTCTTGCACCAGCCTCACAATCATTGCTGCATTTGAGCCCATTGTTGCCGCCATTGTGTCAACCCATCTCTTGAGGGTCTTCCTCTTTTGTGCTGACCCTCTACTTTACCAATCATGATGTCCCTCCTGACAACATGCCCAAAGTACGTGAGACAAAGTCTTGGCATTCTCACTTCTAAGAAGCATTCTGGCTCTACTTCTTCCAAGAGAGGTTCGTTCACTCTTCTAGCAGTCCATGGCATATTCAATATTCTTTGCCAACACCATTATTCAAAGGCATCAATTCTTCTTCAGCCTTCCTTATTCACTGTCCAACTTTTGCATGCATTTGAGGCAACTGAAAATACCACGGCTTCAGTCAAGTGCACACAGTCCTCAAAGCGACATCTTTGCTTTTTAACACTTTAAAGAGGTTTCTTGCAGCAGATTTGCCCAATGCAATACGTCTTTTGATTTCTTGACTGCTGCTTCCATGGGTGCTGATTGTGGATCTAAGTAAAATGAAATTCTTGACAACTTCAGTAGTTTTTAAGTTAATCATGATGTTGCTTGTTGGTCCACAAGGATTTTTGTTTTCTCTGTGTTGGGGTGTAATCTGTACTAAAGGCGTGTTGTCTTTGATCTTCATCAGTAAGTGCTTCAAGTCCTCTTCACTTTCAGCAACCAAGGTTGTGTCTGTCATCTACATATCCCATGTTGTGAATTCGTCTTCCTCTAATCCTGTTGCTGAATTTTCTTCATATAATCCAGCTTCTCGGATTATTTGTTCAGCATACAGATTGAATAAGTATGGTGAAGGGATACAACCCTGATGCACGCCTTTCCTGATTTTAAACCATGAAATACTTTCTTATTCTGTTTGAAAAACTGCCTCTTGGTCTATGTACAGGTTCTGCATGGCCTAACTAAGTACTCTGGAATTCCCATTCTTCGCAACATTATCCATAATTTTTTATGATTCGCACAGTGCCTTTGCACCATCAATAAAACACAGGTAAACACAGACACCTAAATGTTCCTGGCATTCCCAAGAAACTGTAAATATTAGAAGTAGCTCCAGGTGAGAATATTTGTTGATGAAGCTTATGAGTCTCTTTGGAAGCAATACAGAGAGAGCCTTGAATGTCAAGCCCAAAATTTACAAATGTTGTCAGCAATGTGGGAGTCATCAAGGACACTCTGAGCAGAGGAATTACTGCTGCCCGTAGAAGATAATTCAGTGTGGAGAAACAGATTAGAAAAGGGAGGCCAACAGGAACAACACAAGTGAGGAGGATTAGGTGATGACTAGGGCTTATGGGGCAAGGGAAAGGAGAAATCAACAACAGAAATTAAGATAACTATGAGATGAAACATGCTACCATACTGTTCAACCAAAACTCTGGGAAAGGTCATAACTATTACTTGCAGACAACTTGGCTCAGATTTAAATACTAAACTGGCAGTCCTGGAATATAAACAAATTCTGGCAACGGCCCTCCTATAATATAAACCAGACCTAATCCAATAGCCCTAAAATGGCCATAAAGGAAAAAAAAAACATTCTATATAGAGTTAAATCTTTGTAAACTTTATATCTGCTTTTAAAGAAGCACCCCAGTCAGCATTCACTTTCGTTAACAGGGCCACATTTATTCTCACCCTTTATACTGAAAGGTTGGCAATCTCAGTCCACCCAGAGGCACCTCAGAAGAAAGGTGCGGCAATCTACTTCCAAAAAATCCGACCTAAAAAACGCAATGGAGCACAGATCTATTCTGACACACAGAGGGTTGCCACGAGTTGGAATCAACTCAACAGCAACTGTTTTTGTTGTTGTTGTTCTTAGTACCACCATAGCCATGTCTCAATGGTCCTTTTACATACTTCACAAATATTTCTAAGCTTTAGTTTCCAAATTAAAATTTATGCTGCATCCCTCTGTAAGTAAAAGCTTTAAAAGGAGGCCTAGTTTGAAGGAATGTGCATTTAATTATGATGTCCCTGGGGGCGCTGAATCTCTAGGAAATAGTCCAAAGATCTTTCTTAGTCTAATTCAATAAATATTAAAAAAGGGCGAGGCGAGCAGAACAGCCCTACCAGCGAGGCCGTGAAGTGAACAACATGGGGCAAATTTCTGTTGTTTAAATAATGATCTGCAGATGCAGGAATAAGAATTAGCAATAATGGTTTCCTTTTCATCATCTGCAGAATGACTAACTTATCTATCTGCCGATTCAAACAAGAAACTAGTGTTAAAACAAAATTCAACAGTATGTGTAAATGCTGGAGATCCCTTTACCGGTTTTCAGAAGAGACTCTTAAATTCACATTCACGTGAAAAGGCAAGCAATTATTTCTCTCTAGATACAATTAATAAGGGGATTATCCTTATACTTACCTAAAATATTTTCATGCCTCAGCATCACAGTATTGTACAATTCTGTTTCCCTGAACCATGACTTCTCGTCCCGGGATGAGAAGATTTTCACAGCAACATTCTCCCCTTGCCAGCTGCCTCTCCATACCTCTCCATACCTGCCCTTCCCTGTGGAAAGCAAAAGAGAGGTGACACTGGACATTAGACACACACACACACACACACACAAAAAAAAAACCCCAAACCCACTGCCGTCGATTCCGACTCATAGCGCCCCTATAGAAAAGGGTAGAACTGCCCCATAGGACTTCCAAACGGCGGCTGGTGGATTCAAACTGTCGACCTTGTGGTTAGCAGCTGAGCTCTTTAGCCACTACACCATGAGGCAGCCAGCCCTAATTACCTGTTAAAAATAAGCCGATAAACTTAGTACCTGCAATTCCTAACCCCTCCCCTGTTGTTTACTCCAGGAAACTCAGTCTTGGAATATAAATACCTGCCTGTAAAGACAGAAAAATAAGGTAGATCTTACCCCTCCCACTCACCTCATCAAGTCAACAAATTAAAAGCCTTCTGTATCTGCTTTGTCCAATTAGCTACTAATTATTGTTTATATTTAAAATCCAATACTAAAAAGGTATAAAATGCATATGGTTTTAAAAAGCACATCAAAGTTAGAAAACAGTACATTGACTCAGATTTCATGTTCTGCTAAAGGCAAAAAAAAAAGTATATATGGCAAACTTAAATAGCTTACTTGATTCCTTCCCTTCAGAGAGGATCAACACGGCCTTTTCTTAAAGTCCAAATTTGTGCATTGACAATGCATTTATACCTTTCACAGAGGATTCAAGGATGTGTGTTCTGAAGGATAAAAAACAGCAAGAACCATGCTGCTGTGTAGGAAGAGATGGACAAGCAGCCTCTGCCATCCCTAAAGGATTTGTTGGTGGAGGATCTATTTCAAAAGAGGATTTGCGAAGTCTTAAATACATAATCCCAGAACAGTGCTGATTTCTGACATCGGTCATGGGTATTTGCTCGTTAGACAGCCCTGCGATCCCACAAGTTGGCTATGCTAGAAAGGCCACTTAGAGGATACATTTTGGAAAATGGTTGTGATCCGATCAGTTTGGTGCATGCTTCCCTCTGGCAGCAGCAACACACTCGACAGCTTTATCAACTCCAGGCCCCCTCTTCCATTCTTCTCTTTAATTATAGGTAGGGGTGATCAGGGAGGTTGGGCGGAGGAGGCAATTACCACGAGACGATGGGGATCAACACAGGGTATAATCAAGGGTACAGACATCCGAGGCACCTAGATAACAACCCAGCAGGAGAGACAACTCAGGGCAGTGGGGCTCTCTACAAGGCTGCTGGGAAGCACAGCTTGTAATAAGCAGCTGCAGCACCACCTGCACATACAGAAAACAGCTCTTGGCTGACAAACTAAGCCACTAAGAACCCAAACATGGAAAGAGAAGTCATGTCTGTCCAGGTGACACCTGAAACAACCCAAAGGGCTAATGCTAGATTCCTTTAAAATAAATAATGTTACTATGAAATATCAATGATTAATCTAAAATGATGTTAAATATGGCCAAGTGCTCATTGTGGGCCTCTGTCAAGTCAGACAAATGCTAATTAGTACAAAACTAATTTTAATGAAGTCACAGCAATTGCCCAGTATTTGTAGCTCAAGCTCAGGGCTAGTGCTAAGATACTACAAAATCAGCTGCTAGAAAATGACACAGTCATCCTTCCCTGACTTTGGCTCTATCATCTATGTTTATTTTCCCTTTGCCTTCTGGTTCTCATTAGGAAGGGGAGAAAATTATTCTGAGAACTGTGGACATTACTGTAAAGTTGTCTCAAACTGCCCCCCCTCCTTTTTTTAAAGAAAGCAGGAGATGGATGGCACAGTAGTAAGGTAGAAATCTACTTCAACGGTTTTCCTTTTTTTTTTTAAGTTGTCAAGTGCTTTTTATCAAATGCGCCCTTATGCAGAGGTGCCGAAAACAGAAGCAGAGCTGCCCAAAAGCCCTGGCCACGGGGCCCCACAAAGGGCATCTGAAGTTTGGGGTTTCACTGATCACCATCTGGAAACGACTGATCTAGTATAGCTTCCCATTTTTTGAACCAAAAATGGTATCATACTATCCATGCAGTTCTTCCTATTTATATTCAAGGCTGTACCACATGAACACTAACTACAGGCTGCTAAAAGGCATTGTTTTTGCTAAAGTCTTTAGCGCTGACACAAAATGCTACAACTGAATTTACGCTATTTCAAAAAAATGCTGAAGACTATCTACACAACGGGGCTCTGGTGGCGCAGTGGTGAAGAGCTCAGCTGCTGATCAAAAGATTGGCAGTTCAAACCCACCAGCTGCTCTCCTTGGAAACCCTCTGGGGCAGTTCTATGCCGTTCTATAGGGTTGCTATGAGTTGGAATTAACTTGATGGCAACTTTTTTTTTTTTTTGTATCTATACACCCAGAAACAGCATACATTATTTTAATGATGCAATATTATTTTGCCCTTTGGACTCTGGAGCCATCTGAGGACAGATCTTGATATACTGTGTTGGTCTATGAATGCTGAGTGGCCACGGGGCAGAAGGGCAGCGGGTAACAGGACAAGTAAACTATCAACAGGATGCTTGTGGGTATAAGAGAACAACCCTGGTGATAATCACTTGTTTTTCTCTAAGTCACAGCTTATTGTGGAGGAGAAATAGCAAGTGGGGACTGTCACAGTGGCTGCAGAGCTAGGGAAAAGGCAACAAGGCTGCCTGCTGGTTATCATTGCTCTTTCCACCTCTTCCCAACCCCCTTTCTACTATTGAGCTTGGGGGTCCCCCCAGTTTTCACAAAAGCAGAAAGAAAAGCCAGAGGACAGCAGCCAAGTCATGAAGGGAGCTTATGATGGCCAGTCACCTGCCAGAATAGAAATATGTGAAGGCAGGCACTGCCAACCCCAATCCAAAGAAACTATAAGAACTAGGAAGAGTGTGAAGATGTTGCAAACCCAGAATTGCTACTGTGGCCAACCCTGAATGCCATCTGAAGGTAAAATTAATGAAAACTAAATAGCAAATCCCAAATACTCTCCACATAAAAGTAAAACTAATAAAAATCAAACATTAAAAAAAGCATTTGGCTCAATCTTCCTAGAGGGCAACTGTCAATATATAAAACAAGTCATAAAAAAATCCAAATTCTGACCTAAGAAGCCCCAACTCCTGGGAATATATTCCAAGAAAATAATTCAAAAAAAGCAGCAATATATGCAAAAGTTGTATTGCTGAAGTTAATCTAATACCTTATTGGGCTATTACACAATCTTTTAAAATACTTGCGATGTCTACAAATACATGGAAATGTGTGAACTTAAAACTAGAAAACTGTACACTCACCTTGATCACATCTACAAATAAGTATGTTCACATATGGGAAAGATATGAGAAGCCGCAGAGAAATGTACATAGCTCTTATCTAAATAAAGGAGCTGGAAAAGCACCTTGGTAAAAATTTGTTTAATTATTTTTAAAAGAAGGAGAAGAGTGGGAGGGATTAGAAAGTTGCAATAAAAAAGTTTATTATCCAGAAGCCTACTTACCTCCAACCATTCTGATACTTATAACCAGGTACAAGCATATTGATTCATTTTTTAAGCATTCCCATCATCCCGAAGGGTCTAGCTGCAAAGCGAAAGCTTCTGCCTAGGCATTCTCCGTACTAGCTAGTGACACACTCTCTTGACAAGAGCTTCCCGCAAGTTCAGTGCTCAAACATGTATCATGGAGAATAGAGCAGTTCTATCATTTTGCTACCTCACATCTCCTATAGTTTAATAAGGAAGCAATAGACAGTAAGAAGAAACAGATCTTCTAAGTTCTATCCTATTCCTAGAACCATGACTGACATTGCATGGAACCCCCAAATAAAGGGAAAAAGAATTACCAACCGACACACTCCAACAGTGTAATCTGACGAGCTACCGTTCTTTGTACCAGAAAAGGAAGACCAGAGCCACTTCCTGATGTACACGAATGATCCAATAAATCCTGTGGTTTAAGACAAGGAGAAAAAGAAATTGTTGAAAAATAGCTCCCGGTGTAGAAAATTAGCATGTGTGCTGTTGTAACTCACACAGGCAGCTGAGATCCTAGGCATGTGGCCCATTAGAAAGTACCATGGGAGGAGGGATTGGTTGTATTTCTTCCCTAACATATGATAGGGTTTCCTGAGGAACAGGATCCCTTCCTGGTACCCTGAGTTTTAGAATAAAATGCAAAAAGAAAGAAGCTGAGGAGACAACTAGAGTATGCAAATTAGAAAGAAGGCCTAAGAAGCAGAACTGAGCACAAGGAGAAGCGGTAGAAAGAATAGCAAGTAGAGCAAACAGAAGAGGAGAAAGCCTCTTCAGCTCAGAGTCGAGTATAATCTACCACACTCTGCTGTGCTCACAGTGTAAGGTGGGTGAGGAACAGAAGGGTTACAACATTTACACCTACATGTCTTTTATTGACCTAGATCATTCACAAAATCAGAAAGAAAAAAATTAAATTTCATTAAAAACAAAATAATAATGCTTGCAGAGCATGATGAGTGTAATTAACATCACTGAATTGCACATGCAAAAATGGCAAATGTTTTGTTATACATATTTTACCACAATAAAACAAAACCAGTACAGCAAACCTTTTTCTACAAATGAAGCATGTTGTCAAAAAAAAAAATCCCAGTTAGTTGGCTCATACATTTTTCCTTCTTCCTCTCACTGCAAGCCAAGAAGCAGATGTCTTTTTGTATCAAGAATGGACGATCTGTAATAAACAGTATGTGCCCGTGCTGATGGTGGTATGGCTGCAATAATGTGAGGTAATATTCCCCAAAAGTCATCCTTTCCCCGACATTTTAGCTGGCATGTTAACGCAATACATCGATTTGTTTCAATTTCATCTTCTTTCACTTCCTCTGAATACTACTATGAAGTACTGATGGATCGGCAAAATTACTAAAAGCTGGATAGTCAAAGGAAGAAGTTTAGAATCCTTAAAAACCACAAAATGGGTAATCAACAAGAAAGTGGGTATCATCGAAGTAAGAGTTTCACATCTCCCCAACCATTCTCTTTTTGTTGTTCCTTTTTCTCTTTATTCAGTTTTTTTTTTTTTTTTTTTAAGGAGAATAATTCTGAAAATTAAACAAATGTATTTTTTCATAATGTATTACCCTGGTTCTAAGCCCAGCTCATAGTCTTAAAAGCAAGGAGGGGTCAACAGGAAACTGACAGGCATCTATTCAACTCCCAGATCGTAAGGTTTGTTTTCATTGTAGAGGAGCTATTTAGTAGAGGGTATGCTTTGTTGCATCACGCAAATGAGTATACTGCTTAAATAAGCAAGTATGTAGACCAATAATGATAATTTATTTTAAATAGTGTTCTTTACTGTGTTATTCTATGATATACTGTCATCTCACATGGTTGAGTTTAGAAGACTATTTTGGCACACACTTCTATTCCTCTTTCCAAATTCTAAAAGCTATTTAAACAGAAATTTATACTAGATGCTCCTATTATTGCCCTTAGTAATTAGTTATGTTAGTAGCTCTGAGTAACAAAGTTCTGACTAATCTATTTTAGAATCTTGCTTTGCTATAGCTTTGTCAGAACTCATCTTCGTATTTTCCTGCAACTAGCTCAAGAAACTCATTTGATTTTCCTTAAAATTTGAAATAGATTTCTAAGTATACTTTCAACAAAAAACTGTACTTCTCTACTTTTTGACATGGAATGTTCTTACAATCATCTTTCACCAGTCTCACTGTACTACAGTTTAAACAGGTAAGTAAAAGAATGCTAAAAAAAAGGTTCCTTCCTCCTTTTTCTTACTAAAAAGCACCACTGACTGGTGGCCCAGTGATGGGAAGGCAATAAGATGGGGTAGATTCCAGCCTGTATCAGCTGCCACCAAATGTTTTAACAACTGCAGAGAGTGGGTTCTGCAGTTATCCAGGTGTAGCACCTAAACTACAACGATGGCCACTGAGGGAGAAATCTTCTTCAGCCCCAAGGAAGTTGCATGGTTAGTTTTACACCTGACCAGACATAATTGCAGAACTACCAGGCACTCTTAAGTTTGTCTTCTAGAAGAACAAGACTTAATACAAGATGACTTTAGATGATACGTGGGCATGGCTTAAATAACACTGATTCACATCAGAAAGTTATGATCTTTATTGTCTTTCAATTCATTGGATTATATACTAAGGAGAGAGTCTTGATTTGGTAGGGCATATCTTTAACACCTTTCTAACACTCACTAATCCTTACCTTTTTCAGGGTAGGCATCAGACTAAGCATGTTACCTTTTTTTTAACTTTATGTTTATGGTAACCTTCCATTTCTAGCAATTTGGTTTCTTCAAAACTAACACTTGACAATTTTTTTAAAAGTAAAAACAGGAAAGG